>NW_028262347.1:81382500-82582500 GCF_047370975.1 Nipponia nippon | reverse complement strand
GGTTCTTAACTTTAGTTTATAATTAGATTATTAGTGATAAATTGCTCTCCCCCTTACCCATGTTTGGACTAGATCATATATGATTCTTTTATTATGGCTGGTTTAGTGTTCCATTTCCTGCAGGAATTTTCTTTCCCTTTCCCTTGGCAAATATGATCTACCCTCATGTAACTGCTTTATTTTTGACCGTTTGACACTCATTGATGTATATTCAAGCATCATCAATTAAATATAACTGGGCTAAACAGAGCGCTGACCTAATATTTTTACAGCTGTATCACAATTTCTTCTCCCCAAGGATTTCAAATTGTATTTGTTACTATTCATCACTTCTCATTAAAGATACATCAGAAAAATCTTTTTTTTATACTTATTGCAGATGTCTTGAAGTTTACACTCATCTGTCCTAAAATTCTAAGATTTCCACTATGTTTATTAACTCTACCTATCTTCAAAGAATTAACTGAATTCTGATCACCCTCCTTTGAAGGACTGTTATCTGAAAATTTTCTGTCTTCAACACAGTAATTCTGTAAATCTGAAAGATAATTTTTCCTAATGAGCTTCTTCATTAATACTGATTCTCCACTCTGCCATTGAGTCTCAACACATTACAGCTCTACTTCAGTAAAAGTGCACTGATATGGAAACATTGTAAAAGTAGAAGAAGGGACCACATCAATTTAAATCATATGGTTTGGAACCATGATTCTCATTTTCCTTCGTGAGTTCCACAAAAAATTACGTGTATTAACTAACAGCAGTAGAAATATATTGTTCTAATACCTGTATAAGATCAGAATCAATCCTTACATAATATGGTCAGGCAGATGGAAGATAGAACAAATGCAATTGTTCAAATTTACCATTATCCGCCAGTCACTGTATATTGCTCCAAAAAACAGATAGCAGCTCTAACCTGAATTTAACCAGTTAATAGACTCCAATTTGGCATATAATGTCCACAACGCTTTAATACATTGACATATTCTTTTCCGAGTTAACTAAGTTTGACTTTGGTAACATCACTTGTCACTTTCAGCTAATCCTTCCGTCCATCAGGTTTGCTCCAGCAAGGAGACTGCTAGCTATTCTCTCCCGTGAAGGCTGTGCTTGCACTGCATATGGTGTGTTGCAACAACTCCAAGTTGTTACACTTTAAGGTTGATTTAATGTGTTTCAAAATCTGCCCACAGGCTTGAATTTTCCTGGTAGCTCCTATTTATATGCACGTGGATGAAGATTGAGACACCTAGCAATGGTTTCCGGCACAGACTCCAGTATAAAACAAAACTCTATGGACATTGTACTGCCTTCCTTGCTGCTTTTTTTGGCTCACCTGGGTCTCAGTCAAAGACTCTGTCATGCCCAGTCTGTTTCAGCTCTTCAGCATTCATTTCAGCTACTACACAGTCCACATGTCATTCAGAGGAAGCCATGATAGAAAGGTTGCTAAAGCGCAAGTTTAGATGATAAATGTCCAGGAGAAACAGGCTGGAAACAACACTTACAGCAAGCCTATGTAAGAGTGTTCCCAGACAGACCACTGTCATGGTATTGGGATGGTTCAAGGTGATGTGCTATGTTCACTTATTCTGGCCATAATCAAAACCCTCAGGGTGAACACGCCACACAGAGAAGTGATCCACACTCATCCTGGACTTACATACATTTCAGTGTGGCTTTGCTTCAGTGAGCTCTAGCCTGGTCCCATGGGCTGAATTTGTAGCTGGCGTGCAGTAGGTGTGCTCCTGGACTTCTTCCAAGTTAATTTTGTCCCAAAGCAATGCACTTCATGTGCTCCAAGAAAACCCTGTGATACAAACCACAGCATGTTATTAAACTTACTGAGACCAAGCTTCTCTGGAACTAGTTGTAGTGGTGCATTCCTCCCTCCACCCCATTCTTCTTGTGCACCTGGCAGAGCATGGGAACCGAAGCTGCTTTACAACCTCAGTAACTCCTGTCAAAACTTGGCCTTTGTGTAATGAGTTTGGCGGTTAAGTGTCCCTTGACCGTATCAAAACTGTTACATGGCTGAGGTGGGAGCAGCACTGTTTGTACCAGGGAGGCAGCCCAGACAACCTTGGAGCATATTTTTCGTCTGTACTAGTCGCCACCTGGCATTCTTGGGGCCTATCTTATTTAGGCTGTAATTCAGGAGGATCTGTAAGAGCATCATGGGAATTTTTGAGAACTTTACTAATTTTCAACAGGGGTTGTTAGAAAGGAAATTTACTGATACCTAAAGTCAATCATCTCATGACTCTACAAACAGCGGTACGAAGTGAGACACTTTGACCTCTTCTGGACCACAGCTGGCTGCACCAGAATCTCCCTCTGAGTGGGACACCTCTTAGAGCAGCGAACTCTTAAATTTGCATGAGCTGATCTCTGGTGCTCCTTGCTCCTTGAAGTTCAACTTTCACCCATTGAGACAGTCTTTTAAAGTGAGTATTTCACTAAATCTGGTGGGGAATTTTTATTGGTGCCTTTAACTGCGCATATTTCAATAGGTACCTTTAACTGTGCATATAATGAGTATTTAGGCCGTGTGTGTGTGTGTGAATCGATTCAAATATTGTAGTAAACTTTATTTAATCACTTTGTAGGTGCTAGAGTGACCAATGATTAGTTAACGCTAAATTCTTGTGATTCTCTCCTTACTGTGAACAAACCCTAAATTGCTGCTAAATACATATAATCCTTAGACATAAACCATTGACCAAGTCTGGGACTAGGATTGGATCCAGCTGCACCTAGGCTCCTCTCTGAGAAGGAGTTTAGAAAGCAAGGGGGTCCATTCTGAACCTTGTGACTCAATGGGAGGGCTCCCCTTTTCCTCCTTGTATTTTCTTCGAGCTTGATTTCCTCTTTCTTTCTCTATATCATAGAATCATAGAATCGTTAAAATTGGAAAAGACCCTTAAGATCATCAAGTCCAACCATTAACCTATCACTGCCAAATCCATCACTAAACCATGTCCTCGAGCACCACATCTATCTGTTCTTTAAATACCTCTAGGGATGGAGACTCAACCACTTCCCTGGGTAGTCTGTTCCAATGCTTGACCACCCTTTTGGTGAAGAAGTTTTTCCTAATATCTAACCTAAACTTCCCCTGGCACAGCTTGAGGACGTTTCCTCTTGTCTTATCACTTGTTACTAGGGAGAAGAGACCGACCCCCACCTCGCTACAACCTCCTTTCAGGTACTTGTAGAGAGCAATAAGGTCTCCCCTCAGCCTCCTCTTCTCCAAACTAAACAACCCCAGCTCCCTCAGCCTGTCCTCATAAGACTTGTGTTCTAGACCCTTCACCAGCCTCGTTGCCCTTCTCTGGACATGCTCCAGCACCTCGATGTCCTTCTTGTAGTGAGGGGCCCAAAACTGAACACAGTACTCGAGGTGCGGCCTCACCAATGCCGAGTACAGGGGCACTATCACCTCCCTGGTCCTGCTGGCCATGCTATTCTTGATACAGGCCAGGATGCCATTGGCCCTCTTGGCCACCTGAGCACACTGCTGGCTCATGTTCAGCCGGCTGTCAACCACCACCCCCAGGTCCTTTTCCGCCAGGCAGCTCTCCAGCCACTCCTCCCCCAGCCTGTAGTGTTGCATGGGGTTGTTGTGACCAAAGTGCAGGACCCGGCACTTAGCCTTGTTGAATCTCATGCAGTTGGCCCCGGCCCAACGATTGAGCCTGTCCAGGTCCCTCTGCAGGGCCTTCCTGCCCTCCAGCAGATCGACACTTCCACCCAACTTGGTGTCATCTGCAAACTTACTGAGGGTGCACTCAATCCCCTCATCCAGATCATCAATGAAGATGTTGAACAGGACCAGCCCCAGTACTGAGCCCTGGGGAACACCACTCGGGACAAGCCACCAGCTGGATTTGACTCCATTCACCACCACTCTCTGGGCTCGGCTGTCCAGCCAGTTATTAACCCAGTGCAGAGCGCACTTATCCAAGCCGTGAGCAGCCAGCTTCTCCAGGAGAATGCTGTGGGAGACAGTGTCAAAGGCCTTACTAAAGTCCAAGTAGACAACATCCACAGCCTTCCCCTCATCCACTATGCGGGTCACATTGTCATAAGAGGAGACCAGGTTAGTGAAACAGGATCTCCCTTTCATAAACCCATGCTGGCTGGGCCTGATCCCTTGGTTGTCCCGCACTTGCTGCATAATGGCACTCAAGATGATTTGTTCCATGACCTTCCCCGGCACCGAGGTCAGGCTGACTGGCCTGTAGTTCCCTGGATCCTCCTTCCGACCCTTCTTGTAGAGGGGCGTCACATTTGCTAGCTTCCAGTCATCTGGGACCTCCCCAGTTGACCAGGACTGCTGATAAATAATGAAAAGTGGCTTGGCCAGCTCCTCTGCCAGCTCCCTCAGTATCCTGAGGGATATATATATATAAAAAATAATATAGTATATAATATTATAAGAATAGAATAGAATAGAATACAATATAATAACAATTATATTATATATATTGTATATATAAATATATATATTATATATATATTAAATTCATTTAACAGGTAATAGAGTGAACCTTGCCATCGAACTCTGTTAAATCACACTTTTATAGATTTCTATTAAAATCACTATTTGCAAATCCCTTTGACAGTGATTTTTAAGCAGCCTAACCACTCATCCATGACACTAGTACCATAATCTGACGAAGGGAGGAAAAACACTGGTTCACATAGAAATCAGAAAATGCCTGTCTTCCTAGTGAATGTTTCAGATGCCTCAATTATTGCTAGTTATGAAGAATAGTATTCCTTTCTGATTAAAAAAAAAAAAGAGAGAGACAGAAAGAAATTGAACAAACTGATCAGTGACAAAACCCCCAACCCTTTATAAATGCACAATTAAGTCTGCTTGGCAGTTCAAATCACACAGTTCAGCAAAACTCAAGCCCACAAACCCTAGGAAATTAAGACTGATGTTACACAGCTGCAATTTTGCTGTTGCCAAACAATCTCCTAAAATGTCCAAATGCATGTACTCTCCCTCAGTCTTGGTATTGCCCAGACAGTTGGGTGTATGACCACAAAGAAGGGACCTAGTATGCAACACCTTCACCATGGTAAAAAAAACCTGGTGTTTGAAAAAAATGCAATGATGAGCTGCATTTGCAGTACACTTTGAGCACATGCGCAAATAAGACCTCCTTACCTACTCCATTTTAGCACCCTTTCATGCAGGTTTTCATCTTTACTCGCTCTTTATGTCCTGCTGCCTCACAGCTGACAATCTACCTAGTAAAACAACCCCAGGCATTATTACTGAAATGGACACCAACATAGCATCAAAACGCAGTAAGCTGAACTCCTGAAGTACCCATTCACCTGTTTCTTTTCATTTAGTAGCAGTGAAGCGTTGCTAGACATGACCCTAAATAACCTTCCCTCACAATCCCAGCACTGTCAAGGTTTTGCGGCTAATATCTCCGCCATCAGCCCATTTACACTTACCTTACTGAATGCAACTGGGATATACATCGGCAGTTTTTAGTAGGAATTGATAGCTTCTAGGTTGGAAGAACACAATTATGGTTCATGGATATAATATTGCACTTCCCTGTTTTCAGAAACCCTAGTTTGAATTACTTCAGCTGTTAAGTCCTTAAATTAGTACAAAAGGAAGTAGGGAGGGAGGAAATTTATTTACTTCTTAGGAGAAAAAACTTCTGAGGAGAAAGAAAGACTGTGGAAGAGACACTAGAATTTAGGAGAAGACACCATGATTTCAGAGAAGGTACCTTAATGCTTCGTTCTGCTGTAGTCTTTCTGTAGCTTGCATCATTTACCTTTGTGAAGTCACCCAGACCGTCAGGGTCACCATGACCTATCTTCTGCCTGTTTGTTATGCCTGCTGCTGACAAGAAAATATAATTTCCACCCTTCACAGTCAGTCTACGGTTCAAAATTTGTTTCAGGATCTCAGTGAAGTTTTAATCTGACCAAACAAAAACTCTGAAACTGTCAAGTAATAGACAGTCCAATGTTTCACTTGGTTAATGCCAAATGTTTGTTTCCAAAAATAATCAGTAGAATCACATTAAGAGCTGCATTCATCTCATAACTTCAGAAACATAGGTATGGCATTTAGGGCACACTGGCTGCCAAGACTTGTTCTGCAGCTGATGGAGAGGATACCTAAATAGGCAGCTCAGCCCATTTTCCTGGGATGAATGAATACATTCCTGCAGGTACTGCTTCTTTAGCCGCAAGGCATGCCTAGATATCTAGCATTGACTAGATAACTGTAAGACACCAATGTGAAATAATGTACAATCTACACCAAGAGACCTTAAAAACCTCATGAAATGAAACATAACTACAAAATAAACCCCCCAAATTTTGCCGGTATGTAAAAGAACAGGAAAATTGAGAGGTTTTGTCTAGATTTGAAATGCCATGGACATGCATGGTTTTTGAAAAATCAATGCTGCAGACTCTATCACGTGATTTTTTTTACTGCTAAAATGTTACATACTAGACTTCTTAAGCTCTTAAGGACACATATTATTATATCCATATTATTTTCATCCACATTATTTCCCATTATTCATGGTAATAGGGCACAAAATGCACTGAAAAAAATAAAATCAGCACCTTACTTTGAAAGACAGGAGATCGAAACAAAGAAACAACATTCTGAGAACATCTTCCAGTGACTGAGGAGCTCCAGAAAAGAACAAAGCCCAGCTTTCCTACAACTCATTCCCCAAAGAAAACCAAGCAGCTTATTGCTGTGAGACACGGGATAAAGAAATGACCCAGCAGAGTATATGCACTGGGTGGTTAGTGCAAAACAAAGGCCTGTTTTGCCTTAACCAAATGCATTTACAGAGGGAAACATTTGTCACTTCTGAGATAAGTAGTTCTGGGAGGAGTACCTGATAGCAAACATTTATTTAAGTTGGGTAGCAGCTTGCAGGTGCTCCTAGCAGAGCCAGAAGTATGACTGTACAGTCTCTCCAAACACAGGTTGTGAGGTGTATTTTCGTAACGGCAAGGGGCAAAAAGGAGCACAGGCAACATAACACTAGTGAGCTCAGTTTGCTAAGGTGGCCAACAGAGGGATAGGTTGCATCAGGAAAAGCTGTCCCCACAAACACACAAACGCACACACAGTTACAGTTAACTGAGACCTTCCCCAATCACCGCTGCAGTGAGACCGCACTGTCAAGCCTGGAGAAAATGCAACACTTCCTCTGACTGGTCTCCGTGTTGGGATCTTGGATGGTGGCTTGACCCTGACATGTGGTTCCATCTTCACCTTCACCACTGCTTCTATTCAGTGTCAGACATCTAGGTAACGATATTCCCCCTGATGGTTACTACCTAATATGGCCTGTTAGTCTGGCTGATTTAGAAAAGCTATTGGAGAAACCCCCATACACATTAACTTGTCTTCTGAGTAGAGCCTTCCTTCTAAACCATGCTAGAGAAGTTGACAGTCCCTCTAATTTTAAAAGTCAGTCCATGGTTGCAACATCATGAACAAATGAACAAACTGACAAGCAACACTTAGAAGAAGCCCTCAAAAAGTAAAAGCTCTGACAAACCCTCTCTACTAAACCAGAAAGAGGAACATGAAAAGTGACATTTGCAATATAGCAAACCTCAGGGAGAATAAAGATTAATTCCATATGATGGGATATAGTGTATGGTACTACTGTATTATGCACAGCCTGTAATCAGAGCCTGAGGCTCTCTCTCATTTTACTACTTCACCTTTCCCCTGCAGGTGTAGAGAATAGAAAATGTATCAGAAAGCATAACCTAAACCAAACATCTCTTCTTTACTTCAAACAAGATTTTTTGATGGGAACCCAATCCAGTTCTTAAAAACACATTGTTTAATTATTTATGATATTTTAAAAAAATTTCCCCATAGTTACATTTTTTCACTTCAGCTTGAAAAAATTTAATATGTCCATCCAAAACTTTCTCTTAATTATTTTAAACTTATATAGTTCTGTAAAATTTTGGCTTCTGCGTCTTTCGTTGTAGATGCTCTTCTTAATTGTGAGGAATCATACAAAATAAATACTGTTCCACTTTGGATTCACAGGATGGATAAAGAGGAAAATAAGGTTATGGTCATTGAAACCATACAGTTTGGGCCCTTTTGGCCACACAGTCATACTTTTTATCCTGGATTATCTTCTGTGATTACTAAAGCAAACAGAAAAAGAGATGGGGAAGGGGGGAAATCACTTACATTCTCTATTCACTTGCCAAGTGTCAGAACAGTGATGTTTCTACTACACTTGGGACTTTTGAGGAACTATATCATTCTGAGTGAGATTCACCTTTTTCGCGTGCACCATTTTTAGGGTCTTGTCCTGTGTTTCTTGTGCACCACAAAGCTCCATTCAATGCAATGGGTAGTTTGGATTTGCAAAGAATTTTTTTTCAGTGTATAAGTGTTTAGTATCCTACAGCAGAGTGATGACAGGCATTACTGTGGATACTGCAGTTACCAGTCAGCCTCAACCTTCAGAACAGCTAAATTACAAACTGTCATAATCATGGAACAGGGAACTTTGGGTGAATGAAGGCCAGATGGTTTTTTGCAGGTTTTAAATCTTTGGAGTGGAAATTCTCAGAATATCCTTTTTAATCAACAGACAAAGTGATTCCCAGTGAAAAAAGATTAGGAAGAAGAGAATTCCTTTAGTCTATGGTCAAGACATCAATTAAGATCATTAAAAGAACCTTTGAAATTTATTGCATCACTGGCAAGTCCCATGTGTTCTTCAGCAGAAGGAAGCACAGAAATGATAAAAACATCTGTTGAGTTCCAAAGAATGGTTTGAAACTCTGAGGTGCACTACTACTTTTTATTTTAAAAAATTAGCTGAAAAATATTCTTCTGATGTGTCTCTCAAATATTCCATAAATTAATATATTTCAGGTAAAAACAATGCAGATAACTAACACCTGTGATGTGCCTCTTATTGCATGGAACCATTTTGGTAAATATTTATTAATGAAGCATGTATTTGTTGATGTAAATACTTCATAAATACTTCAAGAGTGTCCATAATGCAAATCAAGCTAGACATACTTTTTTACTTATTGAAAGAAAACATAAAATTCATTTTTCATCAAAAAGTTTTGATAAAACCGAATGCTACTCCTTTACTTTATGCTACTATTTAATGAAGAGAATATTTTAAATCTTTCTCCCTGAAAATCTTTTAATACTCGTTTTCATATTTCAGAATTTTCTTATGAATACCTCAACATTTTTATGTCCATTGCCAAAATAATAATAATTTAAAAGTACATAAAATTATAGAAAGAAAATTTTTAATTTAAAATATTTCTAAAAGTCTCTTAAAACTTCTACATAAAAAGGTCTGTGTTCATGAAAATTTTTATTTGAGATGCACTTTTCATCCAAGCACAGAGTTTGTGTTCACATAAACCCTACGTGCTCTATGTTGAGTTGTATGTAACCTGAAGTATGAGGTGTCAGATTTAGCTTTAACATTCAAATGGCCTCCGTGTAACGGCCTTCTTTCATATTGTTTTCTTGTCCAAGGTTTCTAATCTGAATTTGAATATAGCATGCCCAGGTTCCTTCTTATAAATATGATCAACAAACAATAATAACTGTATTTTCTGAGATGAAAAATATTTAGACAAACCGGTAGGATGGGATGGATTCTTTAACTTATGGTAAATTTTAGCACCGATCATTCTCTGTAGGCTAGGATAGGCACTCGGTTAATTTCAGTGGCACTACTTTTGATTTAAAACAGTGGGAAAACAAAGTTAGGTCTCTATGTGCAATGACTCACCACAGGTATTATGATGCATTATCCTGCATTCTGCCTGTTAGGTCAACAGAGTGGTTGTTGAACAACAGCTGAAGAGGTCCTTACTGAGTTAAAAGCTGTTAAGTGCTTTTAAGAAAAATGTGTGATACTATTTAATATTAAGGGAAACATCATGATAGCAAGAGAGATGAAGAAACACCCAAAACTTTTCACATAAGTTTCTTTCATTCATTCATTAGTTCATCTTTCCTTTAATATAGTCCTCCTGGGTTTAATTATTACTTGATTTAAAGGCAACAAAACCAAAATAATCTGCAGCTGAAGGCCACTGTGTTTATTACCTAAGTTTAACCTGGAACTTTATATGAAATTGGTCATGAAACATAAACGAGTATTGTTCAACTGTCTTTACAAATCACCAGCTATAGTCAATGAGATTACTCTCCTCTCACATTAATTTGTGGTTTGACTAAAATCTGATTCTACTGCGAATGTCCCGTGGCTTTGCCCTGAAGGAAATTTTGTTCACTGCCACAGACAGCAAGCCTGAGTCTTCTTGATTCTTTTTTTCCCCAGAAAATTACAGAAAAATAGAGCTGCCTTTTTTTTTTTTTTTCTTGGTAGTTTCTTATGGCTTGCAGTCAGATTTGGTGTCGGTATTTAAAAAGGGGAAAATTGTACTTTAAAACCTAGTGCTGCAACTTTTGTACGTATGAGTAGACAAATGTTCATGTAGAAATGAGCACTGAGCCCTGCTCAGCCTGAATATTTGGCTGGAGGTAGTTAAACAGAGAAAGAGAATGGGATACTGGCCCTGTAAGCATAGAGAAATCTCTTCGGTAAACCTCGTTTACCTGGTGAAGGGCAGAAGGAGTACTTCCACGAGTAAAGGCCCCACAGTACATAGACTATAAATTATATAGAAAACATAGGAAAGAAAATAAGAGTAACCTGTTAGATGGTAAGACCTGAAAAACTCTTTTTTTAATCTACACAGACATCCAACTTGGACATTTCTTCTAACTCTTCTGAAACTAACCTCATGTGCATGAAAGGCTGCGTGAAGACGTGTAAGGAAAGGAAGCTCTGTTTCTCTGTGAAGACAGATGGGTCCAGGACAATGACAAAGCAGGGGCTAGGTCAGCGCACTGTGTAGCAACAAGGGGACACCTTGGATTCCCAGACGTATCATGGGACGGTGTCCTCAGCCTCCAAGCATCTAGACTGGCCTCAGCAGATTGCAGTCTACAAATAAGATCATCGTACTGTTAGCTTGAACGTTTTTGTATAATATATTGAGATTAAAATGTTTCCTTGACTACAAAGTGTATACTTCAATTTGCACAATTGCCCAGATTAAAACTCTTTTCTTACAAACTCTTGTTTTCATATTTTCACTTCTTCCTGGTGGAAACCTGTTTAGGGTTAACTCTTCTTGGAAGATCGCTATGTGCAGTTTAAGTGTAACCAATTTTGAGTTCATTGTGTGAAAAAAAAAACTTTGGCTGCAATATTGTATATAGCCTGCAAATTTTAACTCTGATAACTACAAGAACATTGAATGTGGAAATAAAAAAAAACCTGAGCTTGCTTGTGGTTCTCGGAGGGCTGGTCTGTATTCATAACCAAACTGGAAAAAAAACACTGCCTAGGGATTATAAAGTTCTGGCTGTTTAAGAGCTATATACTGGGTAGTTACAGCAGGAAATGTTATTAAGTTTGAGAATTTGCATTGGAAAGGCCATTAACAACAGGCATTTCCATTCAGCTGAGTGAAAGATGTGGGGATGGTCTGAGAAGGACCTTCTTGGGGTTGCATATGTGAGGATCTAGGAGCCGAAAGTAGAATGGCAAAAATAATGTGCCCACTCTAATAAGTAATAGGGGGCAGAGAGGGAGAGGGGAGGAATCCAGACGTCACAGACAGATCCCAAAGACGACCTTTTCAATCTCTTGAAAGACTGTAGTGCTCCAGAAGTCACCCAAGACACCAGAAAAAGAAAACTGTTTCTCGATCTACTTTGGGAAGTGAAACTGGCCATTTAACAAAGGACCAGGCCTAAGCTGATAGAGCTTTGAGATAAAGGACATACTATTCCAAAGTATGAAATTGTAGACAGGAGCTGGCATACCCCACAACAGGTTGACTGGTCCAGTCTTTCTTGTCCAGAAAGGCTGGAAGCCCTTGGTGTTTCCTCTGGCTGCCCCAATGCTTGTTTCTGATCAGAATAACCCTTAGGACACGCCAAGGTCAGGCAATCTGCTAGAGAGGGTACTTCTGCGAACCAGTGCTCTTGTGTTTCTGTAAAAGTAGCTACAACCTTGCTCATTCCTCAAATCCACTGCTAGCGTATAAGCAAGGGCAAAACAGCTGATTACACACCATAAATGTAATAAAGTATAACGGCATCACATCACTTCTGAATTTGGAACTGCTTAGATCTCCCAGCAGCCCTTTTCCATGTTCCCTAGGCACAGTGATGTTGGAGTTGCTTTTTAAAGTTTTCAGTAAATGTTTTCTTTCTTTTGTTGGTCAAAACACAAACTGGGCAAGAGTGCAGCCAAAGCTAACAACAAGGTCTTTGTAAGTTCAGTTTACCCTGTACTTGTTTTTCGCAATTGAGAAGAGCTGTAAAACATTACCTACAAAACTTGTCTAGGAAGAAAGGTTTCTAAGAATAGTGTTCCCTCGCAGCTTCCTCAGACAAGGCTGGCTACAGTTTTCCCTGTGGGATGTAAAATAAGTTTAGGCATTGCCAAACAAATAGGACTAACAGTGCTGTGGGTTGCATTGGGCATCTAG
This sequence comes from Nipponia nippon, assembly GCF_047370975.1. Classification (NCBI taxonomy): domain Eukaryota; kingdom Metazoa; phylum Chordata; class Aves; order Pelecaniformes; family Threskiornithidae; genus Nipponia; species Nipponia nippon. The sequence goes on along the minus strand of NW_028262347.1, from coordinate 82,569,888 downwards.
TAAGATTTCTCTTCTCCAAAGTTCAGAGGCTGGATTCTGATTCAGGAGTCAATGAAAAAATGCCACTGATGTCTGCAAATGCAAGCACATTCTACTTGAAGAGAAAATGAGTTGCTCTAGTTGTATGTGAAAAATTCCAGTCAGCAACAAAATGAATATATTCCAGGGACAATAGCAGCAAATACCAATTCAGTGATTTAAGATAATAAGGAAACCTGTGTGTCAATCACAACAAATACAATACGCCGGAGGGGAAAAATTACTTTCATCAGCTAAGAAAAGGCAATTATATTGGATGACAACAATTCTCCTATTGGAGATGACAATGATGCACATGAAGTCTGAAGTAATAATATGCTTTAATCACTTCTCTGATTCTTTATTTTGTCATTTCAGTTTGGATTGGGTGCGTAAGTTAAGTTTCTAATATTGACAGCTTTATAAACTCGCTTGACATAAATCAGCATAACCTTACTAACTTCCAAGCAGCAAAGTTGATTTACATGAACCAAGGTGCTGGCCTAGACATTCACATAACTTTATTCCTGCACATCTCCAGTTTTTGACTGCCTGTCCATGTCACATAGTGAATAGCTTTCAAGCCCCCAAATAAAGGTTTATAGAGTGTACCATGGAAAGGTTTATTAACTTAGAGCTTGAATTTGAAAATGCTAACCACAGACTACCCAAACAAAATCAGTGGAACTACATCAATTTAGAGCAGTGAAAAATCTGACAAGCAGTGACCTCTTTCTTAGAAATGTTCCATTTTTTTTTTTCCATTGAGAGACCTCTTTGGTTTCTGTTTTTAATTCTTCCTTTAAATATAAATTCTCTGAGGACTGCACAGTAGAGAGCTCTGTTATGTTACGGAGATTGAACTTTTTTTTTATTCAAAGTACAAAGGCTGAAGTGCTAAACTTTATGAGGCCTATAATAGGTCCTTGGCCTGAAAAATAGTAAGGAATAAAAATAATTAATAATCATCCAGTACCAAGCACTTATGTCATGCCTTTCATCTGAGGAAGTCAAATCACTTTATAAACAGCAATGAATTAATAGAGGAATGTTTTGCCACGGGCAAAAAAGCAAAACAAGAAACCATCCCTCTACTCCCTGCCGCCTCCTGAACTCCACAAAGGCAATAATTCTGTGAGTGAAAATTACAGCACTTTTTAGTGCTCATTTCTTAGCACTTCTGGAAACTTGGATCATGCTGTTCCTCTACACAAAGTCTCTCAGTATTCAAGGAGCCATGTGGTGGGACCGGTTCAAGTAAACGTTGGGCCTCTGTAATTTTCTTTTCCTAGTTTTTCTGCTGTGCCATTGAATGCCAGGGAAGGAGATACAAATCACTGATGCATTGATTTGTTACTGATTTGCTCCTTTTTTGCTCTTAGTAGCACATGGCTGAAAATAACCATTTTGTGCTCATGAAAGAATGGGGGGCAATTGAAGAAAGTCCAGAGTAGAGCAGTATGAACAACTGGATGCCTAAAAGACATGACCGGTGAGCAAAGATCAAAAGAGCTGGGGGTGTTCACCCTAATGACGAGTAAGGGCAATCCTGGCAGCAGCCTTCAAGTGTAAAAAGGTAACTGCAAAGAAGAAAGTCATAACCTGGGCATTGTAACTAGGATGAAAAATAGTGGACTTAAAATACAGCAAAGGTGGAACACTATCAAAATAATGATGAGTTGTATGACAGCTAAGCCCTGGAATAGACTGCATTTACTGTGAAGTCTCCATTATGGGAAGTTCTTCAGATCAGACAAATATCTCTTGTGTAGTGTTACTGGCATTGCTGATCTGGCCTTTGAGCAGGGGAATGGATCAGGTGGTGTCTTGAAGACTCTTCCAGGCCCTGCTTCCTGTGAATCAGTTTTTAGGACAATAGTGAGCTTTACTTCCAGGGTCAGATTCAACACAAGGACTCTAGAGGCTGTAATCCTTCAAGTTCACAGTGCTGAAGTAAAATGGATGAGAATCAGATGCTACGTCACTAGACAGGGGCTTAGGGAGAACTGCACCTTTTCCTTAGGAAAGTGCTTAAAAACACCAGAAGCACTTTTTAAAACGTTGAACGAGGTTGTATTTAATTATAAAGCAGAACAGTGCCTAAGTTTTTTGAAACAGACCAAGTTTTTAGTTAATAGTTTAACAGAAATGCTCTGAACATATTGTGCCCATGCACCTTCCAAGAAACAGTCAGTCAATAGAGTATTCAGCATGTTTTGTCCAGTACCCTGGTAAAGACAAATGATTCAAACCTAGGGAGATACAACAAACTCATGTAACGATCTTGCTTCTTGCATAGTCGGGAAAACAAATCCACCAGTTTCACAGAAGTGTGACCATATTGCTCTTAGTTCAGTGAAAGTCAAGTGAGTTTTGCCTACTTACGCCCTCCGTATCTAGTGAGGCCCTTTTAGGGGTAGACAGTGATCATCTTGGTAATGCTAGACAGTGAAACTCTAGGTGTAGTTTTTGCTTGAGACAATATATACCTAAAGCATTGCAGGCAGCTAATCACACTGTTAGAGCTTTCTCAGGTGGTTCTATTGAAAACAAATATCTAAATTATGCCTAATAAGCCATTCAGACTCTGCTGAAGTTTGGGGGGATGGATATATTGTCTCTTCATTGTATATTATCTGTGTTAGATGCACCACACAATTTATAAAAGAAGAACAAAGGGAACAGTACAGGGAGGGAAAATAGGGCGAGAGATGATGGACATAGCAAATGGAGGTGTTATTGTTTAGCTTAGTGGGAAAGAAGTAGGACATGATACTATGCTACTTGGGTAAATATACAGGATTCAATCTACTGACGGAGTCCAGTCCTTTTCCTCCAGTCTACTTAGAGAAGGGCAGTGTGGCAAGATGTTACTGCAGAGTTTGTGTGTGCTTAACCTATCAGAGACGAAGAGAGTCAAAAGCTTTGGGAACCCTGCATAAAACAAGGTGTTTATTTAAGTACCACTCATTTCTCTCTAAGCTCTCTGCCTAACTAGGGGACAGAATAACACTTTTCCAAAGAACAGTCTGGAGAATATAAGACAGACAGTTGATCTGAATCATCCTCTGGAGGAGTCTTTTTCTTTTTAGTGATTATAGAAGAAATCTGAGGTGGCTACCTTCCTATTTTAAACCCCTGAACGAGGAAGATGCCCTGAGTATAAAAACTTCGCCTTTGTGGCTGTAAGCATGAAATATCACAAACAAATTTGCTACTGTATAATTGAAAGAATTAGCTAGATACAAACATGAGTTTTTGCTTCCAGATTTGATGAGAAATTTTTTACCTCCACAAGCTTGGGATATCAAGCTGCTCACAATGCATGGAAACAGGATGACAATAATGTACTTGTGTTTTAGGGGGTTTGCAATCCCAAAATCAGGCCTGCTCCTTTTGGAGTCTTTTATTAGCTCATAAAAGTAAGAGGAATATAAGCTGCATTTTCAAAATCTTTTACCCTGTTCAGAAAGCTAAATATGCTTTCTTATTTGTGACTTTGTGCTATGCTGCTTACCAGACACAGGCATTTGGGAAACTCCAGATGCAAACCTCAGTGGTAAAGAATTTTTTCTGCTCAAATGTGAGGAGTAAGGCCCTGATCCTCTTGCTCAAATACACTAGGACCTGACATATCAACTAAAGAAGAACTTGTTTAGACACTGACAGTGTATAGACTGCGAAATGCTGATGAAATGTTCCCATTCAACAACAGATTGCATAGGTTTTACCTAAATAATTTCCATCTTACATAGTTTCTCAGCACATAGTTTTTTTTCCTTTAAGCGATTCTAAGTGCTACTTGATTGTGATTTCTAGCACCTTTTATTTCCCCTGCACACATCCCAGCATTTCCTACCAGCCCAGAGATAGCCATGTTTTCAGAAGTGCTTAAATGGCCTTCTGATTATGCTGACACATCCACATTTTCAATAGAAACCTTTATCTTTGATTTCCTCTACTGTTGTGTGCCTTACACTAGACATGTTTGAGCTCAGCTGTCAAGACTACGACATGCATTCAAGACTAAAACATGCATTCAAGACTGCCATTAATTTCCACAAGAATAAAGGGTAGAGTTAACAAGGAAGTTGCTTGTGGAAATTAACAAAATGTTCTTTTTTTCAATATTTAGGGGATTTTCATTTTGTGTAAAAAGTGTGTGATAAAAATTTGTCTTGTCAGGCATGGCAAGAACCCACATAACCTGAGCCTGAAGATGCATTTACCTCTACCTTTTTCTTTGAGTGGCCATGCTGAAAACAGTAGGAGGATTTTCAGATCTAAACTTCAGTGTTATTAGAATACATAACTAGTACAATGTCACTTTTTTAATAGAACAGAAAACTCTCTAGATAAGACAAAATCAAAATTTAGGAGTAAATAAATAAAACTTCCTTGGCCAATTGACCAGTTCTTTGTGAGGCAGATCCTTCACTTTGGACTTGTTCTCAGACAAGCAGATATTAGTGTCTTCCTGAGTTTCCATAAACTCTTCTCAATTCCCTAGAAAATCTTTGCCTTTTGACCACCCCTGAGGTTAGACTGTCTGCTGGTCCCTGCCTTCCTCAGGTGTTTTCCAGCTTTTTCCTCCTACATGAATCTCCTTCCCTCTCTTCCTTGGCACTATGGATGACTTCCAGCCATAGACGTGTCATGCTTCTCATCAAGGTTGCAAATTTCTCTCCTTTCCGTTGATGTCAAGTGCAGTAGCTAAGATAAGGTCAGTAAATCATCTTCCTACCTCCTGCCATAGTCTGTCAACACAGCAGGTCATACAACAAATGGGTGAACTCAGAAATAAAACAGATACTGTTTCACAAGAAACAAAACATAGATTTTGTGTAATACTGCTTATCACAACCCTCACATCGCCATTTGTCGGGGTGATTGTTGAGCATACGATTTATTTAGAAAAAACTTGCCACTAGTCCTAGTTAAAAGCACTCAGTTCCCTGTCATTGTGGTAGGAACAGCTGATGCCCCAAACACATCGTGACACATTTTGGAAAATGTTGGGTAAATAACCCCATATAGAAATCACCTCTAGCATTTCAGAGGGCAGTGCCTTCAGCACTTTTAATTATAATGTTCAGGAGATGAAATGGGAATTGAATGTAGTGTTGAATATCACAAAAAATAATCATCCAACAAAAGATACACATTTAATTAATGCTAGGCAGGGGGAGGTTTAGGCAATTTTCTGAACACAAAAGTGAACCCAATTCTATTTGTTCAAAAGGCAGGATGGAGAATTAGTTTGCTTTCTGAGTAACACTGGTTATCTCCAAAGGACGAAGTGTGCAGAGCTGGATATTTTACCTTTGTTTGTGGAGAGAAAGGATACTGAGAAGGGCAGTGAAAAAGCCCTCAGAGTTACTGGGATCCCCCCTAAACAAGTCAACACATGACTGTAGTCATGTGTCGGAAATGTCACCCACTACCCAAGGGTCAACACACCGGAATGGGACCTGTTCATCAGTACTGTAACTAGCCTGTGTTGAAGGTTTTTCTGGCGCTGTTTTCTTCCAGATGAGCAGAAAGGTATTTATTCTATTCAACATTCAGCTACATGGGGGGGCCATCTTCTACTGACGTAAGAGCAGTCCTCCGCAAAGCAGGGGATTGGAGTTCTCTGCTTTCAATTTATATTTCTCATAAATGCTTCTTAGTATCAGTTTAAAGGTGCATTCTGTCCTGTTTTCAGCATTATCTTTGTCTTTTACCAAATGTATGTTCAGTCTGGATAGAAACCATCCACTAGCCAGACACATGTATGACCAGAAGTCTCCAGAGTCTTATTCCCTCCTGTAATTACACATCCCAAACCCTATAAATCTCTGTACAACTACAGAGCTTTAAGAGAACAGGAAGAACACACTCCTGCCATTGCTTATAACCTAAATAGTGCCCTTTTCTGAGCTTGAGTGGGTTTGAGTCTCTTATGCTGAGGCAAATCTTGGAGACAAGTCTTTGGCTTCCTGGGTCAATGTGCTACTCACCCATCCATAAAAAGCGAACTCCATACTACTGCCTTTTGCTGACATAACATTTTGAGAAGGGGACATCCACTCCTGTCACTGTTCGGAAATGTGGGATGTGAGATCCACACTGCATGTTAACTGGACCTTAGTAGTGCTCTGATGGGGACTGGTTGTCCATAGGCAGGGACATCTTTCACTAGATCAGGTTGTTCAAAGCCCCATCCAACCCGACCTTGAAGACTTCCAGTCACGCGGCATCCACAACTTCTCTGGGCAACCTGCTCCAGTGTCTCACCACCCTCATTGTAAAAAATTTCTTCTTTATGTCCAATCTAAATCTACCCTCTTTCAGTTTAAAACTGTTGCCCCTTGTCCTGTATTTCTTGTAAGCCCCCTATGAGTATTGGAAGGGTGCTATAAGGTCTCCCCAGAGCCTTCTCTTCTCCAGGCTGAACAACCCCAACTCTCTCTGCTGTTCTTCCTAGGAGAGGTGTTCCAATCCTCTGACCTTTTTTATGGCCCTCCTCTGGACCGACTCTAACACGTCCATGTCTTTCATGTATTGGGGATCGCAGAACTAGATCAATGCAGTACTCCAGGTGAGGTGTCATGAGAGCAGAGTAGACCAGGAGAATCACCTTCCTCGACCAGCTGGCCATGCATCTTTTTTTGAAGCCCAGGATCTGGTTGGCTTTCTGGGCTGCGAGCACACATTGCCAGCTCATGTCCAATTTTTCATCCACCAGTACCCCCAAGTCCTTCTCCGCAGGGCTGCTCTCAATCCCTTCATTTCCCAGTTGTATTGATATGGGGGATTGCCCTGACCAAGGTGCAGGACCTTGCACTTGGCCTTGTTGAACTTTACGAGGTTTACTCCTCAAGCCTGTCAAGGTCCCTCTGGATGGCATCCTTTCCCTCAAGCGTATTAACTGCACCACTCATTTTGGTGTCATCTGCAAACTTGCTGAGGATGCACTCAATCCCACTATCTCTGTCACTGATGAAGATGTTCAATGTATGCATTGCTCTGCCCCAGATCATTCTCCATAGTCAAATAGTTGCAGGAATCCTTACTGTATTGTATAAACCTTCTGTCTATATCTTGCTCTGTCTCATGTGTATGTGTGCCTACACACACACACACACACAGAGATACAATACACAAGGGAATATGTAGAGTTATGAATAGAAACTCACTCTATTTGTCAGAAGTTTTTTAGATTTTTTATCAAGTCCTGTAGATGCATTGCATACTTCAACTGCATGTGAGGTCTTACAGACCTTTTATAGTTTCATGAAAGAATCAAGAGGCATGTGGGTACAGGAAGTCACCAGCAGAGTCACTAGCAGCTATGCTGTACAGTAGGTTCACAAATGATCCAGAAGTGAGAAGGCTGACTGGGAGAAATGTTGACATGGAATTTTAATAAATGCAAAATAATGTACATGGGAAAAATTATATTCAGGATTCATAAATCAAGGTAGGTTCTTACTCGGTATGAGAGGTATCCCCTGCTCCTGACCCCAGGTAAGATACCTGGATGACACTGAGGGCATGGTCTTGAAAGCACCAGAGAGCACTGAAAAGGAAAGAGGAATCTTTATTGTGCCACTGTGTATCTGGTATACTGTGCACAGTTTGGGTCACTGCACTTCAGGCAGAACTCCACAGGACTAGGACAGATCTGGAGAAGTCTGGCAAGGGTGGTCAGAGAAACAAAACAGCTTCCACACGTGTAAAGACTGAACAGACTATGACTCTTCAGCTTGGAAAACAGATGCCAGAGGGAACTGTGATTGAGACCTATAAAGTAACAAATGATGTGAATAAGATGACTGGGGAATGATCATTCATTATTTCTTACAGAACAATAACTTGGGAATACCAGAGGCAGGATTCAGATGAAAAATAGGAAATGCTTTTGCACAAAATACACAATCAAATTACAGAATTCACTATCTCAGAAGATTATGTACACCAAATATTTAGACAGACTTAAAAAGGTACAAGAGAATTCCTGGATGCTAGGCAGATATTAAACACCATCTTAAAGATATAACCTCCAGATCTGGAAGTTTTTGTTTATGATATTGCAAAATAATACAACATCTCAGAGTAGAGATTACTGTACACATCCCTTTACTTAAACTCTTTCCCTGTATATTGGGTCAGATGGATCTTTGGTCTCACATAGCACATCATATCTCATGTTTCATTAATATCTATCATCTAATGTCCATTAGCCAAAATACAACTTCTGGGCTTAACTGATATTTAAAGACTGATTATCTAGTTTTAGATAGAGTGTATTTTTTTCAGGAATAACCTATATTCTTTTATAGATTTAATTTAATCTTTCAAAAATTCCATGAAACCTTGTATGAAAATATCTTATCAGATAAATCCTCCTTTCTGATCATGTATCTGTCATCAGAGGATTTTTAGAGTAGGTTAAATCAACATGCAATAGAAGGACCACTAGTATATTTTTATTGCAAGATAAAGTTCTGATTCAGGAAATTGCTTCCTCAATAGATAAAGTTACTATTAACAGTGATACACCAGAAATTAAGTCTATCATTTTATGGGCTATACCACAGACAGTTAGCAAAAGAAAAATCATTGTCATGGCAAACCATTAAAAAAAAAATAAAAATAGCCAGGAATGTCTCAAACAATTAGATTGTAAACTGAAAGCCCTGAAGTCAGTTCAGAAGAAATTGCCTAGTATTATCATCTGAAAAAAAACCTCAAAATTATCATGTTCTAGACTGAACAAGAACTCTGTTTTCTGCATGATTGTACTTTGATAAATGACGTGGCTGATGCTCAGCATCACTTTCTTTTAGAAGACCCAAGATAGGTGTAAAAGTAAGGAATCTAGTAAGAGTACTGCAGCTTCTGATCTAGAGGTATACGGTCTGGTATTTCCAGTATCATTGTAGACAAACGGAGCCACCACACAATTCAAGACAATTAGTCTGTTCAACAAAACAAACAGCCTGGGCTTGCATAAACAGAACTAGGTCTCCTGACAAATTGGGATCTAAGGAAGATCTTCAGCACGTTCATTATGTGCCTGCAAAAATGCCGCTCCAAACAGCTGCAGGCACAAAACTGCACATGCAAAAGTGGAAGAAAAATTAAGAAGTCTTTAAAAACAAAAAGAAAGGTGCTGAAACTGGCTCAGGCCATTTTATGCTCCTAGCATTGTACAAATAATTTTAAACAAGATCCATATTAGTACTGGGAATCTTATGCTGGCATAAAATCAACATCTTACAGCTATGCCAGAAAGAAAAAAGATGTTTGAGGGAGAGGACAGGCATAGGAGGAATTTGGTTGCATGTCACATTCTAAGTTATATGACATGGTTTGGCAGCGATTCCCCAGATGACCTCTGGAGTCAGAGTGAGTTAGAGCTGACCAAATGAGTTAGGAATAAGAAATAAGGTGACAGAAAAAGCTTATGTAAAAACAGATTCAGATTTCAAGTCAAATCAAGCCCCTTTGTAAAGCACTTAAAATGTAATTAGACATCACAAGAAAATAAAAATACATCAAGAAACAAAATATAAAAAGAAAAAGGAATTTAACATTCTTTAATTATTTGAATATAATTAGTGTTATAAACTATTTCACAGGCTCTGGTAATTATTAAGGGAATGTCGCTTCCATTAACATTTATTCTTTAGTTTGTGAAAGACATGTAAAAAGATAATATGTCAAATCTAGCAGACATGTCCATTCCACACATGCAAAATGTACAAAGTCTTGTAAGCACCTGCACAATGATTTATCTTTACTCATACAAGTAATCCCAAGGAGGTTGAGGGAATTACTTTAGGGAGTAATGTTAAGCCCTGTGTTTGGATGGGAGAGGAAAGTTTTAAACATCCTGCACATAAGGTAAGATACCATTGCTTATACCAATCCTTAGGAAAGTTAGCAATTTCAAAATTTTTTTCTTACTGTATTCCAGCTGCACAGCATTTAGCCATATTTACAAAGCTGCAGTTATGTTCTTTTGCTGGTTACTGGAACCTCAGTACACAAATGTACCAGAGACAAACTGGATGGAGTTCAGAGGGAAAAACCAACATTGATGAAGGGGCAAGAGGAACTGGCACATGGTGAAGAGGTAGATAGCTTAAGTTAAAGTTGACTAAGGCGGAGGCAATGCTGCCTGAAAACACAGAATTTACCAAACAGAGAATGAAGTTTTTTCAGGATGGTATAGTGGAGGGGAGCATTCCGCAGAAAGAGAAGTCAGTTAAGTTTTCTATTGCTTTGAGTGTATAACAGAAAGCTATCCAGAGATATCCAATGTCTTCCAGAGATACGTTTTGGACAAAATACTAATTTCCCAATTTTTGGTGAAATTTCCTTACAAACAAACTTGCAATGATATATTATTTAATTAAGAACTGAAGCTTGTTATTTTCTTTGTGGTGACTGAAAAACCTGTTTTAACAACTGACTTTCAGATAATTTTCTCTTTTTTCTCTCTGTTTTACATTTTTCCACTTGCAGTCTACATCAAAAAAATTGCATTTAGGGGGACAAAAAACTAAAATAAGTAGAAAATGCAAACTCTTTTTTCTTCAGGTTAAACAGAAATTAGGAAAAATGTCAATTTAAACATACACACTCACACACAAAGAAAAACAGGAAGAAATGTATAGAAAGGTACCAGAAATTGTATAGCAAAACAATTTTTTGTACTCCTTTCAGTATAATACTTTTGATTTCAATGAGATTTTCTCTTTCCAGTTTTTGCGGTTTCAATTTTTGCACTGCCCCGGACCTGGTGCAAGCAGAGTTGCACAGCTGTGATGCTACTGGAACAAACTGAGAGCAGTTCTGGCTTTTTAGTCGTAGTCTGCTCCCAGATCTCCATCAGCTCTGATGGCAAAAGGACTCAGCACATCACTGATTACCCTGCACACTGAGCTATATATACTTCCTTCCCAATGTGTTAGGGAACGAGAAGCAAAGCTTTGCCTATACCATGTTCCAGATGATGTCCGATATCTAGGAAGTTATAAAATACCTTATCTGGTTCCATTTTCCTTCCCACATTACGCTGCCCAGCAAGCAGTGAGGAAAGAGTAAAATACAAGAAGACTGTAGACCTCTCATTCAGTGAGTGTCTGATATCAATATCTGACTTGATTTATTCAGATCAGTGCTATATCTGCTCCTAACCGTCAGCAGAAGCTGCAACAACAGCAAGCAAATTGACTGAAATTGCTATAGAAAACCTTGATTTGATTCTGTTACGAAGTGTAGGCTGATAAGATCAATTCACTGTTCAATATTTTTGAAAACAGCTTGCTCCCTGAAAAAAAAAAAAAAAGTGGTCCAGTAATAACTGAGACAAGAGCATGCACAAGAAAACTAAAAGCAGAAAAGGCAAATTAAGTCTAAAAAGCCAAAATATTTTATTAGCAGAGGTGTCTGCCTTTTGCTTAAAATGGGGGTTGTCAAGCAGTGATTTTTTTTTGCTTCAAGGCACGTAAAACCTCTTCTTTAAAATGCAATTTATAGGGAGTAATGCAATGTATCTCCAATGAAGTATTCTCAGCCTCTCTCCCCACTCAGCCCCCACTTTCCATGGTTAAGTGGATCTTTAAAGCTCTAGAAGAACTTTGGCTGTTATGTGGTAGGTGATAAGGTTAATGGAAAAATCAAAGTCTAATACAGGCCCATAGGGTACAGTAGTGATGCTGGCCAAAAAGTTCCTCCAGCTGCAGACAAGCAATTCAAGCCAGTAGGAATTCCTCCCTGTGGCTGAACGATAGGATTGAAATCTTCCCTGGGTAGCACCTTCCACAGGCCACTAGCTTGATAGTATGGCAGTTTCATTATGGCTTTGCAGCATTTACAGTGTATTTCATTACTTTCCTACACTCCATCCCCATTTTAAGATTTATTTAATCATTTGTGTATCTGTATTTCTAATGGGGATTTCGGTTTCAAAATGGGCTTGAAGCCAGAGATGTAAATGGAGGGCACAATATATTGCTTCCTGAAAGATGACATGAGGTAGAGGGGAGGAGAAGAAGTGAGCACAGAAGGAGAAAGGAGGAGGGGTAACATGTGGAAAAAAATGTGTTATTAAGATTCAGGCTAATTGAACACACCAACAGAAGAAGATAGATAATCCTCCTGGGCAATTAGCAGACTAAGCAATATTAGTAAAGAGTGTCTTAGAGGAGACCTTCAACAGAGATGAAATGGCTCAGATGGAGGAGCTGAAAAGAGCAGCTCTGGAGAGTGATGTGGGAGGGAAGTGAGATGCACAGACGAACCATTAAATCAAAATAGCTAGATTTGACAGACAGGGTGGCCCTTCTGAACATTACAAGGATGCAATTCAGGAGGGCTTAGACTTCCTAGAGAACAGTTTCCAGCATGCTGGGCCAAGATACAATGGTAATGTAATAATAATATAATATTTTATATATATATATATATATAAAATATAATTCAGAGTCAGTATTGGGTCTGTTTACTAAGCAGTTCTTGCAGTAGCATTTATGCCTGCCTGCAGCCCACCAGCTGCTGGCACAAATGACCCATCCTACAAGAAAAAAGAGGTCAGAGCTTGACAGCTAACTTCTGGACTAGTTTTTTGTCTGGTCTTTTTCTTTCTTTTCTTTTTTTTACTCTGACTTCCCTTTCTTTAGAACCACAGGACAGAGGACTGAAAGGTATTTTCCAGGGTCATTGAATCCTAACTACTGCAGTCTCGGGGAACATCATACAATCTTGCTAACAAACCCATGGAACTCTACCTTAAAACCAGCTTGGATTATTGCCTCACTTCCTCTTTGCTCCTGCTGAATGGCTGTTGCAAGAACCTCTGTCCTTGAAAACTTAGGAATGCTTATCGAATTTGCAGCCTAGATGTATTCCTGTCTAGGTTATACACATTTGTTCTTGTGCCAATGTTTTCCTTTAGTTTAATCACTCTTCTCCCTCCCTGGTGTTTACTTAATTGCTTTTATCTGCTTGATTTAAGAGCTTGTTATGAAGTGGTTTTAACTGTCTTTTAGTTTGTTTCTAACTAGACTGTACAATGCCCCAAGGGGTTTGGCAAGGGCTTTCTGTTGTTGTAATTCTCCAATTATTCTTGATCCCATGAGCCATTCCTCTATCAGGGATGGTTTTGAGGTAATTAGAAACAGCACTGTCATGGTGTCACTGCTTGGACCAGGATACTAAGCCCAGAGTAGTAACCAATACCCAGCCCCATTTGCAGTCATGAAAATTAAGAATGCAGACTCATTGGGGTCTATGGGATCCCATCAAAATGATGCTAAGACATTTTTCAATTTAGAACAACTGAACTACTTCTTGGTCCAAGGGATAATTGAATACTGTTCAAATGGCTAGGGATATTATTCAAATATGGCTGGGGTCTAAGTAAAGTGTTAGCTTTCAACAGATACTCTCAGAAACAAAAATTATATTATTGATAATATTCCTGCAACTGTTTAAACATGTATATAAATAAATATACACTTAGATCTCTTAGTGTGTGCAAGAACCCCTGCTCTTTTCTCTCTCCAATATATTGCCATTTCTTTACCAAACAGGCTTTGTACCAGAAGACAAATACCGCCCCTCCCATTCACCCACATTTTGAAATGTAATTCCTAGAGCTAGACAGATAACTATGTCCTTTACACTGCAGGTACCTAAGCCAACAGCAGTTGAATGGAAGTGTTTTACATGTGGAAAGCATCACATCAGTAATGTGTCCGTGAGACTGATGTCTTGTATTGAAGTGTTAGAGCAGTTCCCTACATAGTAAGTCCCTGGTTACCTCCCCTTTGCTGGGACTCTGGAGCCTGACTACACTCATCTAGGCAGTATGAGCAGGTGAGAGATAGTTGTAAGTTTTCTATGTACCTGTTTTGCTACTTCTGAGCCAGCAGGCAGCATATGTATTTCATTTATTTAATGAATGGAAGTCTAATTATAAAGCAGAGGAAATCACCAAAGCATGAATTGATGGGTTCCCTGAGATCACCTCACTTGTTGACAGGAATTAGTGGTGGGAATTAATGTTGTGGCAGCAGCGAAGATATAAGAAAGAAGGTGTATATCTGGAGGTTTTCCATGACTCCTAGGTAGAGGGGTGACAGGGCTGAGGATGTGCCAGCAACAGAAGAGGCTCAGTTGGCAGTGGCTTGCAAGCAAGTATCTCCCTGAGTCCAGGATGTTATGACAAGTGAAATACGGAGACTTGGATAAAAAGTCCAGCATGTTCTGACAGCAGCCTGTCCCACTGTTTGGATATAACATGAAAAACTGAGTCATAAGGGACTGAAGCTATACAGTGCAACTTTGTGCCCATTTTTGGCTACATCTTGAATTACAAAAATTACAATGACTTCTTAGAAAGGAAAGCCTTTCCTTTCTACTAATACACTGTAATATTTCTGGAAGGGAGCCAACGTGTCAATTTAAGTAGCCTCTTAAAGTGCAAGGGACTGTGATATTTCCAAGTCACAATGTCAGTTCAAGCCCTTCTGGAACATGTGCCAAAGTCTTTCCATGGAGAAGAATGCCTCGCATTAAGCATGTCATCCCTGGGCTGGCCCTCCGCTCCCTCCCTGACCCTGGAGTCTTAGCTTTAACCTTCATTCCTGTATCCCGTTTCTCAGCCCCGTGGAAAAAAATGCCATGAAAACACGCCCCATCCTCCTTTTACACATTAACATGAAATAAAAATTCTCATGGCTGAGAATTGTTAAAGAACAAGGCAATCCTGCATGGGAAATCTTAATGCCACATTTTTTTTCATAACCTGGGTGCTGTTGAGAGTATGCAGATTGTACTCATCAGTACAGCTTATAATTTTTAAGTGTCTAAGGAACCCTGCAGAGGGTTTCATAGGTATGTAAAGGTCCACATTTGAGCTGTCCCAATGGAAAGCAGCAGAACTTTTGTCAGGGTACAACATGCTTCAGAAAGACTTTCTGAGACAGGGTATCTCTGCCCATAAGAGCATTTCTAGACTTGTGTTACTTCCATTGTTACATTAGATATCTGATGTATATTTAGAAATTCAGCTAACCATCATGCACTTGTAGTTTAATGGAAATTAAAGGACAGCCCATTTTAAGTTCTGACTGATTGAAACTCCAGCCCTTGGAAGTACGTAATTAGATATATTTTCAAATGAAATGGAAATTGTTATGAGGTCTAACTCCCAACAATTGATGATTCTTGATTTGGACATCATGAAATGTAATTTAGTTTGTATGATTTTTTAAATACAGCAAGATATTAGTCTGTGTCTTGATTTCTTTGGGCCTCAAATATTTTCCTTTTTTAAAAAACTTTGGAACCAAGGGGTGTGTGTGTGCCAGAATGAAAGGAAAGAAAGCACAAAAGAAACATCACCTTGCAAGTACACAGCAAGGAGATTTTACCGTTTTTCTGTAAAACGGGGAATGGCAGTTACCCTTCCAGATCATAGAGATGTAAAGATGGAAACGCACAAAGAAAAGAAGCAAAAGCAACTGAATGAAACCACTGTCACAACTGATTTTTCTACAGTCTCCTAATACCTGAGGTGATCCTTGGCAACTGTCATTAGAGACACTGCTGATTTCCTTGATTTCAGTTTCAGTTTCCTTGACATTCTGGGTGTCTGTTGTAATAAGAAGATGAATCTGAGAATGTCATCATTCACAATTAGTTTTAAGTAACTTTCTATAGTACTAGAATGGGGAAAAAGCCCAAACCAGTCTAAAGAATTAAAAGACTGACTAAAAACAACAGGCTATTTAAAATAAACATTTTAACTCAGTTTGCTATTTAGGGAGGAAGATTTTTAATCTTTTTCTTTGACAGTGCTGCAAGATCACTAATGACAGAAGAGAAGAAAACTTTAATATTTTTTTATCTAGATCTTTATTTTTAAAACAGATTTTGATAGGAAATGTTTTTTCAATTCCTATACATCAGTGTAAAAAAACTAACTAAACAAAAAAAACCCCAAAACCCCAAAACCCTAGATGGCATTAGGGGAGAAATTCATATTTTTCTTAGTTAAGGTGAGCCACATTACTCACTAACTTCAGTTTAGGGTGTTCACCTGAAAAACAGGAGACATCGATCTGCAATCTGTGCATCACCCATACTCCAGGAGAGTGCCCTAACTAATGGGCTGTGGGCTGTATTGCATGTTTTGCATTGTTTTGATTGCATTCCTGTTACAGCTTCAAAGATAGTCACCAGAAAACTGCTTTTTTAACTATAAAAATTGAAATGTTCATTGTATCTTGCCATTCTAGGCTTTGGCAGTAATATTGTAAAGAACTCCCATTTGAAAATAGAGTATACAGTTGTAGGATCAAGGTTTCTAGCATACATAGAGAAACAACGCCTGTTTCATAGGCAGTTTCAGCAGTCTTGCTGCCAGAACATCATAGATTTGAAAAAAATATGGGATATCACAACTTAGTAGCAATGGGAAATTCACAGGAACTTCACACTGGTGTGAAATTATTAGGTAGGTAGAAATCTTCTAGGAAAACGGGACTAATAATCCTAATCTTGTAAAAAGTAACAGTTTAATGACCCATTCCCCCCCCCCCCCAGGAGACCCACATACACATTATGACACAGAGTGCTTATTTTCAGCTTAAGTGTATATATTCTTAGGTCTGAAAGGTAAGACCCATCATGGTCAACATCGTGATATTTCACCCTATATTGGCCATGATTTTAGCATCATTCTCAAGGGATTATTATCACTTACAACTGATATGCCTTGTTCATTAGTGGTTTGGAACTTTTGCTTTTGCTTAAAAAAAAAAAAAAGAGTTTGGAGAGAGAAAGAATTGAATACCCTGGAACTCTGATATGGTTATAAACCGACATCATAAAGGTAGAGGTTATTTAGACAAGGTAAGAAAAGATGCAGTTCTTGCTTAGTTTCCAAGTTCCAAACCTTGAATCCTGGTCAGCTAAGTTTCACCTACAAATTCT
The DNA here is from genome assembly GCF_047370975.1 of Nipponia nippon. Taxonomy (NCBI): domain Eukaryota; kingdom Metazoa; phylum Chordata; class Aves; order Pelecaniformes; family Threskiornithidae; genus Nipponia; species Nipponia nippon. Next base: position 82,552,872 of record NW_028262347.1, on the reverse strand, counting down.
CTGCGAGGGAAAGGGGTCTTTGTAGATCTCATCAATCATTTTTCTCCTCAGATCTCCTTTTATAATATGGGGACAAGACCTAATTCTACATTGGGTTTTGCATATACAGCCCAGAAAAGCTGATTTCAGGTGTTATGTAAAAGATTAATGATTCTAAATCTCATTTAAACACACACATACCATATACACACATTCACATAACTCACACATTCACAGAACTCTCAGCATTTTTGCTACCTCTGTTCAAAGCACTGTGAAACCCAGGCAACTTGCATTGGGTTTTTCTGTTTTATTATACAATCTATCACTTTTCTTTTACAAGTAACATGGAAATATCAACTTTTCCCCCAGTTAGATCTTTGGAGGGGCTTTTTGGTTTTTTTGTTTGTTTTCAATAAAGAGATGCAGTAAAGGGGATCCTCCACTGCTGTAAATCAGGATAGTGCGAGTGATTTAAACAGAGAGTCTTTTGAGACTGACTTAGGATCTAGTGTATAGAGTGTGTGTTCTCTTTTAGCTGGATATGGGATTAACACAACTAGATTTCTGCAGCTGCTTAACCTCACAGAAAGATAATGGATTAGGCTGAGAAAGAATACATATATTTACCTAAGAAAGAATACACACATATATAATTTAAATGTAATATATATGCAATAAAGGTATTTATTTTAAATAAATATAATAAATAAATAATAGAAATTCACTATTAATACATTTAAGTTTATTGTATTTGAATTTAATTATTAACAATATTTAAGTTAATTAATATTCATATTTAATATATTTACATCAAGAAATTTGCTTCTTTGCTGGTTTTTTAGGACTTAAAAAAAAAGGAATTTAGGTTGACTTTATAGCCAGAAGAAGTTAGCCAGAACAACACAGATCAAAATTCAGAAATCCACATGGGCACAACAGGCTGACCTATGAACAACCTTGGAGCGGCTTTTGTCAAACTTTCCTCAGGCATAATTTGTGATCAAGTAATAAAACAAAACAAAAAAAAGTGTGTGGTGTCAATTAGCAGTGTTTGCTTAGGGAGAAAAAAGTCTTCCCTAATGGCTAACTTGGCTGCTCCTTCTTCCTAAGGATAACGGCTCTGAAAAACTGGTGGTTACTCACCCCACAAACATAACGCGGTCTCAGGATTAGGGCCCCTACAGAGGAGGGGCTGAGACAGTCTTTTCCTTGCATGTGAGAGGAGCAAGTTGCTTGGAGCACCCACAGAGAAACTCCAAGTCCATTTCCCACACATTTTCTTTGTTCCTACACTGTCATTAACCTTAGACTGTCATAGGCATCTCCCAGTCCCTGCAGAGAGGGTCGAGTTCGCTTCTCAGTTATGCTGGTGAAAATCCAGAGATTGTTTTGGAACTATCCTGTGTTTTAATCTTTGTTTGGCTTTGGCTACCATGGGAGCTGATCCTGTAAGATGTCGTGTCCTGCTATTAAAATTAAAGGTCTTGGTTGTGATTTTACACATGCTACTTTTTCACTACCACAAACCCACTAGTTTAACTGGGCTTGTTACTGATTTGCACCTGCGAGGGACGTGTACATGGCCAGAGCGGCCGCTGAATGAAGTGACCTCCTCGGAGGACTGGGCCTGTGGTTTGTTTATGAGAAACCGATACAGAGCTGAAAAGCTGGAGTGGTGATTATACAAACCACTGGCCTGCTTCAGCTCTGTCCCATGTGCCAATAACAACAGTGTAATGCGCTTTTGGAGTTAAACCTGCACATGAAAACAGGGGATGAACGGAGGCAGCAGTCAATGAGCAGGACTCCTGCCAGCTTCCAGCCAGCATGGGTGTTTTGTTCCTTTTTATTTCACTCAGTAGCCAGATTATGCTTGTCTCCGGTACTGGGTGCAATTCAGAGGTGCCACAGCAAACAAACAGGAATGTTTTGAGAGCTTTGGCACCGTCCACTTGGTGTTATCTCCTTCCTTTGTTCATCCCCATGATGTTTCCGAACTCCTCCCAGCTCCTAATTTAATTTTACCACTGAATAACATACTGAAGCTTATTTGACTACGTCTTCACTTTTAAAATGGGAATGCTTGCATTTCCTTACCTATATCGACTAATGAAATTGAGCCACAGTTATTGTGGGGGGAAGAGTCAGGAATACAAATATTATAGATAGTATAGATAGATAGAATTAAGCATAGTTACCTTTAATAACTATATATATATATATTTGCTTTAATAATGAGAGAGAGCGCAATGTATACATATATAAGCTGCCTGTAAGCTGTCTAGCGAGATGAACATTTTAAAATACATAAATGCTTGTTGAGGACCATACAACACTTAGGTCTTTGTCACTGAAAGATGTGATAGAAATGGAAATGAACCTTTGAAAATCACTCGGTTATTTATATGCTATACCGCTCACTGCTAAAAGAAGACAGAAGTCATTACAGTAACAATGAAAAGGAGTTCAGAGGCCAGCATGTTCGAAAAGCAAAGATGATAAAGGCCGGATCCTTACCTGCAATAAATCAACATGCCTTTGATTGAATCAACAAAGCTTCTTTAAATCCATGCTTTTCCAGTTAAGTAATTAAGTGTTTCTCTGTAAAAATTTTCCAGTGCATTTAGGGAGGGGAAAGGTTAGACAGTTTTTTATTTAGAGAGCACAAACAAAAAGATGTAAATTTTAATGTTATAAATTCTTGTAGCTCAACTGAAGCAAAAGAAGCAACTGCCTACACCTGCTGTTCATCTAACACAGCTTAGTACTTTTCTAAAACATCTTCTAATGTCTCCAAGCACTTGCTTGAGGTTTGGTCATTTTGTTTTAATTAGATAGGGGGAAAAACCCTCTAGAAAGATAAAGGGAAAGGCTTAAATGAATGGAACACAAAGATCTGTGGGCTAAGAGGGAAAAAAAAATTAAATTAAGTTTTATGCAAAGGCAAAAACCACAAATACCCAAATTTAACTTGTGAATATATTAAAACTATTTAGAAATTGCAAAATTATTTAAGTGTAAAACTCTCTAAATTTTGGAACTGATCTTAAAAAGGGATAAAGATAAATATATATGGAGAAATGCATCAAAATTACTACTATTTGTAATATTTTAAGAGTATATGATTTTATAAAGGTAGTATTAATAAGATCTGCTTTACATTTTTGCAAAGAGACAAAACACTACTTATCATCTCTCATAACTAGAAACTGTAGGCAGATAAATAGCATTTATTATGCTTTAAAGACTGTTCAAAAATGAAATTAATGTGTTATTATTGCAAAAAATGTTTGTCCTACATTGAGCTACAAAGACAAAATATCACTTTTTCATATATATTTGTCATTTAACTTTCTGACCAAATAGAAATAGTCCCGAGCAAACTATTTGGGAACATATTTCTTTTCAGCTCTGTTCAACACAATCTCCCTTCTTCACTCAAGATCTCCTTAGGATTCGTAGGAATTGTATTTTAAAGTCTTCCTGTCACCATTCTTTTGCAATCTTGGGTTGAACACTGGTTCCTGAGACACTCTTTGCTCCTCTGATGTCTGTGGCTGACATTTTTTAGACCTTGGGGATAAATGTGATCCATCATGCAATGAGTTTGGCCTGCATAGGGAACTAGAATTATGAGATAACCTGAACTACAGCTCCCAGGAATATTGTAGAAGAAAGGGAGAGCCTAATTAGTGTGAAACTACCCCAAAAGAAACAATTCTGCTTGAAAAATATTTCAGTGTAACTAATATCAACCCAAAAGGAGTTTCTTACTTTTTTCCACCCCCTCCAGTGAACAACCAAAAAGTTCGGGAAAAACTTTAACTTCCTTCTTAAAAAGAAATAGTGGTTTTCATAGAAACTCAGACAAGTAGTCCAAGGCAAGAATCCGATTTACACTGCAGTCGCTTCTATATCACTCTGCTAATGAAGAGGAGATATAACATAAGCAAGAACTTACCTTGAGTTCAACAGTTTTATTCATTTTGTTTTCAGCTGTACATAAAGCAACTTTATTCTCAGTGAGTTTTAAACACTTTGATACTAACTTTGGAGGACAAAGCGTTTCTGAACTGCCTAAAACTTGATAAAGGGACCATTTTACCTCTCTGATGGTCACAGAGCAGTTAAAGGATCAGTATACATACTCAATGCTCACAAAACTGGAAGTCTTTCATAATCATACCTAATGGTAGAAAAAGGCCTTTTTGCTTCATACCTTTCCTCCAACAACCCAGACCAAAACCAAGGACATTTCTCAGCAGAACGGTCACCCGCCAGCAAGGGATCACAATATTTTTCCACCTCCCTGGGGGTTGAAGTGTGCTTTTCCGCTCTTGTTATGTTAACCCCCAATACCAAATGTTAGTCTTGCCTGCCTTGTGTATGACATTAGCAGTCACAGGGGAGCTAATTACACAAGAAAAAAATGATGATTTTGGCTCTTCACTGTAAAACAACAAAGATAGATAGACCGTTTTTGCATACTTTCAGATGCTGTCCTGTGATCACTAAATATTTTCTGGCTGTGATGTCTCAGTCATATCCGTCCGTAATACAGGAGGTCCAGTACTTAATCTGTGTTTGCAAAGTTGTGGACATTTTGTTTGAATCTTAGATATGGAGTGCCCAGGAGGAGACTTGCCATTACCATTCTGCTCACTTACAAGGAGGCGGGGTCAGAACAATCATTCTATAAACCAGCAAACCCCAACTCCGCCTCTGTAGAAGTTATTGACAAAGCAGTCAGGATCAGATTTCTTGTGTCATTTGTACTGCACTGTGCCAGAACAGATTTGTCAAAGGACGTTAACATTTTAACAAAAGATGGGTGGAAATCTATTAATCAAAATAAAATTTTTGCAATAAATACAAAAATATAAGGTAAGTATTGCTGTAACAGGTCATTCTAATTTAAGTTTTCCAATTCTTCAGCTTGAAATACTCACTGAACATTTTTTTAATATCTGACCAGATTGATCTTACTGATAACTTTATTTTTAAGTGGACTTTGGGAACTGAATCCTTTCATATATAAACATTTCAAAACCAAAATAATCTTTTAAATAGAGATTTCAGTGGTTTTTTTTTTTTTTAATTAGACTTAAACCTACACTTTCTTCTCAGATAAAATGCTAATAAAATGGGTTTGTTTTGTTTTGTTTTTTTTCACAGAAAAACAAAAAATACAGTGACAAAGTGAACATCTCATTTGAGATCTTGGAAACATTCAGTACCAGCACCAACTGTTCATAACAATCTGGGAGTAGTGGCAAAGGACTATGTTTTCATGTCAGAGCTAGACTCTGGGTGCATTTTTGAGTATAGAGGATGACTATTCAATTGTAGCTTTTAACAACTGGCCTGAGTAGGCGGTAGTGTGAAATAATTGCAAAAGGGATTGTGCCTCGGGCCATTGTAGAAGCAGCAAAGTTATGTCTTATCACCTTCCTCTGCCTGTTGACATGATTTTGTAGCCTCAGTGTGCACAAATTTTTATCTTTGTTTCTCTAAATTCCTCTAACTACAGTTATTCTTGTGCTTTTCAGTACTATTTACTTCTCCAACTAGCTATTCCATTAACTCATCTTCTTGTTTGCCTCCCATTTCCTACACACTATCACAGTACTTCACTTTTTTCACACAAACCCCAGAACTGGTCTTATACAAGGGTAGGTGATGTGTTAAGTACTTGGTTGGGACCACAGAACGTGTGTTATACATACAACCCCATGCATGCAGAGCACAAGGAGGTGAAATTGTGTATAAATAGGGGTCAGCGATAGCAGGCTGCACACTGAACAGCAGTATCAATGACAGACCAACACTTTAGAAAGTCACTGTAGATCATAAAGTATTGGCATATCTGGCTCATCTCTGTTGGTAGATGAAAAAGAGCCATGAACTTAAAAACAACAAGGAGATTTTAGCCCAAGGCACCAATTATGTGCAAGCTGGAATTCATAAGCATGGAGTGCACCATACAGACACCCTAAAAACACAGAACAGACAACCCCACCAGGCAACTGGGCAGTGAGGACCTCTCTGTTGGCATGCAGTAGTACAACTTCCTAATAAATTCACACTTAAATGCAAACCCCAATCTTTGAATGTTTTTTATATCTTCCTTTGACAGGGACAGCATGACTGTCCCCTCTTTTCCTGCCCACCCCCATCAATCTGTGCATCCCACACAGCCATACATGAGACTGTGGCACAAGCATTAATTGCTAACCATGCTCCACAACAGTAGGGTGTGTTTTAACAGCACAAGCCATTTATGTGTAAGCAGGGACATGTCTACTGCCCTTTCATGTTACCCAAGGATAATTCCATAGAAGTTTTGAATGTTCTTCATTTTATTAAGCTGATTCAGAATACCATCCCTGGGAAAAACACACTGAAGCATGGAAATTGCCTTAAAGAACTTGAGACGGGACTGCAACAGAAATGACATGTGGCATTTCTCTCAGTGCGGAGTAAGGCATGTTGCATGGTTATTTTTTTCCAACTGAAACAATTACAACTTGATGTAGGTATCACATCACAGGACGAAAGCCTGGGGGGGGGGGGGGTAGGACTTCGAGCTGCGTTGCATGCTAGGAAATGTTTTGATTCTAGCTGGGCATTTTAGGAGGATTTTCTGAAATTTACTCACTTGCTTAGTCAGAAACCAGATCTGTTGCCTTTTTAGGTACAGTAAAACATCCATTCCTTTCCTGAGATATTTTGAAAGATAGAAGTCCTGTATGGAAGAAGGGTAAAGGTTGCAAAAAGTGAAGGGAAGATACAGGGAAGGTATCAAGATACGATGAAGAAAATGAGCTAATCACTGATTATGTGGAGTTTGGCATGGACAAATTTCAATGTGTGATTATTTGTTTAATATTCTGGGCCTAGCCCAGTATAGCTATGTTTCCATAAAGAAATCAGGAATTCCTGGAGTTTTCTTTGTTTGGGGTTGATGGGACCCAGATATTTGTCTTTATCAGCTACGTTCTGACTGCAACACTGACTAGTGCCTTGCTGCAAGAATAATCTCTAATTTCAGAAGAACTAGCCATGCAAAAAAGTTTTATTTGCTCTCAGGATAAAAGTTTCAGCTTATTCACTTCATAATGTTTAGGCAGAGACCATGATAATTAAGGGAAAGCCAAGATGCATACTTAGACTATAGATAGTGTCACGAAAACTGTCCTTAATACCTTTAATTTGCAACTACTTACACACATTTCAAGCCATTATACAACATTATGATATCTTCCTTTATACTAAAAAGCAAAGCCTGCAGGGATAGAGCCTGTCTTTTACAAATACAGCTGGTTACTGAGAGAAGCCATCCATACTGGGGAATTACCTTCAGAAGGAACTTTTCAGCAAGGAGAAAAAGCATTGAATTAAACACTAAAGCAAAAACGAAAATCAAACACAGCATGTGTATTAGAGAGAACATACATGCAACAACCTCGTAACAGTTGTAAAGCCCCATAAAGTTTCCTATTGTTACTTGTGTGACCAAGCTTGCATGACTCATGCATTAGGCTTTGCCAGTCATGGACAATTGTGTGACCATGCTCATCTTGCTGTAATAAACACTCTCTGTTGTCCTCTGCTCAACATGTGGTTTCTTCATTTTCCTTCCTTGCAGGGCATTAACCTCAGTTGCTATTCTGGTCCTGGTGGTGCTTGATAAAGTAATGGCTCGACTACAGAACTGGAATGAGACACATAACAGACAACAAAACATGTGAGTAGGAACCTTTTATACAACCACAGGCGTGGGTTAAACATCGATGATATTTGGGAAGAGAGATTTGCCATGACCATATAGCAGAACAGTATTTGGCATGAGCTGCCTTAGAGGGCAGAGAGAAGAGTTAGTTACAAACTAAGAACTTAAACTTAATTTCAGGCATGGACAGCCTGAAGCACAATCAGCCTCAACTGTCAGTAGTACTATTCAATCAAAAGAACATGCTGGACTTTTCCATTCAGTCTCTTTTTTTCCCTCCTCCTCCTGTGATGAGATCTGGGGTCAAAAGCCTAGCAGTGCCATGCCATAAAGTCTTCAGACTGAGAAGAAATTAAAATTTTAAAATCATCTATGCCTTTGCTTCTTTCCTTCTTCCCCCTGATTCTTTATAGGCTGAAATTTTCCTTCCTCTCCTTCCAAACAAAAGTGGGGAAGGATGGATTCTGGACAAAAAACATTTGCCCATTTACTTCATTAAAAAAGAAACACATGGCAATGAAAAAAAGGTATTATTTTTTTCTTTTGATCTCTGAACTGAGATCAAAAAAGGCTCTGAGTGTGCAAAAAACTCTGTTGCCTGTTCACACAGTTCCTAAAGAGTGGTCTTGACTGTGAGTATAGTGCATCCTCGATCAGCTATCTTCATGGGTGTTTCTCACACTGCATGCAGACCACCAGCACATACCTCACCTAAGCTCAGCAATGCATGATGCCTCCAGACTCTGGTCCTTGAAGGCCCACATGTTCCAGAGGGCAATCTGTGGCTATGCTAGAAGCTGCCTTTTCAAGCTTGCTTTCCATACAGAGAGCTAATCTGAGCTTGAGAGCAGGCTCTGAACTTGTGTGTTTCCACTTAAGCCCATGCCACTTGCTCAATTGGGACTCTTCCAATAGTGCACCTTAATGAATTCACACTAGGGTCCTGCTCCTACAGTGCATGGAAGACCCTGTTGAAATCATTGCTTACATCTAATACTAATAAACTAATACTAATAAACTAAGCGTTCCTGGGCATCGAGGCCAACAGGCATGGAGCAGCCCACGTCAGTGCTAACAGCCTGCCTACAAGAGGGAAGGGGCACACCGACTGCCTGCTGGGGATGGGCCTGGAACTGTCCAGCTGCCAGACCTGACTGGCAGCTGCTGGGGAGACCATCGTTTGAAAGAGTCCCAGTTCAAGTTGGGGACTTCCTAACAGTTCACTAGCTCAGACAAACACAGTGAGCTTAAACTTAATACAGATGCATTAAATGTTTTGCCTATAGACCCTGAAAGAGTATTTAGGCAGCTAGATGAGTGTACTGCCTAAGTTTGGGAAATATCCTATCCAGGATTCACAGAGAGTATAGTTTGGCCCAGAACTGTTTAACCCCCCCTGCCTGTACATCTGCATTAGCTCAAATGGGACTTTCAGTTTTAGGCTGCCTGAAAGCTGATCCATGCTGTGTTTGCTGCCCTGCCCCTCCTCCAGCAGATGTGATTTCACAGTAAGCTTTTAGGGAATCAAAATGCAGAAGCTCAGCCAAATGGGCATCAGCATCCATCAGATAAAAAGTTTGAATAAAAATTGCTTTAATTTAAATAAAAGTGCCTTGTAAGGCCAGAACACACAAATAGTAACTACAGGGTATACAAGCTAGTGCTGAGAAATGTCCCACTGACTTAAAAAGCCGACTTTTGCTGTTAAATACACCTCATCAGCTGTACCTTGAATCAAGACTTTTTCTGTTCTAGCAAACATAATCTCAGAACAAAAGGAAGAACCTTACCTAAATTAGTTTATGAAGAATGTCATTGCCCAATCGTATTTCCATCATTACACTAACTTTTGTTGCTGCTTGCAAGTGAGTGAGCAAGGCTGGGGAGCATTTCTTTTCACAGAGTATTTTACTATTTTACCTTCCTTTCTTTGCTTTGCTTTATTCCTATTTCTTCCAGTAGGGGAAACTGACAAATGAGAAGAACACCCATATTTGACACTAAGATTAGGAATGTAAACACGAAAGTCAGGACACATTTCCCTGTGTCTGGAGTATTATCAGATGTATTGCATGGAACCGTGCCTTTCATTTCAGTGGTGGGTTACCTGCTTGAATTTAACAGACACAGCTGATGCCATGTTGGCATACCAGCAATGCTCTGAGGCCCTTCACTTTGGAACTGCTCAACTTAGTGGTAGATATTTTTATTTTTTTTTTTATTTTGAAAAAAAAATATTTGTCTCCTCCTTTTCCTTCATTCTCTTTCAACTCTCTTCAGATATTATAGTTCTACTGGACCTCAAAGATGCAGAAGCATCAGTTCAAGAGACAGAACCGGTAAAACAGTACTGAGGTTTACCTCCCTGCTGGGGAAATTTTAGTGTGTATTAGTGTTTTAGTAAGCAGCTCTGCTGTGTGTAGCAGTCAGTTCCCTCAGTGATAAAGTCCCTTAGTGTCCCAAACCAAGGCATATGGATATCTAAAAGAAACTTCCTGAAGGATTTCACTGGAGAGTTTTCTTCAAAAGCTAGGTCAGAGCACTAAGTACATGATGTTCCAGAAAATATTTGTTTTCAAAGACAATGTAAGTCATACAGTCATGGGAAAGATGGGCTGAGAGAGACTACCTAGACCTTCCCTGGCCCCTGTGTAGGCTCAGTTACAGCCTTGTGGGTCCTGACAGATTTCTTTACCCTGTTGGTGTGGACCTTCAATGAGGCAGACATCACAGCAGCCCAAGGCAACCAATTCTGGAGCTTGGGCTCTCCAGTTTGTCCTCATGTCCAACTTGAACCTGTCTTGCTGCAACTTATCAGTTCATGTCCCAGTCATTCAGGATGTGAGCTGGTCTCTTCTGTGCAGAAGCTTTTTATAAGCTTGAAGTATTCAATCATAACATCTTGCAAGTTCTCTCTTCTTTGGTAAACAATTCCAATTTTTCATTTTTCATCATATGTTATGTTTTGAACTAAATTACATATTTAATCATTGCTTCCGTCATTTTCCAGATCTTCTCTGACTTGAACTTGGTCAGAACTGGCTCCTGCATTCCAGCTGATGTCTTGCCAGAGTACTTTATGTATTTTTCAGGCTAGGCACCTCTTTATATGTTCCAGTGTGGAATTTATCTTCCTTGCAAAAGAGTGGTGCTCTGATTCCAAATACGGTCTTCCTCATCTAGGATCACTAAAAACTGAAGGTACCACTTCCCAGTTCCAGCGTAAGTAGTGGAACCAAACTTTTTCATGTAGCTTTAATTTGACTTTTTTTCTTAGCATTTATGTAAGTAAGAAATTACTTTTTTGCAGATAGTCATGCAAGTTCTGTCAACTAATTTGGAAATCATAACAAATTAGTAGAGGCTAAAAATATGCCTATTGTTACAAAGAAGATTTTTTTTGTTTGTTTCCAGAAATGGTGCCTATCATCAACTAACCTTGTTCTGCTGCAATAATTCTTAATTATTACTGCAATAAAGGCTGTCTCCGGGAAAATTAGATACCATCAGAAAAAGACAAATATTACACAAGTCCAAAATATGTGCTAAACTGATAAGTGATGTAACACATCAGTATAGTAGAAAAAATTTGTAATAATCCATAACCCTATTGCCAAAACATAGCTATATGTTGCCAAGTGGAAGTCCCCTCTTGTATATTACTTAATATATAGCTTTATTTTGATATGAGTATGGATCCCTACATCTCATTAATCAAGGAAACTTAGAAATTAAAAGTGTTTGTAAAACATTTATAAATCTTTGGCTGAATATTGCTATGTTGTGTGTGTGTAAAATATTTCACACAAGAAAGTCCTAGTAGTTTTACTTAGTAGGTACAAAATAGTATGTTACTTATTGTTTTAATTTATACTATATTTATAATCCCATTTCATCTCACTTTGGTAATTCTCAGTCAAGAATATAGGTTTACAGATGAACTACATAAAAGCTAACTCTGTGAAGAAGGATATTCTTTTAAGAATAGCTCTGAAGAGCAATGACTTTCAGGGTGTGACCCTAATTCATGGTTATTGTCTTGCATTTTTTCCATGCTACTCTTGGCATTTCTACAGCTCTGCATACATGTTTTTCACTGTGTCATCTTTGATCTACCATGTTAATTTTTATAAGCTGTTGTAATTATTTTAAGAATTTATCAGATTATTTTTTAATGAAAGAGGAAAAACTGCAGAAGACAACTTTCCAAGAAATGTGTATCAGAACCGAATTTGACCTTATTTGTGAATCTTGCTTGGAATTTCTCTTTAATAGTTCTCATTTCTTTAGCCTGGGTGCAAGAATGTATGGAAAACTCAAATCTGAGCATACGTGACTGTTCAGGTTCAGCACTTATGCAAGTGTATGGAAGGCCAATGTCAATGAGGTTTAAACAATTCTTTCAGCCCTGAAATGGTGCCATTAGTATTCTTGAAATAGTATTTAAATAATGTTTAAATAAATAATTTCTAAAATAACCTATTCTTTCCCACCACCATTTCTACCAATTAAAGAAAACCATGCTTGGATTCATTTTTACTTTTAACAAAACATTTACAACACATATCAAAGAAAAATCTTTTCTAGAGATGTTGTCACACCTTTTATTAAATTCTGGAAACTCGGACAAAAGTGATTTTGACATTTGAAATGCGAACAGCCTCCTGAATTGAAGTTCTTATTTAGACAAAATGTTCAAAATCTTCTGCTTCTACTTCTTCTCCTTTGTCTTTACTTCAAAACTACAATCTCATAAATGGAGGGCTGGAACATATTTCCATCGCAGGTAAGTGTGTTTGTTGATGTATATCAAAACCACCATGGGAATAGCGCAAACTTGCTGAAGTACATGTGGTGTCCCTACAGACATTCCCCCTTTCAAGTATCTGTTTGGGACTTCAACCACAAAGTGGTGCTGTTGCAAAAGCTAACGGTTAATGGCAAAACCCAACTCCCTGCTTTTATAGTCATCCAAGGCATGCATTAAACCCAATAAAATTTTCATCCATTTACATACTCACATGCATTTCTTCCCTATAAATATTCAATTTTTTAACATCAAACGGAATTAGAGTGGTATCTATTAATGTGTAGAGAAAAATATACATCTTCAAAGTATATAAAATGTTACGTATTCTGAAGTCTGATCAAATGCCTAATTAATCAGATCAATGTCTAGTAATTATTCCAATTAAAATCCCCAGAAATTAGAAATGAGTTTTTACAGCACGCTTTGAGCAATATTTCATATTCTTCAAGACAAAAGACTTGCTCAAAGTAGCAATTTTTTTTTGCCATGTCAGAACCTCAGATCCAAGGACTACACATAAAATAAGGTGACCATTTGGGAGCTTTATTGTTTCTCATCAAAAATTCAGAAACATATTTAAAGTGTAAAAAAAAATGCACTTGTGTTAAGGGTTAGCATTAAAAACACCCCACACCCAGAATAACAGGTGAAGATGTAAAAATATCTAGAAAAAACCAGCTTCAGAACAACAGAAATGTCTTTAGAGGAAAGACTGGAAAACTGCAAGGACCAAACATGTCTCCATTTTCTATAGCTGTGAAAACACCCTGTCTACAATGCTTTTTACAGTGCACACATATTTGGCAAGATTAAGGTGTCACATCTCAAATTACAACGTGTCTGATTGCCCACAGACCCAGACACAAGTACAGGGCAAAACCCCTCAACTTGTGCAAACTGCCTGGCTCTGATATGTTTGTCTCCCATCAGAGGTAGGCAGCCCCTCTGCCTAGGACATTTACTTGTAACCTACTTGTTGTCCTGTTTTTTGCTGGGCTAGCTGCAAATATGAAGTTCCCCAGATAGGGCTGCCTTCAGATGCTTAACTCTTTGCCTACCTCTGGGGGAGCATTCACCAGCCACAGGAAAATTTTCTGTTCCTAGCACTGTTTGTCTACTTCAGGAGATTAAAAGCTGAGTCATATTTTAGGCATTTATCAGGTCTGACTACAGTGCTGGGGCTGAGGTGGACAGGATTTAATTCTGATTCCCTCTTCTTAGTTGAAAAATCTCTAAAAATGTGGAAACTGCATTCAGCCAAATGGGGAAGACAAAAAGGCTCTAGAGCTATTTAAGGTTTCAGTGGTTTTTTGATTGGCAAAGCAGCAAGTTTTAGTAGAAAATTCTTAGGAGGCAACAGTGGAAGATGATTCTTTCCTTCTGCATCTGAGCAGATAGAGGGAATAAGCAACTCAGGCAGAATTCGTGAGACAGATACAATTTGCAGAGTTCAGAGTTCCCTAAATAGGATTATTTTATGGTTGAAAAAAGTCAGATAAAGGACAACCACAACAAACAACACCGACCATGTTTCAATCCACATTTGAAAATATTTCAATAAAACTGTGACAACTATCTAGGTAGATTAAAATGTCTTAAAGAAGATGGTACAATATTTTGACAGCATGAGAGGGCTAACCATCCTTACACAGGGAGGGGAAAGAGGAAAAATTGCTTGGTTAAATAACAAAAGAAAAAACTTCATGAGCTAGTAAAGGAAGTATTCTTTAAGGAAACAATCTGGTGACTCTTAAGATTTGAAGTGTTGTATCATATCTTATATGACCACGTTCTTATGGTTATGACTTGCTCAATTATGCTTGAATCAAATAGAAAAGAAAGATGACTTAAGCATGTAAATTTAGAGGGAGACTTAGAGGCATGCAGCTAAATTTATCAGCCATCTCTGTGAGCAATCACTCTAAATAAAAAGTTTGGAAACCAGTCGCTGCTGGTTGCTGATGAACTTTCCATGTTTTTGGCACTGACCATCCTTTACTTAATGGACTAATCTGCAAATGAAAACAGGAGGAGTATCTGGACACAAATCTGTCCTATGGTCTGTTCTTAACAGTGGATATTTCTCCCAACACTTATTTTTGTGTCATGGGGAGTGACTTGGTTGACAGAAATGCTGACCAAAGAATTAAATTTGTCTAAGATTTGGAAGTAATAAAAAAAAAAAAAAAAAAAGACGAGCCAGCAGCAGAAAGCAGAGGCTTGTGGCATTCTAGTTCTGTGTCTCTATTTCACCTGTTTTACATGTCCTATAATGACTTCTGAATATGGGTAAGAATAGCAACACATGCTGGCAGTTTGACCAAAGGGTATGCGTGTGCATGTGTGTAAGTGTGCATGTGGGAGACAGAGAGAGTATGGGGGAAAGCAGGGGGGGTGGCAGGGGGTGGAATGGATGGACCATATAGAGTACAAATACAGAGACATTCCTGCAATAAAATACTTGTCTTCTGAGAATCGCAGTCCGGAAGAGATGGTTATGATTTAACAAAAGAATTCTCTAAAATGTTCCCTGGTGCTAATACTGTTCTTAATAATATGAAAAGATTTTGCCAGGAAGAGGAATAAAACTGCCAATCAGATTAAAAAAAAAAAAGAAAATAGGCACATGATGGTTTTTTTAGAGCACACAGGGGAAAAAAATGACCTTTATGATGGTTTTGTCATTTTCAAAAAAATGCCTCATTCTCTGAAATTCCCCAACAAGACAAGTTTATTATAAATGGTAGGTAGGGAAAGCAGAGCATGGCAATAAAGGGGTTAATCTGCAGAGCACAGAGCCATCTGGCTGAGCTGGTTTGTTATAATCGAGCAGATTATGTTCACGGGACTCAGAGTTTAAGGCTCCTCTCCCATAGAGCAACTCTGCACAACCCAAGCAGACCAACTTTGGGACTTTGAATGAACATATTTACATCCACCTTTCTCTTCATGTCGACTTTTCTGGAAACATTCACACGGATGCCATGGTTACTCCTACCACGGTAAGGGAAATTTGACGTTTTCTAATAGGGTCCTAAGAGGGCGGGGAGGGGAGGGGGGGGAGAGGGGTCCTTTAAAGAAGTATAATGGGGAGGAGGGGGGGGTCTTGTAAGCAGTAGATCTGTCCCAAATGTTGTTGCCTTTCCCATTGTGCCTCCTCCTTCCCCCACCCCTACTTGCCCTATAGCTTGCTTTAGTCTATGGGTTCCTCTCTCCTCCTGCTCTGCACACTGTTGTTCAGATCCCTGGCAAGAAAACAGCAGAGGAGAAATATGAGGTGCTAAAGGAATCTGATTTAAGAGGCAAAAGTAAAGGAGACTCTTGGTTTTATTTTAAGAGGGAAACCAGCAACTTCGGATATAACAAAAGGGGCTGCAAATCTTGAGCGTGGATTGCAAGAACCAGCCTCAGCATACGTAGCATGCTTGCCCTCAGGGAAAGTTAGAGCCCATGACAAGCAAAGTCAAAATTCCCAATTTCTAGACCTTGCCTGTCTCAGGTAACTAACTTCACTGGAGCTTTCTTTTTTTGTGTGTGCCAGACACTGGAAACCCTATTCATGACCTTTGAATCAATCCCCATTCTCCTCAAACCCAAACACTAAATTCTCTGGGAGGAACTGGAGATCAAAGGATTCCCTGCACATCTGTGTCTACGTGAAAAAGATACACTCACTTTGTGCTAGGATGGCAGGAAAACTATTCTTACGCTGCAATTTTCAGCGTTTGGTAAGTGCCTTCTAGGAATGCAGCACACAACTAATCAACACAGACGCACATATAGAGAGCAAAATAGAAAGCTGTTTCTCATCTAAACAGCTGAAATGCAGCTTAAAGCGTCAGTTACTGGCGAGTCCTTATGGAGACACCAAACTGCTATTAGCCAAGAGGGGAAAAAGTCCTTGAATGGTTTAGATAGTTTTCTGATCAGTTCTTAATCCTTCATTAAAATAAACGGGAAAGCTCTGTGTTGGTCCTATCTCTTGAACTATAAATATGCAGTATCCGGAGAGATGGATATTTTGGATTGAATAGGGCTGCTATGCGCACATTCTCTGGTTTCTATATTGCAAAACCAGTTATTTAGAGATGAGTGTGTGTGTGTGCGAGGGGGGTTGCTTCTCCCCGCCCCCCCCTTTTTAAATAGACAGGGATGTGTGCTATATGGTCCAGTCAATTGTTATGAGCTACAACCTTTCAGAAAGGACTCCTTACTCTTAGACTCATGTGATTTGTTGCATGAGGAGTGTAAATGGTATGTAAAGTTTGCCTTTACATTGTGCCTTCAGGAAAATACCCAGACAAATAGAAGAGACATTCTCAGGCACAGAAATACCTGATCTGTGCAAGCCTGTAAGTGGAGGGGTGGTGCAAGAAACCCCTATAAATAAGATGTAAGAAAAAGGAAAACCTAATAATAATGAAAAGAGAAACTCACTTTGTGGCAAGGCAGACAAAAGCAGCAGAGAATGGAAAAGTGTTCGGCATGGTTCCAGCTGCTTGTAGTAAAAAGACTGGTCTTCGATACATGTGTCAGTACCAGGAGCTCTGTGTGTAAGCATGGTGGGGGAGGAAAACTAGACATGATTGCAGGTGGTGGACACAAAATATGGGAAGAAGAGGAGGTACCAGCAGAGCCAGGAGGGGAGTGCTTTGTGTAGAAGGGTGCTATATGTTGAGGTATACGATACATGTAGGTTTAGGATTTTTTTTTTTCCCCTAGGGAGAGAAGAACTAAATGGTACATAGAAAGTTAGATATAAGGAGTCTGGAGGGAAAGTGTTACATAGAGAAAATAAACTGCTATGTATTAAGTGTTGTGTATCAGGGTAATAAGGGCAGGTGAGCCATGCAAAGGTGGTCAGCTTAAAAGGGGAACTGCTGCAGGTCAACTGGCAAAAGAGGATCTTTGTGGGTGGAAAAAAGTTTAGGAGCTCAGAAAGGGAAGTAACAGTTAAGAGGTATGGGAAAAGGTGCAGACTGGAGGCTGGGTAAGGATATGAAAGAGACATACAAGGATGCTAGGGTCTGCAAGGGGAAGGTAGGGTATGGAGTGGGAGTGAAGGGAGAAAAGTGAAAGCACAGGGCACAAAGGATGTTTGGAGGAGGAAAAAAAATGTGAACTATTGTCTATTTGGAGAAAGGTATGGAAAATAATCAGCTACATGATGCTTGTGGGGGGCGTCTAAAGGAGACACCTTTGATTCTGTCAAGAAATAGATACGAGGATGTATTTGTGAGGAAGGTGTCACAGTATGAAAGGAAAGGCTTGCATGGTGATGGAAACACATACTGAGGAGAGGAATGCGGATGAAAAAATGAGCTGGATGGAGACAGGGTGTGGTGATGGGAAAAGGGTATAGGGACCCATAAAGGTATGTGAGGGGGTAGTTGCTTAGAGAAATTTTAGAGGAGATTGGAAGCCTGCTGGAGTAGTCCTATAGACATGTGCTGCCTGGTTGCAAGGGAGAGACAGAACTGGGGAAAAAAACATGTGAAGGTGCTGTGAGGAAATGCAAGATAATGGAAATCATGGGGGGAGGGTGAACTGTGGCAGGTCTTGAGAAGCATGAGAATGCAAAAAAATGAGGAATGTAGGAGGCATGAGTATGAGATGAAGAGCTGGGCTTTCTGTAAAGATGCCTGGGCAAAAGGTGGCTTAGAGGAGGTATAGGGAAAGAGAGGACAGGGTGGGAGGAAATTGGGGTTTGTATCAGTGTGTAGGCAAACAGAGAAAGTAGTGCAAAGGTGCAGGAGTGGCTTGGCCAGCAGAAAGCAAAGGTGCAGGGGTGGCTTGGCCAGCAGAAACTGCCCTCCTTACTGAGCAGTTGGGATAATGTAGGGGAAGAACAGGCAATATGTTACAGGGGAAGCAGTTGAGGAAAATAATGGAAAGTAAGGAATAATGAGGGGGGCAGGGAGGAGGAGAACACATACTCAAATAAAAAAAGAGTTATTTTCTGTTAAGAGAGACATAACAAATGTGCTTATATCTCTGTGGTAGGTACTAGCTAAGTGAAGCAGCAAGAGGGAATGCAACAAATGTGCTAGCGGAGAAATGACTAAAGATATAAAGGGATGGGAGGGATAACTACCTGGAGGGCCGTATAAGTCACATGGCTGTACTAAGGTCAAAAGTAAAGCGTGAAGTGCATGGGGAGGTGAGTGGAGTTGTTAGGAACCGTAAGGCACGAAGTGGAAGTGAAAGGGAATGACAGTTCATGTTACGAGGGGTGAGAAGCTTATGCAGGTTGACATGGTATGTAAGCGAGGAAAGTACCTGCCAGTTTGTGCCTGGTTGTAAGGGCTGTGGAAGGGAAGGTGAAGAGAGTGAAAAATTGTGTCTGATAAAAGAGATTTGTGCATACAGCATGCTCAAAGTAAATGAGGGAAGTACAGGTAAGGATTGCAGACCTGGGTGTGGGGCCTGAGAGAAAGAAAACAGCTTATGGGGGAGGGAATAGTGATGAGGAGTGGGAAAAAGTTTATGACAGCTTAAGCGATCTGTCATTATCTGCCTCTTAGTTTAAGGGAAGCTGTCTAAGTGTGCAAGGGGCCATACATGCATGCATAGCAGCACGAGAGCATGTTGGGAGTTAAGTCCAAGGGGAGAGCAAGTAGGAGGCACAGGTAAATGCACACAGTCAGTGATGATAGGTGCACAGATATATGAGATGCTGGTTTTGTGTGCGGGTCAGTGACAGATGTGTTCAGTCAATGTTGTGCTTATGTGACTGGCAGAGTTGTAGAGGGAGGCATGTGATGAGAATGACCCAGCCAGTCTGTAGGAAGAAGCTGAAAGCAGTGAGAGGCATGTAAGAGTACTGGGTTGCTGTAAGGGACATATGTCTGTGTGGAAGTTACAAACATGCACCCAGGAAGCTGTGCTAATGTGTAAGATGACTATTGGAGACTGAGTGAGGAATCACGTGTCCACTGCATTTGTGGCACAACTCTCTGTGTTGAAATAAGTTATGTAAGACACACAACAGAATTAAGTTTTGCGAGTGCTAAGAAGCAATGTTTGCATTGAGAAGGAGGGTAGGGAAAGATGACTAACTGAGAAAATGCTTTGGTGCGTGGGTAGCAATAGGACCGAACGTGTGCTAGATGTGCTTGCCTTCTGCATGACGTGCACAGCAGGCAGACTCTCCTTTAGAGATTCTGCAGGCTTTTTCTAAAGAATTAGTGAATAATTGTGAGAAAATCCCAGGATGTCCAACTAAAATATTTACACCAGCTTCATATGGAGGCATATCAATGCACCTTATTTTCATGCCTTAAAACTTCAGTATACTATTGTTGGCACAAAATGGCGAAGAGTTTTCTCCAGAACTAGTTAACAGGGCTACTAGGTAGTTAACAGGGCTGTTGGATGAACAGCCATTGGGTTGAAGTACACATAGGGAGTACAGATGTCAGTCAAAGGAAACAAGAAAGAACTAGCTTTCTCCATGGCTTGAAGCAGTACTGGAGTAATGTGCAGCTGGTTGAAGGCTGAAAACATAGGATACATCTTGTGTGTGAGAGAAACACTAAGAACATCTTTCCCTTCAAAACCATCACATATATTGACAAAATCTGTTCTTCAGATCTGTTCTACAAACATTTTCAAATTGCCCGGCTTGCCTAGGGCTTCAGTATCTTCTTAAGAACTGTCCTACACTGGGTAGGAAAGTGCTCATTTCCATCCATAGCTGATCATAAGATTGTGAGTAATCCTGTGAGACTTGCACTGGCAGAAGACATTCTGATCACACCAAAGCACTAGGCTTGATAGCTGAAGCCTCTGGACCCAGAGCTTATGTAGCATCAGCCACATGAAAGTTCGTGGATCTCTTTATGGTTTATTCCAGGGATCAATTCCTGCCAAAAAAATAGGTAACCTGTAAAATACTTAGCTAATAGGCAGTTAGTGCTTGTGCAGCCATGGGCTGTGTTGGGAACCCATTGTCCCACTTTATGCACTGGTTTCCCACTGCAGAGTCCAGTTCAAGCTCTCTAGCCTGATAATTTTTCCTGGTGGTGCTTGGAGCTGGCTGTAGTCAGCAGAAAGCCTCTTTCTCCTCTGGTGTTGATGAGCTTCCCACCAAGGCAGGTTGTGGGCAGTGGGGACAGTGAAGCGGTTGTCCATGAGGGGGAGACGCATGACCGCAGCCAGTGGTCCCGGCCACTGGGATTCAGCTGGGCTGAAACCACAGACCACAGCCTGCTCAGCCCACTGCGACCAGCGTAGCCCAGGGTAATGCCCTGGCTTCCAACCGCTCTGCTTCCTCCCCACCTAACCGCTGAGAAAATAAAAAGTAAACAATGGCATCAACCTGCCAGCTGGCCCGGAAAAGAGAAAAGGATTGATGGGTACAATTAGTGCTGGATTGTTGCAGGAAGGGGTTGAAAGCATGAGCAACCAAGCTGTGTTCGACTGTGAAGAACATGGGGTATTTTTGCCCGCCTGGACTCCTTTGTAGCCATGACACAGCCAGAGAAATGTGTTTGGAAAGGCTGGAACATCTGGGCATCCCTGCAGATGTTTGCTGGTGTGGGGCCATGTGTGTGTCTTCTCGTGGTGACTAGGAGCAGACAGTGGAAAGAGGCGGCGTGTGAGTAGGGATGACAGAGGTGGATGGCAGCTGTTTCTGTGTGGGAGACAGCCATCCCTGTTCGTACATCTGTTGGTGGGGGATGTGGGAATAAGTTGCTTTCTGAGGGGACAGATGGGATGTGCGTGTGAAGAAAGAAGTAGTAAGGGTGGCTATGGAGTAGTTTCAAGGTTGTGAAATGAGTGCTAGAGGAAATACACAGAGCTATGTTACTGATTGTATCATGAGTCTTAAGTCCATAGGGGAAGGGGACTACTCCACAGAAAGCCTCAAGAAAGGTTATACTTCCCAAGGAATTAAAAGAAAAACACTCCAAGCATCCATTTCAGTTAAGACTCTCCTCTCCTTCACATGATACAAGCATCTTGCTGCATGAGCAAGCTAAGCAAGGTGGCTCTTTCCTTCAGGGCAACAAGCATTTGGAAAGATCAGAACAAGACCGTTTACTCCTCCCTCTCTTATCTTTCTCTGCCTCTCTCTGCTCTCCACCTCTTCACACACATGCAAAATGGTCTTTCCCAATTTGTCTTTTACATTTGTGTTTGAAATTTCCGTCTGTGGAAATGTGTGATGAAGATATGTGTGAATGAGGACACTGGTGTGTTGGGGACGGTTGTGTGTCTGTACGTGTTGAAACAAAGTTCATTGGTAGTCATCTGGAGCTCAGAGAAGTAACCTGTTGGTTGCATTTCCATGCACATGGAAAGGATAACAGGTAATTCCATGATTCCATCAGGCAGTGCTGGGAAACTGGCGTGCATGACTCATTGCCACTCTGTACTTTAGAGGGAGTCGCTGCCCGCCTAGCCTTGTAAATATACAGATTCCATAGAACAAGCTCCATTTGTGTTATCTATTACAAACCTGTACCAGAGGTGATGAAAACATTCTTGGAGGATTGCATCCTACAGGGTTAGATTTGCAGTACTCCTCCAACATTTTCTGTGCTTCAGTTGTACATGTTGCCCATAATGGAACCACATCAATAAATGTGTTTCTTCTCAGTTGCTCCTTCACACCTTCCAGCAATAAATTCCTTTATTTGGGGTTTGTCCCTGCTATAGATTTTGCATGTTTTATCTTACATTAGCTCATTACATGAGTTAGCATGTGAGAAAGTGTTAATCTACTTAACTCAGAAATACTTATTTCTACACTATGCCCTACAAAAATTCACCCACATTTGCCAGAAGTCTAAATCGATATTGTCAGAGGTAACCGGCAGTTAACTGGTGAGTTACAGAAGGAAGAAAAATGTTGTACTCTATGTGAATGTTTAAAGGCTCGTCTACACTCAGAAGTGAATTCAGGTTGTGAGTGTGAAATTTAAGCCCAACAGGTGCTTCTCAATAACTCTGTAGTTAGACAAGTTCTAAGATAGCATCCTCTCCTGTGGCTTCTGCCTCAGCCAGGAGGTGAACAAACACACTCACAAGACGAAAGCAGCTTTTCTCCTCTTGAGAAAAGGGATTTGGTCAGCATTCAGTTTCTGCTCCAAACCAAGATCAGATGTTATGGCTTTTAGCTATCAAATACAGACCTCATAAATCCAGTGGAGACATTTAACCAGTTTTCCCAGTATGCTGTATTTGAGGTAAACATGTAGTCCCACTAGATGCTGAGATCTGTGATGAGCTTTGTTTCAGGAATACTAATGACAATGATAAAATCAATGTCTTAGGGGAATAAAATAGACAAAGTATAGTCAGCTGAGTCAAAAAAAAATGCTCCTTAGATGCAAAGGCTACAGCAGAAATATCTAAGAAATGCTTTGGAATAATGTGGAAATGTGTCTCTGTGTGTCCTCTCTCTACCATTCCCCACACTTTCCTACTCAATCCTAGCACATAAGCTGTATGCACAAAACCAAACTGCAAGGTAGCAGCAAAAATAAAGTCGAGTAACACCACCTTAGCAAAAGAGAAACTTTACCATTCTCTGGATTAGGTAACAAAAACATGGACATTAAGAGGGATGTGACATTTCATGTGCTGGGGGTCTTTCCTGGATTTGTTCATTCAGAAGTTAGAAAATATTTATTGAGTTCATTGTTTTCAGCTCCTGTGATAAGTACAAAACTATTTCCTCCAATCATTTCTCAAACAATTTGCACAGTCTTATTTTACATGACTGACTTACTAAATGGATGATGCAGATAACTCCATGGGCTAAGTTTTCTTTGCTGTTTATCAATATTTGCATGTTCTCTCACTTAGATCCCCCAACATCTTGAGCAACTTTCCTTTCTTTTTGCTGTTTACTAAATATACTCCTCAAATACTTGACACAAGCTGTTCTTCTTTGTTTAATCCCATTCTTTTGTCTTACAGAGTGCATATAATTTTTTTCTTTCTTTAAGCCTTTTTTTTTTTTTTTAATCATGCTTTTTTCAGTTTTCTGACTTCCCTCCCTTTCATCCACATCTTTGTGGCACTACAACATCCAGGAGTAAAGGTGACATTCCAAAATCAGGATGACCTCTTTCATCTCTTTTTCTGATACCACCTTGCATTAGTATGTGCCTTCTGTAATTATACTGACTTTTTGTACTCTCTAATTCTCTCTTCTCTTTCTCCCTTCTGCTGTAAAAGAACCTCTGTGTAATAAACCCAGCACTAATTTATTGTTTAAATCATGGCTAGCTAATTTTCAATATTATCCCTTTCCAACTTCCTCCCTGACATTTAATATAGTTGCTTTGAATTGATTTTCCCTAGACCTATTATCTTGGCCATTTCCACTCTGAGTCTCTTATTTTCTGCCTATTTTTCTAATCACTCTCTGTCCTTCTAGATAACAATTTTTTTTCTATCCTTTCCATCCTTGCTATCCATTTGCAACCCATTTCTTCTCTACTGTTTTATTTTTCTGCATCTACACCCCTTAATGCTTTCAGACTGCTCAATGACACAACTGAAAAGAGTGATAGGTCACCAGACACTATACAGGCCTTGACAGTCATCATTTACCAGCATCTTGTTTTATGGCTTATATCTGGTTTTCAGACCAGGTTTGTTTTACAGAGTAGACGGGAGACACATATAAGCTGAATGTACGTATGTGTGGGGATAATGCATGCATGCGTGTGAATGGAAGATGAGGGGTCAATATGTGACTGTGCTGTGAGAACACTGCATCTTATTTCTTTGTCCTCCTCATTCTGGCCTTCCTAGCACTGTCCTTGCCCTCCCTTTAGGCCATGTAAGACTGCTATATAATCGCTCTTTGTTGCATTGACCAACTTATTGTCCCTCTTGGAATTTTTCTACAAACTTCTGCTGCTTTCCCATCAGGGAGTCAGGCATCTTGTCATCACACCAGCATGCTGAGTAACTCCTTCTCCACCTCAGCTCTGCCACTCACACAAGCAGTATCTGTTCACGGGCTGGGCTCCCTCATGGTGCTCCCACCTCATCCTTCCTGACCACCATGGACCCCACCCACTTGCCCTCTACTCTCAGTTCTCTTAAGCACCTAATTCTTTTGTAACACAGGGAAAACAGCTGACTTACTTACTTAGACTGGAAGAAGCGAGATCCTTCAAGACTTTGGACTAAATATACTTCTCTTTCAAAAAAAATAAGGAATAGAAAAGGGATGAGGAATGCACGTTATTAAAATATCTCCTGTTCACAGGGGCTACCTAGCAGCTTCTTCAGACATATGCAAAGTTGAAAGCAGCTGTAAGTAAAAACTCCTTGGTATCAGTACCAATGAGGGCTATCAAATTTTTTGAACCTGATGGCCCTAAGGCCAGATAGAAGGATTTTCAAAAACAGAGTTGACACTTCTTTTCAGAAGTGAATTGAAGCTTTAGCATGGATGATAATAGAAAGACAATTAATCCAATGCTATGAGAATCTGAAAGTCCTACAAACTAGACCTCCTTTAAATATTCTCAGCATTGTAAATAAGAATATGAATACTTATACTTTACAAGTCTGTGTGTTAAAGAAGAGTCACCTTTTCTGCTTGGGTGTGTGTGGTGAGTATCACTATCTGCCAAACACATCCTTCAGTTCTTCTGTGTGGCACCTGCACACAAAGCAGCCTAAAGGAAGCAGGCTTTGCATGCCAGTGCTTGATGTCGTATCCTGGCCCTGCTTTATTTATTAGTATAGGTGGCACCTGAAAGTCAGCCCTGGAGAGACTGTGTGCTGGTGGTGTAGAGTGGCTGTTATAGTCTGGCTGCTTCTGTTAGCAGGCATGATTTGCAACAGACAATTTTACGTACTAAAACTCTTTCTGAGAGATGGCAAATATCTCATCATATCAGAACACCTTTAGGAAGTATTGCCTTAGTATGTCTTTCCTCCTGGATAGGCTCTATATGTACTTAGAAAAAATGTTGAATCAATTTATTAATACAGAAGCTATTCATGAAGCAATCTGGACAGAGACTTCATTTTTCTGATGAGAGGTTGCATTTTCATATTCAGACTGCCTTTATAAGGTTGAAACACTCAAGAACAATGTTTAGCTTTTGTGTTGAAAGAGTAACAATTACAGGCTCTGAGAAAAGTAAAACAATCTAAATACTACTACAAGATGAGTTTGGTATTTTTTTATTTGTCTTTTTTAACAAAACAAAACAAAAATGAACAAAAGCTTCATGGAGTTAAACCTTGCCCTGGGAAGCTAAAGCTGCTTTTCACATCTGTTAGGATAGGGAGTGGTCTCCCTTGAAAGAGTTTGCATTTTGAGGAAACAGTTCTGGTTTTAAAGTCCAGTGAAATATTCTGATTTTTCTCATTTTTTTTCTGTCTTTCCTCTACTAGAAAATCTTCCTGTTCCTTTTGCTCTTTTCTCATAGTTTGTTCTCATTTGCCTCATTCCTCTGAAATAAAAGCTGCTGACTTTTCAGTGTTTGCTGTCCTTTGAACCACCATTAAGCAAATCTGATTGGTTTAGTTGTTCTTTGGTGGGTTCCTTTGTTTACTTCAGTCTTTCTCTGTGTCTCTGGTTCAGATTGTGGCTTTACTGACTCAGCTGCTGATGACAGGTTTGACACCAGTACCTCCTCTGAACTCAATGCATTTATTTCTGATTTACACAGAAGTGGGAGACCCCAGCTGAGCAAACGTGGAAATCCACCTGATTGCAGGCCAAATTCTGACCTCAGTTGCACCCAGGCAATCCTACTAGAATTAGTGAGACTGTAACCAAACCTTAAATTTGAGTCTTGGTGTTTGTTTTTTTTTTAAACCACGGATGCACATCCAAAGCATTTTAGTATGTTGAATCATAGAAATAGGAGAAGGGAAGAGAATATGTCTATATTAGATGACTGGTATACTTGATTGGAAAAATTGTAGCAAATCCATTTCTTTGCTGGAATTTGCCAGTTCCTCAGAAACAAAACATTCCCCTGTTTGTTCTACTAAATCCAGCTAAGTCACCCTGAATACCAAAGTTTAAATACCTGGCAGGCTTCCCCCTTGCTCAAAACCCTGTCTCCTTTTTGACCCATCTGTTCGCTGCTAGAGATACCAGCCATCCACAGACCAGGAAACTGGTACTTGCAGCTATAAGGACAAAGCCAGTGAAGCCTGTTGGCCTGGAGCAATCCAGGGCATGATACCATCCCCTCACAGGGCACTCTGAAAGCTGCTGGGCTTGGGAGGTCAAGAGGAATTCCTCGGAACTGGAGAACTAAAACCAACAAAATTGATCTCCTAGTACGGTCTAATATCTCCTAATATGGTCTATGGTCCTAAGTTGCCAGCCAGCCAGATAGCATGTTCTTCAAAGCTCTGTCATATCTAATTTTAAATTCACCAAGTGACGGTGCTTCCATCACTCCACTTAAAATCTTCATACCATCCCCCTTCCAACCTGAGTGCCACTCATCACTTCAGTATTGAGTGCTTTTTCATGTAAAAGTTGTTAGCAACAACACAGTCCTGGGTGGCAGTAGGACAGCTGGCAAGAGATGTTTTTAGAGTAGAGGTTTGGCTTAGATTTTATTTTTTCATTAGTTAACTACTAGTGGTCATTTTTTATGACAGTATTCTTCAAGGAAGAAGTGAAAATAAACGGGATCAGTGTTAAAAATAACAGAAATATTTTAATAAATAATCTGTTCTTGGAGAACAGCTCTTTTTCAAGAGAAAGGCTTAGCAGCATCTCCCAAAGATAACTGAGGTATGTGTATAGCCTGGCAGAAACCTGAACAGAGATCCAGAAAGTAACTTTATACAAATTGGCATGCCTACACAATACAGCACCTTGCTCAAGGAGAGTCTCCTGATCCTCCAAAACTTCACCAGGACAACTAGCCTTATTTCTGCTTGGATGGCATTGCAAACCTCTCCTGAAACAAATTGTCCAAAGACACTGTAGATTGGTGTTAAGACATCCATGTGCAAAGAGGCTCAGGTGGAGTGGAAGACACAGCACTATATGAGCCAGCGCCCTGCAGTGCCAGCAGCGCGAGCACAGGCTGTGCCACAAAGACAGTCACTTGCTCTCAGCCACTCAGCAAACATGCTGAGGCTTCTCTCAGGTATTCAGACTGTTTGGTGGGGCACGTGAACTAAGCTACAGCTTTTTTCCAGTTCCCTCCAGACAATACGCTCTTTTAGGGTGACTGGAGTCAGAAATCTTCTTGGTCCTCTCAGGGAACTCTGCCAAACCATTGGCAAGAGAAAGGTACGGACAGCTTCTTGCTATTTAAGATATTCAAATGTGTGCACACATGGGTACCACAGCCTTCCTTCAGCCAGGTCCATAAATTCGATTATTTTAATTTTTATTCATAAATATCCCTAGAGACTTGTTTATTCTAATTGCTTTCTGAATTTTCTCCAGATTAACTGATATTTTTTAGCAACACATGGAAACTTACAGACTACAAAGTAGCATCCAAAATTACTTCCTGGTTACCTGGCAGATTTCCATTGATGGATTTCACTTTGTTTTCTTCTGTATTTTCCTGTCCATCAGCTTCTATCATCCTCCTGCTGAATTTTCTTGAATAGTCAGTTGCTAGCTCTGGAGATAACTAGCTTAACAGAAACCTAATTCTGACCCCACTTACATGGAAGGAGCCTAATGGACCCCCAGGGAATAAGTTTGAGACAGTGAAAATTTAGACCAAAGTCAAGACCTGAGAACTCAACAGAGAAACTATTGAAAATAACCAGGGAAATGAGAGTGGTTGTTTCTGCATAAAAAGTTTTCTTAATGTAGAAACAGTTTTCCAAATCTGAACTAGCAAAATTCCATCTGAAATTCTGCTCTGACCTGTTTACTGCTAGATGGCATCAAATGTTATCTAATCACAAGTCTGATAACATTATTGTTTGTTTGCTTGGTTGCTTGTTTTGTTTACTCTTTTTGCAAGTATGTGCTGATGTGATGACTCCGGCTCTTTCAATTTTTCCATCTGTGGATTTCATCCAGATGAATTATCTCAGGCAAACCTGAAAAATGAAACCCGGCATTTTATCTTTGATCTAAGGCAAATAATCGTAGGTGCCATCAGCAGCCTTCCACAGGAACGTGGTCCAGAATAACAGACTTGAAAAGAATCTCAAAGATCCTTCTAAAAGCCATGAAATGTTTTAACGATTTCATTTTTTCCTTCCTTTTTCTTACTGAAAAGGAACAGATGGGAACAGAAGTAAACTCTGCCATCTGGAAAGATGGAAAGATTAGTATGAAAAGGGCCAGGTGTCAAGTTTGTTCAGCACCAGCCCATCTTTGCCAGTTATCAACATCAAAACCTAGTCTCAACAAGGGCTAAATTACACTAAAGATAAATGGTTTTGGAAAGCCATTTTTTTCAGTATCTTTCTGTCATCTAATTGTTCAACTGTCTTGAAAACTACAGTTATAGACGGAAACACAAAAGATATTAATTTGAAATTTTCTCTCTTATATCACAGGAAATTCTGTGCCATGGTTTTTCCTACACTACATTTAACACTGCAGTCTGGATTCCAGTTAAAGTCCATTAGCTCTGTCATAATCTTTTAACATTATGCTAATTAAAATTTATTTATGGGTAATTTGGACCTTGTTCTTATAACAATTTGAAACAGAAATATAGCACCTGTATATCTTCCTTGAGTGGGAAATCAGAAGCCTAAAATCCATCATAGCTCTCTTCAGTCTCCTAACGGTGTCTGATCCACTGACTTTTCTGCTTTAGATATTGGAAATTACATGTGTATATGTAATACATATATAATATAATATATAATAATATACATATATAATATATATGTATATATGTGCACTGACGGTACATAGAACAAGACTGAAGATGTCCTGTTCCCTATCTGAGTAGATTTTCTATTTGTTTTTTACATTAGAATTATGAGAATTCACAATGCCTTTAGTTTTAATCTTATGATTACATAAGTGCGTATTCTTGCTTTAAACTTTCCACTGAAGGACATTTGATCAAATAATACACCTTCTCCACACTAAACGAGACTGGTAATACAGACCCCCAAAAATATATTTTGCCCCAGAATACACAAACAACCTGTGCCAACCTTGGACCATAGATCTAAGTTCTGCGAAATCACCATTATTGGTGGTGTGAATTTCATCTTTTAAAGCTTTTTTGTTTGTGTTTTGATCTTCCTACACTCCTTTGAGGTAAACATATTGTATCTCTGTCTCACATCTTCCACTTGTACGTACAGTATCTCTTAACTTAAATTTAGGGACAACCTTGGAGTAAAACACCATCACGTAACACCGTAACATTCCTTGATGCTTTTCCATCATTTCAAGTTTCACTTATACTTCTGCACAAAAGCAAAATGTACAAGTCAGAAAGTTTTAATTTGGATTCAAGGTAATGTTCCAGCTAATATATATAGAAAGCTATTCAACAGTTCCAACCAATACTTCTTCTTTTCTTCAACCATGCAGAATGCATGCACACTAAGTTTCTTGGTAAATATTCTCAGCCCTGATTTGCCATCTTTTGCAGAACAATTTTGCTTCTTAGTTGCAAAACAATTTTTTCCAAAAGTGGAGCTGGATAAGCCAGTACTTTTTTCCATGCATAATGCAATCCTTTATGCTTCTTTTACAAGTTGGCTCTATTTGTCTTTTGTCAATTTTTGCTTGTAGTCCTCAATTTTCTCCTGTGCCTGCATGTTCCTATGGGTTTG
The DNA here is from genome assembly GCF_047370975.1 of Nipponia nippon. Lineage (NCBI taxonomy): Eukaryota > Metazoa > Chordata > Aves > Pelecaniformes > Threskiornithidae > Nipponia > Nipponia nippon. The sequence continues at coordinate 82,522,615 of NW_028262347.1, read as the reverse complement.
TGGTTTGGTAACTCAGTCAGCTGTGGCCTTCTCTTGCTTTCCCTCCAAAAAATGCAATTTGTTTTGTTTCTGCTGTGCAGCCTGGCAATTTTTCATAGTCTTTCCCCGCCCCCCCCCCCCCCCCCATATACCTCAGGAGTTTGTAATATTTTTTTTTCTCAGGTTGATGCCTCTGTGCCCCATCACCATCTGAGCAGATAGGGTCCACAAGCTCCCCTGAAATTGCTTGTTTGATTGAAAAAGTCTCAAATATGTTTGTAAAAAAGTTTTGTCCCCATTTTTTTTTCTTTATATGATGCTGATACCTTTCAAAATTTCTTTACCACAGTCTGGTAACTGTCTTGCTCTTCCTCCCTTAATGCCATGGTATGAAGCAAATCTAGGACCTCTGACCAAGCCCCCAAGACATAAAAGACATAATTATTGTTGCTCATGTTCTTTTTCAATAGCATTCCTTACCTTTGTGAGAAGACAAATTCTTGTTTGAATCTCTTCTTCTTGACTTCAGGAAAGATTAGGCTTTTTGAGGACCTTTGGCATCTCTATTTTCTCAGTCATCATCTTCTTTGTGCTCTTGATACTCTACATACACTCTTCTTTTTCTCATTTTTCTCCTGCTACAAAGCACTGTGACTTGATGGTGATCAGACAGAACTCAGACGGAAAAAGGAATTAAAGGAAAAGGCATCTTCTCATCCTTCTCTCAGAAAGGCAGAAATTTAAACTAGCTTTTAATGGTTAAAATCAATATTTTTGAAACTGTTTAGAGGCACAGAAAAAGACTGGCTGCACCAGGCTTCCAAACTACATCTCCACTAGTGCACCATATAAGCCTACAGTCATGATTCACCTCAACAGTTTGATCTGAGAGACTTTACGAAGCCAGCTGTTGGAGATGTTATCCCTCAGGGGGCTCAGCCCAGAGGAAGACCCATGTCTGTGAATAAAATTGCTACAATATAAAGTTGTACACAGAGAATTGCTGTGTGATTTGCTATTGAGTTTAGGGAAACAATATGTGTTGAGTTTGTTAAGAAAATATAAAGGAAATATCACATTTGATGCAAATCACATGGAGTGAAAGGTTTACTGTTAGCATTTAAGGTTTAATGGTGAAAATTAGAAAAATATTGCCAAATCATAAATATCTGATGGAGAACATAAATTGTACAGACAGAATGTTTTACATGAGCACAATGAGAAATTTTCAGCCAGTTCTATTTCTAGTATTGCTGAACACACCTGGCTACCAAGCCTTAACCCTTAGTGCACAGTTTTCAGTCTGTATTAATCTACAATTTGATTTGAGAGAAACAGGCAAAACCACACTGCATCATTGCCATGCAGTGTGGTTTTATGACTGCAAACAGATTCTCTGCTATATCTGGTTCTAGTTGTGGAGGAAAGTCAATGAGCTTCTCAACATCAGAATCATAATCTTATCTCCTATGAATGTCACCTGTGCTATTTTCTTTGGTGATGCAGGGCAGAAAATAGAGGGGATGGAAAATTCCCCCCTCTTGTTGCTCTTGCATTGAAGAGTGCTGGCATCAACCATATTACCACTGTGTTATCTCAACATATTTAGAACACGTGGAGACAATCTGGTGGTGAAAACAGCAATGACTGATCTAAATTAGTGTTTACCTCATTGTTGGCACTGCTAGAATCACTTTCCCTCTCCCCTATGTTAGGGCTTTTTTGTGCTTTTCAAGAAAATCAGCTTCTTTCTGAGAGATTGAACTGCCTCTGGAATCACTGATGCCATTTCAGTATAAAGTGCAAGCACAAAGCCAAAGCAAATGTCTGCCAATTTTGACCCTTAAATGTTGCTTTCAGTTAAAATCGAAACAGTTAACAGTAAGGTTATTTTAATTCTTCCTTTTTCTTTTTTTTTTCTTTTTTTTTTTTTTTTGAGGGAAAGGCTGTGAACATTGTCATAAGATTAATGGTTCATATTAACAGCACACTGGTGCAACATCACAATTTGTATCAGATATCCTAAAAGCACAGTTCTAAGAATGAATATTAAAAAAATGCCACTTTCATAATTCCTCTCCAACTGATTGGGTGTTCCCAATTATGATTCTTTCTTTAACTCATTTATAACTTCCTTTATTTATTGGCAGAATGAAATTTTAAAGAGAGTACCTCCTGCATTTATAAGGCTGATTGCAATAATGTTTTTTAGCAGACATGGCTCCTCCTGGTACTCCCATCTTTGTTTCCTTCTCAGCCATTTCCACATTTCATTTATGCCCCTAATTTCATATTTCATCTAAGACTGCAAGTAGGTGAAAGATTTTATGTATGCAGATGCCTCATCATGTAGAAGGTTTCAAACTCAGTGTCCCACTGCAACATATATTAGAGAAGAGGAATTTGCGGTTAGGAAAGAAAGCTGCAAAATTTAGACTATGTCTCACTGATAAAAACAAAGAAACGCCCTTTGCAAAATGATTCTCACCAATTATAGGGAAAGACACCTCTCAGGAGCACAGGCTTGATACTTCCAGCTGTCCTGAATTAAATTATATTTAAATCTGTATTCTGAATACATGACCTTGATGTTATTCAACAGCTTTCAAAACAGAAGACATGTAAGACTTCATCAGATGATGATTTAAGTGTTTTTGTTTACTTGCCTTCTTGTTTCATGAAAGGCTTTAAGTAACTCTGACCCTTGCTATCTTCCCTCCTAGATGTCATCATTCATAGAAATTTAGTATAATGGTTATGTCTTCACTACAGAATTAGAATAATTTATCCACAATCAAAATTGTGTCAACTTTTCTTCAGACTTGTTCTTGGCAATATCTAATTCCCATAGAGTCAAAGTTCTTGTTCATGCAAAAAAAACCCACAACCAACCCCCCCCAAAAAAAAACCCACCATGCTTTATTGTAAAGCCTAAAGTGTAAATTTAAAGCAAGCTATGAATTTACCAGCATGTCCATATGTGCATAATCTGCTTCTGGTATATGAGTGTCTGTTTTTGAGTTTAAGATAAATTATTTTCCAAGTAACAAAGATTAAACCAAAACAAGTTGTTTGTTGGCAGCTACATGAATGAAGCCTGGTTTCTTATGAACTTATGTCCTGTGCCTGTACTCCTTCCCTGAGTTTCACTCCCTTTCATTCTGCAATACTTCAGCTTCCTCCTACTCTCCTGCTCTCACCTCCCTGTCCTGTAAGCACCTACACAGTGTTTTATCTCTTTTTCCATGTTCTCTAACTACTAGCTTGGCAGGAGTGAGCATGCACTTTAGCTACTTGAGACCGCTGCCTATGCTAATGCACAGCCTAAAAGCTACTGAACTTGCAACACTTTGCTCTTTATGAGTGAGACACTCACTAACCTGAGTGTCTTCTTCCACCAATTACGAAACTTGTAGGAACTTAATATTTTTGAGAATTTTGTACCTCTATAGATGTGGTAAAAATAAACTTGCAAATTTAGAAATTACCAGGAGGGGATTAGCAGGCAATATTTTCCTTAGTAAAACAGGCTAAAAAAGCATAGTGCATAGGGAGAGTTGCAGGGTAAAACAATACCTATATTGCTAAAGACTATTTCTGTTTCACTAAATATTTTTATGTTTATTCTGTAATCAAACATAATTTTTTACAATTATTTAGGAGCAACTGGGGGTCAGTCCAGACTGTCTCTGAGCTGGGAAATTCTGGAGAAGCGGCAGTCTCTTCATTCTTTTTTGTTTTCTGATGTTTATTTGTCCCAAAATAATTCAAAGATGGCTTTACCCTCTCGTACACAAACAGGGTCAATCTGTTCTCCTATTTCATTTTTTTAAATTGTACGTCACAGTACTGGAAGCACTTGATCACAGCCTAGACCAAGAGCTTCAGTGCTAATAGCCCAGTTCATACAGTTGTCTCATTTAGTGCCTCTGTAAACCCAGTGAATTCAAATATTTATAGCAGTGCTGGGTATTGCTCTGGGTCCTGGTACTGGAAAAGAAATGTACTTGTCTGACTACCTGATCACTACAGCTGTTTCAGAGGGATCACCAGTCCATAAGAGTTCGAGCAGGAACTTGCACAGGCACACAGCTTTAAGTTAGTAAATTCCTTTTATCCTATGATTGTAAAAGGGCGTGCATCTGAAAAATGCAACCCTTCTCACTGAGCATGGGCATGCATATTTTCCCAATTGTATTCATCCCAAAGAAGGAGACAGCACATTGTATCATATTATAGCGTGAGATCTTTTCATAGACTTCATCTGTCAAACAAACGCCATCTAAGTATCCCATATAACTGGGTGAGAGTCTTGAAGTCATGGGCTGAAGATACCAGTTGATAGACAGTTAGTGTTTGCCACAGAAGCAGCCCTGGATTCTTTAAAAAGAATTGGATCAGCTTGTTCATATGTTTTTAAATCCCTAAGTTTCAACTCACTGGGGTACGTATTTTCATGTTGAACTCTTGCATTACAAATATCTTGGGGTAGGAATTTGTCAGGCAGTGGTCTGCCAATGTCATATCCACACAAATGCATTCACATCCGAACCAGTTTGAATGAACGCTTTAAGGAAGATTTCATGAGTTGTTATTAGCAATGCATTGCTAGAACCTAGGTACTGCATGTTTTAATACTCTTCCATTGACTCTTATTAGTAACACATTGTTAAAACCTAGCACAGCCTGCTGTCATTCATTCATTCATTCATTCATTCATTCATTCTTGTTTCTTTTATTCTTTGGGTTAGGTTAATTTCTTTTCTTTATACTTTTCATTAATTTGTTATATACTGTTATATATATTTGTTATATACTCAGCCATCATCTGATGCACCTAGATGAACAGAAAATTTTTGAGTGATTTCAGTTGGAACAGACTTCATCATTCATGTATCAGTTGCAAAGCTCTCTTTGGCCTCACTCTCTAAGGCTCCACGAATATAATTTTTGTGGGCTCATTGATATGACCCTTCTTGCTTTTTAGATATAAAAATGTCATTTGTATTGAACTGTGTAGTTTCAGGTTATAGGTGATGTCTCTATGTAAAAAAAAAATAAAAAAAAAAAATTAACAAGTACAGTCCGAGAGAAGAGAAACATTTTTTCTTGAACAGAAAAAAAATTGCCTATCAAAATTGTTTTGTCAGTGTTCAGTACTGCTTTTTGTTTTGCTTTCCATAATCATTCCTTCAAGTTCATTCATTTTTAAAGGAAGTTTGGACTTTGAGCCCAGAGTAGTTATTGCAAATTTGTAAAAATGAGTTCAGGGGGACTTCTTGAAAGCGGAGTGTCTGTTGGAGAGGATGAACACACCCATTCCATACGTGAGTGATGCATCTAGCAGCACAGCCTGATATTTAAGCAGTGTGTATACAGCCAACAAAAGGGATAGGGTGATCAGGGACGTCACTTCAGAGAGGCACCAAAAGGGACGCATGCTAGGGCTGTTGTCCTTCTCCAAAAGCAGGGCCTGCAGATCTCTGGATACACAGGAGTCTGCTGGCAGCAGCTGGAAGGAGCCCAAAGAAGAAGGAAGGGAGGGTGAAGGGTTGCCAAAACAGGCTCCAAAGTGTCTTGCTGTGACCAAGTGCTTACAACAAACTGTCCAGGAATGAGTTCCAGCTCAAAAAAAGCAGTCACTTAGTGGAGGTTATTTGGCATGCGTGCCTGAATAACAAATACACTGGGGTAGGGGCAGGGGTGACATAATCCACTTAAAACCAGTTTTGAAAGGCTGAAGCTCACTCCTTACAGAGAGCCAGTGATGGGCACTTCCGTTGAAGTCCATTCCACCACATTGATCGCACTTATGGTCTATTATTCCAAGAGCTTAGCCTGAGCCCAGCCTTCTTACTAGTCTTCTAACAGAGTGAGTTTCAGACAGAAGGAAGAAGGGAAATTCATTGACTATATTCCTTTTTCAGAGATATTAATTTAGTTCTCCACACTTTAATGTTCTGCATTGATCCAGTGATATCTGGGCCATGTGTGGTGGCACCAGCAGTATCCAAATTTGTGCAAATACCCATGAAATGTGGCTTGTTGTGCATAGTTTGGCAGTTTGATGTAGGTAGTCTGCCAAAATGAGACAGGACCCTTATCAGAAGGAGACAGGAAATTCTCAAGAAAATTTGGGAGTTGACTTTTGAGTTAGGTGTGCTGCCAGGCACAGATCCCTCTGTCTGGCAACTATCAATTTTCCCCGTTATAGCTGCAGAGCAAATCCAAGTGTCTTCAGATTATGGCTGGGCAGGAGGCATGTTCAAGACTTGGTTCTCTAGACCCATTCTAGTTCTGCAGTTCTGGTTCTGATTTTGGTCTGAAAGTGCTAGGGTCATATTCCCATGCTCCAGAAATCTCAGAGCAGCATCTGTTGCTCATGAAAGATTTCCACCCAACATGGCAGAAACTTCAAAACATATCTGACAAGACTGCAACATTGTCAAAACAGAATATAAATTCAGCTCTAGACTACATTTAATCCAGACCCAAAACTGCCTAGCAAGTATTAGAGGTGCTGCTGCAAGTCAGTAGACTGTTTTCCCTCTCAGGTATCTGTGGGATTTTTATGTCTTTTTCTCTTCTGTGCATCACTTGGCTCTGCCAGATAACTAAATAACTGTGACCAACTCTGGTTGTGAGGATGCTCATGTCTTTGTGTTAGTGTCTTGTATGATTGCTTCAGCACCAGACAATACATTCAGATGCTAGTAGGAGTATGATCAGACACAAGGTGAATGACAGTTTTTCTTTAAGTGGAAAACTTACTCAATTTTCTGCTAAATTATTCTGTCCCTATCAGCAGTTTGTTATTTCCACAGACTTGGCTCATAAATATTGGATGTCTGCCTAGCTGGGAAATTGCATTTCCATTTTCAACACCTGCTATGTGCTAGACTTCTATGAGAGGGCTAGCTAGTATTCTGCAAGGATGGGATACTTACAGTTAGAATTGTTACCCATGACTATTGTTAAAAAGTGGATAATGCTCATCCCAGTTTTACCTTTCCTGCAAGATGACTTCAGTTTGCTATTAATTTTGAAGTATGTTTGGGATTCTTACTTGACTTTTGCTGTTCTTATGATCACATAACCATATCTCATGCAGATATAAAAGATTCTACGCTCTTCCTTATAAACCCAGGCCATGATTTTCTTGGCCTATATCTCCCTCCACACCCATCCTTCCACAGTGTGTTTGTTAGTAGCTGTTTAGTAACACGCAAGCATTCGCATTTCATGGTGCTGTATCTATAGAGGCTGCAGAGAATTCGGCAGATCTCCTGAGGTGTTATGTAAACAGAGGACATTTTTGTTAATTGTAATTATACACGGTTGCACACAAGTATTCATGGAAGCTCTCAAACCATAGTTATATATTTTGTTTACCAGATGTCAATATCTATTTTAGTAAGACAGACAGATTCAGGGCTAAATCTATTCTCTGTCAGTCTGGAAAACCTGGATTTCTGCCCATACACAGCATGGGTACAGAATCAGTACAATATCTTGAGCTTTTCTTACACAATGATGCATAAATATGTAAATGCTGAACTATTTCCCCCCAACCTTGCCAGAGCACACTGAAGTACAGTGTCCCCTTACTGCTATACACCATCGACATACCCTTCTCTGCCTCCTACTTACCTTTACCCTAAGGCTGAGAACTGCAAGGGCAACACAAGGGCATTCCCTTATAGTCTGAGTAGCCTCGTCTCGATAAACAGATGTACACAGGCACATATATATCATTAACATGGTAGTTTAGTGCATATCTTGTAGCCTAATGCAGCTTAAGATGCTGTTGTCATTTCCTGTAGTTTAGGAAACACAGCAAGCTTAAACTCATTGTTAGTTTTTTTTTAGGATCCGTTATCTTTTGCTTCCCAGTGAGTTTACAAAGACAATGAATTCAGAAATAGACATTTATGCATAACTTGAAATAACATATCACAGCATCTCTGTGCAAGTTGTGTCATCTATTAACCACAAATTTGCAAACACATTCTCATACATGAGACACACTTCTCTTGCAGCAGCCCTAGAGTTCTCAAAAGGAAAAAGATCTAGTCAAAAAAATCACACGGACTCATAAATGGACATGAAGAGATCACCATTCTCTTGCTCATAGATTCTTCCCTGTAAATAAATATCTGTTCATCTGTCTAGAGGCACAGAGTTAAAATGACTGAGGAGCACAGTGGCAGGAGATTCCTGTCCTTAATGGATTTGTTGCTGCAATCTTCAAATATGCATTTAGCTTACAGCTGGAGGTAGAATAAAGATGAAAATGCAATTTCCTGCCTCCCAGACTGAGTGAAATACACCTGGGAATGAACAGGACAAGGGAACACAATTGTCTTGAGTCCTTGAAATGGATGATGGGTGGCATATAAGTTTTGCTGTGGCGCTTTCCATAGGAGCGCCTTTATCTGCTGTGTTCATTCCTCCGGGCTATGCTAAAGGTTATCACTGTTCTAGCTTTTATACTAGTTTCAAGCATTTACACATTAATCAGCAGAGATATGGCACTGAACTTTTCCTTGGAACTTCAGCATATTTACTGTCTTGCATGACATATGTATATATCATTACTGGATGTTGATAAGAACAAACGCGACGGAAATATTTAACAGATGCAAACAAGCACTATACTTAGCATATGATTTATAAGTTTAAAACGGAGTCCAAATGCTAGTGGTGGGAGCCTTGTAAACTGCATATGCAGTAATATGTTCTGCATCACCACTTAAAAATGAAAAATTAAACATTACTTCAATTTACTTAGGCTACAATGAATATCTTCAGTGCTTTATGAATTGCTGAGATGTGCTTTCATGCCAAACTAAAAGCAAAAAATAAAAACCCCAAATACCTACAAGAAAACTCAAGTCTCTCCACTTTACACGGCTTTTTGAGTCAGAGACCAACATGTGCTTATGCCATCACTGCAGTCTGGCCCAAGACAAGACAAAACGAAGCATTGCAGAGTACATGAATGCAAATTAATTCACTGGAAAAGTCCTTTGCAGGTCACTCCAGGAAGGCAAAGAAAGTAATCTCCATTTTCAGCCCTCTCCAAAATAATCACTTAGCAGCATTTCAGAAGGTCGGGTCAAGTGGTCTCAGTAGGAGATGGAACCAACAGAAACACTTTCTAGTGTCAGACTTCCCTGTATGACAGCTAAAAGTCGGGGTTTTAATGCAGAATAGCAGTGAAGAAGAGGAAAGGGAATTTTCATATAAAAGGAAAGCATAAACAGAGAGAACATTCCTTCAGAGAAACCAAAGCAAAGAAAAAGTAATCAATTTTTTCTGCCCACTCTTAAAGTGAAAACATTAGGACCCCATAGACCAATCCAAATGAAGTTAATGGAGAGATTCCTAAGGACTTTGGTGGACTTTGGAGTTATACTGAACTTCTGGTGTTTCATGGACAGGCTGCTGACATGTGGGTAGGAGGGATCCAGTCCTGTCCACCTTATTCCAGAAATAACACAAGCAGTTGATCACAGACCTATGGGGTCATGCTCTGCTTGTCCCATGGGAAAAACTAGGTAGGCTTTTGTGGTGGTGACAGTTTTCTTCCTCTCTCCCCTTCACAATGACTGTGAAATGAAAAGCAAGCATTCAAAGCAAGACAACATTGTTGAAGCAGATAGAAATCAAGAGGTAGAACAAGCTACGCTAGCTGGTGAAGTTATGGTGCTTGGGGAGACATGAAGCATTGCTGAGATGGAGTGTTTACAGAAAAAAATCCCACAGCTCATATTTGTATTATGTATTTATAAATTCCTGGAACTCAATTTTATAGAGTTTTTGATTAATGGCTGTACTGCAGTTCAGCTCCAAGCCTATTGAACTTACTGTACTGGAACTGAGCAAGACATACACTAGCCAAACATGAACACTACTACTGGACTGTGATTTAAAGGTGGTTCATTGCTGAAAGGCATTGCTGTAGAGGCTCTGCTTATTGTACATGTAGAGATCAAAGCTAAAGGAGGGCCTCTCAGAAGCCGCCTTAAAATCAAAGTCAGATATGTGTTTGTCTCAGATACCTCCATGGCAGAAGAGGTGAAGAACAATGAAAAATGCTGTCATTTCCCCATCACTTTTACAATAAAGTGGGTGCAGCTTTTGTTGACGTACAGATTCTCCTAATTATATATTTATGTCACTTTAATCACAGTATCTTCCAGGAGCACAGCCAAATGCTCGATTTTCTTATGCTGGTGGTATATGCCAAGTGTTCCCACACTGTGGTATTTGACATTAGTGCTGTTTCTCCCACACTTCAAAGAAGACATCTGTGGTTATGGCTGGCAAATGCCGACTTAGTTGTGGATTATCATAATAATATAGTAAAAGCAGTCTCATTCTGCTGAGGTGGGAGTCACTTCATTAAATACAGGCCTTATGGCTATTATGATTTGTGAGGAGAAACTTGATGTCTGTAATCTCTTGGTGTGCCAACTGGAGTCAAATTAAGGCAATATAAAAAAAAAAAAGGATGAGAAATCTGAAGATTTGCCAACGTTGAGAGAAACTTCTACAGTCCCTTGGGTTGTGGTCGTCCCAGACAATGCAGCCTTTGGCTGCAAGATGTAATCACTTTAGAAGGTGCAAACTCTGTTCAATCCCAGAGCTGGTATGTGAGAACAGGATCACTGGGATATTTGATCCACTCTCTCACAATCACTTCTAGTTAAAAATAAAACAGAAGATTGATAATTGTTGATAATACAAATCTTTAGAAAACACAAGGAACATTGAAACTCCCTTTGAAAGTGCAGGAGTTAAGGCAACTAAATCTGTTTCATCTCAGTTCTTTCTGAGTATAGCATAAAGATGAAGCTGCATGTGAAATTTGGAAATTCTCAGACTCTCTCTGTTAAGAGAATAGTCTCTTCTGCCACATACTGTTTAACAACAACAGCAAAAACAGCCCACCCTTCTACACACAGAGTAAATCCTGGAAAACTGAATTTGCAAGTAAAAATTAATACTGAAGAATTGTTTCTAAGAAAAAAATTTCTCCTTTTGTAGTCTGGCTTTGTGTTTTTAAAAACACGAAACAGTTGCAATGATGTTGGCTTATTAAATAGCCCCAGTCCAAAAAAATGAAGAGGTATAGAGTTGCTGAAATTCATTTAATTACACTTTTGCAGCATAACGGGCTTAGTCTGTTTTTAATGAAAATGTTACTAGTTGTTATGACTGCTTGCATTTGAATGAATGTCTTTTATTGTTAAGTCTAAAATATTATACATAGGTAATTAGCATGATCTATTTATGGCAGAATTTCATCTTTTTTGTTTTGCTTTTAGTGGGTTTCTTCAATACTCATCTTCAATTAACTTCATTTTCCTTAGCTCTTCTTATTTTCTTTGAGCTTTGCAAGGCATAGTGGCTGTCTTTTCTTACTCAGGGCACTGTTTTGAAAGATAACTGTTTGGAGTGACTTGTGTGCTTCTTTTTAAAGAAAACTTTCATTCGTGTCTGTTGAAGTCCTTGGTTTCCAGATGGTTCAAATATAAAGCAGCATTTTTCTTGCTGTGCCACACTGTCTCTTGCACTGTTGTGATGGTTTAGTCACAACTAATGGCTGTCAAACAAATGAGACTCTGATTTGTTATTTCAGAAGTCCCTGCTGCATGATTTAAGGGTGCGAAGTGGGTCAGCCACCAGTCAGACATTGCAGCAGACGGTCAAGCTCCAACAGTAGTGACAGACAGTCATAAAGTTGCCATTTATTGGGAGAATACTGGAAAAAAAAGTTACAGTCTGAGTATGTTAACTTTGGAGAAAAAAAGTGGTGCTTTAAAGACGAAAGGCAAAGACATCAAGAGTGTGTTCATATATCTATAGACCGTCAAGGTTTTAGATTCAGATGCATTCCCAGGCTTCCCAGGCTTTCAAAGTAGGAATGATGTGAGGTAGTGTGAGTGTATTTGAATGTACCAGAAGTTAGAGTTGAGCCTAAGGATTTGGATGAATGTGGTATGCAGAAGACCATTCACAGTGGATAGTTAACTTATTCACAAACTAGTGGTTCTTGCCATCTTGGATGTAGTCATGTCTGGGAGTATCAGGGACCAAAAGGTTGGAGGAGCCATGAGTGACTTCACTCTTCAACTCCCAGAACTAACATCTCTTCGACATAGTACTCAGATGAACAATGTAAAGAGATGACAGCCCCCACTGTTTGGTGTAGCTGTGGATATAGTGGATTTAGAGGATAAACTCTGGTCTCCAGTATCTTGACATACTGTATTACTGAAAATACAAAGGATTAGGGAATACCAAAGGGATCATGTATTTTCATCCTGACTCATTAAGTAATTTTAAGTAAGTATTCCCAAAGGTTTCCCCAGTGTTTTCGCAACTTTATCAGTCCAATTCCATGTCACCAAAAGGAGACAGACAGACTCCCACTGACTTCTTTTGGAGCTGGATTGGTCCTGAAACGTACTGCATACAGTGTATACAGCTATCTGCTTAGAAACCCCAAAATAGCTAAAAGCATGTTAACAAAGTGCATGGATGCTCATTAATTGGAATTCTTTTTGCATAAATTGTATAGTTTTTATGGTTCATATTTCTGGCTGTCAGATTATAAAACAATCACCAATAAAAAAGGCATAAGAGATGAAGAAAAGCACAGGATCACAGTCTCTGATTGTGTCATGTATCCTGTGTGAAAGAAGAACAAGGGCAGTCTGCCTTTGGGACCAGTGAAACTGCGACCACTTGACACTATTCATACTTGTAATTCACTTCTATATGTCCATTATTTAGAGTGATACCTTTTCTCTTCACTAACATACTTTAACTCTAGCAACTAGAAGCCACTTTTATGCTTTCTCTTGTGAATTTAGTGTGAAAATTGGAGGAAAGGACTTTCTGAAACATATTGCAGTGATTCTACACACTAACCACAAAACATATTTGTTTTTTGCAGAACAAAATTATCAGCAGAAAGTAGTTCTACACAAACTTCACGTGGTAAATCTTATAGTGTTATGGTTTGTCTGTGCAGGGAACATCATACCGGATTCTAGTTTTTATCAGTTCTGCATTCCAGGAAAGCTGCATCTTTGTCAGACAACATGGTAGCAGGACTTGTCCAGATGGTAGATGCAGAGCGTAGAGGCAAAGCACTCATCTTATTAATACTCCTTGAGTATCTATACTGTTTAAAAAATGTTGACCCATTTTTCAAAGGCTATCAAATACAGGGGCTCTAAAGTTATTGTTACTTCCCAGAGTGTTACAGAGCTCTTTGGTAATCCATTCTGAGATCTGCAAAGGCACCAAAATAATTTTGGCAACTGAAGGAGTGAACACCTTTAGACAAGTTTGAAAATCCTACCCATGATGCTGTTTTTTCCTCTTTTTTTCCACAGGGGATGACTCACTGAAAGGAATTGAACAGTTTTATTTTCCTTCTTGAACTCACATTTTGGCTAAGTCATCACTGTGAGGTTTCACTTTGTGTAGGTGATACAGATCCACAAGAAAACTTCACTGATATTATTGTGATCACCACAAACATTTTCCCATTGATAACAAAAAGGAGTCAACACACATTGTTTCTAGTGCTTACACATGGTCATGTAAACACTTATTGAGAATCAAAACAGTCACATTTTGATTAGCTGAAATTGATTCTATGTGGCCTTATGTAAAACTGAATAAGGATCTATGATGAAAAAGTAGTGTCTTGATAACTTTTATTAGCAAAATCAGTATCATGGTTTATATAAACAAGTCCAAATACATGATCTACCATACCATGAGCAAAACCCACTGTTAGTAGCCCTCTGGAGGTGAGGTGGGAGTGGGTTCACAGCTTTCCCAAGCCCTGTTCAGGCTATCCACAGATCACTTGATCACTGTCTACATCATCAATCATGAGTCTACAAGGTCTGTGTCTAGCAATATCATTTACAGCTATATTCATGTAAACCTTTATTACAGATATTCTGCAGCTAGGAAAATAGTGGTAAGCAATAACCTAGCTTTCCCTAGGATTTATTTTTAGCTTTTGTGTCACAGATGAGTGAAATGTGCAGTTGAGACAAATATCTAAACATATTTTTGCCCATACATGAATAAATCCAGGGAGCCTTGGGTACAAGAGCTGTCTTCATCTCCCACAGCAGCTCCCACAACAAATATAGTCTCTCAGTTTTTACAGTATACTCAACAGTATCAATGACAAAGATAATTAGTATTATCATTCCTATTTCACAGATAGAAAAGTAGCTTTAGAAAGCTGCATTCGTTTTTTACTTCAGAACCACTAAATGCACTCTAGCTACCCAAGGTCAAAACTACAATGACGGCAAAACAAACAAGCAAAAAAATTCAGCAGTGCTACTAAGAGTCAACTTCAGCAAATTCATCTCAGACTAAAACGAATGTGTTTTGTCTTTACTGGTATAACATTGTGGCAGCTACATGTTCATCAGTAATGCTACAGTAAAAAAATGAAGTTAATTTTAGCAGCGTAAACAAGTCCTTAATGTCTTTCCCAAACTTATAAAGGCAATTCTCAGGGGAGTTAGGAACTGAACACAGGTTAGTGACCTTAACCACCAGACACTCGTTTCTGACTAGTTGAACACTGAGAAGAAATTCTGCAAAATTTCTGGGAATTGTCAGCTTTCAGTTGGCCTCAGCAGTACTTGAAGTCATGAGCATTTGGAAAGCCACAAATACAGTCTGCATGATCCTAAAGGCCAGTTCTGATAAGACTGTAAATGTTTCTTTGCAGCATTTTTTCTAAAACTGCATGAAAAGCCAGAATTTAAATTTATTGTACATTATTCAGTTAGTTATGCTAGATTTTTAATTATTATTGCTATTGCAATAACATCTGGAGGCCTTCATCAGTATCTGGCCTCACTGCCCCAAGACTCTGTAAGATGCAACTTTTCTGAGTTACAGTGAATGAGACCCCACAGATTTCATCATGTAAGGGGAGAGGAAGTGGGGACATGCTTCTGGCATCTGGTGCTGGCAGGCAACCAAGATGCTCTGGGATTGGCTGATGGGCACATGTCCAGTCAGGAGAAGGGCCATAGCACTAGGCTGCAGCTGAAAATAAAATCTTCTCATAAGACTGCTTTCACACGCAACCCCATGAGGTGAAATACTTAGCTGCAACACAGGCACATGACGTTTCTCCTGCTCCACGACCTCAGTTAATCCAGCGTGTAAGTACACAGAGCAGGAGAGAAGCCACAGCGGTGTTCGATAAAGACAGGAGGTTTGGCCTTCCCTGCTCAGGAGTGATAGGAACCTCACGCTTAGTGCTCAAGATCTGACAGAGCTCACGTACAGGCATGAAGTAAGACTTCAGTTTCCATCCCACAAAGCTCAGAATCTGACAGAAAAGATTTAACACGTGGCTTAAGAAAACAAGGCAGGGAAGAGGAAAGGCTGACAAGAGAAGAGGGTATATTTATGTATGTAGCCGGGTGCTCAATTCACAGATGTGCCCTCAAGCAGTCTATACCAGCAAACACAGCAGTAAGCTGTACTTGTAAATATATATTTTTGCTTACTCAAGTTGTAAACAGTGATGACAGTTGGGAGAAGAGCAAAGATTGATAGAAATGAGGAGAGGAAAGATTTTTTTTTAATGTCTCATGAAGAAATAAATTTGTCAATCTCTGAACTGGTGAAAAAGTGCACTGGCATCAAACCATAAAACAGCTCCTGCATGACACATGCTGATAATCAAGGTTTGTTGGTTTTTTTCCACTGAATGATATTGTTTCACAAAGCATTGGAACATTTTCAGCTAAGGGCCAGATCCTCAGAGTGGTGCAAACCAGAGTAATGACACTAGTCGGTGATGCTATACTACAGAAGATCTGGCCATCTAGGCAAAATTCAGATGCCAGCATTGTTAGACAAAAAAGGGCTTCCAAGGCTTTTAAATATTTTTACCTCATGTCTTTTGGAAAATATCGCTCATTCTTATGATTCCACTGTAATGGTATTATCCTTCAGGTCATTGACTTGCTAGTATCTAGCATTCAGATGAGATTCTCACTTTGTAACAACCACACCATACATCCCAGTCTTCCCAAATTCTTGAAAACATTTTGAATCAGAAAAGTCCAATCAATTAAATTCAAACCATGTGGAAGGAAAGCCTATTCACTTCAAACACTTAAACAATTTTTGTTTCTAAACATATTTTTGTTTGTTTATTTCTTTTAAAGTTCAAGTCAAGCAAGCTGTTTTGATCTGTTGAATCCAAAATATTTTCAGATGGTCAACTTGTAAACTTTTTGACATTGAATCATGTTTTTTTTTTCTTGCTGAATTAATGACTTTTAGCATTTTGAGACTCCTTTTGAGAGTTTTTGGGATTTTGGGATTCCTCTCCTCAATTTTAAACAGTACTTGAAACCCCATTTCATTTCATCTTTGTAACTGAAACATGCTCCAGTGATTTAAGCATGTTTGACCTTTTGCAGTCCCAAGACTTAGCTTTAGGAAGTTACTAGTTGCTTTGTTTATTTGTTCTATGTGTTTAATCTTGTTTCCTTCTCTATGTACAATTCTACTCAATATAGGTTCATACATTCTCTTCATCAGCAAGGTATGTGACTGCACTTTGATTTGGTGGGATTTTGTGAAATTTTCTTTTATTTCAAATGCATATTCTACTCTTTTTTACGTTAAAGAAGACTGGTCTGTGAAGTAAGCTTTTTTTCCGGGCTTAAACAGGCTGACAGGGTCCTGCAGACTACACAGAAAGGTTAGCATTGCAGTAGACATTTCTATTGAGTGTGAAGAGAGGATTTATCAGCCCTTCATGAAGGGGCTTGAATCAAATGTCCTATAGAAACAAATCAAGATAATGATATAGAACAGAAATACCCAATAAGCAATTTGTGCAGGGTCTGATTCTTACACACTTCAAGCTGGAATGAAAGTGCTAAATCAAAGCACAGGCTCTCTGTACCATGGCATGCTGAATCCAAAACTGAGATTCTGGCATAAACTTTGGCTTCTTGATCTTTATTTATGCCAGAGAGCCAATTTGCACTCAAATGCAAGACATGCACTACTCCTGAACACTACAGAAGTGGTGCATCTGAAATCATGTTTGAGGGGATGTCAGACTGCCGCTCTCTCACTACTAGAAAAATTCTGATACAAGTAACTAAGATCCTAACACCAGTTTCTTCTGTACACCTTAAATAACACCCTCTCAGCTTTGCAGAGCTCTAAGTGGCTACATATCAGCTCAAGAACTGGAGTAGACGTATAAACCTCAATTGTTCCCTGCTAATTTTCTTCATTTTCTGCATTCAAAGCCTGGTGTCCTTTGCCCACCTGTGCTAAGGTTTTCAGGAACTTCTCTGGAGTCAGAAAGCACCTGCTTAGCAACGTGGGAAGAGGGGCCTATGTTTTACAACTCCTATCCATCCCTCTGGAAGCCAGGTGGAGTAGACACCAGGAGGAACTGGGGCTATGGCAGAGACAATGAAATAACAGTTTCGTGCTACAGAGACCCAGAGGCTACAACTATGATAATGGGGCAAAAACTAAAAGTGTTTCTCCATGTCTGAGAAGCACATAGCCCATCTCACCCAATTTCTGGCAAGCCCTGTAATACATGAGGCTTATGTAGTGATACAGTCTGTGTGTCTCTTCATAAGTCCCTCCCAATAAGATTTGAGCTCGGCCATTGTTGAGAGAGAATCTTAAAGTATTTGGCTTTTATGAAGGTCATGGAAACAGATGGCCAGAGAGAAAAGATGGGAGTGCTATGTTAGGGCTCCCACTGAGGGAAGTCCAGCCAAGAAAGAGAAACTTATAGGCTTTGGTACCAGACAATCCACACAGCATAAAAAATTAAGAACATCCAAACTGCAGCAGGAGTTTCAGTTGCAGTTTGACTTTTTAGGAGACCAAAGAATTCAACCACAAGACACTAAGCTACAGTAAACCAAACCTCATTATTGGTAGTACTCAAGGAAGCATACTACTGCAGACTGATTTTAGCCATCAAGAGCTCAATGTGCAATATCTCAGCAGGTCCAAACCCAGAAGCTGCTCTGACTACTGCTTAGATTGGCTCATTTCAGTCCAACTCACTGTCATATGACAGGCCTCCTGCAGGCCTCAGGCAGGTCAGCTTGTTTCTTTGCCAGACAGTTTTTCACCTGCAAAACAGGAATAATTGGAGCACAGTTCGGCTCTATGGGAATATCATGAAAGTAAATATTATGAAGATACCAAATCACAAGTTTTGTAAAGTTGAGGAGAACAGAAGGGGTTGTCTAGATGCACAATTCTGGCAGTTGCCTCTGGCAGCAAAGCTCTCTAATGGGATGACAGCACATGACAAGAAAAGGGATTTAGCTACCAAGAGAGCCATGCCTTTTCCCAAGCATAAGCTATACAACAAGAGGACTTTGCAGCAGCACATCTGCGTTAGTGCTGTACAGGTAGAGCCTGTTTTACAGAGACTTTTATTTTAAAAACATAAGAATTATGCAGGAAAAACTCTAGTATAGGTCTGGCCTGGGCCTACAGTTGAGTGTTTGCCAGGTTGACTCCATCAGCCAGAGGCTCACGAGAGGCATAGTGATGCTTTGTATAGATATAGCTACCTTCCACAAGCAAAGTAGACTAAAGGAGTAAAAATCCATTTTTGCCAGGACAAATTCAGAGTCTTCTGCCCATATGGTTGTGTCAATGGCAAGACGAAGTAGTGCAGTCCTTGACTGATCCTGCTATAAAACTGTACATCTTTGAGATAAGCTCAGTCAAAATTTCATAGCTGAATGGGTGCAACTTTTCTATGATGTGGTCCATTTTAAAACTGTTTTTTTGATCTTTTTTCCACCTGTAGAACAAGCACAAGCTAAACTGGTAGCAAGTAGATTAACCCACTAAAAAGACACTACGTCAGGATTATAGATTTGAATATTTGAAGAATGTGATATTAGGAGAACAGAATAAAAAAGAGAGGGGGTCCCTCTTTTGTCACTTGTGTTTGATTTGCACAAGTTTAATCGCATCAGCTGCAGTGGAATTTCCCCCAGTCTAAACTAGTGTTAGAGAGAGAAGTGAGTCACAGGGAACATCAAGAGTCCACAGTAAGAATTTTTGAATTAGCTAGTGAATTGAACAGTCTGGACAATTTTTAAGTGCATGTATTTCTTACACAGAAGCTTGATGGGAAGGCATAAAAAAATAATGCTTGTGAAGATGCTAAATGCAATTTATTCCTAGAAAAAAGTATCAAAGGGAGTATTTGCCCAGGAAGAAATTTATGTTGTATATGTAAAGCATAGAAAAATACTTGGGAAGCCACTGTTAACAAAAAAAAAATCCTCTTTGGCATCTGCTCCAGCGAATAGCAACCAAGAAAAAAGAAGATAATAAGCTTCTGTATTGCATTACTTTAAAAATTCACTTGAATGAAAGCAAGTAGTATAATAATGAACTGAGTCAGAG
Organism: Nipponia nippon; assembly: GCF_047370975.1. Classification (NCBI taxonomy): domain Eukaryota; kingdom Metazoa; phylum Chordata; class Aves; order Pelecaniformes; family Threskiornithidae; genus Nipponia; species Nipponia nippon. The sequence goes on along the minus strand of NW_028262347.1, from coordinate 82,503,136 downwards.
AGCACTGTTCAATTAGATGTAGAATTTAAGGGAGTTTATAATAACAACACTTACAAAGAAAGACTTGGTTGGGCTTATTGTTACGGAAAGGGGAAAAAAGTTGTGGTGAGCTAAATGACATTTATAAAATAGAAGGGTCTGATCAAACTGATCCAGATTATTCCTCCACAGGAGTAAGACCTTAAAATTAGGTCATGGGGATGAAAGGAGAATTTAGTCTGAACTATTTCATACAAAGGCTATGTGACATATGGAACATGTTACCCTAAAGAGTAACTAAAGCAAGGAGCATGAATGTTTTCAAGAAAGAAAACGACAGGGAACTGCATAAGGAAACTTCCAACCATGGAAGCTTCAAAAGGAATACAATTCCTATTTATTTATGTATTTATTTAGGGTAGTCAACCATTATCTGCATTCTGAAGGGAAATTATGATAAGCATTATTTCTTTTTCTTTCCCCCTTTCTAACTGTGGTGTTTGTGGGATTTAGTTTGTTTTGTTTCCATTAGAAGGGCTGCAATTTTGCCTTCCCAGAACACAAAGGACAAGAGCTAATAAAATATTTATGGCTATGTATTTTCCTTCAATATGTAATGTTTTAAAATCTTCATTCCTTGTATTCTCTTTTGCTTCACTAGGAGTATTATGAGTGTGAAGTTTTTTTAGTACAAAATTGGCACTTTACTTCTTTTTACATATCTGGATAAACTCCATGTCTTGAAAATGTTCTCATGGCTTAGTCTTCCTAGAATTAGACACCGGCAAGCAATCGCCAGATCAAGCCATGGGACAGTTTGTGATAGTACTGCTGGTCCTATCCTGCTGTGTTTGAGTTCCTTGAACAAGTTCTTACTCAACCTCCCTGCCAGGTATCTCAGATACTGTCTCCTGCATTACACATTGGGCTAATCAGGTACAGTGCTTTTTTGATTACTGTATATCGAGTGCCAACCTGTAATGTAATGTTTTAAGACAGATGCAAGGACTAAACTAAGTAGGAAAAGAGAAAAGCCAAAAACAGGCCAAAATTGCAACTTCTCATCTGAACCCTTTCAGCCTGTAGGAGAAACCAGATTTCAATCACAGCCTCAGATGGCTAATTCACAGTGGTGCAGATTTACTTCACCTAACACAAAGCATACCATTTAGACTACTCAGCACGGATAGGCAGGATGGATATTTGCCTTCAGCGTGCACACTGGAAAGGATTTAAAGTTAACCCTCAGTGATGCAAGGGGTTTAAATCCCTTAACACAGCTGTGGGGTTTTGGAACTGAAATTGAAGGAAAATATTGAAAAATAATCCAGAACTGTAATTTCAAATCTTGAACCTAAGACCTTATTATAGTATGAAAATTTTTCTTCATCTAGAAACAAATAAAATAAAATTGAGAGACCATTGCCTTTATACTGTGAATAAAACTCTCTTTTCCACTGCCAAAAAATTGCAGGTTAGGAAGAAGGCAGTGAAATTACAATATGTTTTTGTGGAATGATTGCATTTCAAAGTATTTCTTTCACTAGAGTGTAGACAAACTAGTCCCCTTTCTTATAGTAATGTTATTTTCTTCCTTTCACATACCTGTAGACCATCTGAGCCAGCAAAACAGATGACTCCACGTTTCACAGCATAGACTCATGTTTTCCCCAAATTTGAGTGAAAGGAAAGAATCTGGAGAAATGACAATCCTAGTTCCAGTTTGTTCATAGAACACAGAAAAGAAGATAAGAAGAAGATAGTTTGGTTTTACCACCTTGTTGTTCAGAAATTTCCATATGCTTCCTTCCTTCACTTTTGTTAGAGATCTGACATGGAAAGATCTAAACACAGAGTCACATTTTCTTCTGACTTGTACCAAGGTAAATCTGAAGTAGCACCACTCAAGTCAATAAAGTTATTTTAAGTCTAAACAAGCAACTTAATCATAAGACTCAGCATTGTTTCTTAAATTTCTCCAATTTATTTGGAATAATTTTGATTGTGAGCATTACACCTGACCCATTCCCTGTTGGATTTTCTCATAACAGCTTACCAGTACTGACATTAGCCTAATAGAAAACTGAGCCAGCTCAGACACTATGCCAGATTATGACCTCAGTTATATGCAACTCAGTCTATAGTCGCCTGCTTTCTGTGTGACCAAAAGCAGAATTTGGCCTTGAGCTTTAATTTTTAAGTTGCACATACACAATTGTCTCCAAGCATAATACCATTTAATAATTTGAAATGGGAATAAGTGTTCTTTGCAATTTTCCTTAATTTCTAGCCGTCTCAAAATACGTGTCTTATCTTTTCTAAATAACTCCAGTGTAGTATTTTGCTTGTAAATCCAACCTCTGCACATGCACTTGAGTCCCATAGTCCAGATGATCTTAATCTCCCAGTCTTGACCTGCCAGATTCTCTTCTGCTTTCCACTCACCTGTATCTTAATCGAAGCTATAATGAAAGTTTGAAGTCACAAACTGTACCCCCATATGTATGCTAACAAGAGGCCTTCATGACATGGTCAAGGCAGACATTTCTAAGGCTCGATGTGCTTTCAGCCCAGAGATGTAGGTTTCAGGTGAGATGATGGGAGTATGGGACAGAAAAGAGGCGGGTGTGTGCTTTTGCTTTTTTCTGGGAAGGCATAGGAGATATTTCCTGAGTATGTGCAGGCTTCCCATCAGTGCCAGCCACAGGAAAAGTTGCCTTCCATTGGAAAAGCTCTTTACTCCTGCTTGCAGCTCAGCAAAGCTCTTTGTGTTCCCATTGTCAAAAAGGCCTGAGAACTTATTATTCCCTTTACATCCAGTTATCCCAAGATGTTGACTGACCTCTCACCTTTAGTAAAGAGTTTCCCCATATGTTTGCCTCCCAAAAGTTCCTAAGGATGTGATTGCTTTGTTTTGTTTTTGCAATGGGCTCCCTTCCATATTTTCTAGTAACAGGCTGAGATCAGGTTAGGAAGATGCTGGTCTTCCATAGGTTTCAGTGAACATGCTCCCCCATTTTCTAGAACTGGTAACATCCTGTATTATTTTAACATGGGCCTTTAACTCGGAATCTGTACAGAATACACTTGCTAGGTTAAACTCACCACACTTTGCCAGGGCCAGTACCTAGTCAGACAGGAATATAAGAGGGAGGGACAAGTGTGTGTCCGTCCCCCAGCTTTGTTCCCATGAGTGTTCAAGTTCAGCTTGCTCAGGCAACTCTGCCTGCAGCAAGGAGAGCAGGGGCTGCTCACCCAATACTCCCTGCTGAGAGGACGTGGGTGGAGAGGGGGTGTTAAGATGACAGAAGTGCAGAGAGCCCAAGCTTCACCCCACTCCCCTTCCTTGCTAGCCAAAGTAGCTGGCTGGGAGCATGGGAGAGCAAACTGCTCCACGAAAAAAAAATTAAAAAAAAAAAGAAGGATGAAGTAATTGACTATTGTAGCAGAGCAAAGGGAGTGCGTGTGGTGGTGGAGGGAAGATAGGGAGGAACTGTGACTCTGACTCACAATATATTCTGTACTCTGCTCCTGGGAGATGCAGCTGTGCATCTCCCCTTGTACAGGCTACACTGTAAGGTTACACTGTCATCCAAAGTAAGCATCCCTAATTCTCCCACTTCCTGAAGCACAACAGCATTTGGCTCCTTTTTAATCAGGGATTTCTACTGTGCAAATTGAAGTCTAGGACCAAGCTTTTCCTATGTGCAGAATTAACAATCTCTCCCTTGATTGTTTTGTTGGTTCCTGGGGAAAACTACTGAACTGTTATGGCCGATTTACATTGGCCTGCTCCTTTTTTAAGGCTGATTCCAATTTATTCTTAATTCCTCAAGGCACCTGAGATCTTCTACATGAGCCATCCATGGACACCTTTGGCAATGTTTTCCACATCCTTTTTCCTCCCTCTGCTTGCTTCCCAGTTACTTCTGACTTCACTAGGGTGAGGACTTTTTCCCTTTGCTACCACTTTAGTAGGAAGAAATACGGCATGGAAGTATTTCTGATTTTGGCCAGCTGACCCAATGGACTTTGCTTGGGGCCAGCAGATTGTTGGGAAGAACCAGAAGGAAGAGGCTAGTCCAGTGGGTAGAACCAACCACAGCTTAGACCTCATGAGAGGAAGGTCTGAATGCCCACTTTCTTATTCTCCTCTCACATGAATTTGGGTTCGCATGATCTTGGAAAAGTCACATAACCTGCCTGGGCTTTAGTTTCCAAATTGTAAAACAACAGCAAAAGCACTTGATCACCAAAACCATTCTTAGTTATGAAAAAAAGCTTCATGCTGCAGCATTGCCATACCTGCAATAAGACTGCGAGCAGCCTTCCCTTACCCTCTGTTAGCTCTCATGCACTCACAGCATCCACTCTTGCAGTGGGGGTTGTGTGTCCAAGTATGATTTCTTGCCTCTAACAGCAGTGAACACCTGATCTCTCACAAAAGGAGTAAACTCCTGCAGCAGCATCTCCATGGCTTGTATCTAACTTGTGAGTCAATTATCCAATGATGTAACTAACCTTTGTGGTGATCAGATGTCAGTAGGATTCTTTTATGAAGTGTATAAAGTGTGCATATGACAAGAGGCGAATAAAAGTCTATGAAAAAAATTACTGTTTCTATTCATAGTTCCCATACCCTGAGAATTACTTTATTCCTGCCCTTCTATAGATAAAATTTCTCATAACCAGAATTTCTTTAGTAAGAAGAAATTTTCTAAAAAGACATTCTAGTTATTGGCTGCATAAGGAGAGGCAAGGCCAGCTGCTGTACATCTCATTTGTCTCCTTCCCATGCCCAGTTTAAAACATTGCTTTTCTATCAAATATCTGGAGATCATATGCCTGGCAAGAGATAGCATGTGTTAAAGTACTCCCACTTCTAAAATTCTTCTTTCAAAGATTTTTGGCAAGAAGGAGAGGGGAGGCATTGTGTATCAACAGCAAAATGGCATCTGGACTGAAAGATAAGAAAAACACGGTGGTTTCCAAAAACCAAGGAAGTTTTCACATGAGTTTTGGACCTGGCAGAGGTGCAGAGCCTGCATTAGTGCAACAGGAGAACACAAAGATCACACTTTGACTTTGGAAGGTAGGGATCAATTCTGCAAATTAGCAGACACTTTGGATGCAGTTTAGCAGAGCATTCAACCATGAGCTTAAGGAGCGAGCAATCTACATTTCAGTGGGGCAACTCACAAGCTTAAAAAATATACACTCTGCTAGACTGGGACCAGAATACTCTCACCATCCTTGGGCATTAACCCCTAAATATAGACAAACTCACAGCAAAGTGTTAATGGAGAGTTAAAATTAGAAAACTTCAGTGTCTCAAGGAGAACTGCATACTGGAAATTTTATCCACATGAACATCAATGGGGACTCACAAGCAAAGTTCCACTTCAGGCAAATTTTTACAAGGAAAAAAATGCAGAGTGGCTAGATTTACCGGAACAGTCTTTACCCTCAGGACAGGCCTACATGTAAACAATTTGCTATAAAGTAATGCCAATTAGTAGAATGACTTTTTTCTCTAAATGGGCAACGGCTTTTTTAAAGATTCAGATTCAATGGGAGAAAGCACAACAGTCTTTTATGGGTTCACATTATATTTGTGAGCTCTTCTCCATAAGAAGGATTCAGGGGTCTCACTGTGCAGCTGGGAGCAGTTCTAGGAGAACTGTCATGATTTCAGTGTAAAACTGAGCAAGGTTGTTGGGAGTGGTCATCTCTCATATTAGACGAGCTTATTTAGCTTGTCAGAACAGACTTTTAGGCATACAAGCTCTTTTTAATCTAAAGGTTTACATTTTATGCAATGAAACAAACTTCTGACCTTACATTTTCCCCCCAAACCCTTAACTGTATTTTATCAGAAATGCAAGACTGCTTTTCTCTGAGAATGACTTTAAAAGTATAATATTAAGCTGGTTGCAAGCAAGCTACTGCACCTGTGCAAAGACCATGGAAAAGGTATTAGTTATATACTGCAATGCTAATTTTTCACTGTGGTCCTGATGCAAAAAATTCAGTTGCATGCTACATGTATGATAAAATAAGGACCAAACATCAACTGCCTCTAGTCATATTGTCATTCCCTCGCACCCCTTACTGTGCAAAAACTTTGTCCAATTCATGCTGAATTCAGTGAGGTCCTACTGGTGGTTTTAAAGTATTTGGATCAGGCCTGGAGTCCTGTCCTTGAGAACTCCGCATCAGATACTTTGCACCTGCCTGTCTAACAAGACTGTTCTGTTCAGAGGTTTGTGAACCTTTGAGGAACAGGAAGAGGCAATTCAGAAAGCGAACTTTGATTCACGAAGTGGCCGTGGACGTATTTCTGTATGGCTTTAAAGAAACACGGAGTCATGGGCTTTTGCAAAGCAAACACAGGTGCAGCTTTGGCTGAAAGGAAACAGGACTTCACCACTAGGCCTCTTGCGCCATGGCTCACCACAATCCCAGTCCCATAGAGCACACTTGGGGTGGCAGTGCATTGCATGTGGAGGCGCAGCAAGGCTCATACCTGGTGCTTGGGAGAAACTTTCAAGCAGCAGTGCTGTTCCTTCTAAGCAAACGGTACCTTAAAATTTTGACTGGGCCTCTTAAGAGACAGTGTTGCCCTAGCAGCATTCCTACTCTCGAGGCAAACATCTGTATTCAAGGGTCACAGTGGAGCTGTCAGAAAACCAAAGAAAGGCTCTTTTTTCAACAGAAATATCTCAGGTTCTCATCAGGATTTTTTTCTTATTCAAACCAAACAAAACCTCATTTCATTTCTAACTAGCATTCCCTATTACTGTATTTCTGTTTCTTTGTGGGTGTGAGGTCTGTCTGTACCCGTACTTAGATTTTTCATACTTAGATTAAAATTTTTGAATCTGTAACCTTTGTTTTCTTCTGTTTGCTTGCTTGATTTCACTGTTTTCCTTACTTCATAAAAGAAAACATAGGTATTAAAAAAGATGCAAGAGGAAGTTTTCAGTTTCTAAACCAAAACAAAATAGAAACCTTTTTGTTTTCGATGTAAAATCCAGCAAAATAGCAACTTTGAAATTCACAGTTTGAAACAGTTTTCCTCTTGAGTTTCTTAACACCAGAAAACCTGAAAAACAGCACTTTAAAAATCTCAATTTTTTTCTACGAATTTTTTTTCCTGCAAAATGAGTTGTCCAGTGAGAATATAAATGTAAAAACATGTCAGACCATCCTACGTCACAAGGTCTCTAGAAGGCTGCTCTTTCATAGCCTAACAGGAGAAGGGCAAAATTCTGATGATCTGACAGTTGTTTCCCATTCTCCTCCTGTTACCAAGTTAGATAAAACCCCTCTCTGGCATTTAAAAATAGAACGACTAGAGCAATCTGTTATAAATGTGGACCACTTCACCTTAACCCTTTCCATGGCTTCCCTTGCTCTTTTGAGAAACATACACCAAATACAGTCATATACCTCTGATATAGCCAGAGGCCAGGCTTGAACCCTCCAGAATTGTGGGGAGGTGAAGAAGTGAGTTTCATCTGGAGGACTGCTCTCAACTTTAGTTATGGAGAGCTTAAGCCCTCAAAGCATCTCTCTGACGAAAATAAGAGGAACTGCAACTATTGCCTGACTTTAATACAAAACAAAAAATCAGCCCTGGTTGAGCCAAAATAAGTCTAGGTCGACTTGAAAGGTTAATGGATCTTCAAACTGTTTTTAAAAAAGACTTAGATGGAGTTTCAGGGCTGCGACGAAACATGAAACCAGTCCTCTCTGGTGTGGTTTTGGGCTTGTTACAAACATCTTGCAGAGCTTGAAAACTGCTTTTGATGATCAGCTTAACTTCCCTTTCCTTAGTTTAATCCCATTTTTCCTGATTGCACTCCTTGGCCCCACCCTAAAGTGAATGGTCTCTTTCACCAATGCTTACGCTTTCCAGATCTTTGCACTGGGTTTGCTGTCATGCCCTTTCTGTCAGATTATAGCAAAGAAAGACTTGCATATTCAAGGCAATTTCCTCAAAGGTCAGTTATACAACTTTTCTAGTAATTTTTTCTGCTCTTTCCTAATTTTCTTTTCGTATGACAATACCTTCCAACTTTCAAGCAGCTTTCCCAATTTTTCTGTGGTGCTACAAAAAGTGACAATTCCTTCCTCACTCTGCAATGCAATGCCTCAATAATGGTATTTATTAAATACTGTGCCTTTCCAAAGTTTTAGATCATTCCTGAGCCTGATCAGGTATTTCTCCTTTCTAAATTTATTTTCCCCTCTGCATATCATTGCTCAATACCACTGTTCCCGCAGCACGCTAGCTTGTAATTTCTACTTTGACTTTCATTTTGTAATTTTCTGCCAATATTTTATGTCTCCATCTCCCCAGCAGAGACTGTATTTCTCTTTGCTCACTGCTGTTTGCATCCCCTCCAAATTCAGCTGCAAATTTAATTTGTTTGCTGCTTGGCCCTGCCACTATTAACAAACGGTAATGAAAAGATTAACTAACACACAAAGAGTTTATCAGCTTAAATTATCCACTACCATGATTTAGTTCTGGTGCTTTCTATTCTTCTGTTTGGAAATGACTTCTCAAAAATTAAAAAAAAAAGGCAAGTGCAAAGCTCTGGGCAAATCTTCTGTTTTTGTAAAAGTAGCACAGGTCTAGTCAAGTCATTGGAATTTATTGATTTAGCTAAGAATATGACCTTTAGATTTCTTGTTACTTTGGACAGTTTTCAGAGCTACGCAGTGAATAATATGTAGAAATACTTCAGCTTTTGTGGAAATTGTTTACCCAACTATGGCTTTAATTCTTTGTCATGACTAAGATGCAGCTAACTGCTCATCTCAGATGGCATTGTTTTTATTTCCTTGCATTTCATGCTTGTCATTGATCAATCAAACTTCTATATAGCATTACAGATGGACTTTCCTGATCCAGGCAGTGTAACATGAAAACCCAGGGGCTGTTCCCCAACTTGCAGCAGAATACCTGTATGACCCTGCAAACATCATCTGACTTCTGTGTATTCAAGTCTCTGCTTTTTAAAATGGGAACAATGGCATTCTTCCTACTTTGTCAGTATTAACCAAGATAAATGCTTATGGAGTGCTCAAATATCAGTGACGTGAGAATGGTAAAAGAAAACAGAGGATGATCTACACTGAGAACATTTATGGAAATATATTTGTTAATATTCCTCATTACTCTCGGAACAGACAGGCATCTCCCACACAGCATGCAGGGCATCGTACTGCAATGCTATTGTGCCTTGTGTGGAGAGACGAAATCTTTACTTGTGTTCTCTTAGTAGGGCAACAACAGCCAGCTCTTTGAGGGAGAAACCAAAGGATGTCAGGGTATATATCTAGGGTGATAAAACCCCAACACCATTCCATAGAGTTCCCTAGTTTGCAGATGTAGACAGTAATGAACAGAGATTTTGACTTGACCAAACTCTTCGAACAAATCAGAGAAATCAGATCCCAGCCTCCCCAACCCTTGCCGTGACCTTCTTAATACACAGATTAATTAGTCAACTGGTTAATGCAAAATTACACTATGGCAGTCTGGGCAGAGACAGGCAGGTGTAAATATCATGTCACAATAATGCCAGTGAGGAAAGGAATTAAAATAGAAAAAGACCCAGTTGTGACTGAGGAAAGCCTGCCTACTTCTGTAGTTGATTATAGACCTGGAGATGTAGCTAGTGCAGTTGATATTATACCGGACATTATTAATAGTCAAGTCCCTCGGTGGGATTGCTAGAGGATGCTGGGGAGTGTCAAATGCCTCCAAGGCTGTCTCGAGTGCCCCGAACTCCAGACAATGTCGGTGGTGGGGGAGGAAGGTGTGGGGCCAAAACCTAACAGAATTAACTTTGCACAAGGTGTGAGAAGCAGCTGCTGTTCCAAGTAGTGAAGTAAGCACTGAGGAACTGCTCCTGACCTTTCTCTTGGAAACAGGCAGGTATGTGTAAGGCGATCACATTTTGATCTCCAAAAAGATATATTTATGGAAAGATCAAATGTAGACACACATGCCATTGCAATCAGCTGTGTCTGAAATGAATGGCCATTGCCGCAGTTCTACACGGCGTATTTAACTGTTCAGAAACCAGATTGGTCCTTGCAGCAGATGTATTATCACAAAACTGTCCCTCAGAAAGATGTCACCAGTCAGGAAAGCTGTCCTCAAGGACTAGTAGGGTCATGGTCACAACAGTAATCATAAATAGTGATGTAGATTGGTTCAAAGTTCAGGTGAGTTTTTCATACTTGGGTGAACAGCTGTCTTGCTGTGGTTTGCTCAGCCAGCCATTTAAAGCGTAAAAGGAAATGTCAGTGACTCAGTAGGCTGAACTCCATTTCCATAAGAGATTAGGTATATACCATTCACTGGAGGCTACTGGGGCTCAGCGCTCAGATGTGTCTTCTCTTTTGAAAATGGCCTTGAGTAATGCATGATTAAAATCAACTGACCTGCTGCAGAGACTTAAGAAACTTTGGTGGCCTCATCCTCATATATGGTGTGTAGCTGCTCTCCCCAGCCCATCTGCAAGAGGAATACATTAGTTTCAAATTCCTTCACTCTAACTTATAGTTTTGTTGCCCCGCAGAATGAGAGGGTTAACACTTAGAGCTGCCATAACTCAGTCCCACTTGATTTTGTCTCTGAATTCTTCAGCTTCTTAGAGGGTCTGGCTCTTGTGAAAGCTTTAGCTTCAATCCGTATATGTTGAAATTTCTGTATCTTCAGAAGTGGAAATGTTCAGGAGGGTCATAGCATCTCTAGGGACATTCAGCACTCCGCAGCAATCTACCTTAATAAATCCTTCTACAGGCACATCATGTACAAATAGTTGATTACTATTTTGAAATACGGTGCAAATTTTCATATGCAATTATTTCATACTCCCATCTTTCTGAATATTCAGAATGCAGTGATATTTTTCTTGTTCTGTACCTTTTCACTGTCCCCCTAAGCACAGAGGAGAAGGGCTGCATTTCTTCTCAATGTATTTATTAGGATGAGGGAATCAACAGGGCATTCTGCTACTTGTTGCTTTCTGTGAGTTTTTGAAAACAGTGCTTAGCAAGCAATGAGAATAATTACACTGTCATCTTTGGCAAAAGCCTGAATAAGCTGTCAGCCACCACAAATGATCATTAGTTGCTTGGTCTGAAGAACAAAAGCTGCTTTTAAATTTTTCAGAAAGTGCCAAATACTTCAAGCTGACTTACATAAATCATGTTGGGTATTACAATGCTGAATGTAAAATTCACCAGTCACTTTTCCTTCTATTCCAGTTCCTCTTAGCAATGACTTAAAAGTAAATACTTAGGCAGTATCTCACAGGACTAGAATTTCATTATTTTCACAGAACATATTAAATGACACCTCACTCTTCAGCTGGGTAGACTGCTCAGAGACTGATCAAAATAAAGCAATACAGATTTTTTTTTAAATCACCACAAACAAAACAAAACTAAACAAAGTGTTCCAACACTACATAAAGTGTTGAGTCTGAAAAGAGCAGAAAGTGATTTCCCAGAGTTTACTGGGGATTTAATTTATTGATGGAAGAAATAGGTAAGCTTATTTACTTCTCCTAAATTTAGGCCTTCCCTGAGACACCTAGATGAGACAGCATTAATACCCTGCTAGCACCACAGTAATAGGCAGGAATATAAACCATTAAAATAGAATAAAACTAAGCTACAGTTGAAAGATCAAACAACCTTGCAATGCATGAGGTTTGCTTTTCAATGGTGTTTGTTTTTACCCACTGTGCCACAAATGTCAGCGATCTCTAAGTCAAACTTGTTTAGTGCAAATTAACAGCTGGCTCTATGTTTCCAGGATATGCTAGTTTTCCTGTCATGCTGTGATGTGTGTTTCCACAAACCCTCTGGACTATTCAGAATGCCTAATTGTCACTTAGTTCTGCCCCTTGTTCCTTAAAGGATCTTCTTTGCTTCTGCTGCCATGTTTGCAATCATTTTTGAAAGCTGGGGTACTATCTCTGAATAAGAGGGCACTACCCCTATGCAAAGGGACCAACTTGAAGAGACTAATATGTCTTCCTACCTTGATGTCCAGTGCTTTTCCAAATTGCAAGTAGCAGAGTGTTTTCCAAGCACATTTAAAGGCTGATTTGAGAGCCATGCGCCCTCCACCCCCTTTTTAATTACCTCTGGCAGGAGCTGAAAGCATCAAATGTGTGTCCCAGCATCTCGAAGGGCACAAAGAATAGCACAGCACAAAAGCAGAGCTGGTCCAAAGCTTCTCAGTGACTCAGGAAAAACAGCTTTCTGGAATATGTCAGCAGCCCTTGCTGAAGTCCCAATATATGGAACAGAAAAGGAATTGGGTGATACAGGAGGAGAGAGACAGAAAACGGAGTGGCTATCCCAACAGCAAGACCATGTCAGGCTGCTAATGCCCACCCTAGGTAGCTGCCTACTGTCTTTGTGGCACAGGCACAAAGTGAGACTAGTAATCTACCATTACGTCCAGCCACTGAGTCCCCAGTCACATGATGAGTTTGCCGTAAACAGATAGGTCAACAAGGGATACCTTTTGATGTGAATCCAGAGAAAGTGTTGGATCAATTCTTCTGGTTTCACACTATCTAAACTGTTCTACAGCCACATGGCTTCTAGGACTGGTATGTAGTAGGTACTGCACAGTAAGATGACTATACGGGTTTAAATGGATGTGTCGTTACATCTAACATATACTGAAGACCCATTTAAGTCATGTGCCATCATACACCTTAATGTCGACTAGGCTGTGTGTCACAGCTGACCTGACAGCCTGTGGAAACAGAAACTGAGCTCAGGTACCAGCATTAATACTCTAACACAATCAGATATCAGGCAGAAATGAAGTGGAAGCAGTCACCAATTATGGTCTTCTCTATTTGTATCTAATAACATTACTTCATCTGATATGGGACTAGGGAGCATGCTGCTGGGCTGTGCTCTTATTCTGAGGTCACCATGGAAATGCTTGTGTATGCCCCTCTGGGACCCAGACCCAGGCCCCAAATATAGTAATCTAGTCTGTACTTCCTGTAGGAGCGTAAATAGTATTGTGTTCATTTCTGGGACCATTCATCACAATTACTTGACTGCAAACAGTCCACAAAGACAGCTAAAATGAACCTTTTCAGGGATTTACATATGGAAAATCTCAAGAAGAACCTTGAAGAACAATGAATATATCTCACAATATGCAGCTAACTAGAAGAAGTTTGGCTTGAACAAAATCTGCCTTTCTACCTGAAATGAATCATTTAAATGTTAAGAATATTTAATAAGAGAACAAAAAAATTCAGGTGAAGGACTAAATTCTTGGGGGATTTTTATGCCATTCTACAAAAGGCTGAAGAAGGAGCTATTGCTACTTGTGCTGGAGTACTTTCTGCTAAGGTCCATACAAGCCTATGTGCCAGAAGCCTGGAAGTTAGGTCAGTGTTTTCTTAGACAGGTTGCCTCTGTTGAAATCTTGAGTCTGAATGCAAGTCTCCAATATATATAAATTACTCACTATATACTGACTTGCTATACTGAGTAAGCACTTTTGATGCTTTGTAAATTACATTGTGTAACTTTTGAAGCATGTCTAGAAACATCAGAATGATTCGCTTTGAAAATATAAAAACATAAACATTTTGATGTTTTACATTTTTCTCTCCTTTGTATTGGTTTAACAAAAAAAAAAAAAAGAAAGTAAAATGTACAAATTGCAAATTATCCTCAATTTAGACAGGCACAAAGTTCCATTTGGGGTAAAGAGCCATTTATCAAAAGCAATATTGCCCAGCCCTGCAAACCAATACACTTTTAATGTGTCTTATACTCAAAATAGAGCCAAGGCCATAAACCAGCTGCAGTTTCCCCAGTGATGTCCATTTCTCCTAGCCAGAACAGTGCCTTAGGCATATTCTGAGGTTCTGGACTTCACGGGAAGCCTGGCAATTTCAAGTCATAGACTGGAATTTCTGAACATGCCACTTAGGAACCTCCTAGGTGAACTGTCTTGGAGGAACTCCCTGAAAACTGTAATCTCATCAAGCGCTTGCATTTTCTTTCCAAATTTTGCACCCCAAAACATCCCAGAAAAATTGGTTCTGAAACATTTTTACTTTTACAGCAAAAAATTTGCCAAGTACAAATCAAACTACAAGTCAAATTTCAGAGTAGTTTAACACCCTTCTCACCAAATCCACAAGACATTTTACGTTAGGTTCATAAAAAACAGTTTTAAACTTTTTTTCCATTAATGATGTTCCTCTATGGATGAGAAAAATATTTTATTCAAACTGCTCTAATTCTGAGGTCCCTAGCCCTTCCTTTTTCTGTGCAGCATGACATTAAAGAGAGTCTGCAGGAACTCTAGTCTTACTTTTCCCACCTCATCACCTGCTCCAACTTGTGTATTTTGCTAGTGCCACTTAGTTTTGAAACTAAGCAGACCAGTGATTACATGCAGCTGCATGTTGGCATGAAAAATGCTTTCAGCTTTTGAGCTGACCATTGTCAGAGGTTTGCTCACCATCCTATAGACTTGTGTGTCATACTGCATGTGGGTTAGCCCTTCTGAGTGCTGTAAGAAATCTGCTGAATGAAATCTGTTTTATAATATTTTTACTGTTTTTAAAAGCACATAATTTGCTGAGGGAAGACCAAATTGCACAGGAAGAGGTCTTTATATACAGCACGGTCTGGGCTCTGAGATGCATCTACATTAAGTTAGTATTTGTTTAGGTATGACAGTAATTGTATGGTAACTGAAAATCTTAGATTTCTTTTTTTTTTCTGAAGCATAACATTGCTGCAAGCAACAGTCTAGATTTAGGTGAACTCATACTGTGACAAACTGAGAATGGAAAAAACACATTTCTTGTCCATAAAAGGACAGATCACACATCCACAGAGGGTAGCTCTGATTTTGCTGCAGTTCCAAACTATGAAGTGGGGACTCACTGTTGCTAAAAGGAGTTTTGCTTGGAGTGGATGGAGGGTTCTCCAGTAAAACTTTTTTCTTTTATTCTTTGCCTTCTTAAGTAGAAAATGGTTTGCCTGCTTAAAGAGAAAATGTTGATTTGAAGAAATGGAAAATTTTCTGTTTGAGGTCTGATTTCTCTGCAGTTTCTTCTGGGAAAAACACAGACTATCCAGAGTGTTACCAGCAGGTTGAGGGAGGGGATCCTTCCCCTCAACTCAGCACTGGTGAGGCCACATTTGGTGTGCTGTGTACAGTTCTGGGCTCCCCAGTATAGGAGAGACATGGACATAAAGGAGCGAGTCCACGAACAAAGATTATTAAGGGACTGGGGAATCTGTCATATGAGGAGAGGCTGAGAGAGCTGTGGCTGTTCAACTTGCAGAAGAGAAGGGTCAGTGGGATCTTATCAAAGTGTAGAAACATCTGATGGGAGGGAGTAAAGAAGATGGCGCCAGGCTCTTCTCAGGCCATGTCCCAAGAAAAGACAAGAGGCAATGGGCACAAATTGAGATACAGGAAATAATACTGAAACATGAGGGTTTTTTTTTTGGTTTGGTTTGTTTTTTTATTGTGAGGGTGGTCAAACTCTGGAACAGGTTTCCTAGAGGGGCTGTGGAGTGTCCATCCATGGAGATATTCAAAATCTGACTGGACAAAGCCCTGTGCAAGCTGCTCTAGCTGACCCTACTTTGAGCAGTGGGATTGGACTAGATGATCTCCTGAGGATCCTTCCAACTCCATCTGTTCTGTGTTCTGTAACTGTGCCTTCATCCCAGAGTCCTAGTGGTCTGACAGATAGTGGATGTGTTTGCAGTGCAGGAGAATCAAGTTCAAGACTGGTTTGAGTCACTTCAAGCAGTACTGCAGCCAAGGCTTCCCACATGGTATAAGAGTTCTCTAATGTGAGTTTAATATTTTCTCCTTCAATCCACTACTTGTGCAACAATTTCCAAGTACAGTACAGATAAGAAGCACACTTCTAGGTCCAGTTTTCAAAATCTTGATCTTGAGTTAGTTTTGATGTTTTTGAACAAGATTCTTCAGTTTCAGGGCCGGGGGGAAAGGTCTGTCCTTGAATATTGCTAACGACAAACATTTTTGTTCCACCTCATATAAATGTAATGAAGAAACTCCATTAAAAACAAAAAAAAAAAAAAACCCAGGCCCCAACGCTGCAAACAACCAGTACAAAGTGATCCGTCTGAACTTCTCACTTGTATTACAGAAGTCTAACTAGTGCTTTCTGGAGTTCAAAATATAAGAAACCTCAATTTGCTGCTTAATGGCATCCTTTTCCTTCAAGAATACTTTCCTTTATAGCACCAGAGAGAGAAAGAGAGAGAAAGAGCTATTGAAACACAGTATTTATTTCCCAGCGTATGATGATGCTCTTAGGGTAAAGTTAAACACAAGTCATTTGAGGAACAGGAATTTGAGGGATCCATGAGATGCCAACACACAAAAATTGACAACACTTAGCAAAGTCAGAACTTCTTCATTTTACACCATTAGGTAATCTGCTACTCTGCATAATCTTGCAATTTTGAAACTAAACCACTCTGTAGAATAGACTGTGTGAAAGTAACTTGGCCTCTCTCTGCTGCCAAGACCTGGACATGCTATCCCAGCAGTAGCTACCTACCTCTGCAGAGAAAAGACCTAACTGACATATCTGCCACTATACATGGAAAGAGGAAAAGTGAGGTCATCCTGAAATGCCCATGAAATATAGATGAAAATAAAGTCAGAAAATAGTTACATTAATTATAAAATATAATGAAAAAATATCTTAAAAGAAACACATGGCCTATCTGTATCTATAACGTGCAGAAGTTATAAGATGTTAAAAACAAATCCAAATTTTCATGTCTACAACATCTAGTAAACTTCCCTATTTAATTGTTTTTATGTTGACTTTCTGTTTCTTTGCAGATCTTACAGGTGAACAAGGTGATGTCCATCTTGTTTTATGTGATATTTCTCGCTTATCTTCGTGGCATCCAGTCTACCAACATGGATCAAAGGAGTTTGCCAGAAGATTCAATAAATTCTCTTATTATTAAACTCATTCAGGCAGATATTTTGAAAAACAAGCTTTCTAAGCAGATGGTAGATATTAAGGAAAACTATCAAAATACGGTGCAGAAAGCAGACACTCAGCAAGATGTGGACGGAGGTGAAAATGTGAAATCAGACTTCCAGCCAGTTATCTCAATGGATACAGACCTCTTAAGACAGCAGAGACGCTACAACTCTCCCCGAGTCCTCTTGAGTGACAACACGCCGCTGGAACCACCACCACTGTACCTCATGGAGGATTATATTGGAAATTCTGTGGTGGTGAACAGAACCTCCCGGCGGAGAAGGTATGCAGAGCACAAGAGCCATCGAGGGGAATATTCCGTTTGTGACAGTGAAAGTTTATGGGTCACGGACAAATCATCTGCGATCGACATTAGAGGACACCAGGTAACTGTGCTGGGAGAAATTAAAACAGGCAACTCTCCAGTTAAGCAATACTTTTATGAAACAAGGTGTAAAGAGGCCAAGCCTGTAAAAAATGGCTGCCGTGGCATTGATGACAAGCACTGGAACTCCCAATGCAAGACATCCCAAACTTATGTTAGAGCACTGACTTCAGAAAACAATAAACTGGTAGGCTGGAGATGGATAAGAATAGACACTTCCTGTGTGTGCGCGTTGTCAAGGAAAATAGGAAGAACATAAATCTGCATCTCTTTGCTATATAAATTATTACTTTAAATTATATGATATGCATGTAGCATATAAATGTTTATATTGTTTTATATATTATAAGTTGACCTTATTTATTAAACTTCAGCAAATCTACAGTATATAAGCTTTCTCTCTCAATAAACAAGAGCGAAGGGTGTGTGCCTCTGCTGTGGGCAACTCCGGGGTTTTTTTAGACTATGTTTGTGACACTGCTTGTCAGCAGCATACCGTAACCTTACTGTAAAATCTGTGTAAAATCAGTATTTTTCATTCAGTATTGTCAAGCCAGTGACTGTCATTTAGTAAACTCGTTAAAAATCAGATCAATGTCAAGAGTTGTGTACATATTTATATTCCCCACTCTATACATTCACATTTAATTGGATGCAGCGTTGACTCCTTGCCGCCAAAACAAAAATGGACCAAAATACATGTTGTAGCCTGCAGATGATGTCAACATTACAGGCATCAAGTAGTCATAAAACACAATTTCCGTGTATTATGCCAGTTTTGCCAGTGAAATGACCATTTTCCCTCTGTTTGTTAGTATTTCAGAATGACTGTTAATAATCCAGCAACTTTCATTTATGTTTTTGAAGCACATTTGTTTTGTGAATGTTTCTAATGCTGCCAGTTTGTCATAGAAAAAATATGAAAGAACTCTAAAATATTTGTAGCAGAAACTTACTGAAGCCAAGAACCAATCTAAATTGATCATTAATATAAGATGATTTCTTAACATAAAAGATGATTTCTTCAGAATTTACTATTTATTGTGATCAGCCTCTTCCTCCTCACACAAATCAATTATCTTCTGTTTGCATTTTTGCATCATTCCTCTCTGTCTGAGTTTTTAAAGTAGAAACAAAGCTGGTGGTGTCTTAACATTAAAAGAGCACTTGGCTTGCAAACTGTAGTAAAGAAAGATATGATATCCCAGCATGGATATCAAAGCCACACACCCGTACGAAGCTGTTATTCTCCTCAGTAATTCATTCTCCATTTTTCACAGAGGGAAAAATGTGTAGAACTGCTCGACAAACCTGGTAGCTTTCATAGGGACATGAAATAATATATCGTTTTGAGCAGTACAGTGACTAAAATCCAGGTAGTCCATACTTATAATGAAGTTCTTCAATTATACAGGTGAGTTGTTACTTCAGACAGACAAATGTACTAGCATATATATATACCTCAAACTCTTCTTTGTATTGTCATGTAGCTCCACTGGGGACAGTAATAATTACATTACTTGAAGAAATAGTCTATTATACATTAGCTGTATAATACCCTGGATGGGATCCCACTCCCATAAAGGTAAATGAAAGTCTTGTCATGGATATCAACAGAATTAAGATTGGACTGCATATGTTATCTGTGTCTAGCTAGATCTTAACACACAGTCAGAGCTGAAAAATGCCAGCCATTCAAAAAGCATTACAGCTGTAGTGGTCTTAGGTTTTTATAGTACGTCCTTCACTGTTGTAGCGTGTTCAGCATCGCAAATGAGAATGAGATCAGAGCATTCAAAACCAAGGTTGCAGGGTGCCTTTGTTCATAGAGTTTTCACTACTGGAGAACCAACCTCAAATCTGCAACAGATCCTCAAAGGCAGCAAATTGTGTGGTCTCCCCTAATCCCTTACAGAGATCGTTACACATCATAAAATCACCAGAGAACCGGACAGGTTGCTCATGAGGCCAAGCACTGGAATAGCAGTGACTCTGAAAGCCACTTGGAGCATGTAAGTATAATTCTGCAGGGGAGGCCATAAACAAAGGTTTTGAGAACTATCTCAATTTTCAACATGAGGCCAGGGTATTTACCTCACAGGAAATAGCATCACCTCACAGAACTGAACCCAACTTTGCTTCAAGCAATAATAACTTCAGAGGTTCAATTCCAAGGCAATCATTAAAAGGAAAGAGAGTATGTACAAGGAATTCAGTATCTGATAGATCTGACCAGAATTTTTCCCACATTCTCCTTCCTTGGTAAACATTAAAAAAAAAAAAAAAATCCTCAACAGAAGTTTTTCTAGTTTTACCAGTAGGAAAGTTTAAGTTTCAACCGGGAAAAAATAACCCCTACCCATTAATTTTTTTACTTGGAGGGACAAGCATATTTTTTAGTGTCCTGTCCCACTGAAAATTTTTGCAAGTTAAAAACCTAATTTTACACCCTGAATTCCCAAATACAGATCGTTTTCAGATGCTGTGAGCAACTGAGAGCAGATATTGTCATGGGTCATTAACTTTAGAGATCTCCCTGTTTCAGTATGCCAGATAAGTCTATCTCCCTATGAGAAGAGGAAGTAAGAAAACTAAATGAGCTTGGTTAGTCACTGTTGTTTACAGACCCTATATCCCATTAATTGGAAACTACCCTGCACCTACATTGTGGATTCCACACTTCATTATATCACTGTAAATCCAGAGAAATTGTATTGAAGATGGGTGAGAAAATGTAGGTTTATAGCAATATAAACAACATCAGAGTCAATCCTAATGCCTTTATTTCTGCTCACCAAAAATCAAGGGAGGTTCATTCTTTGTAGGTTCAAAGAAAATAATTTGTCATTTTCCACTGTAAATCCAGTAACAGGAACTGGTCTTTGACTCTAAACTTAACCAATGCATCAAGTATTTTACAAACGGCCAGCAAAAATGTATCAGGGTAAATACAATGCCTGTCATCTGAAACACATTAAACAAGAAAGAAGCATGGTGCGTAAGGTTATTAGATCGGCTGCCTCTTTCTGACCCCAGTATAACAATGAACGGAAGTGTTACCCTCTGGATCTGATCCAATTTCCATTAAAGTCAATGGAAAAACTCTCACCTTCTCCAGTGGAAGCTGGATCAGGCCCTGAGTAAAGAAAAACCTGCAGATCTCAACCAGAGAGCGGAGCAATTGCACACATCAGTAACGTGTTCTTGTAAATCCTGTGTACACATAAGATGCTGTATAATTTTGTAAAAAGTTTGTAAACAAAGCCTGTAATAAATTTGTTAAGGCCTAATCCTGTTTTCACTGTAGCTGGGGTTGGTTTTATTGTCAGCTTCGGTCATGGCACAATGAACTCAAAGTTCCTATCTAACTTTTTTTGTATGTGTGTTAAGTAATTAAGCAAAATATTCAGCTCGCAACACTAGTTTAATTTGAGAATTCTAAAACTCACTCCCATAAGGCAGCTCAGAGGCTCTGTCAATATTGTTTTGCCAATAGATCATTATAAACACACATTTTATTTAGTTTTTCTCCCAAACGACCGAATGCTATTCTGAAATTGCCTGTCTGTGTCAAACTGTATTTTCTCCATTTTTTCCCTAGTTTTTTTACAGTCCATTTAGTAACAGTAAAAAATGCTCCACTGAGGTTTTGGGAAACCATCTGCATTTATTTTATCACCTTTGAACACATGTTCAGGAATGAAGTCTGTGCAGCGAGTTTACTGCTACCAAGAGATTTGTGCGGCTGCACCAGGAAGAAACTTTGACTGGTCTATACAGAGTGTGTGCTCAAACCCACTCTGCTCATACTCTGTTTTTCGATGCTTTAGCAATCAGAGTCTTTCACTCAGCTATACATTGTGTGTCTGCAGACAATACCAAACAGGAAACAAGTCTGATTGGGAGTTCCAAAATTAAAAATTTAATGATAATGACCTGCTATTTCTGACCTTTCAGCAAACGTATTTATGCAGCAAAGTAAAGCACATAACCATTCATTTCATTTAATAGGAACATTGTGGCAAAATCAATGGTTTCTGTGTTCTCCACACTTGGTGCGCGTATGTAATTCATCACGCATGTGGTGGGGTGGCCAAGGCAGGAGAAGGAGGAGGAGAGGGAGGAGGAGGAGGAGGAGGAGGAGGAGGAGGAGGAGGAGGAGGAGGAGGAGGACAGGATAATAAGCACTACAGCTTATGAGAAGTAAAGGGCTGTGCTCTGGGTTGGAGCATTTTAAAGTGTGGAGGGGTTGTTTTCTGAAAAGCTTTGCCTGTATTTTGTTACAGCAGATGGCAGGATGACGAAGCAAGCACAGATGTGGTGTAAAAAAGTCAAGCAATATAAGGATAACAAAACCTTTCCTGGGAGAGCTGGCCATTCACTACCACTGTAGGTCTGTGCAGTTCTGTGCAGTTTATTGCAGAGCTCAGCAATGACATTCCCAGTTAAATTATTTAACTACCCTCTATGGCAAAAAAAGTATTTTTTCCTGAAACTTAGTACATTCACGAGCTGGGTAATTTTTCTTTTTTTTTTTTTTTCCTTTTTTGTTTTGTAATCGCTAGCTGCTTTGGTCCCTCTGATGAACAGCAAATGGTAATGCTTTCCATGAAGGTCCCCAAATATAGATTTCACCTTTGTTTTACTGCTGAGCTTTGAAGCCAGTGGCACCTGAAAGCCATACTTTGACTACGGAACAGGCCTTTTGATGTAATGACCTCATGATTCCAGACATTTTGATCACAGGGTCCTATTTTGGAGCCACTAGCCACACAATTAGGTAAGATCATGACCAGGCTGCTCTAAATCACACTTGAGAAGCGGCTGTGTGCACGGTAGCCAAGGAGCAAAAAGAGAGTGAGGCAGTCTTATGCCATCTTTACATCCACCTTCCCAAATCTCCTGCTCTGCTTTCAGTCTTGAGCTGCTGGTTGCATGATCAAGGGCTGCATAATCAAGGGTTGCTTCCTGCATGTCCAAGGGTTGAGATGCCACGTAGACCTTTGACAGAAGGACAGTTCCTCAGTTCGCATTTTTTGCCTGCCCAGAAGCATGTCTTATGTGAATCTCGATGAACCTTCTGTAAAAGGGTGCTATGGTTGCAGCATGTCAGTTGTCCCCCTTTAAAACACAGCATGTATTTACTGTTTACCTGTGTCTCAGGGAGGAAAGAGCATCATTGATAGACCAGCTCCGTTATTTGTAAATTACATTGAGACTATTTGTCAGAAAACACGAACGTGTCCAGGGGAGGCTACTAAGGAGGAAGGTAGGATGATCCTTTTCTCTAAGCAAAAATATTTCCATGGAGGGTAGGAGAAAAGGAAAGTAAGTAAGTGCTGAAAAAAACAGGGATTCATAGCTGTTGGGTGGCAAACATCTTACAGAGATTTAGGAAAGCAAGGGAG
The DNA here is from genome assembly GCF_047370975.1 of Nipponia nippon. Classification (NCBI taxonomy): domain Eukaryota; kingdom Metazoa; phylum Chordata; class Aves; order Pelecaniformes; family Threskiornithidae; genus Nipponia; species Nipponia nippon. The sequence continues at coordinate 82,480,283 of NW_028262347.1, read as the reverse complement.
AGAGAATGTTTAGCTATAATCTCAGATGAAAGACTCTTTCCTGCTGTGATATGGGTTAAAGAAATGCCATTAGATCATCTGAAAAATGAATTAAAAAGGAAAATGAGCCTCGATTAATTGGGGTCAATCCCACTGCATTGATTAGGAATTAACTATTCTCACTGAGCACAGAAGATGAAGTCTTGCTCTCGGTTAGACCTATACAGCCCCTGTTGTCAGCTCTTAGGACTATGAAGCTGTTAAGTGAGGGCAGAGTTTGGCTCAGAAGGTATTAAATCCAAACTGAATGCATAAGGAGGAGCCTAAGTTGAAAGCATTACCCACCACACAAAACAAGCCAAGGTTTTAACATTAGTGTCATAAAAATTGTTAATTACTTCGTCTAGTTCCAGGGATTTAAGTTTTAAAATACGTTTTGAACTGTCTGATATGACCAGTGCACATATATTTAGTAGCAATTTACAAAAGAAGAAAAAAACCTGTAAATGGAAGTATGCAGTAAAATACCGTGTCAAGTACTGTAAATAACTTCTGTTGATTCCCATTTATGTTCTCAGTGTCTGAGAAAGGAATTTTAATACAAGTCTTGGTTTTGTTTTACACATGGTATTTTGTATAATAAGCACCTCAACGTACTGCTTGTAGATGTTTGTGGTGTGCAATCTTTGTGGATAATGGAGCAGAAATATGGCTCTAAAGTTTCTGGGCAATGTAAAAGTTTTAAGTCTCACATTTGTACAGTAGATATAGTTAAACCAAATGTGTGACAGTGGCAGAATCTGCTTCTCAGGCTCAGAGATTGCATATGCTTTAAAATATCAAATGGCAGCTTTTGTCAAGTTATTACAAATACCTTCAGTCAGATTCATATGTGACACAACCCACTTCTCATATGGGGTGCAATTTTTTTTTAATATTTTATTGAACAAAGATACTAAATGTGATTCCCATTAAGCTCAGAATATAGAAATTTGTTCATTTCTACACTGCTGACAGAGCATACACCATAACCCCAATATATGAGCCAAATCACAGGTCAGAGCATGATCCCTGAATTTTTGTCCTGAGGAAAAAACTTCCAGGAAGGAAATTTTTCCATTCTGCAGAGAGTGAGAGCTCAGCTGCCACAGTTGCAGTGTCTATGCCATGATATCACAAGGACCTGTGTTTGAAGTCTTGAGGAGGTAGAAACTGGTCGACTGAAGGGCTGAAGGGTAGAAGTGGGATGGGTGGGGCAATAATTATTACATTGATTCCTTGAAAATTAGACCCTTCAAACACATAAAATAGACTGATCCTCCTGATGTCAGGATCTGACTCAGAGGCACATATCCCCTAGGTCAATAATCTTGGCCGTCTTGGATTCCTGAAACTTGGCGTCAGGACATGGTACTTGTCCTAGGCGGGGGTAAAGGTGAAAAAAACCCCTTCTCCCACCATAATCAGATAACGGCAATTATGCAAAAGGGATTTCTCGTGGGAACAGTTTTGTCTCAAACTCCCATGTTTTTTTGTTGTTTTTTTTTTTCCACAGAAATGGAAGACGGGTTGCTGAGAAAGGCCTGCTGCACGTAGTTTTCTCAGAGGGATATGAGGACACTGTAGAATAGAAGTTAGACAGAAAGAGAAAAACTCTCCTTTAGTAGATTCATTCAGTGATCGATTTTCCCTTCAGGTTTCCTCTTACCATGTTGGTGGGTCACCACAAAAATATTTGGTGAGGTCTTCTGATGTAGATCTTGCTGCAGGGAGAATTTATATGCAAGCGGGAAAGAGGAGCACCACAGTACCATGACTGGATTGAGGACAGGGGCTCAGCAGTCTCTGTGGCCCCTTCCTCTCTTTTTCTAAATGCCATGGAGACTGGGATGTGTCAGTGGCAGAAAAATGGAGAGCAACAGCAGTATAGCTGCACAACACATATCCCCATTCGCAACAGCCAGGCAAAGAGAGCATGAGGTCAACTCCATCATCTCACAGGTTGATCCCAGGACAGGTCCTTCATCTCCTCCCGTGGAATCTCTGAGAAGAAGAATCCATGCTGCCATTTTGTAAATGAAGTTTAAGAAATATCAAGGCAATCCTGCAATGGCTTGGACCTGGGTCACACAAAGTGAAAGACTAAAGAGGAAGGCAAAAGTGGGTGGGGGTTTTTTTAGCAATATTTACTCTTGAACAGTTTCAGTTGCATCCAGAATGTACAGAAAAAGTCAGTCTGAATGGTGGAAAGTCTTTAAGTCACCCATATAGTTTTAGAGGCAACCACCACAGACACAACTAATAAATACATAACTCTACTCTGATCTCACACAGGTTTAATGTCTGACTTCCGTAGGACTACAGCCAGTTTTTACTGATACAATAAAGCTTGGAATTATGCCTGTGACATTTTAAAGCAGGTGGTGAGCTTTGTACTTGATCAGACTCTCAATTTCTATATACCATGTAGCTGTTGCCTGTGTAGCTATATCATGAATACCAATCGAATCATTTAACATGATAGATTACAAGGGGCCTACACTTCTATGCTGTAGGAGCTTTAAACTACATCTGCCCTGCATGGAGGGAAATTGTTGTCAGATCCCAGATTGACTCAATGCAGTTCACCAGGTAAACCCAGGGGCTTTCCATGGCACCAGCTAAATAGTCTCCCCTGAGAACCACCATGCATAGCATTCAAAATTAACTTTACTTCTTACTTCAGATGTAACTTCATTGGGCCTTGTTTTGCTTGAAGAAATTATGAGAAAAAAGTAAAAGCTAGATTTGCAGGTACTGGCATTCAGAATTAAATTCTGAAATCCATAACTATTGTCAACACAAGAAACACTGGAAAATTAAGATAGCATGTACACACTACAAACTCTGTGAAGATGCTTTTGTTCAGAAACATAACAGCTTTAGACAACAACAGTCTAATCTCAGCTAAGACAAAGAACCTGGTCCTGCTGAACATAGTTTTCTTCTTAATTAACCACCTGAGTTTCCTTTTAATTCACTGGAAACTTCACATTTTGTGTTTTCCAAGTGTTTTTAAGTAAGCAAATATTGAGTATAATTAACATGATAACTTTTACTACATTAGAAACACTCCAGAACTACAATTTGAAATAAACTGAAATGATTCATTCTGGGTAAGCACCACATCCTGAATTTTGTAGCCTTTACCAGCCTTCAGTAATGACTCAATTTGCAAAGTAGGGCACACAGCTTGACTTTGTGAGCTTGGAAAACTTTGAGATTTTTCTCTTCATCTGCTTTTTCATAAAGTCTTCATAAATGCCAAAGATTTTATAATCCCTAAACATAATCTGAAGTGTCTGCTTCTGTTAGCCCTAAGGTCATTCATTATTCCATGAAGTGTTTACTAAATATTCCATTGCCCCAAGCAATGACCTACTCAGTAGGAACTGGAACTCTGCAGGCTCCAGAAATGAAGAACTACAGCTCAGGAGGTGTGAATACAGCCAATAACACAGAAGCTGATACCAAGAAATTCGCTGGAAAGCCAAAACTGGAGTTTAACAAGGACAATAGGAGAGAGAAGCAGTAACTGAGGAAAAAAATCCAAAAGTTTGTAATCTTAAGAAAAAAAGATCTGTTGGCCTTTGATAATAGCATTAATTTTTTTTTTTTTTTCTCACAGAGTTCATCCCTCTCTGATTTTTGCCTTGTAAAATCCACTCCTTTCCTGTGAAAGTAAAATATAATATCTTGATCTGAAATTCTGCTGTCAGGGAGATTTTCATGCTTAAAACATTTAGTGGGTCTCTGCTAATAATCAGGGTAACCACTCCTAACAAATTCCTTGCTTAAACCTGTAATCCCACTCTGTCCATCTGGCTGTGGGAGTGGTTTATAGATTCATTCTTCAAAAAAATACACAGCCAGGATTTACAGAGAGCCAGTTCCATAGCTCGGGCTGCATTTAAGTGGATTTATTTCACTCAGCCTGCTTGCATAAGTCTTGATCCAAAATAGCCCTTAAGCATATGCCCAATTTTAAAGAGAAGAATAGCTGTCTCGAAGTTGGAAAGATTAACCTTGTGCTTAAAGCTAAGTGCATGGTCAAATGTTTTTGTGTACCAGGGCAATAACAGGATTCCTTAGTGATTTTATTACTGGAAATAGCGATTCACTAAAAAAACAAACGGAACAAGAATATGAGCAATCCTAGTAGTTCCCATCCCATAAGTTTTGCTTAAAATTCCTAGGGAAAAAAAGCACAACAAGTAATCTGTAAACATTTAAGATCTGATCCAAGGTCCATGGAAGTTTGTAAAAAGCTCCATAAATTTCCAGTGGGTCCTGGATTATGTGCTTAATAATTAAACCTTGATCAATAAAATGCCATGGATTCATAGGATAAAGAAAAGAACACACCAAATAAAACTGATCATTTGTTTTTTTAAAATCAAAGAACAAAATTAGCAGATAAAGTAATATCTAGAGTGCAGTAAAGCATTTGGCAGTACTTCACAAATTCTTACTTGAAAAAGTCATTCAAATAGACTTGGATATGAATGCAGTCACCTGGATGGGGAGCTGGGGAAAGGAATATGAATTACATGCAGAGATAACTGGAAATGTGCTGAACTGGGGGAAGAAGTCATTCAGTGGTAACTGCGGAAACAGCTTTAGACCTGGGGTGAAATTTTGAAGACCACCTCAGTGACTTAGGTGCCCACATCACTTGTTTGAATGCAAATTGGACACTTCCCTTCCAATCATGTGTTTGGCAGCAGCACTCTCTAAAAGGTGCTGAGGAAAGAGAAAGTGTTTTGGGTAATAATTTGAGTTTACTTTCTCCTTGCTTATTCATTTGGCTGCTCAGAAGGCTGCTGCAGCTGCAGATGAATATTTAAGTCACATGCCCAAAGAAAATTCCTTGCAATTTCTCTGGATTTATCCCTCCTACCATTAATATACCCTATCCAAGACTTAAGCAAGTTGCTACAATGAGGTCCTAACCCCTTCCAAGTCCCTGGTAGATGGCTCCAGTAATTTATGGAAGATTTAAACCAAACACATGGAAAGCTGAGGGATTCCTCCAGCATAAGACTGCTTATCGAGAATTTGGATTAAAAGGGTCCTTGGCATAGAAGTCACGTTTCTTTGCCCTGCATAGTAAGAGACCTAGGAACAGAGTCACCCCAAGCAAGGATGAACACTTTTGCCCTCTCATCCTGCTTTGTTCAATGTACATTGTATCCAAAAGGGAAGAAACTAAGCGTCACTGACTTACAGATGGAGTGTCTTATGTGCAAAACAGGTCCTATTTTCTTGCCTTTCCACTTCTGTGGGTAGCTGGGCTCAGTATTGCCTTAAACTTAGGGTCCAAAAAATTTATTGCTCCCACTATTAGAAGTGATTGTTGCTATAACTTGGGTGGCAGAGAGTGGGACGCACATCTGCAGTTAGGCCACTCCAGTTCACATTCATGAGCACTTTGCATCAAGGTGCCTGACTAGGTGCTGTGGGGCCAAGGCACATGCATCCCTTCTAGAGGGAAGTGGGTCAGGCCTAAAGTGGCCTGACAAAGTCAGGTATCAGTCGTGCAACACGATTGCCCCCACTCCCTCTCCCAGTTTCACACATACGAGAGAAGTTCTACGAAAGTGATAAAGTAAATGTAGAGATCCTCCAATCTAGATCCACTGCTATCATCAACCAGGGAGCCCTGGCAAACACATCCTAGAAACAAGCAGTGATGTACCACCATTTGCATTAAAAATAACTGATACAAGCCTCCTGCCTTGCTGGCAGTGAGTGCCATGTAGATGGTCAGTGCAGACTTACTTCTGTGCCCAGTTCTTGCTCAGCCACATTCTTGATGGCTGCTGGAAGAGGAACGTTTGACCTGCTCTTTAGGAGCAGAAAGGCAAGTAGTTGTTAATGCCGCACTTTGGAGATCTTCTCCCCACACAGTGCAAAATACTCCAGCACAGACACTACTTCATTGGCAGCAGATGGAGGAAACAGGCAAGTAGACTTCAAACATTGAACACAGAGTTTGGTTAGGACCATGACAAGACATCCTGGGAGATTCATGGTTCTTATCAGCAGAGGAGAATTGATACTGGGAGAAATGGATGAACAAACACACAGCCTCTTCTGTCTCATGTGATCTGAGTAGTACTTCAGATGCTTAAATTTCATGGGGGATAATGAAAGTACTTTGGCTATTTCCTTTCTGCATCTTCCTGTACTTTTGACTTAAATGCTGTTTAATGTCATCCTTGCTGTCAGGATAGGTGAGCATCCTTCACTGTGGAGATCCAGAGATGTTAAAAGAAAAGCGCTAATAGCTGTCACTGAAGCTGATAAACTGCTGTTAAGATAACAGTAACACTTGCTTTCACATCTCTCTCCTCTCTGCAGTTAACTTCTGTTTCTGGATGGAAGTGTCTGTGTTTCCTAGGTGCCTTGGAGGAGCTGGGCAACTGTCACAACTAATACAGGGAAGTCTATGAGGTTATATGCCATGTAGTTAAAGTTACTATCCTGGGCACAAGTCACAACTGATTCTCTAAAAAAAGCCAACCAATTCTAAATGAAAGTTGAGCTATAGGGTGCTACTCAGGGTAAACCAGATTGTTGTTCCTTTCCTTCCAAATTAGTTCTCCAGATTAATTTATTAGTCTGTCACCCACATATGAGGGACTCTAAGGAAAGATGGCCAAAACCAGACTGTAAGATGAATTATTTGGCCAGCTGGAAACAGCTTGTATGCTGCAGGCTGGGCATCCCTGTCTTCGGGAGTGATGGATTCCATCACAGACTTAAAAAGATGGACAAAATGAGGATATATTCCTTTTCTGTCAGGATCACCACCTCATTTACAGACCACTTTGCTTGTCTTCTGGCCCAATATGCACCAACAGATTAAAAGTAGGAACTACGTATGAGGAGAAAGGGGATTGGGAAAATTGAGAAAGATTTTTGGCACTGTCAGGGTCAAGTGCTCGGAAAACACAAATCTAGCCCAGAAAGAAATGAGTTTCCCCTTAAAATAATGAAAGATATAATAGTTCATCACAGGTAAATATACATTTATATACTTATTGATTCCCTTTTGCCCTTGGTGCTAGACTGACTATGAGATGGTTGTGAGTTTGGTTTTGGTTTTGGTTTTGGTTTTTTTTGCAGACCTACTGTGCTCTGCAATTTCAGAAGCCTCCCAAGGGCTGGAAGACTTGTCCCAAGTACGGTTTACCTATAAATCCCAGCTAGGTAAAGGAAAGTGGCATGGACTGAGAAGCACAAGACCAGCATTTTGTCTTAAGATGTTCTGTGAAGAGGAAGTCCCAGGTGTTTTCAGCACAAGCGTGAACTCTGAAAATGAAGTTAAATCTGTCAACACTGACTGAAAATGAAAGGGGTCATGCAACAGCATTCATAGGAGATGGAAATCTCAGGGCAAACAGCTTCAAAAAGTGAAAAGAGAGAGGAATAGAGAGAGGGAGGGTAGGAGAGAGCAAGGGAAGAAAAGACAGCTTCTTTGGACATTTGGCAGTGGGGACAAAATGCCAGTCCTCAAATAAAAATGTGCAGTTTACAACAGAGATGATAAATTGGGTACAAGACAATCAAGCATTTCTGGGCTGGGCAGGGGACAGGATAAAGAAGATTGACTAAGGTTAAGGAATAGTTGAGGCTAAGAAGCTGAAGGCCACCCACGCAGATCAAATGGAAAAGCGCTAATGGGAAAGACATTTTGCAAGTTAAAAATATAACTGATTCCTTAATCTGGGAACACACAGCTATAAAATAACAGCTGTACAGCAAGCCAGAACAAAGTTTTCTTCGGTGGGAGAATGAAAGGTGGTTGAATGGAAAGATATCGTCTGCTTTATCAGAAATAGGCCCCGCCAGGCCCTCAGCCAGGACGGCTTCGTGTGGAGAAAGGCAGGGTTGCATTCCTCTGAGATGGCAACACAGCTCTGTCCGACAGGCCAACGCAGCAGTCTTCAAAGTAACAATGAAATATTAGACGTTTTAAAAGGATTTCCCACTATATTGATGTTGTTCCCATAACACAAGCCAAGGAGTAGGAAGGCAGCACATCAAAACACATTTGCATGCACTTGGAAACGGGCGTCTCTTCTGTACCAGCTAATGCTTTCTACTGTCTGTAAAGGCAACATTTGGATTGCGAGTACATGGAAAAATCTTCCTATGGCACCTGCACCAAAGGCAGGATGCTGAGAAAGCAGCCTCCATTGCTGATGGTGTTTGAAGTAATTAACAAAACCCACAGGCGTGTCAAACTCTGTAGGGATGAACACTCCTGTTCTGCCCCAGCGTTCAGCCTGACCGCTTCCACTGCTACAAGGACAACACCTGGCCCTACAGTTTAGAATTGCTATGACTGTAGTGGCTGCCCCAATATAGAGCATAGACATGAAATACACTATGATTCAGGCTAGTTGCATAGCACTTGTGCACTTCTGAAGTACAATTGATGCAATGCAGGCAATATGGTGTTACGGCTGTTGCAAGGAGTTAATTATTCATCTGTCAGTGGCACCTCTGCTTGAGAGTGACCACTGATAACACTCAAAGCACCACAGAAGAACCTGCAAGCTCAGGAGCTGAAAACATTCTTTACTCTTCCCAACCATCACATTTTGTAACAGTACAGGACACAGTCACTGTATACTGTCTGCTTGTCCGCCCTGTTCTTTCTGCCAGCTCTGTGCTCCCCACTATTACAGCTCTTAATTTTTTCTTTCAAGGTGTGGTACATAACAAGTGCAAAACAGTGGCAACTTCTACAGTTTTTTATCTTACGGTCTTATCAGCTCTTCCAAAATCCCCTGCAAAGCTTGGAAGAGTTACGAAGCAGAAAAAGACCATCATCTTGCAGCATAACAACTGACTGCTTTATGACGTAGTAGCTACTACTCACATACTCCCCTGGGATAAGGTGTTAGCATGCTGGAAGAGAAGGGTAGCTTGCTGAGCTTACTTATGTATTTCCTGTAGGCTAACCACATTCATACAAGAAGACTATGTAGATCCCTTGCTGCTTCATCAGACATTAATTTGTAGACAAGCCTGTCAGTTCTTTCTATTAAAACTTCTGATTTGTGATGGAAATCAGGTTTCCAAATTTAGTTCCTTATCTTTGCAAATACTATTCTTTATTATTCCAAAGTTATTATTCCAATATCCTTATTATTCCAGTATCCTTATTATCCCAGTGTTATTTCATATTACTCTTCAGGAACTAGTTCTAAAGCATTCAGTGACATCCAGATTTTTAGCTGACATAATATGATATATATCAAGGGTGGAAATATTTACTGATACTATTTGGTGAATCAATGCATGATAGAGATCTGAGAATAGCATCAACTGACATCTGTTTGAGACATAGCATATCTTTTAGCTGCCCTGCCTCTTATCACTTTCAGCTTGCTACCTCTGCCTTTTATTTTCAAATCCAAGAATACTGCAAAATGAAATTTACTTATGCAATAAACAGGGCACCTGTCTTGCACCTGGTTTAAGTATTTACCAATGATAGTGAAGCACTGAGCTGCCAGAGGTAGAGAGAAAAACAAAAATATTACTTAAAATTGAAAGGGAAAGAGCCCTTAATCAATGTAATCTGGCAAGGTGCTGCATACTGGAACAGACCCTGCTCTTCAGTACTGGCTAAAGAATAGACACAATTTTTAAGGCTATGGACATTCTTTTAATACTAGCAAATGATGTGTTACAGCATTTTCACCATGATCAAACACAAAAGAAAAGTCAGACTTACCGCTGGATGAACCTTTTTCAATTACATGTGTGAGATGCAGGGATAAGAAGGATAAGGATAAGAAGGAGAGCATAGCATAGAGAAAAGCATAACAGGTACTAACCAGTTAGGAGACAGAACAGGCACCCAGCAGTCAGCAGTTGCAAAATGGCTACAGTAAGACTGGAGCAGTTCGGCTCTGTAAAACTTAAAGGGCCAGATTTATACAAGCACATTGGGTGAAAAGCTTGTGTAAGAGCATAATTCTCCACTGGGAGAAGGCAGGCCCCAGTCCCGGAAATATTTAAGCATGTCCTTAACTCTAAGCATATGAGTACTTCTATTGACTCCGGTCTGTGTATTCCTGTACAAACAATTAAGCATGTGTATAAAAGTCTGCAGGACTGTGTTTACTGACGTACAAAAAGTTACCCAGGAAGGTGATGCTTTAGCATTGCGCTTGTTACAGCTTTATCACAAAAGGAGTGGGGTACAGTCACAGTTACTTCCCGCTCCGGTGAGTCACTCTGGTCATTGAATAGTGTAAAGATACATTCTAGGAGTCCAGAAAGAAAAATAACATAAAATAATTAAAATGTGCCCTAAAAAATATCAAATTGTTGCAGCAAACATTGCTTATGTATTCACTCTAATATTTCCACTTTATTCAGAGTAATGCCCATAATAGGCCCCCATCTAATTGAAACAATTCAAAAGCACTTTGGACTGGTCAAAGTGAAAGTAACCTCAGTTACTGATTTACAGCTCCCCTCTCCTCTATAAGTGAGCTCCCCTCTCCTCTATAAGTGAATCGCAGAGATGCAGTCAATAGTGTCAGTATTTTTGAAGTGAGAGCAGAAACACCCCAATGATAGGGCACAGGTATCTTTGTAGACTTATCATTGGCAAAGAGGTCTTATGCATAGCCATGCTCCACTTCAATTTTCTGCTCTTTATCAAAGGGATTACAACATTTTCCTCACCTGCATGACTTTCATGATTGTTGACTTTCAAGTGTTAGCACTTACTCTTACAATGACCTAGATGGGAAGGAGACTTAAAAAGCAGAAGACACCAAAGCAATACTAGAGGGTTTCAAAGGAGGGCTCCCTCTTATCCTTGCTGCCCAAGATCATCACAGCATGGCTGCATAGGACAGTTGGAGCTTATACATGCATGCCCAGCCCTTTGTGCACTGCAAAGACACCCTAAACTACATATCTGAGGTTTCCTTTCAGAGATGCCAGGTGGCATCATGACTTCGGGACGGTCAATAGGGTATTTCTGCAATTATGTGATATCAATAGGCAACAAATTTTGAGTCAGGCTTGCTCTGAAGTCACTGTTCTATGTGGCCACAAGGATGCAACTGTTGGGTTGCTGATGGGATTTATTTGCTTATATTGAATAATAGAAGTAGTTAAGTGTTGACAGAATTGAAACCCTACCTTTTTTGCATATTTTTCCCTATGATTAAAGCTAATCTTAGCAGTTTCTCCAATGCCATCATTTTCCTCCTGTCACTGAGTTTACTCTGCTCAGATTTCCACAAATATGAAATCAACATTAGAGGCTATTGGAGATATTTTGCTTGGTAAAACTTCATTAAATTCGTATCACCAAATAAAACCCTGTATATGCAATAACTCTGACTTGCACAGAACCCATAAACCACTCATCTTTGATTGCCTCCAGACATAAGAGGCTATGACCTTCTCAAACATCTTAGCACCAGAGGAATTGCTTTGCAAGTTTCATTTGCTACAGTATGTTTCAGGAAATGTGGTGACTTTTTCCCCACTAATTGAAATATCCTGAAATGTTGTGAGAGTCATTCTGCTCTTACTTACACCACTAATTTCTATTATTTCACAGTCATCTCCATGAGGGTGATACCAGACTGCAGTTCCCTATGTTTAGTCACAGTAGTTCCCACTTCACATTTTGTGTAGCTGTGTGGGTTGTAGCTTTTTTACAGTGTGTCATTAGCACAATTGATTACATGTTATTAACGTGTCATGAAAACTTGCCAGATGTAACTTAAAATTGGATTCTTAATGAATATCTGGGCCTGAATCTGCTTTTTCTTGTATTTTGTTATGCTGGAGCAGCAACTCTGAAGGCAATGTGTGTTGCAGTGAGATTAGAAGCAATCCATGTGCTGAATCCTACACCCAAGAACAACTCCGAAGATATTGGGGTGGGGTGACAAACATGGAACACGTGGCAATTAGAACCTGAATTTTGCTTTTAATATTACACAATGCAAACATTACTAATAGAGCAAGACTTCATGTATTCTGTAATCAATTAACAGGGTTAGGTTTATTGCCTCAAGACTTTTTAATAATAGAAAATCAAAGGCAATCACTTAAGGGGACTTCTTTATACCCTGCCATTAAAACAAGGGTTCCTTGTAAGGCATTAGTACAGGTGGGTAGAATTTACCATACAGGGAGAAGAAAATTAGACAGGAAATGTTCCAATTATTATTTTAAATGTCTCTGGATGAAGCAGCAGATAAACAGGACTAAGGAACTTCAGAGAGTCTGAAACCTTTTGCTTTCTGAGCCAGACTGCCCTTTCTAGAGACATACTCCTAAAAAATTAGGTACCAGAAGATTTATTAGCTGGAGGGGGAAAAAGTTTTAAAATATTTTTCTTCATTGCTTTAACATGAAGCAACTCATAGTGTGTGTGTCCCTAGACATGAAGGCAGAATAAGATTATTCCATGATACAACTATGCTTTGATACAACTCACTTTGTAGTTTGCTATAAAGTTTTGTTTAATTGTTTAAAAGCTAGATTTGTGCTCCCTTGAATATATGTAGATGTAAGAATTTGGTTAAGAAAGCATATACTTTTTTTACTGCATTGGAGCTTAAAAATTATTTCCAAAGGTAAAAAAGGTTTCTGTAAAGACTGTTGGCTGAAATGCAATGTGATAAGGAAGGAGATAAAGTAGTTGGCAGCAGAAATCTGTTATATTTGCAAAAGGAAAAGCAGAGAAGCAAAAGAAAAAGCCCTGATGGAGAAAAAAAAATAACTATAGAAGAGATTTCCTGTCTAGTGAAGACAATAGACACTTGCTTGAGAAGGCAGAGTGGAGCAGACAACAGCAGGAGAAATGTTTCCAGTGGTTCTCACAGAATTGGAACACAGAGTTTTCTTTGGCAAATAAATTAGCTGCAAGAGCCAAATGTCTTCAGAAACAGCTTATCCTCTGGTAGCTGTCTTTTGCTTAAACTCTCTAAAAAAGCATCTGTAAAACACTGTGAAGCATGAAGCGATTCCAAATGCAATCAGTTAGATAAGGCAGTGTCCATTCTGACTTAGCCACTTGTTCTAACAAACTTAGTAATCCAAAGCTCTGTGGAGAAGAAACTTCAGGCTGCCTGCTGCACGGCAGGACGTCATGGATTAGGTTCTTATATACAGGCCAAGTGGTTTAGCAAGAACTCAGCCAAGATGCAATGACCAAAGGGAAAATCCTGCTCTTAGATCTGCACGGCTGATCTCAGACCCCCACATCTACAAAATCTACTGCTGTACATTTTTTTCTCCTGTCTGCATTCCTGGGAGAAAACACTGAGTGGAGAAACAGCAGTTGCTTGCAGGGAGTTTACCCACTTGTTTTCTGTATCTGATGTTTGATGGGAGGAGGAAAGAGGCTGAGGGACAAGAAACATTAGTCTCTAGCATTCCACAAGAAAGAGCTTTTCTTCAAGGGCATACATCAAAGTTCCCAGATAGTTGCATTTTAAATCCATTCCTTACAGGGCAATGATCTGATAGAAGAGGAAAGTCTCTGGGGACACACTGGCTCATGAGAGGAAATTAATGACTGGCACGCAGCTTATACACTGCTGGATATGTCCTTGTTTGTCAGCTGCCAGCAACACAGGCAACTAGGAAAATTCAAGTCCAGTTGAAGCCTGGATACTGGTTGCCAGCTTGGCACTAGACTTCCTGCTGTCAGGTCTTAGTTGCCAAAAAAATCCCAGTTTTAGAGTGACTCAAACATTTTATCTTTCATATGTTTTATACAAATGATGAAAGGCACCTGAAACAAACAAACAAAAAATTGCTAGCATGTCTTTATTATTACCTATTGGGGTCAGGGTCATGTATTCTACTTAATTCAACGCTGAAGTATAATTTCAAGAGCATAAGTGGAAAAAAATAAAGGGTCATCTGAACCAAGATCCTCAGGCTCCACTTACATGAAGACTTACATATGTGCTTACCTTCACACAGTGCAAAAACAGTATATGGCAACACTGTTCACAGGTTTAGAATGATGTCTGGAGATTTTGTAGGATTAGATCCTTAATTTGCTACTTGAAATGGAAGTTCTGTAAAAGTCTTCATACATTGATGCATAAAAATGAAATGCATTTTTAAAATTGTGAGGAATCCTACAGTACCCCAATGAGCTGAAGAAGTCTTTTCATAACAGATGGGCAATAAATAATAATTTCCTTATTTTCACATGTATTATAACTTTCTCTGAAATAGAGAAGTGGAAAATTAATTCTCTTTTTTAAGCTAATATTTTGCATCTGTTTTAGTTCCCCTCTTTTGTCTTAGCATCGTCCATCTCTATGACAAGTAAATTTTTCAAATATGAGACACAATGATTTATGCTCTCTTTAAAGATGGAAATCCATGGAAGCTTTATTATTTGTTGCAAGAGGACTAGGAATTAATCTGAAATTTATTTATTTATTTATTTTAATTTAGGTATGCCTAGCATTTCACGAGAAAGAGACAATGGTATCCCTGTGAGACAGGGCAGGGAGCTAGCTCAGGATGTAAGGACTGCCCCCCTCACTACACCTCAGAAGACCACGTTTCTGCCTTCTCAGCATGTGCACAGTTATCAGAACAGAAGATGTGTTCCCACTTTATGTATTCTAACTTTCACCACTTCAGTTTGATTCCTTTTCCCCTTTCCCCATGGGACTTATAAAACAATCGTGACAATAATCATACATCACTATTGTTTTTTGATACCTCTGTTTCCAAGCCATGACACTGTTTTGGTAGATATTACAGTGCAATTAGAATGACTCCCCTGTAACGTTGTTGTGGTCAAATTTATTTATTCAGCACAGAGAGTGAGTGTTCAGCTCCTTCTTACTGTGCACAGAACCACCAAAACCATTCCAAAAATAACAGAGATCTTAAGCACCTATATATGCTTTACTCTTAAGGTGAAGATACTTTGCAAAGGCTTTCTATCAGAGTTCTGCTTAATATCCTTTATGTTCTGCCTCTTGGAAGTCAAAACAAATATTTAGGCCTGAAAAGAAACAACTGAGTATGCACATCTTGGATCACTGGGTCAGTTCCAGGTAAGGTGGAAGCCAATGGAAAGACCCTTCTTGGCTTCGGTAAGGTTTGGGTCAAGATGCAAGCCAAGAAAGAGTACAAACTGTTGCCATAACTGTTCCTCTCTTCTGATGGCCAAGCTTCTTAGATGATAAGGGGAGTTCTGCAGGGCTTTTGCCTTTCCTACTCAATTAAAGAGTCTATATTTGGCAATGGAAAATAGCTCTATTTAGAGCATTTTGTAAACAATGTTAGTTATAAGGAAATGATTTTCCACTCCCTGTATATCTGTATATCTGAAGCACTGTTATGTTCAGGTCAAGAGACAAAAAGTTATTATTTAATCTAACTTAGGTTTAATGCCACATTGAACTGCTTTAACTCACCATTGAGAAGCAGTTCTACTCCATGAGAAGTTTTAATGTGTGTGTCCCTACAGTTTTGTTAAGAGCACATCTAATTTACCAAGATCAGATTATCTATCAGTAGTCAGCAAACCTAAAAGTCTAGCCCCAGGCACAGTCAGAGACCACCTTTGAAATACATGTAATTCTACATCCCAAATGAGCCGGATACAGCTTCATAGGGTGTTGATTCTCAGTTAGGTAAGGGGTCACAGGAAGACCCAGACAGGCTGTAAACATATAGGGCGTCTGTGTGGCCACGGGATACACCATGCCCCTGGCTGCTCCTCGGACTGTGCTTCTATATACATAACCGGTGAGAACATTGATACTTCTTGCAAGATGAGATATACCTTGATCCGTGTAAGGATGCCAGATTTAGTGTTTTTAATGAAGAATGTTGCTCTTGAAGCAGATTTCAAAGGAATAATCACTTGCACGAAATTACATGAAATTTCCTGTATTCCTTTGCCATGACTACTGGGTGGTTACTCGAACGTATTTGAATGATTGCTCTTTTCTCCTTAGTCACAGTAAACAGGAACTGGTATTTTCGTTGTCTAAACAATAAGTCAGTCAATGTTTATTAGGAGTACCTTAGGCCTCAGAATCTGAACTAAGATCCAGGGCACAAGGCATTCCACAAACATAAAATCCTGATATATTAAATGGAAAAGACTCAAGGTGGCAGGAATGGAACAGAACTTTTCCACACCATTATACTGAATTATAAAACTCATTGCTGTAGGATATCACTGAGGCAAAACCCATAGATGTATTCATATAAGAAAACTATTCATGGAGGCTGGTCCTGTTGACAGATATTTAGCACAATGGCTTAGATGTCTGTTCTGGGTCACAGTGTCTCCAGAAGCAGGGAAAATGTTTGTGTTTCTTTTTCATCTCCCAAAGTATGCACTGAGCTGCCACTCAGTATGGGTTACTGGTTTAGACAGGTTTTTTTCACGTTTAGAGCAGTCAGACCTACATTCAGCAGGCAGTGGTAAGTGAAATGACTTGTTTGAAGACACTAGGCAGCTTAGCAGCAGATCCAGCTACAGAACACAGCCTCCAAAATCCCACCATTTTGCTTTTCTAAAAATCTGGTATTATCCAAAAGACCATGAGTGCATCCAGGGCTTTGGGAATCTTTTATGGATGACTAATTGTTCTCCATTTGGTTACCTTACTGAATTATCCTAGTATTTGATGGTTCTGATACACAGAGTTGGAATTAACCTTGTCTTCTCTCTTATGTGAAAATACACAGAGAAGTTCTTTTCAGTCAATATGTGACTTGTTGTCTTTGACCCAACAGGAAATATTTCATGTGAAGTATCTGGGAAAAAAAGGGAAGAACTAGAGACACAAAACCACCATGGGAAGATACGCACCTGCTTTGGTCTTCATCCAGTATCTCATGAAGTACATACAGTTTTCAACCAGGATGTGAAAACAAGGGTTCATTACTCCTCTTCCCACGCCAAAAGCATCTCACAAAAAGGGTTATACCTGTTAGGCTACAGAGTAATGAAGAGAGGAGGCAGTGAAGGGAAAACATTGTTCCTCTTCTCAATTATCTATAAATATTCAGGAGAAGAGTTATTTATACAAAACAGATCATTGTGAGCAACAAAGAGTCACAGCATATTTGCCTGAATGTGGCCCAAAGTAGTAGAGTGTTTTGGGTGCCATCCTGAGTTATATAGGTGGAGAATATCTCCTGAAACAGAAAGTTTAATGTTTTTTTTTTTTTAAATCTTTACTCTTGGCAAATGCCCCAGGTGCTAAACACACCATAGCAGCTTCCCAGCAGCAAAATGCAGTTGAACTGCTGTTCTTCTCCCACACCTATTCTGCTTTTGAAGCCAAGTTTTTTTGAGAGTTTCTCATGCTGAGTCTCTTTGGTGAACTGCACCTGATTAGCTGAATCAGGGATTATGGAATTGCATTTTTCACTACACTGGCTATGCTTAAGAACAAAACCCCACTCATCTGGAGACTTCTATTAAAAAGTTAATTGCATTAGCAAAATAATATTTGCTAAGGTTAAAGACCCTTGAATTAGTCAGTAAGGTAATAGATTCATTTATGGTGGCCTATGGTGCTGATAACCTCTCTTCCTTACATGCCAAAGTCCAGTTGTGGCAAACACTTTCAAGGAGAAGTTCAAGATGTTTGTTTTTTCTTTCTAATTCATCTCTGTGTGTTTGCTCTGGATCTTGCATATGTAGGAGATGTCAGGATTTGTTATTTCCTCTCTTGCCTAACTCTGCAGTGGGTTTAAGGTTTACTTAAGGACATGCTGACCAGTTAGAAAAGATTGTTCGAGTTAAATTTTGTCAAGGAGCCCAGAATCTTTCAGAGCAGAGGGTTCTGGGAGTGGGGGAAAGAAAGGAACACTGTTATTATTTACGCATGCACTCACAGCTCATTTCTGCTGCGCTTCCCATCAGTCTTTAATGTCTGAAATGGGCCCACACTCATGGCATGTCTTTCCTGGAGTTAACTCGTATGCTTGGCATGTGAGGCTTTAAGATAGGCCTATTAGCTTCCACTGAAAACACCATTGAACTGTGAAGCACATGGAGGGTCACACCGTTGGTTATAATGATCTGTAATTTATCCTACTTGTGAATGCATACCCTACTTCTCTGCATCCTCCTGGTGCAGGTTGTTCTTGAGAACTATTCATTGCCCCCATATGTAAACTGTCCAATGCTCCTGTACTTGTCTACCCATTAGGGATCAGAAATGTTTTGTATCAACTTCCATTTATGCTGCAGTATCAAACAATCAGAGAGACTCTTGTCTGATATTGCAGACACATTCATCCACGTTGAAACTCTGGATGAGCACGTTTTAAATATAATAATAGTCACATCAGTGGGAATAGCAGAATCACAGTACTGTCCCTTGCACAAGCTGGTGTAGAAAAAGTAAAGGCACTCAAACTACACTTTCTTGTAAAAAAGGCTGAATACGAACCTCTGGGCACTTGGAAGAGACAATAATGAATCCTCTTGAAACCCTGGCTGTGCAGTGCATTGAGGCAAGGGGGAGATGTCTACCTCAGTCACTGAGGACACACTAGCGCTCCAGAAAGGGTGCTGGCCTGGTTCTGTAAGCATTTCCTCACTGGGAGTTCCAGTTCAAGCAGATCACTCCTTCTTGTGCCGCCAACAGATGTCTATGGGCCTGCCAAGTGAGGAGGGCAGAGGACCTCAGTTAAGTTTAAAAGAAATTTTTGAACATCCCTGCTCAGTGTTGCAGGCCAGTTAGCCATGCAACTGCACAACCAGCACCTGAAAGGAAAGGAATTGCTTGAGTCAGCACTGCTTCCAGAAGAAGTCTCGGTGGAGTCACGGCCAGGAAGAAAAGTACCTTGGAGACCACATTTCTAATGAATTATTCTCTTCCGGGAATGGTGAAAGAGAGTTCTGTTTCAGTGTCTTATAAAGTGTAGTACTCAACTCTGTTTACAGGCAACCAGTTCTCCAGTCCATTCCTTTAAAGTCTCATTCTCACTCACCCTTTCATCCTAGGGAAGAAATTTAAGTTGCACAGACTCTGCCTTTTCTCTCTGAAGAAGACCTCTGTAGTCATACAGAGGTCCTATCTCATTCTCTTATCTCCTATATCCCGTCCATGTCCACAGGATCTTCATACAAGAACTATGTGGCACTTTGTAATCACTAAGGAAACAAGCCAGTGAGGGAACAAGATTTCATTCCTTCTTTCTAGAAATCATAGTGGAAACATGTCAGATTACCACTTCTAGCTCATGCCTCCAATGGATGAAAGGCAGCAGTAATGAGAGCACCAAGCTGGGAAATGGGGGACTGGATTTCTAATACAGCTGTGACAAGATGGATGGCCTTGACTCCTTATCTCAGTTCCTCACCTGTGAAGTGGGAATAGGATGATGTACAATTAAGAAGCACTGTGTTAGAACTGAGCATTGCTACATGACTGCGGAGAACAGAGCCTGTAGGCTCCATCAACTGGTTCTTTGGAAGATAATTGTCCCCAAAAGAAGACACCAAGAGAGAGGAGAAACTCCTGCTACCCTTTATCAGGCAATTCAGTGACACTAAGAAAACCTTATACACTAAGAAGGGCTGCAGCTTTGTACAGGTTTTAAAAAAAGATAAAAGCAGACACAGACACATGGAAACACAAATGACATCCGTTCAGAATTAGCTCTGCCCCTTTTATCTTCATAAGAAGCCAAGCTGAACTCCAACCTTTGGATTCTCTTGAGGCATTAGCTTTTCATTATGAATGAATGGCTGATCACATTATGACAGACAAATGATCAGCAGTGGGAGGATTTACCAACATACCGTGCACTCCCACAGTCACTGAGGGGGAAGTCTAATGAGCAAATAACCTGCTGCAACTTTCTACATATTTCCTGTAATTGAGAACTCTTCTGTACTTCGTCTGGAATGCAGATGCCTGTCAGTCACGGGGTCATAAATAGGATTAGGGTCTGTTTCTGGAAAGGCAGGCAACTAGCTTTAGATGCTCAGTTGAAAATACAGATGTTTTCTGGCTGTATGGCTGTTAGGTGGTGGTATCTCCAAGTCTGTTTAAGCAGGTTTGGCTACTAGCTCTTCCCTGAAGCCCCAGTCTTGCAACTGGTGCAGATCCCTACTAATTTTTGCCTATGCAAACAGTCGCAAGATCTAAGCATTAAAAGTGCTATTTAGAGATATACAGCATATACCTGACTCTCCAGCCTCTATCAAAATGATCTCCAGCATCTAATGGGCACTGAGACCTTTTTTTCTGTTAAAAGATTTGTTTCAGACCATTGCACAAAAAGGATTTAAAGTATAGTCTCCCCATAAGGAGAATCTCTAAGTAACTTTCCTAAGTTACCCTGAGAAACCTGATAAAATAATATAGTCTTCTGCAAACTTCAAGCTCCTTCATCCCAATTATAGATGTTGTGTGTGACAGGAATGTCTGAATAATTAATTTTACCAATATTTAGTTAGATTTTTTTGTGGCACTGGCCAATACATTTATTTCACCACTACCGTTACAAAAAGCAAATATTTCAAGAAAAGAAATTTGTTTACCAAAAAAAAGTAGGTGTTGTGGTTTGGGGTTTTGTGTGTGTGTGTTGTTCAGGTTGGGTTTTTTTTTAATGCAGTGTCTTATTAGCAGCTGAATTCCTTGTGCAGAGACTGTGAAACTTGCATAACTTTTGTCAAAGTAACAGGATCACTTATGGTAACTGACAGGCTCTGCCTCACAGCTTTGCTCTTCTTCTGTTTGTCCCTTCACTTCCATATCTATATTAGAACTTATTTCTCTTGTTGGTAGAAGCTATTTCTCCTGTCAGTAAATCTGCTTGTTTTAGGAAAGTTACAAAAGAGCCTTAAGATCCCAACCAGCATCAGGGCACTTCATAAGCACACAGAAAAAATCCTGGCCCTGAAAACCACTTCAAATCTCAATAGCCAGGATACAAAAAATATAGGATGAGAGCTACTGCAGTGAAGCGACTTCCGCAAGGTCGCACACGAGATCAGTGACCAGACCAGGAATAAAACCTTCACCTCCCACACCTCTCTGCTGTGCTCTATTTCTCTTTAGTAGAAAGGAGTGAGTGCTGAAGCTTATTGTTTTCATCCAAGGCAAATTTCACTGGATTTCACCATAATGAAGGTAGGGAGAGGGGTGATATCCACTTTAATCAGTCTACAAAAGCTCACAAAACCCTTGCATGGAATGCAGCTGAGTACAAAACCCTCCCATTTCAGCAGCTTATTCAGGATATGCGAACCAGATGGAAGTCTATGTATTACATGATTAAATGTACTCTAGATCAGAAAGGAACAATCGCCAAAATCATCCAAAGCAATGATATGAGAGAGGTCATTGTCTTCCATTCATCTATGTTAAGGTCACAACAGCCTCCACAGAGATAAGGGGATGTGGTCAGTGCCCTGAAAGGCTGACACGCTAATTACAGACAGAACAAAGGGGCCAGGGGATAAAGCACAAGCTAGGGTAAAGGAATGACGCGGGGTGATGAGGATAAGGCCACAAGGTTATTCAGCACAGACATGCTCAACAAGGCTGCCCGTGTCTCCTGCCAACGTTGGGTTGATACTAGTGCAGACAAGGTTCTGCTTCTTTGGGGATGTCATTGTGAAGTGACCATACCCAAATGCACTCTTTTGTCACAGACACAGAAGAAGGTTTCAGAGGAGTAGTTCATTCTGCTGAACAGTGTTCCCGTATTCTGAGATCATTGCCTATCTCTAAGTCATAGCCAATCTCTCTCTTTCACACACACAGACGCATACTGCATTTACAGTAAAAAAGATGTTCTACCTAACTGCCAGCCCTGTTTATGGATTTTATTTCCAGACAGCATATCACCCTCAGCACAAATTCATATTTTTCAGGTAAAACACACTTAACAAGAACGTTGAGTTGGCAGCTGAGAGAGGAGGAGGGTATTAACATAAAGCTGTTATATTTTCCCTTATTACATTTTACATTATGATACATAAAACTATTCGAATTTTGGAATCTGAAACATTTGGATGAGTTTTATCTTGAAAGAGAAAAAGACTGACATGCTTGCAAGTTTTTCTCCTCACACTGGCTTTTTCTAATTTTTGATATAGCATCACTCAAACTGCTATGGAGTATGGCTATATTTTGACCTGTAGCTAAGTTAAAAATTCTGTCAAGGATGCACCAGTCAGAGCAAACCTAGTTCAGTTTAATGTGATGTTTCTCTCTCTTCCCCTAAAATTACATTTGCCTCAGCAACATCATGCAGCAATTAATTCCACTTGTTATACACACTTGTGCACGCAAAAGGGAGTCTTAAATTAGTACAGGACATAAAGTACTTCATACAAAGGGACTTTACTAACCACTAGTCTTCTAGGTGTTTCCAGCACACAACTGACAGCAATGAGGTCTAAGATATGTCCATGAATTATTTTATGTTGCCAATAGCAGAATGGGATTGACACTTAGATACCTCAAGTAGTTAATCAGAGGCTTTGAGAGATGCCACAAGAATGGGCAGCAGACCAGGACCAGCCCCAGTTTCAGAAGCACCCAGTCCTCATTGTCAGATTCTCAAATTTCCCCAAATCTCAACATTTTCTTTCTTTTGCCCAGCTGGACTCCCACAGCTATGCGGACACTGAAAGTCTATTACTTTGGGTTTGCCAAAGTCCAACATTTGTCGCTTGGGTTAGGAGCTCTGTGGAGTAAATAGATGTAATATTTGTGCAGTCATTTCGTGACCACAGTAACACCTTGTAATAATGGCCAGCAGCTGTGTAAAAATATTTTGCTGCTTAAAGACACGTATGGAATTAGCCAAAACTATTAAGTTATCAAAGATCCAGTGCCACAAAAGCCGTATTCCTCTGTCTATGGGGAGCTAAATAACTTGAGAAGTTTGACCTAGAAAAAAAAAAAAGCACAGAAAATAAAGCTTGACCCTCTCTGATTTTCAGTCTTGAGCAGTGTTTGTGTTCATTAAAAAGAACACTCAAAGAATCTTTACTCTCATAATTTTCCTCCTATTTATGGAGTATTTGACTATAAGCTTTCCTCCCCTTATTCTTTCCCTCAGCTTTCTGTATGAAATGTCACAGATTTTTCATCATCCATGCCTGTGCACCACCTGGCTTACATCCATACTGAACTACATTGACTGAAATCCCATAGGCATGCACATACCCACAAGCTTCTCAAATACCCACTCTCCCCCTGGGGTGGCTGTTACCTGAGGTGATGTACTTGGGCAATCATTTAAACTCCTCCTTCTGTCTCTGCTGTGAAGACGTATCTGCTGTGAAGACGTATCTGCTGCGGGACAATCAGCCTGGCAGAGAAATAGCACTCACCATCCCCATACATCTCACATCCCCTGTGGCATCAGGTCTGGAAAACCCAGTTTTCCAGGTATTTTCCCCTTTTGGCTTCCTCCCAGCTCCCTCATCTTCCTCCCTCCCCTCTCTTCCTATGGCAGAAGCAGCCATTCTGTAACTTCTCACCTGTAAGGCAGTAAAATTCAGTTTTGGGCAATATTGCAAAGAAGCCCTCAGCTGATTCACACTACAAAATGTGTTATTTACAGCATTGTGCAGATAGAAAATTGGGCAAAAAGGAGAGACCAATAACTCGATTCAGTTGCCTTATGAACTTGTCTCTGTCCATTTGAGCTCCCTGAGCATAGCCCAGATCACTCCCAGCTGTCCTTACGGAAAGGCACAGGTCTCCCACAGGACTTGTGACAAATCAGACAGCCCCATGAGGATGTTTCCAGTAGCCCAGAATATCTCCAGGCAGCAGAACTTGATTGTATGGGGGTAAGTGAGTTGATCCTCACGTGACTCTTCTCACTTCTCATAACAGCTAGGTGTGAACCTGTGCTTCCCATGCCAATGTCTCAGTCATAAACCACTGAGCAAAACAGAATCCCTGGAGAAATGTTCCTTTTGAAGAGGTGCTTTGTTTATTTGTGTCAGGTAGACAATGGAAATCTAATGACTCAACCATCAAGAGGAATGGGCCAAGGTAGAAAAGATTGGTGATAGTCACCAAAGTTGTGTCATGAAAGTACATGAAAGAAAATAAAAGGACAAAGGGAAAATTAATAAATTATATATTTGATAGGAACAGGACCCAGGGGCAACACAGCCCTTTCAGCTGTCCTGCATGTGTGTTCATGAACTGTCTGTACCAAGAGACTGGCAAATAGTAAATACATTAAATCTCAAAAAGACTGAAGGTAACATAGACCTGGCCTAGACATGTGTTTCCTGGCCTCCAGGCAACATATTTTCAAATTCAAAGCGGTGCCTGATGCCAGCCCTGCCTGACTGTAGACTCAGTTAAAAACCCATTGAATTTCTTTCACAAGGCTTTCCAGAGTGTGGGCGTGCGCCCTGAAAGTGGATGACTGCCATGTTTTCAGCTTTCCTGCCTGCAAACACCAAAACACCTACTACCACTTTAGAGGCAACTGGGATACAAACAATGTTAGCACTGATACTCACAAGCAGCAGGAGGGCCTTCAGGGAGCAGAGTGAGGTATTTGGGAAGGGTATTAGGTGAAGCATGCTGTCTGTTGTATCAGGGACATGGAGAAAATGTGTCCATCATTAGACTCATACATGGGCAGTAATAAGTTTGGGGCTGTACAATAATTCTGAAAGAGCTGCATAATTATTTTGGAGAATAATTCTCTGCTCCAGAGGAAAAGTCCATGCAAAAATCACAGAGGAGCCCAACTGCTATATGCCATTTTTTGAATTACCAAAGGAAAGGAAAAACAGTGAAGAAAGATCACAGACTGATCCTGTTATGCTATGGCTTCCTTCTAGTCTCTGTAGTTAGGGAAAACATATTCTTATTACATTAAAGCAGCACACTGTTTGTGCTGCCAGTGCAAAATATGTCCAACATTGGAGTACTGTTTCCCTAAGACAGTTTGGACCCCTGCCTCAGCCTCTTACCCTCTAGCAAGCTCTCTGATTTGCACCATTGTTCCTGAATAAGCACAATATTAGAGCACCAAGCTGACATGTTGATCCCCATACCTATGTGTTTCCATTCAGAGCTGACTTGGGTATCTCTGCCTGACACTGCACCATAGGGTTGTACCTACAGTTTACTGTGGGGAAAAAATATACTTTTTGTTATCATTCCCTGTTGCTTCTTGGTTGTAAACTCACGGCAAGGACTTTGTTTGGTTGTGAGCAGAACAACCTCCTAGGCTAAGATCACTGCTGCCAGAGAACAAGTGAAAAATCATCCCAAAAATGGGTACGTGAAATATCACTCAAGGATCTCCACTTTCCTGATACTAAAGTACAAACACTGAAGAGCTAAAGAGCAAGTAGTTTTGGAGGAGGCTGAATGAGGTCATGAGAGGTGAAGTGAGCTGATAGAAAGCATGATATTCTACAGTGATCAGCTTTGTAAAAGGGCATAGAGAGGTTAAAGCTTCTGGAAAATCCCAAACTTAAGATCATTCTGTCACCTGGTAGGGGATTCTTTTGACAGTTTAAAAAAATTAAGTCATATAGATGGACAGAGGAAGATACTAAGTTCTCCATGCCTTATATCTAAGGTAGCACATTTTGCACAGCACTCACAAAATTTTCCTTTCTAGAACTGCAGTGGATATACAGTTAAGCACTGTCAAGTGGATGAAAATTGGATGAAGTACCACAAGTGATGGGCAAAAAATTTATCTGGCACTGTTTCAAGCTGAGAAACAGCATGTAATTAGCTACCAGAAAGGATTCAGTGTTGGGCTTGCTAATTTTCTGATTAATTAAATACAACACACATGAAATTGTCTGTACACTTATTATGCAGATAGATGTTGATCTTGGCTGCAGGGTTTCCCACATCCCTACCACTGCCTTTTCTTTTTTTTTTTTCTCCCTGTTGGTTGCCTGCACTGACAGCTGGTAAATTTAGAGGTGAACAGCTCAAAAGATCCAGGCAGTTCTGTACCATCCTGCCTTCAGTCCTTATAATACTCTGGCTCAAAATCTACAGAAGTGGCTTTCCTTCCTACTGCCATGCACTTGCCTTACTAAACCAGGAGCCAAAGTCCATATTCTTTTATACAGATGGACGATCAAAAGCGTGCTCTGTCTGGGTGTCTTGCCCAAGTCCTGATGCATCTGTTCCCCATCTTTATACACAACTTTATCACTATAGCTCTGTTCTGGTTTTACCAGTGACTGTCATATATTCTGGCCACCTGGCACCTGTTTTCCTCCTTAGTTTCAACTTGGGTCACTTTACACAGCTCATAATCTGCATGTATCTGGGGGAGGCTGGTGGTTGTGGGTGGCTGGGAGGACAAGGCTGTAACTCAGGAGGAGAAAATCTTGCAGTTGTTTGAAGGATGGATGGGCAGGCCTTTATCCTGCATCAAAGAGGATGGCTTTGAATGGAAACCCAACTTCTCATTTTAAATATTCCTTTGAACTGGGGAATGACACACATAGCCCATTCCTAAGAATAGCATCCTTTTATATTTTTTTTTAGTTCTGCAGAAAACTATTTCTGCCCAAGCATGGTATCTCCTTCACTTTTAGCATTGAAAATTATTTATATCAGAAATTCAGATTCAGGAAAGAAAAGAGGGAATTGATCTCACCGAAATGGATTCCTAGTTGAATACCTCTACTGACTTATTTTACCCCCTTCACATCATCTCTGTGTTGAAGGTAATGTCCTCGTTATCTCTCCTTACTGCCCTTTGGTTCACACTGCAGTATGGTCTCATAGCACACAAACAGGATTACTTTCAGAGCAAACTAACCTGAAAGAGGCATCCAGAAGTATACCTGAAGGGCTCCAGCCATGAACAGACATTTAGTCTGGAGAACTGGACTGGAAGTAATCTGAAGGAGCCCACCTCTCAAATGTGTTTAAGGTGGGCATCTGGGCTACAGCACCTACTGCTTCTTCCTACTAATCTGCTTCCATGGTCTGCTTTCATGTACTGCTTTCACGTACTGCTTTCACGTACGGCTTGCTCATGTAGGTGTAGGCAGTGTGACCTCCCATTCTTACAACATTTTAACATATTCCTAGCATCACAGACTTAATATAATATCTAAGGATCTTGCATGGTTTAAACAGTAGTTTATGGAATTACATTAAAATTTGCAATAAGAAGTCACATGTAGCCTGTAGCAAGACATGAGAAACTTACTGACCATGAAAGAAAAATGCTGAAAATGGCCTAGCTAGAAAAGTTTCCCATGGAAATGACTGGATCAATATGCTAGTACCAATGAAATCTGTATGTGATAACAGCATTCAAATGCTTAAAACATGCTTGTATTATTACAAAATTGGCCAGCTTTTGTGGTATCTGAGTGTACTGAATGACCACATGGTCAAAATCTTGAAACTACAGTTCGTAATAAATTATCATCCCCTTCATGAACTGCGTAAGTGATGCCTATTTTTTCTCATCATTCTGGTATATTTTAAGAAAATATGATGGTTAATTGAAAATAGATATTTTTTCCATATGGCCTGGAACGAAGTTTTGGATAAACAGAAGACTGAACCGTCTGGAAACAACAGATGGCAGTGTTTTAAAGATGAAGAGATGAAAGCTTGGATAACCAGTGCTGAATGTCAGTAGTAACATATGATGGAGTAGTACACTTACATCTGGGAATTTAGCTCTACCATAATTCTACAGGATGGACATGTGGTCAAAGTAGAGACTTTTTTTTTAAATTAAAAGGAGGAAAGTGAGCTACCTGTTGTATTCCAGCAGCCAGACACACAGTCTCCTTGCATTTAATTTCAATAGTATCACTTATGACTGTAAATAATGTTACCAGATCAATTGGCAGATGCAGAAGAGTTTGTACTACCAGTGCAAAGGTTTAACCTGTTTCTATTATCTATTTACTTAAAATCCTTGGAGAAACTTTGAAAAGAGGACAGGAATGGGAAATGTAGAAGGAACATAAAAAGGTTCAAATGCATGTGGTAATTATGGTATGTAATAAATAAATAAATAAATAACCTACCCCATCCTTTTACATGTACCACAATTAGGCATTTGTCCATGACTAGCTACCATATAATATAATACATTTACCATGCATTTAGCCATGATTAAAAGGCCTGTTTCTCTGACACATTGAGATGAGTGTAGACTCATTTGAGTAGTACCACACATGGGAAAGGGAGAGTTGGTCCCAATTTTCACAGCAGGTTATGCTAGTACTGAAAGGACATCCCAAGCCAGCTCAAGGGCTGCCTGGAATAGCACTTCCTTCCCTTGATATAATGCTCAGCACTATTTCTGAATCATTTTTTGTGGGATATGTAACATTTTACAGAAAGACTTCTAAGGCAGAGAAGGAAACAATCCACCTTTTACACTTCTTTCTCATAATTTGTATTTATTTTTGGAGAAGGCAGAAATGGGGGGGGGGGGGGGACCAGAAACAGGTCAAACTAAACTTTATCTGAGATAAAGACAGAAGAGTTATTTGGTTTAAATCTTCTTACTCGCTTTTACAACAGTAGACTTCTTTCAGTTGCCCCAGGCTAAGGCACTTTCTGTCAAGAATATCAGAGTATTAATGTATACTTAGTATACATGTAAAGAAATGGTAGCTTAAGAAATAGAGCTAAGTCCTCTAAGACTATATCAAGGGGAGTAGGGAGGAGGGAAAACTAACATTGCCATTTGCTTTCAAAACTTCTATGTGTAAAGCTTAAGATGGGACAATACTGCCATGCTTACAGCAGAGGCAATGTCAAAAATCAGATATTGGACTTCCTTGCATTTAGAGGTTAGGCTTCTCCAGGAAAGAGCCCATTCAACAAGCACTGCTGTCCCCAAAGTGCCACATACAACACCCCTAGCAGCCCACCTGCAAGTGTCCAGTTCTGCTGGTGCGGATAATACTCTCCAACTCCTTTTCTCAGATGCACCGACACAGGGATTCTGGGAATAACACAAGGCAGATGTGCAAAGAGGAAGGAAAAAAAGTCTTACTGTGCCTTTTCTTCATCTCAGTAATGCTGGATAGTTCTGTTTCTGCCTCAGCTGAGAAGGGCTGGACACAAAATATCCTTTTGAACCTCCTCCTTCTGGGCAGAGACAGAAACAAAGCTATCATGCATTACTGGTATTTCTATTCCTATTTTATTATTTAGGCTTCACTTTCTGTTTCAAGAACTGATTCCTTCCTCTGTCTCTATACACAGACTTCTAAAATATAGTCCATCACTCTCATAGCTGAATGCTTGAGTTAAGCCACAGCAGGAGATCTGTTCTCACTCTTATTTTAAGTACTGAATGGCTTTTTGGAGAATGTGCAAGTTCATGCAGTTACAGTTTTATGCAATATTCATATGATTATCATTAATACATTTCAGTGTTCACATTAAGAGAAATTTTCTTAAAATGCAGTATGTCTTATGCATAGTTTCTCCAGTAGAGCTAAGATTTTGAAGATGTTTTAACTCTGTTTTTTAATTAGCATTCTTGGATTTCTTTTATATTTAACAGTAATTTTTTAATTACCTGGACTTGAAATACATGGCTTTTTTAATCATTACAATGTTTACATAACACTTTTTATTTATGTGTTGCTGGTATAAGCTCACAAACCTCCTCCCAGCTTCATGTAGCTTTGTGTCTGGGAATCACACAAACCATGAATACACACAAGCATATACTAAAAAAACATCCTTCCTGAACAGTAGTGTTAGGAAATTCAGTAACAGTACAGTTTTACTATTAGTAGCAAACTGTACTGTGGATAGAAGTAAATTTTGTATTTTAATAGAAACTCGTGTCCAAGCACAATGTTGTATGGTAGCCTGTTCTGCATTTAATGTTCACCAAGTGCTGCACAGGCATTTTGCACACTTATATCTCACCTTCACTTTGGGTTTTGCTTTATCTCATTTACAGAGCTGGAGTCATTCTTCAAAGTTAACTGAAGTTACCCCGGGTTTACATACAAAGGGAGCAGGAACAGATGGGGAGTGTATCTCAGCAGTGACAGAGTATGAGATCCGGATTTTCTTATCGGATTTTTGAGTGAGAGTCTCCTCTCACCTCTGCTTTGTTTATGCAGCTGATTTATGCCAGCATCTGAGAGAGGAGAACAGGTTGTTACTAGAAGGGAGTATCTGGTCTTCATATCCATGATGCTGTACTGAGAAATCATGTGTTGCCCTTAGCATATGCATGTTTTAAGCCATTTACTAGCTGTTGGAATTAAACCCATTACACTTTAGGCAAACCTTGTTAGCAACATTATAAGGGCAGAGGGTCTGCTGGGCTGCCTGGATGGTTTGAAGAGCAAGACTGTGACTAATAGATTTCCTCAGGATCAGACTAGAGATGATAACTGCATCTCTCTTTAAAGTGAAGAGAAAAATCTTCCAGCAAATGCAGTCTTGCCAGTAGAGCTGAAACATGTAAAATTTTTGCCAGGAATGAAAGAGCCTTTTCCTCTTTCCAACAGGTTAAATCAGGTGTGATCCCCTTGCAGTCAAAGGAGTTACACCAGCAACAAAGAAAGGTAATTGTAAGATAGGGCAGGCCCCAAACATCAGAATTTGCAAATAACATTCAGACTTTGCATTAGCATCAACTATATCTCCTTTTACCCACTAATTGTGTAATTCCTTCAAAAAAGCAACAGGATTGGTTTCATCTGTTACATGTTGTATGGGCCAAACCCCAGGAAAATATTTCCCTTGGCTCATCCCAAGAAAAACATTCACACATGCTGTTTATTTTGATATTTTCAAATACTACGTTTATCTTATGTTTTAGCTAGATATTCCTTTAAACTTGCTCTTCTGATTCCTTGTCCCTTTGGTATCTCTTAATTAGACCTGGTGACTAATTCAGAAGGAATTATTTATTTAACAAATCCCACCCTTTCCTATCACAAAGCATCTACAAGGAAAACACTTTTTTTCCCAAGTTGGTATTAATTAAAAATTGTTTACAGACATTCAGAGCAGAATTCTTGTTCTGTAGCTTTCCCCTTGTGCTTCTTTGAGTTGTAGCATCAGTGCTCTGCAAGACAGTGATGCCTGAATGACTGACATGGGTAGCTATGCGACAACTTGGAATGGAAAATGTTTATGTCCAGACATAGTTTTCTACAAATATAGACTAATTAATAGTGTCAGACATCTCTGTGTTCTTCGCACAAATCTCTTGCTCACTGTTTTGCTTTCCCTGTCCTGGAGAGAAGGTATGGTCCTGTACAACTTGGGAAGGTCTCCATGCAGTTTGTCCTTGCAGTGGCAGCCAACAGCTGCAAAATGCAATGTGAGCATAGTGTCCTGTCTCCCTGGCTCTCTTCCTTTGCTGATACACTGGCTCTCATCACTCAGATGTCTTCTACTTTTACTGAAGGGAAAGGGAGAGGGAAAGAGGGTGGAGAGGAGAGCTGTGTTTACTTCTCCGTATCAGGTGTCCACACTCCTCGTGTTGCCTCTGCAATATATGAATGCGTATGAATGCATATCTGCATATGCACCTGGAGCATGGGTTGGTATGTGGGAACATCCCTATACCTTTCCACTGACTTTCTCATACACCCTGCTCTGGACGCAGCCAGAGGGGAGAACAGACCTCTCAGCTCTCTCTGTGCTCATGGCAGACACGTGCTGGAGGACCACATCGGACCTCAACAACACACCTGGGTAAAGGGTCATTTTGTAGGAGACAAGGGAGTCATTGCCTTTTCCCAGGGTTTTGAACCTAATGAAGGAGAAGAAATTGGTAGAAAAGCTAACTTTTTTTATCAAAAGAAAGAAAAAGTAGGAAACCATACAAACCTGCTGGGGTTACCTGCATCAGAAAGCACCACTGCTGTCTATAATGCACTACAGACACAGACCCTTCTGCGCTGAAGCTGATGCAAGCCTGATTTCACATGTATACGTCAACATGTCCATAGGGTCAGAAATCACAGCAGAGTACCTTGAAGCTGCGGCAGCCCCAGAAGCACCTCACTGAAAGGAGATGACAAATGGCTCCCCACAGCATCCCTGACAGCCACGCAGGTTGGAAGCCCCAGCACAGGAGCCACATTTCCACTACTCGCATGCTCCGCCTGAATCGCTGGTCGCAGACTGGCCAGCCACGACTTGGAGGCAGCCTTACAGTCAAGCACCAGCACCTCTCCCCATTCAGGTCCTCCCATCTGACAAGCATGGGCAGGCAAAAAGTCTCTATCAAAAATGCCTTTTAAAAAGGAGGTAGTTTTAAAGTTTAGCATCTCTGCAATAATTTTCTTTCAGGGTTTTCTTTCCTAAATTGTTTTTTAAGGAAATTAATCACAAATTTTTATGTAGGTTTCAGAATAGCTTGTTCAGCTCAATTTTGGCAAAGAAACTCAGGAAACTGCAGAGAGATGAAGCTGGAAAGTGATGTCAAGCTGACCATTGCTGCCAAAAGATTTCCGTGGATATCGCATAGAAAATACCTGATGATCACACAGGGCTTAAAGATGATCACATAGGGCTGAGTGTCATTTTAGGAGTTAGGGGAGAAGCAAGAAGAAGAGGGGCTGACATCCCCTGAGCCTGGAAGAGGAAGGAGACTCCCCTTCTCACTGTCAGCAGGGGAAGGAGCCACACTCACAGATGTTCCCCTTTCCTTTAAGCTGGGTGTCACAGAATTCCTGGGCCAGTGATGGGACACAGGCCTCGCGGATGTTGCTGGACAGCTGCCGGAGGCTTCTGTGATAAATAGGTCGGGTTAAAAAAAAAACATCACTGATTCAAGTGAGAGCTCTTCTCATTCATTTTCACCAAAACAAGTTTGGGTTTTTTTTTTCCTAGAAGAAATTAACTTGGGGGGAAGGGAAAGAAAAAAAAAAGAAGTCATTTCATCCCAAATGAAGAGTTTGGTGTTATTTTGGCTCCTGAGGTTCCACGCTGTCTCCCAGGAGCTGCAGCTCAGCTGGCTTGTGTCTGTGTGGGGCCTCCAGCCATGTTTCCTGCAGCACGTGATGCTCGCTGTGATGCACGGCCCGTTTGTAAACAAGGTAACATACAGCACATACAGAGTCAGAAGAGAGAGGCAGTGGAAACGAAGAGGCTAAAGACCATATGGAATATGTAAAGCTTGTCTCATTTAATACTTCTTCACAGCATTAGCTTTTGTTGAAGGATTAAGCTGTCCTAATCTCCACTAAAGCCAAGAGAATAACAAGCCAGTTAGTTATAATTAATCTATTTTCTTGGCTTTGGAGAAAATCCTAAGAGGTTATTTTTCTTCATCTACTAAGCCAATTCCAAGAAAAAACTCCCGTCAGTGTCAGTTATGTGAAAAGTATTTCTGACTGAACTTGAATCCATGCAGCAGCTTTCGAAGTGTTTGCTCCTCTGATGGTTTGAGGTGTGTTTTATGAACGTGTGTGTATTTCATGTCTTCCTTCATGAATACGTTCACCTCCTTTGAGTACCCTAGGTATGTGGCATTGTTTTCCTTCTGCTTTCTTGCTCCATCTACTGGAACCAGTTCTGCATGGCGTTTGAATGAACAAACCATATGATGAGTATATTTATTTATTCTTCTGAAAAAAAAAACAAAACAACTCTTAATCCAGTCTTTACAGTTGATTTATTTTAGTTTTATAATGAAGTACACATTTTGTAAACTCGGTCTCCCTCTTTTTCAGGCTCTTAATCAGAGCCCTGACAGTGAGAATACTATTCTAGACCTAAATGTTCTCATAGGTTTGTGTTCTTACTGACCTTCAGTGTTCCCAAAGTCTTAGGAAAATATGTTGCTGTTTCTCAAAAGATTAGATGTAGCAAAACAAGTAAAAACCCTCTCCCAGCATCAACAAAAGGATGTTTCATGGAATTAGCTGAGATTTGAATTGTACCAGTCATATGTAACTGTCTTTTAAAAAGTAATAATAGTAATAAAAAGCTTCAGAACAGGTGGAAAAGGAGCTAAAACACTAGATGCCAGAGGAAAGTTTAAACCACACCTGTAAGATTCAAGATAATTTTATTGTCATGTTTGTTTGTCCGTTATTTAAAGAAGTGGCTACTGGAAAATTTTTTGGAAAATAATTCTGTTAAGAATTGGCTTGTTAGGATAGGGCTAAATTTCTGTTTAAGTGCTGGATAGGAAATGTTAGAAGTTCTCTCTGTATTTGTGCAGTTAAAACCTCCACAGTTTTTGTCTTGAATTTCTGCTGTCTTTTGTGCATAAAATTCAGCAGAGTAGTCAGGAATCACTCAAGAAACAGACTTTACCTTGTGGGTCAGATTTAGGTAGGGCTGTGATTTCTTCCTGTAATTTCCCATTAAGCAGAGAACCCTGTCTATGTTCCCCTGTCTATGAATTTCAAGTGAAACAGTTAAGACTGGTGAAATATCAGTATTTTTGTCAAGGCTCATCTGGGTTTAGCATTAGTAGTCAATGAAAGAATAGCAATTTACACTGAATTAACTAAGACATTTTATGCAGTCAAATTTAGAAAAACTGGCACTAGTGAATCTTTTCCTCTGATCCTGTTATGGTAGTTGGAGCTCCAGCAAAACATGAGGCTATGGGCTGGAATATGATATTGGTAAATTCTGAAAAGTGTGTGTCTACCAACAAACAGTGTGCAGAGACCTTTGTTCAAACAAGAATAGTGTTATTCTCACAGCTTTATGGTCCTATTCTCCTGCTCCCCTGATTCCACCTCCCTGGCTAGCTTCTTTCTAGCTTAAAAGGCACAACTTTCATTCTAAGAACAGTCTTTCCCAAAAATGCATAGTTCAGCTACAGGACTGCAATAGCCTTTTCAAGTTGATGGATCACATTGCTTCCCTGTTTATTCTCTCCCTGAACTTAGTGAAATCAAACACTATAGCACGGGATAACAGACAACCCATCCCCAGAAGCTGTGTATCTTACATAACCTACATAGATTTAACTAGACTATGGATCAGTTTTCTTAAATTCTTACCTATGTTATATTATTTATAACAGTATCGTGTACTACCTCCTCTTTCATCAGAATAACATCAATAAAATAATTATTCTTTTAATTCCTTATATATTTAAATTCAAGGATCATTGTTTTAAAAAGTGAATCATAGTTGTGTCTGCCTTAAATCCATGCCACTTGGAAGCACAGAGTGATAACTGTTCTGAAAATCAAGTTTACTAAAACCAGCCCTAACAAGACATCAGTATGAACATAGACAAAATTGCTAGTCAGTTTTGAAGAGTGATCCAATCTCAGGAAAATGTAGGGTCAAATCCCAAACTGCTGACTGCCCACATTTTCCATAGCATTGACATAGTGGGACTCATTGAAGACCATAGCAATGGAAGGGTTTGCTGTGGATGCACATTTTATCACTGCTGTCGCATTTCTCTGTCTAACTTTCCTACACTTGATTGAAAGCTGCATGCAGAGTTGCATAGAAGAAACACTCTCTGTACAAGGGCATACTGAAGCCAAAAGAAAGACTTCCACTGATTCCAGTGAGGTTTGAATCCGGGGATCTTGTCTCAGGTGGCCACATTAGAGGCAGACATAATATAATGCCATGATAGTAATCATTTTGCTCATTAAAACTGTATCTGTAGAAGTAGGACATCAATGGGAATACCTTAGAAAATGCTGTATGTGTGAGTAGAAGAGTCGTTGTTACTGACTTTTTTAAGAACCAGGAAAAGTAAAGCTGCAGCATTGTGCTGACAAGCAGACTGAAAATACACATAAAAAATTTCATTAGATCATTATGTATGAATAAAGTGTATTATCGGTCTGTCTCTGGAGTTGTTAGGGAATCTGATTAATTTTAACAATTCCATTGGCGGTGTGAAAGAGGCAGTAAGGCAGCCTGTTAATTAATGCAATGATTAATAATTTAATAATCAATTAATAATTGAGTACGTTTGCAGATGATGGGTGAAGGATGGGAACTGCAGGGAATATTCAGAGTTTTGGTAGTACTGAGGGATTTAGGAAGCGCTGAAACACATTTAGAAAATAACTAAAGCAGAACCTTCCCCAAAAAGATTTCATATAGGGCATACAGAATCCATACTTATTTTTGTGCTAGAAATATACCTCAACCTCTATTGCCTGTGGGCCTTTCAGATGAACCACATACCAATGTCCTCTACAAGATAACTGGGAGTTCAGGTGTACATCTTCCTCCTCTCTCCATACCTCTAAGTGCAATAAAGGCACTTTCTACTGGTATATCTGAAAATCTTGTGTTACTGGGCACGTGAGATGTCTTAACCAGTATATAGCGTGGAGGAATTTACCTACAAGAATAGGTCACAAACAAAACTGGTTTATATTTTCTTCTCAAAAACAAAAGACCAGACGGGGAATAGGAAGACCATCTGTGCCTAATTAAAGGGTGAGGCTGCATAACAGCAACAGATGTTATATTACTGTAGTCAGAAGAGTTTATTGCTAACAGTGGTAAATATTGTGCATGTTGAGTTGGGTATTTCCAAGCAATAATTTAACAGACAAACTTCCACATAGGCTACCCTTTTCTTCCTGGACTACATTTCATTAGTTTTTAGTGTCATGAAAGGTCAAATTGCAGAAGAGGTCTAGATAGCAGTATTTTCTACATAATGCTGAGGACTGAAAAGCCAATGATATCCATCACAAAAAGGCATCTAGTGCTGATGATTAAACAAAACAGGCAAGTTTGCATGAAGAAAACATGACAGAAAGGGCTAACATTCCTGCAGCTTCACTCAGTTCCCGAAAGTCCTCTTTAAAACTAGAGATAACCACAGTGAGAGGGTTCACCTGCCTGCATGGATCAGATAGATTCTGTAACTGAAAGGCATTTAAGTTCATAGCATGACTCAGGAGCAGGGACCCCCTTCAATCTGGGTCAATTTCTTCTCCTGAATAACTTATGCAAGCTGTTTGAAACTACCCTGCACCAATGATCCAAAGGAGAAGTTGTGGTACATGTAACAGCAAACTCTTTCAGTCGCCATGAGCTTCTGCTGGCCACAGAGGTGGACACACCTTAACGTTGCATGATAATTACAAGGTTGCATCCATTATATCTGTGTTAAGGCTTTATACAAGCGTCATTCCTCCATTTTGTTACTTCCTATTCTCACTGTTCTGATTTGATGTGCAATTATGTACGTTCCTATTAATGTGACTCCACATGAAGCCTAGAGTGTGGATTTGGTGTTTTGTGACTATGTGTCATACTTCAGTGTGGTATTAGCTGCTCACATACAAAGGGATGTGGGGTTTTGTTTGTTTGGGCTTTTTACTTCAGAGTTGGAGTAATCTGAAGGGCCATGAAATTCTAAACTAAATCTGCAGGAACATCTATGCAAATTTTTTTCTGTGCTTATTTTTTTCCTTTCTTTTGCAGAGATTTTAGCTCATTTTCATTGCTAAAGCAAGGAATGTCAATAGCTCACAGGTTTTATTACCGCTTTGTGTTTCTTCTTGCATCCCTGTTCTCTTCTTCCCTAGAGAGAGCTTTCCATGCATGTCTCTTGAAGCAGTCATTCTCTGCTTCTGAGACATAAGTTAGGGTAAGGGGTTGCTTTGTGGGTAGACTTACAAGTATCATGCTGATAAAAAGGGATCAGATAAAGTCTTGCTTTGTCCAAAAGAGATAAATTAGAAACTGGGAATGAATGAATGCCCAATCAGTGATCTACAATTACAGGAGCTGATGGGAATCGGTGTCAGGAGAATCCAGAGGTTGCCATAGAAATGTAACAATGGGTGCAATCCTCAGGGACTGCACCTGAGTCAAGTACCAAACATGCAGGAATTCTCAGTGAATGAAACTCTCAAGTTTAAGAGAAAAACAGAAACCATATCACAGATAAAGATAATAGAGCTGTCTGTCCTGTTTGTGATATCATGGTAGATCCCATCTGGATGTTAGCCGTGATTGCTACTATGCTGCTTTCCCAGCCTTGTTTGGGTGAAATATATAAACCTCAGGAGAACTTTCAGAGCTTCAGTGTACTCCTGCTGGCTTCTCTAGTTCCTTTTGCTAAGAAATCTAGAAACACATTATCATTTTTTTGACCATAGCAAACATTTCAGTTGCTTGTTATGGGAATTCTGTGTAACAACAGCCTGATGCATTCATCTTTGGGATAGCATTTTTCTGACCATTTTTGAGTGACTCACAGTTTTAAAAAGACAAGAGGGTATTTTCTGGGTAGAGGGAAGGTGTGCAAAAATGGTTCTATTTTAAGAAGAGGCTTAACTCTGAATATCCTTCATCCAACAAGCTACTGGAAGAGAGGGTGCCATGCAACCTGTAAGCCTCTTTCTAAATCCATTTCTGCATGTAGTCACACATACCTGGAAAAAGAAAGGGACCATTATGATAATCTAAAGGTCTGGCAAGATAGGTATTTCTACTGTTTGGAAATATAATGTTTCTCCCCATTAGAGGCATATTGAAGTGAAGAAAATTAACTGCATCTCAATCAACTCGAGTTGTAAACAACAAACGTAGACAGTTCCAAACCCCCAAATCCACCACCAGAATACCCTCTAGTCTAAATGAGGGAATAAATGTCATTAATATTCACTGCCTTGATATATTAGACCTTGGAATCCCTGACAGGCCTTTTTGATCTTTTGAAGGTAAAATGAGACAATTTGTTTTTGAGAAGATACAGTGCCCTCATTTAAATGTTAATCTTAGAGGGGGGGAAACCAAGGCTTATGTCTTAGCCCTGTCACAGGTTTCCAGCAGGGGGCCAAATTCTTACAAAAGATATTCATTCAAGCACCTAGAAAAATTAAAACAGAACAAAACAAGCATAATCAACTGGGAATCTAGCAGTGACTAATTCTTTCAGTGATCTAAACATCTTAACGACTCTGACTCGGGAGGTTAGGTGCTGGACTTCGGCAACCTAAAGCCCAAGCGCACAATCTAAGACAGACATCAGGGCTCCTGCTGCAGTGCAGGGAAGGAGACGACCATCCTCTGAGGTGATTCATCTGCCCATCTCAGACAGCAGTGCCGAGATGGCATGAGTAGCTGGCTGGTGGTGCCTTTCTCTCTCTGGTGACTGCAGAGGGAACTTACCTAAATTTTAATAGCTATGTTTTGATCATACAAATCCTATCCTCTCAGCCTCCCCAAATGCAATAACATGACTTTTGGGCCTGACAAGGATGTTGTTCACATGACCACAGGTGACTATGACGTATTTATACCAAGGAAAAACTTAAATTGTATTTAAGGAGAAGACTATTTTCCTGTAATTTTCCCAGCTATCTCAATCAATTAGAAACACCATATATAGTTTCTACCCAGTACTTTGTGTCAGGAGCTCTTCAAATAGCTTGTTTTAGATAATGTATATATTAAAAAAGGAGAAACCTCTTAAACACATTTTTGCACATTTACAAACTGTATTTGTAGTCCGGAGTGTATATAGTCAAATTGAGATCTGGGCAATATCCATAGCAAATTGTTATTAATTAAAAAATACAAGTTTCAGAAGAGGGCAGAACTCTCCCTGAATTAACTTAAAATTCAGCAAAT
Source organism: Nipponia nippon (assembly GCF_047370975.1). Lineage (NCBI taxonomy): Eukaryota > Metazoa > Chordata > Aves > Pelecaniformes > Threskiornithidae > Nipponia > Nipponia nippon. The sequence continues at coordinate 82,440,708 of NW_028262347.1, read as the reverse complement.
AAGTTTTGACAGGGGAAAAAGAAGAAAGCATTTGGAGAGGTCAGACTTTTGGTTCAACAAAGTTAAACATTTGCAATTTTATTCAAGTTGACGTTATAATTTCAAAATTGATCTACTATATAGAAGGGATAAATAGCCTTAAATGAAACTTTAAAAATGAAACTCCAGAATGAAACTTGTCATTTCAGCCCACCCTGAAACAGTTCGCCCGTTTTCATTTTCTTAAGTTTAGGCACTGAATGAAAAAAAAACCCACAATTATTTTCACATCTCTCAATAAATTACAAAAATTCTTATAGAAAAAGATCTTTCCATCTAAGGGAACAATTAAATTCTTAGGCTTTAGAAATATATAAAATATCATTATAATGTTAAAGAGCAATCATATTGTATACAATGCCTGAAATGGAAGCACTTCTTTTGGTTTGTGTTTTTGATGGTTTTGAAAGCATTGTTGAAAAGACAAAATGAGAAGAAAATCTTTTATACAGACTCCAAATTTCAAGTTGGGTAAGAGACAGAATCTACAGTAAAAGAAATGGATTTTTTAAGAAAGTTTTATTTTCATTCATAACAGAATAAAGTTATTAATTAGATGCTTGTAGATGAAAGCTTGGTTAGTGAACATGTTCATCTTCCAATAAAATGCAGTTCTGCAAGACATTTTACTTTACAGTAAATGTACAACAGCAGCAACTTTTGTTACTTTACGTGCAATGTACATGAAGATGCCACATGATTTACAGGGCTTGATTCCATTTTCCTTTGTCAGCTTCCCACTGGTGTTGGTTTAGTGGCGCAATTCCTCTTGATACTGGCTGAATTCCCAGTCTAAGTGAGAGGAGAATCAAACATGCAGGTTTTTTTTTTTTTGTTCAGGACAATGAATAACAATGAGCTTCCCTAGTTCTAGCAGCTTTACTTCATTCTGATGCATATGTTGTGGCCTCTCTGCTCATTAGCACATACATTCAGGCTCCTGCTAAACAAAACACAATATATCTGTAGATGAAAGTGCTCAGTGATTTTCATTCCTTCTGCTCCCACAGCTCTGTGCCCTTAACGACAGCCCTGCATGCTCTACAAAGACAGCACCAAGTGGCAGTGTATGTTAGGAAGGCACAATGACTCCTGAGACTCCACATGTTTATAAGCTATCTGCTGGCAGCTACAAGCCATGAAACCATACGTTGTGTGCCCTTCGCTGTGGTTGGTCAGATCTGCCAAAAGATAGATAGACAGCAGGAGTGTCCCTTCTACTCCCCGTGCCTCACAGGGTATCTGCAGAAAGAGGGACGGTTGGAGTCCTACCACTGAGACTGCATGAGTGAGAATTCCTGCATGCCTACCCGACTCACACGCATCACCACAAGGACCAGCTACAGCCACAATATAGCCCTTATCTCACACTGATAAAGTCTGAAAATGCTGCAGCCCAGATAATGTATAAAATGTAATGGAGACCTTTGCATATGGAGTTTCTAAGGAAGCAAAAGAAGCCTCCTTTTTGCTCTCTGTCTCTTCCTTGACTGTCTCTCCCTCCCTTGCTCCAGGTTCAGAATCATGTCACACAGTAAGCATGTATTGCAGAGGTAAGCATAGTATGTTACCCTTCCTTAAGGAGTCACACTTCTGTGTGCTGCGAGCTAAAGGAGGCAAAGCTGCCTTTCTGACTTCGGTTAAACTGACAGAAGCTGGCAGCCCGGATCCTTTCGCCTTTGGTCCCACTTTTGTGTTTCTGCTTGTCACGTGCAATAAAGCTTTCAATGAGCTTCAGTTTTTCATGTTCTTCCTTCAGGAAGAAGTCAACAAGCACGCTCTTCTCCTTTTTAATCTGTTCACTGATGTCCTTGGGGATGTCAGGAATCATCCAGTCAACCAGAACACTGAGGAACATCACCAAGTTCTGCAAACACAACAACAGACATGAAACAATTACGAAAAATCTAAAATACTTGCACTAGAGCAAAACCAAACCTTTGCTATGAGGTTTGACATAGGTTTTACACCTATGAGGCAGGTGTCAAACACATTTTGCTGATGACATGTAGTATTAAGCAGTTGAGTAAGGCCTTAGATCAAGAAACAGCTCACTTTTGTGCACAACTCCCCCTCAGTGGAGCGGCTGAATTAAACACATGCTTCAGTTAGGTTTGAAATGGGAAAGGACTTCGTCAAATGATTCATGGCCTAAGCAGCTAAAACAGGATTATTCTTTACAGGCGTTCAAAGGTGCTCAGTTCTCAACATCAAATTCATTGAGACTGAGTTCAGGATCCATTACTGTAAGGGCAACATCAGTGAAAGCATCCTCCAACACAATCATACCCATGTGTTTCCAATATGGTCTGAGCAGACAGCAGACAACTTTCATGGTCGTTCTGTCCTCAAATCCTTCTTTCTGCTGACAAGCAGGATTTTTTTACACTACTGCAGCATGCAAGCCACAACCCTGAACCTCAAGTGTCAAGGTCATTACAAGTGATGCTCCTAACACAGAGGCAGGAAGCATACTGGGCAAAAAGTTTTGCTTCTTTGTGAAATTTATAGATAAATTATGCTTTGGGGCTTACATTATCATGATAATGCTTTGAAAACTGCTATGTTGTGTAATACCTCAAAATGTGTGAGAATGTTTGCTGACAAGGCTACTAACATGAACCCTCCATCCCCATCTGAGACAATGGAGCTAATTAACCAGGGAATGTACTCTGGCAGAACAACAGGCAGGCTATTTGAAGCCCAGCATAACCAGTTGGTTTTAAATGTTTTGCAGCCAGTGGTGGAAAATTACTGAAAACAGAGCAAAGAAGCAGAAGAAGGCAATATAAGCCAAGCAGGACTCACAGTCACACTTAGGAATATTTGTCAGGTGAGGAGAAAAGACAGGCAGATTTCAATATGGTGAGCCCAATTTGACTGTGGAGGGATCCCAGGTCATGGAGGAGAGCAGAAGGCCATTCGGAAGGCAAGCCATGATAGCAAATCCTCTGCCAATGAAATCTCCACGCTGGGGACAATTTACTCCATTTACTTGTAGAAAGTAGCAAAAGACCTTGGAGGATTTATTACCTCTGTTTATTTCTTGATTTGGGTAAAGAACAGCATTTCACAAGCCTACATAGCATTTATGTGCTTTTTTCAAGTGGTGCTCCTGAGAGTATAAAAGCTGACAGAGTCCACTTAACTGAAACGTTCAAGAGCCTGGACTATTTTGGGGATCGCTGCTAGTGCCAGGGGCTAATGTGGGCTGTGGGGCTTCCCTTTCATGAAGGGAGAGGAAATTTCCACTGAGGTGTGCCACAGTACTCCGAAGGGAGAACCTGTGCTGCAGCCCACTGACACCTCAGCAGGCTGGGTGCAAACACAGCAGGCTGGGTATTTGCAAACAGAAAAGCTCTATTGGACATGGGCTTCTTTGACACATGGATTTCAATCCACTTATTATGATATTTCTGTGAATGAAATTGCAGCAACTCAACAGACTTACCTGAAATAGAATAACAAAAGCCAAGCGAGCGGATAAGATCGCCCAGTACTGTTTAGAAAACTCATACTGATTTTGGGACCAAGGTGGTTCTCTGTAGTCTTTGAACCTGTCAGTGGAGACAGCTCAGTTATCACACAGTTCCAGCAACTCCTCCTGCACCAATTGCTTTGATAAACATGATTTTCCAATCGCAAAACCTAAAGAATCAAATCCTCCAGATGTTCCTACTTCAACCCTTATTATGAAATACAACTCCAGAATTAGAGCTGGACTATCTCCACTGAATTTAGCAAGCTTAGTCTGGTTTTCACAGTTGTAACCAAAATCAGAACATTGTTCTAATGTTGGAAATTTCCAGATTTTCCAGGATTCACAAATGCCTCCTTTTTTTTGTTAATGTTAAATTGATCTCAGCATACAGGGAATAAAATGTTGAAATTAAAGCACAGAGATAGTCCAAGGCATTTTCAGACTAAAGGAGACAGGCCTACATTCATCTCACCTAAACCTTGATTAATTTAGGGAATAATTCAGCCCAGATAAAATCTGACTCACACTTTGGTGGTTCCTGTCTTTGCATTAACGACAGGGGGAGCCATGGGAAGGGCACTTCCTAAATTAACTGTCTAGCCTTAGACAGGATAAAACAGAGCCTTAGTGGTTTGGTGTAAAGACTGATGCTTTTAGTACTATCATCAATCATTTGGAAGTAAACAACAGGCTAATAAAAGTCACAGATGCTCCTAAATTGGAAAGTTTTGCAAATAGCAGGAAACACAGAAAGCAATAAGAAATACAGACAGGAAACACAATGAGAATAATCTGGGGAAATGGAAAATAATTAAAAATAAAACAATTGAAGGATCTTTGAAAGGATAGAGTTTGAAAGAAAATGCAATGAAAATAGCCTGGATCTTCCAGTGGCCAGCAAGTTAGCACAAGTTTGAAATATGGCAGCAGGACAGTATGACTTGCGGATGTATAAACAAAAGGCACGACGGTGCTGGGGGGTATTAGCCCTCTCTACCTTCCAGGTAAAGCCACACCTGGAATGCTGCATTCAGCCATTCAGCTGTGGGAATTTCAGAGGAAAAAAAGGGGGAAAAAAAAAAGATAGCAGCAAATTGAAGGCAGTTCAACAAAACAATCCAGGGGCTGAGGAGACTGACTCACCAGAAAAGATTAAAGAAGAGCACATGTATTGCTCCACTTCGGTAAGTAACAGCCACAATTGGACATGATAACCATGCACAAATTGTGCCCTTAGGACCGAAAAGGATAATTTAGTGCTGTTCACAGTGTTTGACTAGGAGTAATGGGATGAAATTAAGAAATGGAAAATCTGTTTTGAATACCACAAAACCCTTCCTGACAGTAAGATTCATTAGGCTGTGGAAAAGCCTCCATTGGGGGATAATGGAGAAGGTTCATATATAAAATCTGTCAGCTTCAGTTTGCAGGTGCGCTTAACAAAATTACCTTCAGGTTCTGTCCACATGGTTTTGCATGTTAAATTATACATTTACAACCCACACACCCCCTACATCCCACCCCGCCTCCCCCTCCTCCCCCCCTGCAAGAAATACAGTCTGAAATGCTGGATGTAATTCTATGCTGCACCTTCTGGAGACAAAGGACACAAGGTACAACCCATGATGGGGAGAGGGAGGAGGGAGAGGAGGAGAAAACAACTTTAAATTGGGGGCTGTATTAATTTATGGAAGCACTACCTGGGCTGTATTAGACCCTGCATTATTTGTTTTGTTCAGCGGTGCATACACAGCAGCCAAGCTCTCCGTCCTGTCTTACACGGGATTCCTGTTTGGTCCTGTGCTGTGCCTGCACTGCGAGACTCCCCCTCTAGTACCTTTCTGTACAATGTGGACTCCTATGTGTTTCTCAAATCTGTGTACGAGGGCTGCAGCAAGGGCCAGAATCAGTTCCCTTGAGTTTAATCTGCCTGAACATCAAAGCCAAGGAAAACCACTGAATTTGTTGTGGATTTTACCTAGCACTATAAATCAATCCCAGTCTTGAAACGGAGCCCAGGTTCACCTGCAAGGGTCACCAACTGTGGTGGGTTTTCTATTTAATGTACTCTGAGCTTCACAAACTATGTAAGTGCTCCAGGACATCAGACCCCATGGAAATTTCTCCTGGCTTAGCTGGAAATCACACTGCTTATGATGCCTGAATCTACATTCAACAGAACACTAGCAAATGATTTATGGTGAAGGAAGATCCTGTCAGAGCTACAGACAGGGTAGCTGGGCCTCCTCCTCACCTCCCTTTTTAATTATTCTATGGCACATGGGATTTCAAGGTGCAATAACCCAGGCCTTTTCTAACCACTATATTCTACAGGTAGTCTCTTTTAAAAAAAGTCCATCTTTCCCCTCACCTCTTCAATTCTTCATTCTTAAAAATTTGTTTCAGCAGGTATGCTAGGAAGAGCAAACAACTTGTGGTCCTAAGACTATTGTCTTTAAAAAATAGTAAATACCTCTAATTCCACTGAAAAGGGACAAGAATATGAAGTAGTCAATGTGGTTTAAGAATACAGCACAGAAAATTCTGAGGGGAAGAAAGAAAAATGCACACTGAGAGTAAAGATATGTTGGGGAAGTAAGGATGGATGGAGAGGACCAGGCAAGACTTAGACAAAACTGAACTGCAGGCAGAGCTAAGAGAAATATGCAAGTATATTTAAAAAGTATATTGTGTGGGGAAAAAGAAAGACTGGTAGAAAAAATCAAAATGTGTATGTAGGTGGAATTGTGAATCAGTCTAAATAAGCTGATCTGTTTAATGTCCTTTTCCAGCTGGTCTTTGACAAGAAACTGAAGAAAACATGACCAAATCACAAGAACTTTTCAGGGAAAAACATTAGAATCCACCACTGATCATTGGGAATAGAGGAGAGGAATCCCAGGGCATTAAGAAAATTAATTCTTTCAAAGGCACTTTATAAAGTTGCTGAATATTGGAGCAGACTTGTGTTAAGGGAAAAGTCCTTTTAATGACTCCGTATCTGCTGCTTTCTTCTTTTCAGTGTGACCAGCATGCTTTCATGTACTCCATTATCATACCAGATTATAAAGTTTAAAAGGGCTAACCAAATAAAAATGTCACATAACTTAGCAAGGTTTGCTTTAATTTGCCTTCAGCTACCCAAATGTCCTTTTGCTCTGAAAAAAATCATTACAACTAATGCTATGCATCAGAATGGCGTTACAGCAATGTTTATTTGGAAGCAGTGTCAAAGAGTTCACAACATTGCAGCAAATGCTGCTCAAAATATTTGAAGAATGTATCTGGATGTTTGGTGGGAGAGTTGTTTCTGGCTTGTTATGGTTATTTTTAAGATACCTTAATCTCTGGCAATGCCCGTAAGGAGCAAAATGCAGGCTTATTGTAACCACATTTATCTACAGAGGTCAGAGAAATCTAAGAATAAGAGAGGTCAGCTTGTTCCCAACATATTTGCCAGAAACAGAAAAGCAAATTTTAGTTCCAGCTTAAGGGACAGTGTTTGTTGCTTGTCTCTTGGGACACAAGCTAGATACCCCATATTTTATCACAGTGATAGTTCTGTCCAAAGCTGTGATTTTGATAAGATTCAAATGAGGCGGGTGATAATGAGAAACAGTGAATGTGGATGCTGACATCTTTTCCTAATTGTTTCCTCATAATGGAACAGAAATGCTCTCGTAGTTGTTTCTCATTCAGACTAGTACATGGTCAAACATTTAGTGTATGCTTCTTGTTTGCAATCAATTTTTTCTTTTTTTTTCTCAGTGGCACAGACTTGATATTATCAGGCAGGGACCACTTTTATACCTAGTGTGGATTGTTCCCTTCTCCCTGCATTTTGGCTCTGTTGAATCCATGCTCATCTGAGGAGTGCATTTCATCACCGTTGTTAACGCACATGTTTACAAATACACTGGCAGTCATAGACCATAAATAGAGGCCAGTGACTGAGACCAGGTAAAGAGTAGCAAAGTGAAAATAGCGAAGTCACAGCGAAGCAGAAGATCCATATGGATTGAGATGGTTGTTGAAGGAAAACGCAGGCTAATTTTGGGGTACAAATTAAAAAGTGCTAGGAACTGAGAGCAGGAAAGCATTTCACACACTTACAAATCTATCAGGAAGTATGGAGATGCTGTGTACTCTCACACATAACATTATACTAAGAAACAGCTCCTAGCAACATACTGAAACGGGGAATAGCAGAGCTCACAGGGAACAACATTTTGAGAAAAGGAAGAGGACAGGCCCCACAATTAAGGTGCTTTACCCTGTCTGCCACAAACAAAGTAGCAGGTAGAGCACAGGATGCAGCTTTAAGCACTGAAGAGCTATTTTTTCCTTTCTCTCTGCCCTCAGCTCTCATCTGACTGCCTCCCAAGAGGCAGCAGAGATTCCTTTAACAAAGTTCCTGACACTGGGACATGGCTGTGCTGAGTTATATTCTCTCTCTTTACCTGCTTAAAAGTTAGGAGTCTTATCTGTGCACTCATCTAGCCTCTGTTGTAGTCAAGGTAAGAAGGTAGGTACATCCCAAAGGCAATCCCAAGAGCAGTGCCTGAGTTAAAGGGCCTGATTTCTCTCTGCATTTACTCTGCTTCCGGTGAAGGAACTGAGATGTATAATTTTTGTGGGTTATAGTTGGGTGAGATAAATACTCTGCTTAAAATCAGTGGGATCCTAAGTATGATTAAAGTTTGCTTGCACAGGAGCAGGAGATAAACATGCACAAACTACTTTGAATAATGCTAACTTTAAGACTTCTTTCTTGAAAATGATTACATTACGATATTTAATATATTCTCTAAGATGAATATTTATTTGTAGGCCTCATTGAAGAACTTCCATCTATCCCTTCTCAAGCTATTTGAGCAAAATTAGAATGGAAAAAAAAAACTCTGATTTCGTGGGAGATAGGTATGTAGTCTACATTTAGAAATGTGCAGTCATTTAGAAGCAAGGGGAGGTTTTTGGCTACTTAAGGAACCTGAAGTGAAAAGAAGTGAATTGTTCTGAAGGGCAATATACAGCACCTGTTAGAAGCATAATTACAAAGTTAATTTCTGTCTTTGCTTTTAAGTGGCTGCTTGTTTCTAAATTAATTTGTTTTAGAGGGGTAAAATCAGGAAATATTTAAAATTAATTGAATTTTGTGGGTTTTTTTTAAATCAAAATGTTTGATTTATTTGAAATATTTTCTCTCCCCAACTTTAATGTGAAGACAAAGATTTTGGTAGCACAAAAATGTGCATCCTAACTAGCTTTAGTTACAAGCCTTCTATGTCACACTGAGAGCTGCTCTTGCAGATGTATATAAGAGACTAATGGTCATAACTTAAGGGTAACCCTATAAAAAATTTCCAGCTGCCTTAGCTATCTCTATCTACTCTGTAAATACAATTTCTTTAAGAAACTCTGAATGTCAGATATGCAGTAATGTAGGGATCATTGCAACTAATAATGAAGAAATCTATCTGTATTTTGAATAGAGATTTATCAAGGACAACGAATTCAACTGAATGGGAGGAAGAAGAAAGAATTCTAAAGCTCTAACCAAAAAACACTACATGATATTTACAAAATCTACAATACTAGCAGTATTTTCTGTCAGTATCTAAAAGTACTCAAGAAACCAGTATTGCAAGAAAAGGCCAGTCTGATGCTAGATGGTATGGGAATGTCACCTATAAGATTTGTCTCATCATTCTGCTCTGCTTGATAACTGATTTTGTTCCCTTGCTTTGACACTGATGCTGAGAGAATATGGTGATAGATTTCAAGAATCCCATCTTTGACACCTTACCCAAAATTTGATCTCAGAGTAAAACCACACAACAAAAGCACGAGAGCAAAGACCTGAGTTTGTCATGGAGAAACTGAGGCCTTATGGCCTAGACAAGTGGTCTGTGCAGTGGGTGAGGAATTGGCTGGTGGGCCGCACCCAAAGGTGGTGGTGAATAGCTCTTTTTCAAACTGGCAACCCGTCACAAGTAGGGTCCCCCAGGGATCGATATTGGGCCCAATGCTATTCAATATCTTCATAAGTGATCTGGATAACGGGATCAAGCGTAGCCTGATGAAGTTTGCAGATGACACCAAATTGAGTGGGGAAGCAGACACTCTGGAAGGGAGAGCCACCCTGCAGGAAGATCTGGATAGGCTGGAAGAGTGGGCTAACATGAACCTTATGAAGTTTAACAAGGACAAGTGTAAGGTCTTGCACCTGGGAAAACATAATCCAGGAGTGCAGCTCAGGCTGGGATCCACCTGGCTAGAGAGCAGCTCTGTGGAAAGGGACCTGGGGGTCCTGGTGGACAGGAAGCTCAATATGAGCTAACAGCATGCTGCTGCAGCCAAGAAGGCCAATAGGATGCTGGGTTGCATCCAAAAGGGCATCACCAGCAGAGATAAAGAAGTCATTATCCCTCTCTACTTGGCGCTTGTCAGGCCACACCTGGAACACGGTGTACAGTTCTCATTCCCGTTATACAAAAAAGATGTGGACAGGCTGGAGGTGGTCCAGAGAAGGGCCACCAAGATGATCAAGGGTCTGGGAAGCCTGTCAGATGAGAGTAGGCTGAGAGAGCTGTGTTTGTTCAGCCTTGAGAAAAGGAGGCTTAGAGGTGATCTCATCACCATGTACCGGTACTTAAAGGGGAGCTACAAAGAAGATGGAGAATCCCTTTTTACAAGGAGTCACATGGTGAGGACAAAGGGTAACGGGTACAAGTTACTCCCAGGGAGATTCTGATTGGACACGAGAGGTAAATTTTCACAATGAGAACAGTCAATCATTGGAATAATCTCCCCAGGGAAGTGGTTGGCTCTGCTATGCTGAACATGTTTAAGACTCAGCTGGACATGGTGCTGGGCCATCTCATCTAGATTGTGCTAGAAAGGTTGGACCAGATGATCCTTGAGGTCCCTTCCAACCTTGTATTCTGTGATTCCATGATTCTGTGATTCTATGAGTTTGAGAAAGGAGACTGGGAAAGACAGAGGTCAAACTAGTTTTAGAACCAGGACAGGTTCAGAAGGCAACTGTCAGGAGTACTAGATTCAAAAACCTTGCGACACATCAGAAAAAGACAGCGAACTTACGCAAATATATTACGCATCAAAACAAGACAGACCTGTGTGTAGTAAAAAACATATAGATGAAGGCACTCCTTCCAAAGAAAATGGAAAAACAAGTTTTGTGATGATTTCTTGCCGTTGCAGAGGCTAAGCACAGTGTGATTTCAAGGCAGTCCAAGAGGAAGTTGAGGCAGGCTGTTGAATATAACTGACCCGAGTAGCTCAGTTTTGAACAGCCTTGGGTTGTACTGCCTTAAAACAGCTCTTTGAATTTCTGCATATTTTTATAAAAAAGCAAGGTTACTTTGAGAGCCCTGGAACCATGTTAGTGATTTCTCAAGTAAACTGGGACTACTTCATAGGTATCTGCACTACAGAGCAGTGGACTAGACATTCTGGACATATTTTAAAGGAAGTTGAGCCTTGTTTCCCCAGTCTGAAAAGATGGATCTGAAATATAAGACATATAGATGGGGAAGAGTGCAGGTTTTAAAAATGGGCAGAATGTATTGAAAACTCAGATCTCATCAAGTAAACACTGAGCTTAATAAAGGAAAAGAAAGCCTGGTTCTAAGTAGTGAGGATCCATTTAAAAAAACTCACAGTTTTTAATGAAAGTTGTGTTTTTCAACAAAGAAAGAATTTTTTTTTTATTTGAGTAAGTCTGCCTAAATTGTTTATTTTGCCTTTTAATGCACTGGAAAAAACCCTTCTAAGAACCTTCTAACATAGTGAGAATACTCTAAAAGCTGTACTCTTAAAAAACACCTTTTTAAAGGCACAAATATTATCAGTTCGCACTTGGAAAAATTTTGCCTGACAAAAGACCCAAAGAAATTACTTTGACTATGCAAACTGTCATTAGAAGTATTTTACCTGCAGAATAAAACATCCTGTGCAAACGGGGAGTTTTCTGGCTGTGTTCCAGCCTTGAGATGACTGACATTGAAGTATGAGAGTGTGTGATTGATGAAGCCATGCATGGTTCCATTTTGACTGTATGCATATTGATACATAAGGCGTGGAATGAAATCAGATGTGACAGCAATTACAAAAGCCTGAGAGACAAAACAAAACCAACCAAACAACAGCATCATGAATCTATGTCTAACATGTTTCAGGTTAAGTTAATTCAGGTGATAATTTTCACATTCAAGTAAGTTTAGAGTGGTGATGAAGCGAGAGTTAAATGGCCAGACCTGGTACGGAACATATACCTATATAAATGCACAGTAACCTACTCTGTTGCTAGGGGAAGGTTGTAGTTAGGGAAGTGGAATATTTCTTAGAGCATAGAGTAGCAAAAGCAATTAATGTACTGTACATTTCTCCAACTCTTTCCATCCATGGAGCCATTAGGAGATTTATCACTGGTTTTAAAAAACTACAACAAGATATAATAGGTAGCTGGTGTAATTTGGAGTATAATTTGGCATAGTTACAGAGTGTTATCTGAGATAAACCAGTTGAGTGTAAGGTAGTCATCCTCCATTTTCCCCTCTGCATCAGGATTTACACATCTGACACTGGTGGATCTCATGCTGGTATAAAACAGATATAATTGTGAAGTGAATCAGACACAGAAGTATCTAGATCATGTCAATAAGAATTCATTAGATTCATTTAAAACTACGGTTTGCTAAATAGTTCTTCTGCATCAGTGTTATACAGATGGAGAAGTAGAACTGGGCATTCAGGATTTTTTAAAATTGGGTATGCACATATTTACATTTCTGTCAACAAAACGTAGCTAACTGATATTTTAATGGAATCCCCAGGAAATAAAAATGTTCAGAGTTTGCTTGACACAGAAAATAACCCAGCATTATAAATCTGCAAAGTGTATTCAGATAAAACTGAGAGGCTGCAGAGTTTTGCTCATCCAGCACAGATCGCTGCTGGAAATCTGAAATCTATGACAGACAGCAGAATTATAGGTATGTGCAGGGCTGCACAGATTTCATACCTTAAATCCTGGAAACTGCTGAGCCATAATTGAGCAGTGCTCCACCCAAGTCAAACAACACTGCTTCTCTGGAGGCATTATAGTTCTCCCAGTTGTAATGAGAGCTTACATACTACTACAGAGTGCTGTTGTGCTGGAAGCTATTGTACTAGATAAATTGCATAACACCTCTGCACATGTTTCCCCTTCAGTATCGACAATCATCTGCCTTTCTATAGTGCTTTGATACGTTTGATATTTTACGGTTGGACTCTATGATCTTAGAGGTCTTTTCCAATCTAAATGATTCTATGATTCTATGATCTGTGGGTCAAAACCCCACTAGATAGTATTATGATTAAACTCCTAGGGCATGAGACTTTTATCTTAAAGCGTGTACAGGAAAATTTTACTTAAGGAATACATGTAGAACAATAAATATAATATATCTGTATACCAGACACACATTATGTTCATGCAATCATTCTTGCTTTATGAAAGAATGTATTTTTCCATTAGGATTTTGTAGCTTGGGGAGTGTGTAACCCAACTCAAAAAAAAAAAAAAAGGAAAAAAAAGCTACTCTTACAGAAATACTCACTCTTTGGGAGAAATTATGTTTAGGGATTTAACCATAAGTGTATAAGCTTCCAAGATCATGGTTAGAAACTGGTGTAACCAAATACTTACATTAATGATAACTGAAAGCTTTCCAATACCACTCAAAATGTTATACCAAATTCCTGTAAGTGAAAAACAGAATTTATTAATGAATTTACTATCATTTTTCTTCTTATTGAATTTTTGGTTATCTTCACTGTAATGTTTTTTCATTACTTACCTATGTCTTTTGCTCTTACTGTGTCTGGCCTCCTCAGTTCAGTAACAAACTTTTTTGCATCAAGCCGGACTTCTATAATGTTGTTCAGAAGAGCAAAGAGGGGTGCCAGGGGGAAGGAGGCAACAAAGAGAGTGACAAAGCCAAACTGGATAACTGGAAGAGAAATATGTAATGTTTTTTGATATCTTCTGAAGGGAGCTGGTAAATGCAGCTGACAGCAAATCATTGATGAGCTTTGTGGGTTACAAAACCCATAAAACTCTGCTTCACAATTTGGTCCCAGTAATATCTCTAAGCAAGGCTATGAAAGAAAGGTTTGTGAATGCTTTATGAATGTTTCTAATAATGCTTCTAGTCTCTAGCACAAGCACAAGCCAAAGTAAATAATAAATTTAATAAAGGACAAAGGGTTTGGGGTGTGTTCTTCTGCATTTATACATAATTAACTGATTAAGACCATGCTGTTCTTCCCTGTCCTTTTGCCTGAAAGAAAAATGATACACAAGCAAGCAAGAGGAGAAAATCTACAAGGTGTCACTGTTTCTTCCAAGCTTCCTTTGGAAAACTCAGTGGAAATCTGTCAAGAGCAGGAACAGAATAAGTATCTTTGTGGATGCATGAGCCTGTGGTGTTGTATAGCATTTTCATCCCTCCTTATGTCACTGATATCCTCCAAAGTTAGAAATCTTCCTCTTCAAGTCCCAGCAAAGGAGAATGCTATTGTCACTTTTTTTTTGCTGGATTTGCAATTTGGGTAGTTTGGCAGAAAGAAAGCACTAGTCCACTGGTCCTAAAGAACAAGTGGTACTGCAATGAAGCACAGGCCTCCTGAGTTCTCCATGCTTGCTTGAACAGATGCATGACTAATAAGCCTGGTTTCTCCCACAGGGGAAAAAAAACCAACCAACCAACCAACCAACCAACCAAAGAAAGCCCTCTCACTTTGAAGTGGACAGCACATTTTGTATCACCTTGTTCCCAGTACTAGACTACTAGCACTGCAGAGTTCAGCTCAGCACCCATGGTATAATGATATAAACAAAAAGACCACATTGGTTTCTGAGTGAATTATGCCTCTTCTCTAGGGCATAGAATGACCTGTCTTCATGCAAACAAATTATCTTCTAAGCAGCTAAGGAACCAATATCACCCTGCAAAACCACAATGCTGACACAACTGTGTTCTTCTGACAACTCGCAGTGCTCTAGAGATGCTTGGAATAATGTAGTAGAAAACCAGGTCTCTCCAAGCAAGTTTCTTCAGTTTTTGGGTGGACAGAGTATCCTTAATTCCCAGTTCTTTCAGTGGCACTTCAGAATCTATGTCATCTGGGTAAATCTCATTTGGGTACAATTAGAGTCTGAAAAGGGCTGACTTTTTTTTTTTTTTTTTCTCCAAGGTGCTGAGGAATTAACAAATTGCCTAAAAGGCTGTGTCTTCCATGGAAAGCAGGAGGCATCAGTGGTGAATGTTACTCATGAGACTGGATCATTTCCTTGTAAAAATGCTACATTTTTTTAAAGTAATACTTCAGGGAAGTGAGAGATGTTTATTACCCCAGAAAACTAATGAGGAGTAGAAGAAGAGGAAAGAGACCAAAAAGCATGCTGCCCAAATGCAAAGGCAGTAATCCCAATAAGATTAAACTAATAAATCTAACTTTGACTTACACTTCAGAATTAAATAAATAGTAATATAGAAAAAGGTTTGGTGTGTATGAGGCCCTATTTATTGTGGCTTCTTTTTTGGCAAATCCCTGTATAAGTTCTCTCTCCACTATGGGAGGAATCTGTTGCACTTTTTGTGAAAATCAGGGGTTTACATAGCACAACTGTTTACTTTAAAATCATTTCCTTAGGCACGGTTGTCACAGCTTACAACCAACTGATAAAACAGCTTTCTCCAGGATCTTCTCTTGCATGGATCTTTTTTTATGTGCAGATTGCAAGTCTGCTGACTGATATTCCTGCTTTTCTCTTCTCAGTGGCAATATATTTGCACACTAAAGCATTAGCTCTATATTATATGTAAGGCCTTTTGATTTTCTTTCTCATTGTTTTGCTTTGAGATAAAGAGTATATCCTAACATACACTAAGATGGAGCTTTCTCAAAGCATACACACATCCTATCCTTGAAATCATACTTTCCTGAATATTTTACATTCAGAGTCAGGAAAAGGAATTAACAAGGAAATAAAAACAGATGTTAGAGTAATGTCCCAAAAAACTGTGAAATGCTTGGAAAAATACATAGTGCAAAAATATGCCTTATTTGGTTTTAAGTTAATTTAGCAGGAATAGAGCTGGGAGGATTTTGTTAAAAAAAAAAAAAAAAAAAGATATATTTGCAATGCTTTAAGTATAAACCACACATGCATTTGCTTTGATGTTGTTTGCCGTTCCTTTTATTCATTGCCTGGCAAAATGCAGTTTAATTTTTTTTCAAGTTCATGAAAGAATGTTCAAGATACGCAAAGGACTTCTGAACAATTGTGTAAATATGTCTTCATAGAAAACTCTACGCCAGAAATGTTTGTGTGGCCATCTTGAAATCTCTTCAGTCTTCTAGCCTCTTTTTTATGAAAGCGTGAATGATGCAAAACGCAGGCAAAAAAACCCAAAACCAAGCACACCATAATTTAGACGGTCTTGTGTAGTAAACTAGCAAACAATCATTCAAAACAAGCAGTCTGTGAACAAACTCAGCAATTTAAAGGTGCTTGTTTAGTTCAGTCAGTGTTTGTAGAACCATCTATGTCAGCAAAGCTGCATGGACTAAAAAGAGAAGAATCTCTGCAGTACAGTTCATGTCCCAGAAGCAATCTAGTCACAGGATTTTGGCGTTCTGTGGATGCCTGTCTAGTCACAGTGGAAACAGTAATGATACTTTCAGAGCACTCACAAAGACTGTTCCATCAAGGACAGCTGATGCTGAGACATCCTATTTTTGGCTGGAGGACTTGATGGCAACCCTGGAATATGCTTTTTACATTCATGCTTAGCCGCAAGGTCTCCATATAAAACTCTTCTAGTGTTCACGTACAACTCTCTGATCCCACATAGGAGGCCTACCTGACTTGGGTGATTATTCTCCTGTGCTTTGAGGCAAAAGGCTAAAGAGACCTGTGCCAGGAGGTGGACCTCTGAACATCCAGCTTCTTTCATAGCTTTCCTACTTGCCTGGTAGGCCAGCCTGGAGACAACAGAGATGAACATCACCCAGCCTCATGGCACAAGCTAGTGAACAAAATGATTGAAGGTTGTGTATAAGGGGAAGTCAAGGACATGGGAAATAATGCCTTCTCCTGGGGCATCAAAGCAGGAGACTAGATGTGCTGTCAGTGACACAAACTCTATTTCTGACGAGCGAAAAGACCCAAACCATATATGATTGGAGCCCAGAACAAGTCATCTTTACTGTCTGACTTACGCAGGAAAGAGGCAAAGGCCTCAGAGCCAGCCCATGAGGTTTTCAACACCTGATGCCACACCTGCAACATCTCATCCTGGTTTAGGCTGGCTGGGTCCTGACACAAAAACTATAAGAGACAAACAGCATCAAGAGAAGTCTCTCAGGCCACAGCACTTCTCAGAAGTCAACTTTTCACAGAAGCAGTTCCTCTGTGCACAGGGCCTGAGCAGAACCCAACCCCAACAAAGAAAGAACAAGCACATGCTGTCCCTCTAACTCAGGCCTCCAAATTACAATTAAGAGCACAGATCCAGGCTTTTAAATTACGGATCTGGAGAGTGCTGGCTAGTATTCTTGTGTAAGTGATACAGAATCAGTCCACAGCATAAAACCTTCCACAGTGAATACCACTCAGGTTCTACCAGATTTACACATTGACTAGTGTGAGTAACCCTAGTATCTTTTACATCAAAATCTAACCTAAGAGAAGGTAATTGTTTATGATTCCATTGCTTTTTTTCTTACTTCTGTATCAATAATATCTGTCATAGGATCATGTGTTACTGGAAGTAAACAATGAAAGAGTCACTCCCTTGCTAAGCAACTTTCCAAGTCCTCTGAGAAGAAACTTTTCAATATACAGCCAAACCTGGCTGAGAAACAAGGGAAAAGGTATAACTTACTACTCTTTGGTAATAAATGTATGCAACAAGCCTACACAGAACAAGCTGAGTTGGTATTTTCAAATCTGTCCTCATTATAGAGATTATAGAAAAATGCAGGTTTCTCTTCAATGATTCCCTTTTTCTTTTGCTTCCTCACACATTGCCTTTTTGATGGCTTTTCCTGCTTTAGGGAAGTTCTCCCAGACCTCTAAGATTAATCCTTACGGTAGTCTGTAGCTACAGACGTTGGATCTGATCATTTTCTTCTTAAAATTCAAAAGGGACTTTTGCCATTGATTTTTAACAGAAGTTGGATGATGAAACTCTTTATTATTATTTCTCTTTGAGAAAAAAAATGTTTTCAATTAATTGTGACATGAATTTTGGACTCTTAGAGGAGCTAGACTGGAGAAGGGAAGACCGAATGAAATAAGAACCTGAAAGTCATTGCTGATGTCAGTTTCTTCTCAAGAAAACAGTAGTGGTGTAAATTTCACACATTCACATGCATCATTTAGCTGGTTTTGGAGCCGATTTCATGAAGTTTGTTTCATTAGCAATGTTTATTGCTACTTTAAACATCTATTTCTTGCTGACTCCTATCACTGCAGACTAGTTACACATGTTGCAAACTTGCTACCAGCTGGATGAGGAAATTGCTATACATGCTACCTACTACGGGAATGGGTGTGGTCTGGTATATTGGGCTGGGTCAAAAGTCATTGCACAGTTTTAGAAACAGAAAGTACAAATGACAAATTTGACACATGTTAACAATGACAATTTATATTTCAGGATTCCTTGAGCAACATTTTCTGATCACTCAGAAACATTAAGAGTGTCTCTGCTTAAGAGTGTCTGCTAAGAAATACAAATATATATCAGTTAATAAATACCAAAACAAAGAGAAATGTCACTGCTGCAAATCAAAACTATGTGCGGACATGCTATTGACTGACAAGGCCTGTTCAAGAAAGAAGTTTGGCACAGTCTGCTGACTGAAATCAGATTCAGTTCAGCTCACTGAAGAAGTGACCCACAAAAGCTTTCCCTGAAGGAAAACTTAGAGTTTATTTGCCATGGTGAAGTGTTGGCCTCCCCCTCCCACACTACTGGTATCTGTAAAATGCCACTGAAGTCAATGGAAGTCTGGCCGACTTGAGTTTTACCCTCTTATGTTTTCTTTTTTTTTTTTTTTTTTATTTATACATGGCTTTTGCCTTAAAACTAAATGCCTTGGTCTTGATGCTTGCTCTATGTTACATCAAAGTCATGAACTAAATGCTTGCTCTATGTTACATCAAAGTCATGTACTTGATTTTGCTGGAGCTGCTCCTAGTTAGAGGTTTCACAACTAATAATGGTTGAAATACAACTTTGTGCAAGAGTCAGAATCCATGAAACCATCATTCCTACCACTGGCTGCCCTGAATTTGCTCCAGTGTCTTGCTTCCATGCTGCAGCTGCCAACTCTCCGTCAATCATTCAGAACTACTGTAGCACAATTATTCAAGAAATCTTGCATGACAGTTTATGAATAGGAGATTTTATCTAATAAAATTTTGCCTCAAATTTCCCAGCTCTGTCCTAGCTACTTATTTCATTATCTTTTTAAAGCCTTGGTTGAGAAAATCCTTGAGTGCTTATTTAGGGCCAGGAAACATCCTAGTGTCACACGTTGTTAGCTCAAAGCCTCAATATATCATCTTTCCCATTTAAAAAGGCAAAACGGCAAGTACTTCTCTAGGTATGTCTTCCCAGGGCAGAGAGAGCTCTCAGCAAATTCATGGGTTTGTGAGTGGGCAGGAGGGATGTGAGGCCAACAGGCCAGCAGAGAGTATCATTTCCCCTTCCTGTGACATCTAGTCCAAATGTTGATAAAGCTTCCTACAGCCTCTCATTTACAAGGCTTCAGGCTTCCTGGTATAATAAATCAGAATAAAAGGAAATCCCAGGAGCTTTAAAATGGCCATTCCAAAATCGAAGTGGGATAGTTATCACCAAAAACTCCTATATCTGTGGCATATCATACTGCAAAACGTATCCTGACATCACTCCGAACACTATCGCTCAGACAAGTGGTGCTTCACCAGGGCTAATCTGCTTCAGAAGGGAATGCAAAGAGAATATATGATTTGCTACATGAGGAATGGGCCAGACTCCAGGTTTCCTTCAGAAAAGGCACATGCCAACCCTTTTGATAGAAATTAGTAGAAGAAACTCTATATGGGTAAAAAAGGCAAGGACAGCCTGTGACTAGGGTACAGCCTAGCAAATGGCAGACCTGGAGTTGAGAGTCTCAGCTTGGTCAGAGGCTTTCTGTGTAGTCTTAAAGATGTCATCCACTCATAAAAGTAGGAGCATCCTGGCAGAACAAACCTGAATGTAGAGAATATTCACACATGGGTACATAATCTCTCCATGCCTGTCTCTGCATGAAACCCTATCATCATCTGGATGGGGGAACCCAAAGGCTACAGTAAACCCAGTCTACAGTTTTTTATTCAGCTGCTTCATTCCTGGTTGAGCCAATAGCCACTGATACCAGTGGGATCTTGCCTGAGTAAATCAGTGTGAAAATTAAGAACTAAGTTCTGAAACAGCAGTCAGATTTCTCTCTTCTCCTTAATATATCTCTTCTTACATCCCAGTCATTCTACCTTTTTAAGCAATTCAGGAAAAAAAAAATGCTCCCTCTGCACTTGTTGCATTGTTTCCCTTCCCTCCCCCTTTCAAATCAAATTTAGAAAAACAGGTAAATAAGCTGTGTAACTGCCTCTTGCCTCACCATTCCAGCTTGATGCCCTTCACAAGAATCCCAGCTGACAGGTTCAGTACTGAGCTGCACAAAGTGCTTCCTCTCAGTGTGGGTGGTCTGAGTCACTCTGCAGTGAATCTGACAGCTGAGTGCAGTGATATGGACCCGGGGCAACAAGCAGGCTGGGGAGGGGCAGCTTGGGTTTCACATGCTGTGCATTTGTCTTGAATCCTATAGGCAGGGCATAGCTCGCTGTGGCACACTACAAAGCTCAGTGAACTATTCTCTTCACTTGAGAAACTAATTCTTCTGTTGTAAACAAATGTTTAGATTAGTAATTCATCCATTCATTTGCAGGGCATCTATCTAATTATCCCTGAATGACTGCAGGATGAGGCACTCGGCATTGTTTATCATCTAGGCACAAGGGACTAATCTAAAATACAGGCTTAGTGTCCAGTGATTTATAACATCAGTAGCTTAGACCCTGATACTACGAGTTATTCCAACAAGTCAGACCTTTGTGTCTAAGTGGTATCCTCACCAATGAATCAAGGGTGATCTCCTACACAGGAGTCTTGAATCAGGGTGACGGCATCATCACAGATGCTATGGGAGTTTGCCACAGGTAACAGAGAGTGGAAAGAGCTTCCTCCCACACCTGGATGCTTTGCATTAGGTCCAACTACAATTAGGAGAAAACACCAGTATATAATATTTGGAAAGTGGGAGATTCTAGTTTATAACACACTCATTATAACTGGAAAGAAGTCTGTCTCCTCCTTACCCTGCCAGTGGCTTTTACTGTAATTAGCCATGAATGCTGCAACTGATCGCGTGCTTTAGCCCCCAGAATGAATAAGATCAACTACCACAGATGTGCAAGGGAAAGAAATTAAATATTTATAAACAGTTGTATTTATTCTGTTTGTTTATTACCAATAACTAAAGGTCCTTGTCCTCAGAGAGAACTAGCTAACAAGGAAATTTTGGATGTTGAAGTGCAGACATTTCAAGTTATGCCTGAGCATAAAAACATATGAAAATGTTTACAAGGGGAAATGTCTATATTTTTTCACCATTGTTTAACTCAAAAATTGCAAAGAAGTTTGCTTAAAATTTCCAGGAGGAAAAACAATCTTGGACTGAAGTAATGCATGGAAAAAATCAATCCTAAAGGAGAATTTTTCAATGAAGTATCATCATATGCAGAAGGGGATTAGGTAGTAGAGGCTGCAGCACACAGCCAGATCCTAAGGTGAGTTGAAACAATTGAGAGGGAGATGATGGCAGGTGAGGGCTGCTTTTTACCAACTTAATGGCGCTATAGAGGGCAAGGTTCAGATCCACAAACATATCCATAAAAGAGAACCCCAAATCTGCCATTATATAAAGTACCTCATCTACACTTACATATTTAAATATTTACATAAATCCACCACTATATAAAATCCCATATATACATTTACAAATATATATTATATCTATAAGTCAATATAGCTATTTGTACATATTTATAGATAAACCATACATGGTATTGACTTTTTTGTCACAAAATGCATTCTCTTTCAGATGTTTTGAGAATAGTGGCTTGTTAAAACAGGAGTTGTTACATACAGTATTTAACAGATGTCTGGTTTTAGATAACATGCCCTTTGACAAGCTGTGGTTCTCACCTGAATACTTTTATGCCCTAGAGCTTGGGTTTACCTACATTATTTCTCTTCTTCCTCTTCCCCCACCCATACCATTCCCCCTTTCTCCTCCCCTGCCTCTCCTGGGTCTACTCATGAGGCAGTTACAGGGCTGAGGGGTACACTGCAATTTTGGTTTGCATCTGGTGTGAAGAGCCTGGCCTCTTACTTGCTCTTACTCCCTAGCATCCCTGTGTGCTGCTTCCTCTCAGGTTTATTTCCCTGAGGACAGCTGAACTTGGATTGTGTCTCAGGGCTGCAACACTGAGTTATTTGGCAATTATTTGCACCTCTGTCCTCTTGGGTTCTGTTGAGTCATAGATACTCCTCAAAGTAACAAACACCCTTTAGAATGAAAAAGAAGGCATGTATGTATTTCAGTTTGGAATTCTCTGTCAGATGCTTGATATTTGTCCTCGGCTAATTAATCTGTAGTGTACTCCTTTATCCCAGTGTTTGACCTACTCCTGTGGGAGCAGTGGATGAGTGCTAGTGGATGCAGGGAGATGAATGTGATCAAATGATCTCAGTGAAAGCTGAGAGGAGGTGACAGAGGATTCCTTACAACGCAGAATCATACCAAAAATGCCTAGTTGTTGGGTTTGCTCTCTATCCATTTATACATGCCAGATACTGTACTCCAAATTTCAAACATCATTTCATAATAAAAAAGTTACATTTTCTCTTGCGTGAAATAGAATCAAGATACCGAAGGGACCAGACTTCTAAATTATGACTACTGAGGACAATGGCACAGTGCCAAATGTTAAAATGAAAATAATTTATTAATGATATTTTATTTGAACAAACTCAGTGCTTTACAGTTTCTTTCTTGACTCTTGACTTCCAGATAGCAGAAAACACTCTAATGCTATGTCTCAAATGACTTACAGTGGACACATTGACCTCAGATCCTAAATCAGAGAGTCTTTTAATGATATGCAAATGATGGATCAAGTCACTAAGATGTCAGCAATCCACACTTGCAGATAATAAAAAGTGCATTCAGTTCCACTCTGATAGACATTGCATCTTGAGAGAGGTATTTCTGTGAAGCAGCAGATCCAGCTCCTTGGTCCCACCTTATGGAAATCAGGAACTGCTGTCTCCCTGACAGTGTGGTTAGCAAATATATAATTGGTGGCATCTTGTCACTACAAGAAAGAATTGCTCCCAGTTCCATCTGTGTTTCCACCAACATACTTATCTCCTCTAATGTGGAAAAGCAAACTGTGGAGCAATCTTGAAAAAGTACTGATCTCTGCCATAGTTTAGCAGCAATTTAGGTAATTGTGAAAAACAGCAGGCACATAGGTAACATAGATGATATACACAGGGCAGGTACCAGCTTTACAAAATTAGAATACTATTGACTTTAATAGAGTTGCTTCTACTTTACATGGGTTTGAAAGACGACCAAATGTCTGGCAGTGCATACCACTAGTGACGTCAGTCACTCCAGCAGGGTGATGCATGGAGAGGAAGTATTCACATGCTGTTTAAGAAACTAGAGAATGTGCTGGTTAAAGAATTGGTATTAAAGGTGGGAGACTGAGAAATAGTTCCCAAGTGTGCCCTAGATTTCCTTGGAAGTGTGGCCAACTCAATACCTGCATGCTGCAGCTTTCCATAAGTAAAATGGGAATAACAATTCTCCATTCCACTGTCTCTTTCAGCTGACTGAGAAACTCTTACAGGCTGAGGGTTCTCTCCTGTTGTATATGTGTGTGGATTTTAATTTAAGCATAGCTGAGAATGCTTGTGTACGTGATTCAACATCATGTAACATTCAGTCATGAACTAAGTAATCTAAAAAGATATTCCTACAGTCTTCTGTTGTAAAGGGTAATTTACTTCTACGAGAAAATACACATTTCTATTTTGGAATCTACATATTTTTACTACATTTGAAACATTAATGAGCAATTTCAGTTTTGTGAGGATTTACACCAGATGTTTGTGCTGCCATTGAGAAGAACCTCAAGAAGCTGGAGAAATGGTACAAGAGGAATCTCACAAAGTTCAGCAAAGGAAAACACAAAGTCTTGCACCTGGGGCAGAATAACCCCAAGCACCAGTAGATGCTAGGAACCGACTAGCTGGGAAGCAGCTTTGCAAAAAAGGGCCTAGGCATCCTGGTGGATAGCATGTTGAACACGAACCAGAAATCTGCCATAGCTACAAAGAAGGCCAATAGCCTTCCAGGGCACATTAGGAAGAGCGATGCCAGCAGGTCAAGAGAGGGGATCCTCCTACTCTACTCAGCACTACTGTGGCCACACATGAAGTGCTCTTTGCAGTTCTGTGCTCCCCAGTACAAGAAAGACATACACATACTGCAGTGAATCCAGTGAAGAGCCACTAAGCTGATTAAGCGATTGGAGGACTTGACATACAAGGAGAAGCTGAGAGAGCTGGGATTGTTTTACCACAGGAAGAGAAGGCTCAGGGGGATCTTATCAATGTGTTCAAATACCTCTTGGGTGGATTAAAGAAGACAGAGCTAGACTCTTCTCAAGGGTGCCCAGTGAAAGGACAAGAGGCAATGGGCACAAATTGAAATAGAGGAAATGCAATTTAAACATAAGAAAAAACTTTTTTACAGTAGGGGTGATCAAATATTGGAACAGGTTGCACAGAGATGTTGTAGAGTCTCCATCCCTGGAAATATTCAAAACCCAACTGGACAACCAGACAAGTCCCTGAGCAACCTGCTCTAGCTCATCCTGTTTTGAGCAGGGGGTTGGACTAGATGATCTCCAGAGGTCCCTTCCAACCTTAGCTATTTTGTGATTCTGTGGCTGTGTGGTTTCTATGCACTGTTCTCAGCTGGGAACACTGGACTCTCACAGTGTAAGTATTAACAGATACTAGGACTCATCATTGTTGCTATGCTGGTAATGTGGTAGTCTCATAGCCCTGCTGTCTTGTATGTAATTTCTGCAAAGCTACAAGTGGTTTTTTTTTTTTTCCCCCTTTATCATGCCAAGTTTTGACATGCAGTCATATGATATACAGCGATTGGTGCTATGTAAAACTATGGCTATTGCAGAAAGGGAAAGGGAATTCAGAAAACTTACTCATTTCCATGTATTCTGGAGTCAGCCCAGTGAAAGGTTCCAAGATGTAGTCAAGATCCCATTGCTGAGGGTCCTTTGATTGGTTGGTGTCCATTTCCTTTGGCTCAGTTCTTTCATCCTTCAGCTTCCTGAAGAGCTTCTTTAGCTTCCTGAGGAACAAAAGTTCAGATTGAACTTTTTTTTTTCCCTACAAGATTTTCCCCAAGACCTTGTGCAGCAATGCAAAATGTATATCACATTGCTTTGGTGCCCCATAGGCTTAGTTTACACAATCCTCTGAAGTTCTGGTGCTGCTTATTGCCAAGTGACAGGCTGCTGGGGGCAGCAGTTCCTGTGTTCCTGTGTCAAGAGGAAAGTTACAACAGTATAACGCTGTTAAAATGGAGTTGAACCCAGTACTTTTTAGTAATTGTTTCTCTCTAGATACATGTTGAATGGGCATCTTCCTAAAGCTCAAGCATCTTGGACCTAAATAATATTAGTAATAAGTAATATTCTCAAAAACAACACACTGGGCACCTCTCCTGAAAGAAAGAAACAAAATATGAGAAGGTTATGTGATGCCTTCATACCACGTATCTATCACAGGTACACTTTTCTCTCACCATGAAACTTGTGAACTTCTAATATAGTATACCTTTAAGGTCAAAATGACCATACGTATTGCCAACCAAAAAGCAAGCAAGAATGTACTGATTCCTAAACCTGGTGGACTTATGAATATTTTAGCAGAAAAACTGCCTGTTGTTCAAAGCAAAAGGAAATGAGCACCTCTGTTAATAAATCTGCAGCACCACAAAAAGAAGTGTCTCCAAGATACTGATAGGTCCAAAGCCATTTAGGACTCTAAAAATGAATGTTATTGATTTAAAGCCAGCCCTGTGACCACCAGAAAACACCTGCAGCTCTTCAGGTTCCAGTGCTCTCTTGTCACAAGCACATATACCTGAGTTTATCTAAATAGACAAAAAAAGATGCTGCTTGTGGAACCTTAAAGGGGAAGCACTCTTCTTTAACCAAAATGGTGCTACAACTAATAAAAATAACAAAATATTTACCTATGAAATGTTAAGTATAAGCAATGTCTTAATTTTACTAATGGCCTTTCATCCTGGAGAAACGCAATTCCCTTGCTTCTACCTAACATGCAAACAGAGTTCAAACTAATGGAGAGAATCAGATTCATGAGAGAGTTTCAGCAAGGGTACTAGAATTTGGCCTCAGAGGCGTGTATCATTCCTGTCATGCACAAACAGAAATCCTTGTCACTTGGGATATATGCAGTAACAGCCTCTTCAGCACTCCACAATGCCACCCATACTGGAACTCACTGGGGAAGAACTGGAACTCACTGGAACTTATCTGCAAGTTTATTTCTAAACCACTGGAAACTACAGAATTCTATAACTACTAAAATAAAAATTGAAACATTTGTTGAATGCTTATGTGAAAAATATATATTTCTGAAATATTTTTTTTTTCCTGAGAGTTTACTGATCGTGTATAAGGCAAAGTATGAAGATCTATGTAGACCCTGAAAAACTTACTTCACCAGGAGTTAGATGCTTTATGTACTTGCACAACTGTATAATCTTCCTTCTGAGATTTCTCATAAGAGGTTTAGAGGTTCTGAATTTTCCTTCAGATATGCCGCAGTGCGTATAAAGGTGGACCGCTGAGCTAGCGCACTACCACTGTTGTGGTGAGACTTGGAAATTCCCCATTTCAGTCAGGAAATATTACTGCTACCTGCAAGACCAACTATGCTGGTGAGTTTTCACTGCCTCTGAAGCAGGAAACCAAAACTGTTTCCTACCATTTCTTAAGTAAATACAGTTCAGTTATGTCTCCCAGCTCCCGTAGATCAGAAGAGGTTGTATCAGAGGTTCTCATTTTGACCACGTTTTGCAATAACATTGTCCATTTTGGCCAGACTATAAATTACTCACATGGGTGGGCAATTATTTGTGCAAGTATTTCTTTGGAAAAGTGGTAGCAATCACTGTCCCACTGAGATGGGGATACAAATGTCATGACACTGACAAATGCATCAATTTCATAAGTAGTATAATCCCAGAGTAAAATGAATCCACCTCTAAAAGAAGAGTGAAGTATTCCCAGTGCCCCCACAGATGACATTTTAAATGCATATGCGTCAATAACTTCATGCTATTTTACACATTGAGAAATTCCCATGGAAAAATGCAACAGAATGAGATATTTCTTCAAAATCAAGGAAGTGAAATACGTTGAATTAACATAAAACATCAACATTTATACTTACGGTATACCTTCATTCTGCAGATGAAATTTGTCTTTCACAAATATGCACAATATTATTTTATAGCTCTTCACATATATGCCATGTAAGTGAAAATCCAGACTAATTCCAGTGATGTTTTGCCAGAATTGTAAGCAGGGCTCTCACACAAACTTTTCCCCCACAGCTTGCTATAAATCCTTTGAACTAGAGATGTGTGGCCTGGAGACAGGAATGTATGGGGAAATGGTAGGGGTTTTCATTTGTACCTCCAGTTAAGCAGAACCTCTTTCTCAGACCCTAACTTAAGTAGCAGGGCAAGGCTAGCTGGCAAACACACTAAAGACTTTGCTGGGTAGGTTTATTGCTTTGTTCCTGCATATACACTGAGCCACAGAGGAATACCGTGTCACCACACAGTGCAAGGCTCTATAGCAGCCTGGAAATGACCACAGTGACTGCAGAATTTCTACAAGTGTAGAAATTCTACAAGTGTAGACCAGTGTTTACAGGACCCATTCCATTTCATCACCAGTATGGAGGAAATGGGGATTGGCAGACACTCTTAAAACAGATCTAGATTGCATCAGGCCCTGTCAGTCCCAGGATCACAAAGCTGCAAAAATCAACAGATCAGCTGCAGCTTTTGTTCCAGGTGTAGCTAAGACGTAGCTCATAAGTCTGATGGCAACATCCTCAGTACTTCGGCAACAGCCAGATATATTGGGGCTAAGCAAATACTTTCAGTACCCAGAACATTCAGTTTACACAGTTTTAATAAAATGGTGGGGAGATTTAAAATACTTCACAAGAAAGAATTAGATGGATCCTTACAAAGACATTTACATCATGCAAAGTCAGCCATTTCAAGACACTAAAATTTCCTTTCCCCCCGCCCCCCCCCCCCCCCCTTCTGCTTTTATGGCAATCAAGGGAACTTGTCTGTGATAGAGGTGATGTAGTATTCAGAAGGTAGGAGACTGGGGGCAGGATTTAAAACAATCAAAGAATTCCCAGGATGCTCTTCCAGCATATCCCAATTAATTTGCTAATGTGAGGGACTCTCAGAGGACAGTGAACAATAAGTTCAAGACAGTGCTGATTTCTGTTCCAATAAAATGATATGAGTTATAAATGTTCCTCACATTTCCTTGGGCAGATGCGGTTGAAGAGCATCTCGCTGTCACTGTGCAGCAGCTGAGATAAAATTTGGGTGTGTTTAGATGTGAAGTCTGTACATGTGTGATCTAATCCTCTGGTTATAGCACCACGGAGTCGAGTTATGGAGTTTAATGCATACACATAACTCCTCTGAGAACCCAGTAACTAAAACAATAGTTGTTGTTTTTAATGTTTATTTGGGAATACACTAAATCCAGGGCTCAGTTACTCAGAATAATTTTTAATTTTTCATCTGACTATCTATAAGTCAGGCATGTGGAGTGGCACCTTTAACCATTTTGAGTTAAGCTTTGAAGAGTTTTCTTATTTTTATTTTTATGTATTTTTTTTTAAGGATGAACTAACTGAAAGCAAGCCAAACTAATTCTTTCAAATTTTTTACCAAAATTGTACCTTTGTATCATATCCAAGCATGTGAAGTTTCAGACCAAACAGAAATGTGTCAGAAAGTTAAAGAAACAGAGAACAGGGATTTGCACAGTGTTATTCTCCAGCTATACAGCAGTAGGGTAATGAAAATGAGTTTTGCAGAACTCTGTAGCTGCACATATGATTGTGTTATTAAAACTGAGTAAGCTTTTCAAATGCACTTGTGTGAAACCTGTTTTTTAATTACTCAGATCAACATTTTTTAAAAAAAGTTGACAGACAATGATAATCAAGAGCTATTTTAGCTTCTGATTTCTGCATGCCAGGCAGCCCTACCAGTGAGAAAGAGGTAGGTTTGCCCATTCAGGATGAATCTCCGAGAAGTTTTGTGCTGAAGAGGCACATGCAGCAAAGTTTCATGACCCCACTGGTAGCCATTTGAATCTGGACAAACAGAGAAAACTGTAGAACTGTAGAACAGCCATTATTTCTGGTCCTTTTGCCAATGAATATAAAAACGCAGGATCCATTCTTGAAAAGACTGAATATCATGAAAGAAAAATGAATGTAGGATCAGGGAGAAAGAAAATGAAGAGCAGGGTTTTGTGAGAAGGCTATGTCTAGAGCAGTTAAAAATGGTGCTGCAGTTTCTTACAAGGGATTGGCACCAAACTGTTGTGTTAGATAAGAGGTGGGAAGAAGGTTTAACTATGCTGTTTGCAATTCCTAATATAACCAATAAGCATCCCATCATGTAAGGTAATCAGCATCTGAAGAGAGCATAAAATCACTACAGGAAAATGCCCCACCCCTGAAGAATCCACAAGATTTTGAGAGAAAAGATGACGAAAAGAAGAGAGAAATCAAAATCAAGTAATCCTGGCTGGGCTGCAAGGACATGGTGCACTTATATGAAGCCTCCTTTTAAAAAAACAGACAGGTGATTCAATAGTTGCTCTATTCATACAGTAAAAAGTGGTAGAAGGATTTGGGGGTTCTAGGAGAAGACATGAAGATGACTTGGGAAAAATAAGAAATTTGTGGAGTGAGACAGAGTAGAACATATAGAGGCTGGAGAGGCAGGGCAGCTGGGAGGCAGGTTGAAATAGGACAGATGCAGGAAAATTATTTTGTTGGTGCAAGTCTTTGTCTTCAGTGGCTGTGCAGTCCTCATGATGTATGTCCACCAGAGCTTGCAAGAAACATTGGAACTGAGGATCAATTTACCAGTTTCTCAAGACTCTCAGTTAACAAATCCTTTGGGTACTGCAAAGGCAGATCACCTGTGACAGTTACCAAGAACTGAATTCAAAGTATTGCAAGGCAATACTTGCTAGAACAGAGATGCAAACGGAAACTCTACATGGAAAGACAGAAAAGCCCTAGGATCCAGCTCCCAGGGTGGTTTTTAAGGTTATCTTTCCAGTTGATGCTTTTTCCTTTGTAGCATGATGGAAAAGGGTACAGGTAGAAAGCACAGAAATACTATTAGGTTGAGTAGCCAGAGCACCTGTGTTTAGAGAAAAGGAAGTGCAGTGACTCAGAGTCTTGTGTCCTTGCCCATAATTTTTTTTGCTGCTTTGGGGAAGGAGCACTGAAGGTCCAGGCTTTTCTTCAGTCATATTCTTACGGTCTGTTCATATAAGAACACAACTTCTCATATTCACAGTTAAGGGGTACAAGAATGAGGCAGGGGGAGAATGAAAGGACTTTAACCTCTCATCCTGTTCCACAAACAACAACCAACCAAAAACAGGAAAGAAAAAAAAACAAGCAAAAAAATACCCCATTAATTAAGAATAATTTATTAAAGGTGAAAAGCAACATAAAAGATAATAACTATGAAAGGGTGTCTTTAAATTTATTTCATTATCTCTTGGTATTCTCATCCAGCATAGTTAAGTACATTTTGAAGTAAGTAATGGAAACCAATGTCGGATAAAAAGGCCAAAATCATGGCCCCGCTAAAGTCAATGGGAGTTTTGCCATTGACTTCAATAGGGCCAGGATTTCACCCTAAGGGTTTATCACCAAGGTCAAAGACAGAGAGTAATAAAATAACTGCATGGATTTTTTTCAATAAGTTCAGAAAAACAGAACTGAAGAAAAGGAGTCTTAAGGAACTCTAGGTTAAGGCTATCCAGCCCTGCAGCCTTTTAGGGTCAATTCTGTGGCAACAGTAAAAGAATTATGGTATGTTAGACATCTGAATGAACTGTGGCATATTCACATCTGTTAAACTTGTGAATTCCAGCACCACAGAACACATATTTCAATTCAAGAAGGTTTAGTTTTCTATAATTCAACTGTTGTTGCATTTACCTAGCTGTTTTGATATTCTTGGGTGCAGAAATTGAAAAAGAAATCACAGAAAGGTTTAGAAGACCAGCAAGTCACAGCTGTCGTAGCTGTGCAGCAGTTTCTCCAGAAACGTTGAAGGAAAAAGCAAGGATGTGTCCCAATGACCCCAAACAATGCAGGGCTGCCATCTGAAGTTTAACTCCATAACTCTTCAGCCAGCACTGACCATGGATAAGCCAGAACAAAGACATTGAGTAATGGTTCCCAGTTGTGGCAACATCTGAGGTGATAGAGACATAATGGATAGCTGTTGCTTATAAACTCAGCCTGTCATCTACTTAGTAGTATATTTTGAGGGAAAGAGACAGCAAATGGGAGTAAGGCTTTGTGATCTTCTGCAAAGCAATAAAGATGCCTTGGGTTTTTATGGTGAATTAAATCAAAAGGTTTTCTGAAAATAATCCTGAAATCCTCAGATTTCAGTAAGGAAGAAAACTTTTGATCTGGGACATCATACAACTTAGCAGAGAGATATTTCCATGTTACAGACATATAGAGGACAGTTCCAGATTCCGAAGGACAAATCACCATTTTTGATAATTCTTTCTGCCTCTTCATATGGGTAAGGTTGATTGCAGCACTTGTACTCTGCCCTCAGTGAAAATACAGGGAGCCAATAGAATAATCTGTGTTATTCACTGACCCTCATTCCCTCCAAGGAGGCACAAAGCAAGGGGGAAAAAAAAATGCAGCTGCTGAAAGTGGAGACAGAAAAGATTGATCTATCTTTCTGCCACAGGAGGACTGTTCATCACAGTGCATAGCTGGTGCAAAAGTAGACACCGGAAAATAGAACAAGGGCCTGATGAAGACAGAGATATCCTGGGAAGCAAAATAAAAAACTTATTGGTAGAAAAGGGATGATCTAACAGAGGAGATGAGCTGACTGTAAGAGATTACCAAGGAAAACAGGTAGCAGAACAGAAAGAATAGGATACAGCAGGAAGCCAGATGAGAAGGCTGGAGGGCAGAGAGCGAGGATATGTTTATCCATACATTTGTCACATCTCCTAACAACAGCATGTATAGACATAATAGATTACATGTGAGACACAGATATGCCGAAACTAGTACTTCTGCAATACATGCACGTTTGGAGTCCCTTTTGGTCTGGATTTATATGTGTCCAGCAGACCTATGCACAGCTGTCTGAAAATCTGATTGATCAATACTCAAAGTGTGTCTGTGTGCCTGTGTATGTGGGGCAGATGAGGTAGAACAGAGTACCATTACGGATCTAGTCCAAACCAATAGAGCAGTCCATGCAGAAATAGACGGCTAACTCTGATTTAATTAAGTGTTCAGTAAAGCACCATGTTTCTCCTGGTGCAAACAGGCCCAGTGAGAAGGGCCAAGCCCTACAGATATACATGTGATTTTCTTGAGAATGCAGACAAGCAAAGGAAAACCAAATGTGCTTACTTCAGAATGACAAGATAGAATTGTGACTGAAACGAGCTATTTCTCTGTGAAGGAGATGATGAAAGTATGGGGTTTCTTTAAACAGTTATTCTGTTTTAAAAATTGAGGCCACCATAGGTTGTTGGCAGGAGGGTGGGGGAGCAGAAATGAGGGAGAAAAATGGGATGGAATTGTCACATTCCTGCACCAAGAGTTGTAGTGAGGGAATTGAGAAATAATTTGACAGGAATCTTCTGTTTGGACTGGATAAGCCTCTGCTCTTATGAGTCAAAAATAATAAATAGAGTATTTCTAATGTCATAAAATCCCCATTAAAGAACTCCAGTAGCGGCAAGTTTTTGGAAGACAGGAAAAAAATCACACCAGTTTTACACTGAGAAAGCTTTAAGCCTTCAACATGTCAGATATTTTGGGAATGATTTACCACCGTTTTCTCAAAATAAACTGTAAACTAGTGAGATGTAGACAGAAAACAGGCCTCCCTGTTGAACTTTGACAAAAGAGCAATGAAACCATCCATAACCCACATTTGATTTGTTTGGGAATTTTTTCTTCCTCTCTATTTAAATTACTTCCAAAAAAAAGTTCTTGCTAGGAAAAGGGATGAAAAAGGCTCATTTTTAAAAAAAATTCATAATCTTTTAAGCGTCACTCATCTTGGTTTCTAGTTAGCATCTTCAAGGCCTTCCTTAGGGATGTGATCCAAAAGCTACTGACACCAGAGCTGAAAGATTCTGACTAACTTCAGTGAAGTTGAGGCTTGTGTCTAAGCCAGACTCTTCATCTAATACAACATTTCATAGACCACTGCCACCAAGGATGATTCAGTTAACAGAAACAGGAGCAAACCTCCCAAGAGGCAGGAGCAGGACTCAGTGGATTCTCAATGCCTGAAGATCCCCTTGACACTGGAGACAGACCAAGAGAGATTCTTGCTGTATTTGGAGCAGAGGACACTGTGTACTAAGCATCCTGTGGCAGACAGCCACTAAGCAGTGTCAGCATCTCTCCCACACTGTAGCTCCTGCATCATACTGACATATAGATGCCTTAGAAATGCGTGGACTTCATCTGTAAACCCGTAAAATAGTCATAGATCAAGTAATACATTTTAACATCTTTTATGAGCTATTGCTTTTCTCCACACCATCTCTCCTCCACTTTATACTAATCTGTATTCAATACTGCTGCCCTGAAAGCTTCTCTAAAACTTCCCAAGAGATCTATCATACCTTGCCTGTTTTCCCAGGTTTCTAAGATTAATTTAGATCAATTATTTAATATATTCAATCACTTTCTTTAAGCCATTTACTGCAAATATAGCTAATTATTCAACATAAAATACTGCCAGATCATTTCATCACAACCAAAAATGTGATATATCATCACATTCAATTAGAACCCACTGAAGGCAGTGGCAAAAGTCCCATTCAGTTGAATAAGGATCAAGCCTTTAATTTACTGTGTCATAGGAATAACACATGGTAATGGAGAAGGCTGAGATACATACGGGATTCCAATTTCAAACAGATTGTTTTGAATCAGTTGTTTTCCAAGCATAATGATGCTCAGCTGAATACAGAGTTCCATCAAACAGCCTCCTGGAGCACACTGTAATTAAACAAAACCATAGAGTGTGAAGAGAGTAAAAGAATTAATTTAAAAGTACCCACCTGGGAGAGCTACCAATGTCTATATGTGCCCATCACCCCTGCCACCAATTTACACAGGAGCACGGAGCTCGTTGATCATTGCAATTCTATGCTTAACAAGGTATTTCATCTCCACTCATAAAACTGCATTATGGAAAATATGCAGAGCTCTGAAATAACTTACTGTGCCCTGGGGCTACTATATTTCCTTTTAAAATATTTACTACATAATCAATGTAATAAACATAATGCAGTATCACCAATTCTCTTCCAACCTGATGTTTCCCAAGGGGAAAGAAAGTCTTCAATCCTGCAAAGACTTATACATAAGCTTTATTGTAAAACCTTGAGTACATCTATCGATTTTCAAGGGAATACCCACAGCAGTTAAAAGGAATTTTGAAAAAAAAAATATGTTTACAGGTTTAGCACAAAATGGCTATAGCTTTTTAAGCTATTAAAATTGCTAGACTTCTAGTGATCTACAGAATGACAAGCAAGATTCAAGTTCTGGTTCTGCCATAGTTTTCCCAAGGGTCTCAGTCAAATCATGTAATATTTGTGCCTTAGTGCCCAGTTGTAAAACATAGAAATGGTGAAACTTCACCAAAGAAAGACCATGAAGTACTCAAAACTGCAGAAAGAAAGAACATAGAGGTGCCTCACATGGAAAATTTGGAGTTTGTCCATTTATGTTGAAGATTTAACATCTTGTTTTAACATGTTTTCTATTTTTCCCTTACTGTCTAGACTCCACTGAAATACACTGTACACATATCTCTTTTTGTTAAGGATGTGTTTGTTTAAATTTCTTATGTACTTACCTCTTCCATTCGATAACCACCAAATACATATACATAATGACCAGGACGGCCAACAAATCTGAAAGCAATAACAATATATGAAATAATATAAAAATAGGAAAAAATTAATTTTAACAACATAACTGTTCATTCATATTAGCTACAATATTTCAGAACTAGCTACTTCAACATGACTTGTAAAAGACTCGACACCTCTTCAACTTCGATTATTTAAAATTATTTCAAAGTAGTAGGCCTCTACAACTGTTTTTCTACTACATCTTGATGAAATAATTTTAATAAAATATTTTTCTGTGTTAAAAAAAATAAAATAATCTTCCTCTCTTGATTAGAGATCACAAACCAAACTGGGAACACATATCCTAACTCACATTCTCTTGCATCTGAGTAATGCCCTGAAAGGAGTTATTTACACATCTATACACAGTCAAGGCTCTTCTGACTACACAGGGAGAAACAGTGAAATTGACTTTATTATAAGCATACAACACAAAAAAATGATTAAAAAAGAAAGAAATTGGTGATACTTTTCATTAATGTCTTACAATATTTAGAACTGCTGGTAAAATGTATCATTAATTCTTAAATCAATGATGCTGAATAGGATTAGTGAAGAATATAGATTAACAAACTTTACAGCCCCCAAAAGGAACAGAAAAATGGTATGAAACAGAATCCAGAGGATGTTTTAAACATTTTTGCCAAAGTTTGAGCAAACAATCATTTTAAGTTTCCCATTGAAAAGTATGTGTTATAACGTGGATAACTGGGTCCCAAAAGACAATGATCCTGAGCCCATAGGAAGTCACACTTATTTAGCAGGACAGCTGAATTAGCTTTTTGGTCAATCAGTTCATTTGCCAAAACATGCAACTTCCAGTTGACTATAACTATTTCTTAATTTAACTTGATCCGGGCGAATAGTACAAAACATTGAGAAAGTAATAGAGAAAGTAGTTCCATAATTTTAAATTAAACAAAAAAATCTTTCTTTGCTAAATGATACTTCAAGAAAAATTTGCCAAAATGTGGAAAGTGAAGACCTGTAAGCACTACCATTCACTCAGAAATGCAACACCCTTTTTTAACAGAAAGGAATTATTTTCTGAGGTGTGGATTATTCTTATTTTAGAAAGAAAAATAAAATGTTTGCATTTCAGAACAATGCTCTACTTAGAAGAGAGACAGGACAGTACTCAACATCATGCCCTGCCATTCAAAAACAAGATTTAGACAACCCTGTTTATGATATTTTTTCATAGCTGGTGAAGGTGGCCAGTCCCAGACTTAGGTAGCCCTTTGCACCCATTTTTAAACACAGAACCACTAATATAGACATATATATATACACACACACATAAATACTTATATCCATAAATATCTGTATGTAAAGGGCATTTATCCTACCTTCCTTTAAAAAAGGCAACATAAAAAATTGGTGCATAAGAATTCACAAACTTCAGTAGGAATGCCTTCAAAATCAGTCTCTCCTCAAAGGTTTTCTCTGTTTTTGGTACCTCTGGGGGTTGGGGGAGGGAAGCAAACCAGAGAAATCAATTAGTAAATATGTAAACATCCCTGATATCCCCAAATACAAAACCAAACTGCAAACTTTGAGCTCATACTGGTTTTCTTTGTACTTTTAATTTGTACCGATGCACACTAGCTCTGTCACTGACTCCTGATTTGCAGAGAGTCTTTCCAAATTTCCAGATGGAAATTGAAGATTCTTTGGTAGAAACATTAACAATGACAACATAATGAACTTGATTCTCTGATAGGCCTCTGACAGCTTATCCCAAGTTGCTCTTGGCTGTCTATCCAATATGCTGGTGGCAAAAAATCCAACAGATCCTGACACCTGGCCTGGACCTGACAATACCTCGCTTTTCCAGTCTCTTTCATTGCCTTGCTGAGAGACCTGGGCAGACTATATCACCTTCCTCTGCTTCAGGCCACATTTGTGAAATCTTAGCATGGACCTCCTGTCGTTTACTCTGACATATATTATTAAATATATACTATAATTAAATATACTTTATTAACACAATGTATATATAATAATGATAATAGATAGAAATAACTATTATATATTTACATGGTTCTTCAACTAGCTATCTGGAGCTTGAAGAAAAAAATAATTGTATCTTGATATTCAAATGCATAGAGCTAAAGCAGTATAAGCAGCTTTAATGTACATAAGCATATGTATATTAACATACGTAAGTATACTGGTTACATAGCTGAAATAACAAAGCATTAATATTCTCAATTCATGAATGATGAAAGCAAAGTACAAAGACTTTCATCCAGAAAAAACACCTCAAAAACCTTCTTAATTTCGTGTTCACAAGCCTTTTTCTCTATAATGAGATTGTTAATGTGCTTAACACTAAACACAAAACTAAGTACCTTTCTGAATAAGACATTAAGTGAATTGTTAATTGCTATGCAAAATAAATGCACGTTTTTGCTAATGCTTCTCCATTCACTATATATATTCTACATTTCTAGACTTCTTTAGATAACTTGTAAAAATGTGCCTTAAACATTTTCAGTATTGATTACTCTGTTCCCAGATTTATTTCCAGTTTCCATGGAAATTTTCTAGCAACAGAACACATAGGTATAAGACAGAGGCTTTTCAAATTGACAGTAGGATCCTCTTTTAAAGATTCTATATGGGTTAAATTCTTGTATTACCATGCTCATCCTGAGGTGTTAACGATTGTGAGAGCAGATAATTTTATTGTGGTATGGTCTTGACTGAATTTCTGTAGCACAATGGAAGTGTGAAATAACACAGTAGATCTTAAAGCTCTGGCTTTAAGGTCTTCATTAAAAATACTACTGTACTTTTACAATTTTATTTTGGGGCACAGTTTGGGTGTTTTGGTTGCTTTAGGGTTTTTTATTAGAAAAGAAGCGTGGTGTTTATTTGAGCACTAAAGGAATAGCAAAACTAGTGACTCCCAACTGCCCAGATTTATTT
Source organism: Nipponia nippon (assembly GCF_047370975.1). Lineage (NCBI taxonomy): Eukaryota > Metazoa > Chordata > Aves > Pelecaniformes > Threskiornithidae > Nipponia > Nipponia nippon. Next base: position 82,402,651 of record NW_028262347.1, on the reverse strand, counting down.
GTGAAACTTTCAACCATATTTTCATAAAAGGTCAACACACAATGTGATGAGCCCTAAGCCATCATTCGCCTATATGTATAGAAAAGCTTTATTAAACCTTCAAAGGATTTGAACAATTTGTAGGTGACCCCATATGCTGGATAGATCCTCAGGACAACAGCTCAGGGCAACAAGAACATCGAATAACAGCGGTGCAGCTTTTAATTTGAGGGAGAAAAATCCTAGCCTTTGCCTTATGAACTCTCACAAAGATGAGCTCAGCCTCTGGATGAAAACTTGCACACCATATATGGTTCCAGAAGCTCACTCAGCACTTCATTCCCTCCCCACACGCAGATAACTGTACCATACCAATAGAGGCATGCATAGAATTTGTCCTCTAGCTAGTGGAGTCTGCTACACAAGAAATGCATCCAGCCAGAAGAGGTGCATTAGTAAGAAAGAAAACTGTCCCCCAAAAAATGATACACGCATAATATATGGTTGGTCGTGCAGCATGTTACACCAAAATTGGGCAGCTGAAACTTTCCAGGTAGAGAATGAGCTGAGATATCTGTGGCATGAGCCTTAGCTCACTGAAGGAGTTGCTGCCTTTATAAGGCAAAAACACAAGTAGTTTTGATTTTGTCCCCATTTGACTGGTTCTTCCTTGACCTGAGTGAAGTTACAAGTCAGTAAATGAGCTGTAAGTCAAGTCTGACACCACCTGATTACTGAAGATGACCTATTAAACCTGAGACTACCAGGATATAATCTGTACTTTTGCTGGTCTGATCTGTAATAAGATGTCCTGCTTTGCTGGGTACACAAGAGGTGCGTGGAATCCTAGTGCATCCTGTATGAGCTCTCTATTGATTACAACAAAACTACCTTTTTCCCCCCAAGCAGGTATTCAACAGGTATTGAGACAGATCCATTACTTTGATCTTATGATGAATGCAATTGCTATCAGTGGTACTATTCTTGTGCTTACAGATGTAATTTTTCACTTGAACGAAAATTCAAGTACTTGGGGGTTGGAATAGAAACCTATGCTGTCAAGAGCTGTTCCTCCAGCCCAACAAGTCTGTTCCTCAGCTTGTCAATTAACTGAAAAGAGAATTGAGTATGTTTTGCTCTGCTCAGCAAAATGAAATTTCACAAGATAAGGAGCATTTATCAGCATGAATTAATTGTAATGTTTTTTAACATTTTGATTACATTTGGAATCTGAGCCTAGCACTGGAGAAAGCTGCCTGAATTAACTCATGTAATTTGTAGCACTAGAGATTACTCAGACTGGATCCTTTTTAAACAAAACATCTGATGGTTAATTAGGAATGCTGCCTAAATAAAGATAGCAGGATTAGAATTAAATGCAAAGTGACAGGTGGACAATAATCTGCAAGTAAGAAATTCTTGTTTCTTTCACAATTCAGAGTGGTGCACATTTCAAAGGGAGAGATTTTCCTTCTGTGCTTCCCCCAGAGAGGCAATGGCAGTGGCTTGCACTTCCCAACTTTTGCCTAGAAACTGTCAGAGAGAGGAAGTCTCACCTTCATCTCTTCTCACTCTTTCCACACAGCAGTGTCGTGCCTTAACAGTTGTGCCCTTTCTTACCTGGGCAGGTGCAGTGGACAGAATTGATCAGGTCACACACAGTTAGCAGCTTGTCAGTTATATGAAAGCTGAAAATCTGGGTACAATTTTTGCCTGGACAGTAAGCCTGAGCTTTCTTATGCCACTAGAACAGAGTTCATTTGTGTAACCCTGCTACATTCTGCCCAAAGCCTAATGCAAAACAGAAATAAACAAACAAATTAACCCCATATGGTGGCATTTTGTGAAAATGAATTGTTTTGCCTTCATTTCTTTCAAATACTTTACAAATTAATCTAAACTATCAGGCTATCGTTACTGGTAAAACCACAGGACCATATTTCAAAAATTCAGGATTGGACCTCTATTATGAAAGCTACAAAACTTTAGTTTATGATGTTCTTCAAAAAAAAAGGACGAAAGGAGATGTTTTCACTTGTGACTTTGAAAGTGTCTTCAGAAAGTGAGAATAAGAAACACAAGTCTTTAGAGTTCCTAAGGTTTTAATTTGAAGTCTGTTAGTCCCAGCCAGCTTCATGTCACTGTACGTTTTACAGGGAGGGATCTGCAATTTCAAATGACTGAGTCAGGCTCCGATTGTCAAGAAGTTTCTAATTTGGATGCCTATGTTTAGATGCCCCAAATTGACAGGTAGAGAACTTGCTACAGTTAAAGACATCTGTGGTTGCTGATTGATTTTCAGTGTTTTGAATAATTGACACTATGTTCCTAAACTTCGAAGCATCTAGAATTACAAGTGATGTATAAAAATGTGGTAAACAATGCTTAACGACAGCTATAAGAATCTCATGTTAGGACCCTATCAGTAAACATCTTTGGTCTAATTTATATAACAAAATAAAACCCCAGCCTAAACCCCTATTAGTAAACATCTTTGGCCTAACGTATATAACAAAACCAAACTCTAGCCTAAACCCCTATAGTAGTCAAAGGAATGACTCACCTTTAAAAGACTTAAATACATTGCCAGGCTTGTAACAATACAACTACATTAAAAAAAAATTCCAACCCCTAACTGAAATAGATATTATTATAAAAAAGTCCAGCCCAGACATGCCCCTATAATGGCAAAAAAAATCCTTTGAGTGGTAAGGACCTGGTAAAAATCACATCAGCAAAATAACATGGTAACCATTTGCCAGCATAGCTTTGCCACAGCCAGCAACATCTGTGAAACAACCCGATGACTTTCAGTAAACCAAGCTCCTAGAGGTAAAGATATATATTAAAATACATACCACGTCAAAAATTCTCAGCCAGCTCTAGATAAGTGGATCTTGGCACAGAGCCAGTGCAATGAAGAAATACCAGCTGAGATCCTGTAAATAGCACAGCTGCGTTAACATGGCATTACAGCCAGGCTAATTAGTCCTATTAGTGGCACAGTGCATGTTGCGACTTAGACCCCTAGTTCACAGAGGCATGCCTGAGCATCTTACCCCATAGGCCTGAATATTTTCACTGGCACTCTTCAGTGGGAAATATTCCTATTAGAACCTCCTTGTATACTCTCGTGTCAATACATGTAATGTACTAATGAGGAATGTGGTGAGATAGTTTTACCAATTTCTGTCAGCCATTTGGCAACAGCTCCATAAATTTCATCAAGTATAAGTATCACCACGAGGTTAATGATGACAGCAGTTGCGGTCACAGTCACTCGAACATTTGACCTGGTTGTCTCGTTTGTGCTGAATGACAAAGCTGCTGCTGTTGTGATCCGGTATACAATCACACCAAACACTGCTGAAAACGTCAGCATAATCTGCAAAGAAATGTACAGATAGATTAGTTCAAGTTTGATACTAGCACTTAAACAGAAGCTTTGAATGATATGTTGGGTTTGTTCCATGAATTGGCGTTGTGTGGTTATTTCTTAGAGCAACGGCAATACGGGGATAATCAAATTAAAATGTGAGAATTCGAAACTCTCTACAGGGACATAATGAAGAAAATGGATGCAGAACTCTGAAACTGGCCCAATTCCTGAAGATGTGCATGTTCTCTCTGATTAAAGCTGCACACATTATTCATGCAGTACTGGTGAAACTCAGGTAGTTTGGATTCAAATGCAGGTATTAAGCAAGGTCTTTTATCTGGCAATAGGTTCAGATGGCTTGGACTGAAGGGCCTACATGTATGTGCAGTCAAGTAAATAGGCTTTACTGTCTGAAACAGCCTCACCTCTGAAGAGCAGAAGTGGCACCTTACTCTCCAGTTGTGTTTCCTCAACTCTCGCCACAAATTTAAAAAAAAAAAAAAAAAAAGAATATTTCCCTTGTTATTATTCTTTTAAGACTGACCTAAACAGGGTTACTAGGGCTTCACTTTACATTTCTGTCCCAGAAATCAGTGGGTATCCTTGCATCCTTCATGGGCTGGCTTTGACATATGAGATGAGGAAAGTCAGCCCTGCTGCTTAAGGTCAAGTTCCCACAAGAAGAATTTGAATTTCGCAGGGCTGTGGTATTCTGGTTTCAAAAACACCCACCCCACAATGAAAAAAATCAATAAAATAACAATAAAAAACCAGCAAATTTCCATGGCCATGGCAGGAAAGGGGGAGAGGGGACATTTTTCTCTTTCATTTTTGCCTTTGGCAAGAATTCCAATGTACATTCATTATTTTAGGTTAAACATTTTGAGATCCTCAGATGAAAGAGACTACCTAAATGTGAAAGATTAGACTATTGCAATTATTTCAATGGGCCTAGGGGCCCAGATTGACAACACAGGTTTAAGGAAATTTAACAGTTCATTTTAATGAGCCAGCAATAGTTTATTGAATTCCTGTATACAGAGGAAGGTTATCTTATGAAAAAGTACTATTGCAAAAGAACAAGAATAAGAATAAGAACTATATTAAAGTTTGAAGATGAAAACTGGGCACATTTAGTTTTAATGGAGAACTAGTAAATGTACTAAAAAATAACAATTTGGAGACACTCCTGGAGATATCAGATGAAATTCACAAATATGTTTGTGAGAAAATAGTAATAAAGTGTTAGATCTAGTAAAACATCTAATTTTGACTTTTTAAAGAAATGTTTCATTAATGTCAAATGAAATGTAGGTGAATGATGAGGTTTTGCTTCATGGTAATATTTTTAATTCAAATACTGGTCTAACGAAAACAGTCTAAACATAAAACACTTTGAATGAAAACGTTTCAAATAGCATGAAATATTATTTCCTTTCCTTTTGTAGTTTTCATTGTGTTGAGAAAACAGTTCTAATTTTTCTGCCTATTTTTATCTTTTTCTTTTGACTTACCTACCAAACATGCAGACAAAAAGCTATTCATGTTGAACTATCTGCTCAGCTCTTGTTGTGACAGAAGTGGTGCAGGCACACAAAGATTAGAACTTTTACCTAATTTGCCCATTGCAGAAGCGATCACTACAATAGAGAGTAATATCCCCAATAAACAGAGAGAACAAAAAAGCACCACCTGGCAGTAATCTAGTTCACCTTCCACATCTACAGTCACCTTAAGCTCTTTTCTTTTTCTTAGTTTGGGTCACATATTCCTTCCTCTTAATCACCTTCCAAATACTTTGTTTCTTTCCCCTGTGGATTTCTTTAAAATTTTTACTATGATGGTGGACAAAGAAAATCAGCAAAGTAAACTTGTATGTGTCATTCTGGAAATTATGAGCTCTCTGGGCCTCCGCAGTCACCAATCTCCACCACAAGCTTCCGCTTAGAAATTATATCTTAACAGCACAGGAAGAAGAGTCATCAAGGACAGTCATCACTAAACAGAGAAAAAGGAAATTTCAAGTCATAGAAGTTGAATAGCAAACTCTTAAACCTGACGAAAGGATTTAAGGGATTCATAGCAATGAGAAGATTATTGGAGGGTGAGGTACTATCAGAGGCTTGCACTATTGAGGCCTTTTCTATTCATGCAGTGCCATAGCAAGATATACAAAGTTACCTGAAAAATAAGTTTTATTTGTTCAAAGAACAAAGATATTGGTTTTGCAAAAGCACCAGGGCTTCAGAAACTCCTTAGTTGCCCAGCTGTTTTTAAACATCTGCTTAGACACAGATGGAAAAACACTCTTTTAGGAGTCTTCATTATCTGTGCATCCAGCAACAAAAGAAAATTGAGGAGGGCTTGTAGGACTGCGCAGTAACTGAGAGCATAGTTCCCACTCCCCAGACGGTCACTGAGAGGGAGTAGTTCCTGTATCTTAACAGCATTTCTCCCATTCCTTACAATTCATCTTTTGCCCAAATTCCAGATCAGATGTTCACCTTTCATTAAGGTGCTTACTTCGGGTTTTGTTGCCATTGTCAACTTTTCATCTGGCCAGTTCTATCCCCTACTATGGCAGACAGTTTCTTCACTGAATATCTAAACTAGTCTGTCAAGGACTGAATTGCTTAGAAACAGATGTGAAAATTGGCTGCAGAAAAGGTCACCTACTGAGCCTGGTATGAATGAAGACAAACAGGAAAGCATACTAGATCTGAGAAGGAAGCTATAAAACCCCGTGGGCTAGACTGATACCTTCATCCAAGTAGGATAACAATTTAATGTCCAAATAGTTCTTTGGTTCCCCAGTGGGGTTATTCTAGAGTCAAGTATTATGCCGCGTGAGTAAGAATAGGGCAATAGGGTCCAAAAGAAGGAACAGGCTGAACTCTTGTGCCATGACACTAATTGGTTTTCTTCCTTCCTCTGACTGAGCCAAATGCAATGAACCCAAAAAAAGTCTTCAGTGATGGCATTGATTCATGCCATCCTGCTCTCTTCCAGCAGCTACTAATGTTTTCACCACATACTTGGAAATCTTTGCCACAACATGTTCCTTCTAAATGAGGAGTTTCTAAACTGTGACATATGTTATTACTAATCACACACAAGCTAAACTTGTATATGCCCAGCTGAGCCTAGACCTCCTGCTACCACTGGTCTTACTGGGCAAAAATAAGACTTGTGGACTTCTGTTCTAAAATCCCTGCAAAAGACATTGTGTAAATCAAGGTTGGGTCTTCTGCCTCCTCTGCAGTCAAGTGAGGCTTTGTGTACAACAAAAGAGCTGTAACCAGATTTTAAAGCACCCATAAACATGTAAAATAATCCTTGGAATTATTTGGTGGTGTAAAACATCAAGACCAATCGGGCAAGAGAACCAAACCCAACATTTTTTCCAACCCGCACTTTTAAAGAAACAAACAACATACATAGCTTAATAAAGACAGAAGAAAAGACAGAAAGAAAAAAATATAACACAGTTCTTGAAAGAGGATTCACAAAAGTGAAGTACACAAAAGAATTATGCAAATGAAAAATAAAGAGAGAAGAGTTTACAATAAGAAAACCATTAGCAGCTTCAAGAATCATCAGAGAAAGTATGGCATGTAAAGCTGGGGGAAGGAGGGACAGAACACAGCAGCATCATTATATAGCAATGCAGACATCTTCATGGAAAATACTGATGGGTTTGTGCCGCCAGACCCTTTGGGCCTGGAAAAGGTAGTATTAAGAATTCAACAATCACTTCTGCAGCACTAGAAATTGTAGCATGTGTATGGGCGTATCTGTGTCTGAGTCTTCTATGCCTGTGTGTTGTATAAGTGCACGTGCACATGTAAATTCAAGATTTCATCACCTATTATGTAAGTAGTGCTTGCAGCTAAAGAAATTAATCTGTGTGAATAATAATAATGGAGGTAGATGAGACCAGTTTAGTTTCCTCAGTGCAATTCTTTTGCACAGGCTGACAGCAAACTTTAGTCTGGTGTTTCCAATTCCTGTTTAACTAATCTAGCGGAAAAAAAAGAGAAACATTAAATACAGTAAAAAGTAGATTGTAATCTCCACATGGGAAAGCAGAGCTGGCTCTCCCTCATCAAGAGCTGACTTGAATTTCAGGCATGGTTTGTAAGTTGTATCCTGTAGGTGCTTACATCTTACTAATGCTCAAAATATTATAAAAAAAAACCATTGTGGCCACTTCTCCAAATGGTGAAAGCCAGCATAGTTCCACTAGTCACTAACAGAAGCTGAAGAACTGGAGATCTATGTTTTACTTTTATAAATCTCTCCGAGATGTTACAGTAAGCAGGGAGTCTAATACATAGACTATGACTCAGGAAAGCACTTTAAGCTCATGCTTAGGGAAGATATAAACATGTGGTTAAAGTCAAGAGCACATGTAAGCACCTTGTCTGTACAAGAATGGCTATATGCTTATTCACACTCAGCATACTCTGCTTTAAGCAAAGTCCGAACTGATGCCAGTTAGAGGTTGTGTCTAAAAAGCAAATGCTTGGTATGGCCTCAGGATGACAAACTCACTCAAAATGTTCTAAGCACATACATATATATATGAATGACACACCTACTATGTACAGAAAATATACTTAATATACAATACCTATATCTTCATAAATATATACACATGTACTTATAAAAATGCAGACATTAATTTGACTTCAGTGTGAATATAAAACGTTTTTGTTTGTCAGAAAAAGAAATTAAATCTTCACAGGACATCTGTTGCAGTATATGCAAATTCCAGTATATTAGAAATACACTTAGGTATTTTAAAATAATTTAGTCCCTAAGTAAATTTCCCATGCCAGATGCTCTTGTGGTGTAAACCAGCATATTTCATTGCCATTTTATACTGGCTCTAGATGTGAATACATGCTTTCAGTCAGTAATTTCTGTAACCAGAGGGATAATGGGATCCTTGACAATGTAATTTAAGGTTTATTAGCCAGGCTTTCCTATTGCTGTTTACAAAGTCTAGCAGTGTGATGATGTGTTTATGGTCTGTTGAAAATTTCGCTAGGACAGTGGTGTCCACACTTTACAGTTGACTGACTTGCACACCTTATTCTTGCTCGCAAGTGAGGACTGTATACCATGGTCTTCCTCAACTACAGTATAGTCCATCCCTGAATGTGTGTTGGACACATATTTCTCAGGAACAGATTTATTTCACCTGTTTGTCATCTATTCAATAGGCTCAACACTTCCGAATGTCGTTCTGACAGAGCATATGCAATACTCTGTACACAAGCAAATACACAGTGGGCTTCCTTTCAGCAGATCATGGAGGATGGAGCAGAAACCCTGTGGGAAAAACAGCATCTAGTAACAAGCTGCTGTCATTACAGCAAGTCATCCAGCCAACAGCCCTCTCATAAGCAGGAAGAAGACAATACAGCTGGAAGTAGGCATTGAGCTCTGTGAGTCTTCCTAGTAGAACACATATTTCTCACAAACTGTAGGATGTAACCCTAGCTTTCTTCAGGTTTTTAGCATCTTTGAGAACACTAATTCAGGATTCCACTCAAGATGTTCATTGCAAAGCTTCTCACACCTAATAAATGTGCAGGAATGCACATCATATTACCATAAATAAAATCAATCCAAAGTTTGCTGCATATCCAGGCATACGGTCACCCCATGTCAGCTTCTCCTTTTCATCCTGTGACAAAATACAAAGATAAAATAACAGACATTACAGAATTCTACGATAGGAAATATTAGAGTTATTAAGATCTTGAAAAACATTCTCAATTCCCCTACTCCTATTGCAATTTTGAAGATTATTATAAGATTTAGAACACTGATATTTTAAAGCTTACTTTGAGAGAAAAGGGGGTAAGAGGGTAAATAAGACATATAGAAAAATGTTTGCAAAAATCAGAAAATATCATATATTATTAACTATGATTTTAATATTTGAAAAAATGTTTTCAGCTCTTACTAAATATCATAATATCAGGAGAAAGCCCTGAGATTCACCTTAATTTACATTTAGGCAAAGCAAGATTCAACCATTTATTTTTTAATTGCTTCCTGTAAAACTTCAGAAGAATAGTGCTTGAGACAGAAATCATGAAAAGAATGCTTACTACCATTGAAACCGGATTTTTTGTCTAATGGTTACCTTAGACAAATGTGGCCCCTAAGATAGTTCTTGCAAAGACACCCCAATCCTTCTCCTGGTACTTGGTCTATAGAAGAGAGAAACTACAAAAGCAAGCCCCCTCTGTGATCTCTGCTGCCAACCTTGTTTTCTTCATGTGCAAACAACATCTCTCTCTTCATTGCATAATTTAAAGCAACTGTGATCAGTGAAATCTAGTATGCTTTTACTCTCCCCACACAAACCTAACTCCATCTCTAGCAACGTGTACATCTAAAGAAGGTATTTGAAAGTGGATATATATAAGAAATATGATTCCCTCCTCTCAAAATAGGTTTCTTAAAATAATAATAAGGTCAGTACCTTGTTTAAGTTAAACTGAAATTATATAATCAAATTAACTAAGGACACAGAGCCAGCTGCTGTTTGCATTTCTGTGAACCACCGTTGCTATTCCATGGACTAGTACTTCACTTATGTTAGAGTTAACCCAGAGTTATTCTGAATTTAAATGAATTTAAATCAGATTAGAATTCAGGTCAAACGTTTCAAATAAACCTTTTCTAAGGCACAATTGTCCTCGGATAAAAATAAAAACCTGAGAGTATTATGCCTTTGTAAAAGGCTTTCCCAAAGTAGCACTAGGAATACAGAAATGCAGCCTTGAACTTTCTCATGGATTTTACTGGGATGCAGAATTAGACCGAAGACACGATCCTGTCTACACATCCATTGCCATTGTGGTGGTGCTTCAAACACTGTGGGAAGTAGTATTACTCAGCATCCCCTCTTCTCAGCTCAGCTGTTCAAACAGACAAGTTAAGCCTGTCTCCTTTGGGAGAATACTGGCAGGACTGGGCCATAGCAAACTCAAGCAGAAGCACAAATAATTTGGCCCAGTGTATGCAGTACATAAATACCCTATACGGTACATAAATGGAGTCCATCATTTAGCTGGAAGGCTACTTTAAAAAGCATCTATGTGAAAGCACAGATGCATTCCATTTCATTTTGGCTTTTACCACTCAGCAATTATACAGGACATAAAGAAGGTCTAAGTGATTATACTCCAAGAAGGCCAGAAGGACACCATGTCTAACAATTTCACTAGGGGAAAAACACTAAAGAAGCAAAACAGCAGAATGAGTTAATGCTAGCCAAAGCAGTTAAAGGAAAGAAGAAAAACTTTTATAACCATACTGAGGTAGAAAGTAAAAATTGTGATTTATACAAAAGGGCCAGGAAGAGGCAAATATGACCAAACAAATGACTTCAAAAATCTCTCTAGCAGTGAGAATTTAGGAATATAAGAAAAAATAATATCAAGATCAAACTGTCACATATCATGAATCATGCTCACCAAATCCTGAGTGGCAAAGTGACTAAGTTTTTTCATGTTTTGGGTTTTTTTGTGTTCGATATTTCTGGTGATGTAAGACATTTAATGTATTTTGAAACATCAGTCAGGATTCTGACATGATCTACTGGCTTTTCCAGTTCAAGAAAAAAAAATCACATGCTGGAAGACTCCTGATAACACCTCAGCAACTTACAAAACTGAGAAATCAGGGAATACCTTAAGAAACAGGGTCCCAACTTCAGGAGAGTTTAAGGACTGCAGTTAGTAGAGCGTTTGCCCTCTTTAATCTCAGCATGTGCGTTAAGCACACAGAGGCATCTAGCATCATCAGTCATTTTGGAAGCCCTAGGTTTAGCACCTGAATACTTGTTTTACATAAATTATTGCTTTTCAAAAGCACTTTGTGCCTGATGAGTTCAATAAAATAAGTTCCTGGAATAAAGATTTAGAAGCATAACTTACTCTTAAAATTTCAATTTATTACTCGGAATACCTCAATGAAATATGGACTGCCTCCAAAAAAAATTACCTTGGTGAAAAGGACAAAAATAGTCTTTTCTCTTGTGGTGGGTTGACCTTGGTTGGCTGCCAGATGCCCACCCAGCTGCTCTCTCACTCTCCCTCCTCAACAGGTTGGGGTGAGAAATTAAGATGAAAAAGCTTGTGAGTTGAGGTAAAGACAGGAAGATAACTTACCAATTGCTATCATGGGCAAACCAGACTTGACTTCGGTAAAATTAATTTAATTTATCACTATTTAAAATAGATTTGGATGGTGAGAAATAAAAAAAAAAAAACAAACACCAAACAAACTAAAAAATCCTTCCACTTCACGTCTCTCCCAACTTCTTTCCAGGGCTAAATTCAGTCCTTCATTCCTGACTCCTTCCCTCCCCAAGTGGTGCAGGAGGATGGGGAATGGTGGGCTATGGGGTCAGTCCATAATATCTCCTCTCTGCCACTCCTTCCTCCTTACACTGTTCCCCTGCTCCACCATGGGTCCTTCCATGGGCTGCAGTCCTTCAGGATAAACCTGCTCCACTGTGGGCTCTCCAGGGGCTGCAGTTCCTTCAGGAAATTCCCACCCACTCTGGCATGGGATCCTCCACAGGCTGCAGTGTGGATATCTGCTCCATGGGCTGCAGGGAAATATACGTTCTACCATGGTCTCTCCAGGGGCTGCAGGGGAATCTGCTCAGGCACCTTGAGTACCCCCTCCCCTCCTGCTCTCACCTTGGTGCTCGCAGGGCTGTTTCTCACACTTGTTCCCCTTTCTCCTCGCTGCCAGGCAGCATTTTACCCTTTCTTACACATGACTTCCCAGAGGTGCCACCATCTTGCTGAGGGGCTCAGCTGTGCCCTGCAGTGGGTCCATTGGAGTCGCCCTGGCCTCTCCTCACAGAAGCCACCCCTGCAGCCACCACTGCCAGTGCCTGGGCACCAGCACCCGGTACAGCTATGGTGCTGGTGCAATAGCATAAAGAAAACCACATTTGCTTTTGAACACTGAACAAGGCAATGCGGGTTGAACAGAGCTCAGAGGAGTGACAGACACTTCAGCAGTGCTTTCCCAGTCTCTTCTTGCAATGAATGACACAAAGGGGGAAATTAGGAAGAAGAGAGAAGAGATGGTGTGCATGGGAAAGTATAAGTGGATAAAAGAAGGAAGAGAAGATCAGCATGCCATCTAGTCAGCTTTCTCTTTCATGCATGTGCTTCCTTTAACCTTAGGAGATTTTGCCATGAATTTGCCGTTCTCTGTAGCCAAAGGGAGATACGAACAACGTGCCTGAGTTGCTATGCCATTATGAGAAGGAAGAAAAAGATGGATGAAAATGTTACTGAGTTACTTAGACATCATGCATGGCACAAACCAAATTCTGAAACTTAAATCAATATAGTAGACAGCCGAAATCTATTTTCTGTTATGGCTCTTGCTAAGAAAACCAAATCTGTAAATTCGCTTGGTATTTTCTATCACACCTGATTCTACTTTCTGGCAATAGTGCCATCTAGCCGCTAAAAGACTGTACTGTGAGGTATCAAGAACACCTTGTCTGCGACCAAAATGTTACACTTGCACACTGCAGCAAGTGTGGTTTATTCTGTTAGTGGAATTCATTTATAGATTTCTCACAGGATACGGCACATGCCCCGTTCTAATCAATAATGTGCGTTACAGAACATTACCTAGATTTTAGACACGGGTAGGAAAGCTTTCCTGAAGGTTGATGAAAACTCAGCCAAGCAGGCAGGGAATCTATCTGGAGCAGTCCAAAAGGTGTATGCATTTATTGACATAACAATATGAAACTGATCATCTGAAGAACAATCCCAATGACAGATATGGTACACTGTGGAATATTCCCCAAGAGAAACTATTGCAGGGAAATATTTATATGCAGACAGAAAACCTCACAATAGAGATTGATTATATTTTTGTCATGAACAAGACAAACGAAAAGATATATTTTTACACCTTTCATTCAGTTTCTTTAAATATAGTGATGTATTTTCAATTGTATTGGAGGAAAAAAATAGTTGTTCTGAGTGTAGTGATGCATTCCTGTTTTAATGTTTAATGTGGTGTTGAATGTGTTCCATGCAGGAATAAAATTTTTTCCTACTAGGAAATAAAAAATAAAATTTAAAATAATCTGAAAAGAAAAAAAAAATAAAATTAGGCACCACCTAGGTTTTGCTGGATGGTTTATTTCCTTACTACCTAACGTGGCAAAGATCGAACATGTGCAGCTCTGCATCCTCAGGTGGGCCTCTGAGCTGTGGAAACCTGGAAATATACTGCACTTGGACAGCACCAAGCAGCTTTGTGAAAACAGTTCTATGTTTCTCTGTGAATTAAACCACAGTCAGTTTGCTCAGATCACAAGTATTTCAATTATTTATTTATATTTTCCCACAAGAGAACACCTCCTCAAAGCAGGTGTTTCTAACCATCAGTCATGCCAGCTCAACCTGCACTTGGGGAGTAAAGCAACATACTTCCTCTCTTCTGCATCCTGCTTTGTAACTCCAGTTCTGAAATTCAGGCTCTTCAGTGCGGTTGCACCTGGGCAACCCCAATGACTTCACTGGACTTGCACAGAGCTGCAATAATTGACTGGAACTTTGTAAAAGATGCTCAGGGAAGAACAGAATCCAGGACCCCTCTCTCTTGGCTTCCTAAGGTCTTGCACAGCTAGTAACAGCAAAAAGCTGCAAAATTATATTTCCGATGACAAAATCCAGAAGCTTATCTCTAAGTATTCCCAGGAAGTATCAAACAAGTAAATGTCATTTTTATAATTGCACCTTTCTAAGTAGAAACAAAAGCTTTGATTTGTGTAAAAACTGTGCTTTCCAAATGAGCATCTAGAAATAAGTGTGGTATAGAATACAGCTCTTCTGTATTTGAGTAACACCCAAAATATTGCATGTGTATTGCAGGCTCAAGACTGAATTGAGCTTCTTCTGAAATAGAGAGTCCCTATAATTTTATTTTGGGCATGAAATAAGATAAAGGCAAGGAGAAAAGGACACTTCAGAGCTATTTGGAGGTTAAAAGAAGATAAGAGCTAGAAAAAGCCTGCAGCACAGGCAGTTTTGGAAGACAGTTGATTCCAGGGTGGCGACACAAAAGGAGGCACAATCAAGGCACATCAGCATTTCTGGGATCTTGCAGTGGCCCGCAGTGGTAATTACAGCTAAGAAACTCTTTGGACAAGTTCATGGGACTGTTCCAGCCTGTATTAGGGACCACTGGCGCTCAAACTTCTAAGACCAAAGACAAAACCACTGCCACCCTGGACATCTGCCAATGCCTGTGTCTATTGCAGTCTGAATCTGTCCCTAGGAGTTCTACCTTCACACTCCCACAGAAGCTGAAAAAGCTTTTGGTTTAAGACCCATTAAAAGACAGAACAACATTTTCTATTCTTGTCACTTAGAAAGCAGTAAAGACATTTTAACAGTAAAGATGGCTCTGTTCTATGAGCAATGTTCTGTTTCAGGCTTGCACATGGAAAACTAACTGCCAAGACTCATTTGGAGCCAGCTGAAGGACAGCAAAACCTTTAATTAAAAACTTTTTACTGTCTTTGAAACATGCAGAATAGCACAGACACTCCGATAGCTTTCAGGGGAGCTTAATGGACACACTCTAAATCATTTGCAGAAGCAATGCAGAATAGAGAGCTATGAGAAGCGTGTGCAAGGCTCATTACTAGGATCATGGAAATTAATGGAATTTAAGGCTAAGCAAGTTATTGTTAACCATCCACTCTTCATCTCCTTTGTGACCACAGAACTTCCTTGAGGTGATTTTTGCTATAAAGCTAATAAATGTGTTTTAACTAACATTCTTTTTAGAGAAATCTCTAATCACAGCTTGAGCATTTCTGTGAAGAACAGTCACAAGCTTGATAATTATCCTAGCTATTGAAAATGCATGGCTTATTTCCAGGATGAATTTGCCTATATGCATCTTCCAGTCTTGGCATTTACCTGCAACTTCATCAGTTAAGAGCATCTACTGGCAGATTTTTGGTTTTGATTGTAGGTTCTTACAGACTGTGATCAGGCCACCTCTTGGCTTTTCCGCTGGCTTAGACCACTCAGTCAAAATGGGAACAGTCAAGCCCACAGCTGTGTTTCTTCCCCTGCAATGTGATTTGAAACAAATCTCCCACGGGCTACAGCCCTGACATAAGCCACTTGGCCTTTCACATAACAAGGCTTATGAAAGCATATGTGAGTAGCCAAGTCCCTGTGCCTCAAGAAACACACGTGCACATCCCTTCCACAGGAACAGACATATGATGTTATAATTGCTGTGTTAGGTGAGGGTCCTACTTCCAGTCATGGAGCACAAGGAAGCCTGGTGGAAAAGAAGACACCAGCCTTTTTTCTGTCAACAGAGGTGCTGGCAGAAGGGAGGAAAGGATCTGCTAATCCAAGTACTTTCTAGTCTTTGTCAGTGTTAACACTATATTCTGAACTTTCTCAAAGTGTACATATATATGTGTATATATACCACTTGACATATATATATACACACACACACTCTTAAATGTAGCTCTCGTTATTAAATTAGAACTGAGATGTGAGCTACAGTTCATAGATGAAATCTATTATCACAGTTCTCCAAGGCAGGGTGGATGTAGCCATTTGCCCAACCATGCCAGTACTGCTGGAATAAGGGTAAGCAGCAACATGCCAACTAGATTTCTTACTGATTTTCCCTCTGCAGCAACAGCACGTACCTAGACTATATCAGGAGATAACTATTAGCTGTAGGGTACGTAGACATGTAGAGTCAGAAGGTCTCAAAATCACATACACATATGACAATGTTACTGAAAATTCTACCTTCATGTCAAAGATAAAAAATTAATGCTTCTTGCAGTAGTCTCAGGGAAATATTTCACACTGCTTCATTCACTTAGAGGTAATGACTAAAGGCTGGAGGTCTGCTATCACTGTAATTTAAATTTGTAAAGCTGGACTTAGTTAATTTAATACACTATAGTTTATTCAGAAATAAAAATTATTCCTTTCTCCGCTGTATTTAAAACTTATTTTGCCTTTGATACTCATCTTAATGCATCTAGTTCATTGTAGCATATTGCAATCTTTATTGTGTAAATGGCATTAAGGTGCTTAGTCTTTATATCACTGTTTAAAATCAACTTCTTGATATTTACATATGGTTCAAGTGAAAACTGGCAGCACTTCTTTTTTTACAATGACAGTTTAACATATGGCTTTACAAGTATGAATTATTTATGTAAACTTGAAGCCATTCAGAACATTACCAGAAAAACACTATAATTTACACAAACAATAGTTACATCTGTAGTCATAAATATTCATTGTTTATCAATGCTTTTTGTAGGTGATTAATAAATCATAGTAAGTCTGATCCTGAGAAGGCAAAGGGCCAGATGTACAAATACACTTAGACATCGGGTGGGATTTCCAAAGCAACTGACTGACAGTGGCACACAGGTCGGTCATAGTAGGGAAGATGGTAGTGGAATGCCACAAATTAAGTTCATGGCATGAAGGGATATCCTGGCCCCTGCTCGATTTTTTTTTTTAGTGAAACTGCTGAACTTTCTCAAAGAAGGTAATGAAATGCCACACATAGCTTTAAAATATGCTTATATAAATATAGTCATGCATAAGGAAGACAGATTCTGAGCCAGACATGTGCCTACTTTAATTTGTGTGATTAGATCAATTCAATATGCTTTGATATTGACTAGACATGGACCTATCGGGCACATTTAACAAAGGGAGAACAAGGTGAGTTTCAAAGACTGGCTTTAGAAAAAAATCAGTTATCAGCAATACTCACTACCTTACATAGTCCTGCAGTTACCTGGATTTGCAATCACTTTCTACCCTGAAATCCAGAGCACCATTACTCTAATAATCAATCTGATTTCACACTTTCTCGTGTAAACTGTGAACATTTGATGGCGAAGTTAATGGAATAATAAATGCAGCACATTTTAAAACAATGTATCCAGTGTAATTTTTCAGCAAATAAATGACTTTTTACTAGTTCCCGTAATTCAGTACCATTTTAATACTGGCAGTGATTTTAAAAGTTTTTCTCTGTAAATTATTTTAAGTACAAGACTATCTTTCCTGTGTAAGTCCTTTTAAAGTGTGTCAGTTACACAATCAAATACCCAACTACTTGCAGTATCTCTCCCCAGAATATAAAAAGGCCCAAAATTATGTTATCTTTTGTAACTTCAAGTATATTTGCCTCAGACAGATAACAGTTTATCTGAAATTTATCTGTAAAATCACTCATTTAGTCACCGTTATATACTTTAATATAAGCAACTTGGGTCCCAATGGAACTAAGCCAGTTGGCAATTTTGCAATTTTCAAAACTCGAATTACAATTCTTTATGTGGGAGTCTCTTAGCAACATTTAACAGTCTTGTTACTTCTCTAAACTACATGCATTAGTTCCTTTAATGTGAAGGGAACACAATTAAAAAATTTAACTGAGCATATGATTTCACTTCTGGATGAGATGCATTTAGTGCTAGACTTTGAGGAAATATGTCCTTTCTATGTTTCCTTGAAGCTTGTCTGGCCCAAATCTGGGTCAGTGTCCTAGCTTGAAGAATCCAGGCTGAAATTCTTGCCCCTGTGAAATCAATCACAAAAGTCCCAGTGACTTCAGTGAAGCAGAATCTCACCCCAAGGCTTTGGCATTGCATGCTTAAAATCAGATTCTCCATTGTCTTACACCATGTGAAGTCACATCCCCACACAAAGTGGGAGAAAAAGGCATGCAACACATTATCGGTTTCCTTTGTTTGCAATTTCAAATTTAGCTTACACAAACTGTGAATGATCACACTAACAGCAGAGGAGAGTGAAGTGGTGTAAATTTTAGTAATATTTTTAAGTTGGTAGTGAAATGTTTGAGAAGCAGGGAAAGAATTAAAAGGGGATGTGGCTATGCTAGATTCTTGCCCTGACTCCAGAACATTTATTACCAGCTGTAAAATGTTAATTAAGTTTGTATTCTAACATTTGAATATGCTATAAAAATCGACACCCAATTGCACAGCATAATCTACAAAGGCAAACTTTTGCCAATAATATATGGATGACGTGCAGAGAAGAGTTCTGGGTAAGCAATCAACAAATGGAAGACTGGAAAGATGGGGAGGGGTACAAGAGCAAAGCAGCCTTCAGCTCTCTCCATGTCTGCTCCAAAAAAGACACGTTTCAGAGGTGCAGCAGTCCTTCCCGTGCACTTTCTTCCGCTGAGCCATTCTACCTGACTGTTTAAAGCCAGACAGTGAAACTTATTGGTGTACCATTTCTGCTTTCTCTCTTTAACCAATAATAGATATACATCAGCATACCATGAGCATACAAAATGAACAAGGACCGGAAGGTGGGAAACAGACACCAGATGTGTTACATGGACAGAAGCAGAATAAGGGAAGAAAGTAGTCACAAAGCCTTGCGTCAGTATAGCGGGAGTAATTGTTACTGGCTTCCTCTGCAGTCAGTGCAGAAAGAGGCACTTCCAGATGGATGAGTCAGAGAGTCCAACCTGGCTCTTGGTCTGAGCCTGTGTCTAGGAAGAATATTTCTTTTGGCTGATTATGGAGAAAGTCTAAATTGAGTAGATATCCATAACGAACACCCCCGTATCTTCACACACACACATACACACAGCTTCCCCCCAAAACCCGATACAAGAGGGGAAGAGTATAAAATAGTAAGAAAGAGATGTCAATGAAACACTGGAAGGCAAAGACAGAAATCAGAGATTAATGGAGTTGGAAGAGTAATGAGAGACATACATTATGGTACTATTAGCATTATCTTTAGACTTTTGAGAGCTGTGATTTCAGGGAATTACAACCTTCAGTGTTTGTATCAATTTTCATTTTTCCAAAATGTAAATTATATGATAATTTTTTTTAAAATTATATACATTTTTGACATTATAAAATTGGCAGTCAGTTCTCAAGAAGTACAATACTTCCCAGTGCTCCCAAAGCTGGAGTTTCAAACCACCAAATCACAATGCCTGGTCACTTGATTTTTCAGGTTTTGGTTGTTGTTTTTTTTTCAACAGAAGGGGTAGAGATAGTAGACCAAAGCTGATAGACAAGCATATCTTAACCACTTTCCAGTAAGCCAACAATAACTTCATACAAAGTTGTTTAGATCTTCCAGATCTAAATATAAGATGGAGAGCAAAAGTTCCTAGCACTCTAATTACAAATCCTTTCTGATTTCCAAACACGGAAATAATAACTACCCATACACTAGGCTGAATTAGGTAATATTTATTCAAGTTGTATATTTGTGCTAAAACTGTATAGAAAACACACAAAGATCTCCAGGGAGCTCCTTCCCACCAGCATCCCAGATCATTTGTCTTTTTTTTTCGTTTAAGAAATAGTTGTGTTGGTGGTTGGCAGTAAAATGTAGATCTATTGAAAGTTGCCTTGAAATGACCAGTTGGATTTAATATTAAACAAGTTGGCAAAATTGGAAACAGTGGGAATCAATGTTTCACATTTCATTCTCTTGAAAATGCTTGTCTGATTCTTTCCTATCATAACAAAAATGGAGTAGGTATATCAGCAAAATAAATTTCTGTAGTCCCATACCAGAAAAATTTGGAAGTAGAAGCAATCTATACATGAAACTGTGATGTAGTATCTAGTCAGAGATCAGTATACTGTTTGTCCTATATTTAACATAGCAATGACTCTGAAAGTCATGTCAATTGAATTTGCAGATGATACTAAATTAGGAGAGATTGTGAATAGTGAAGAGGATAGAGACTTAAATATTGGGCTGTTGAGAAGTCAGAAATACAGGCATGAAACAGAATGAGATTCAAGTAGGACAAATTAAGGCTGATACAACTAGGAAAATAATTAGAAACAGCAATAATGCTCAGCAAAGAAAAAAAGTTATATTAAATAGATTCTTGGAGACAAACGAGTTACTACATGAAAAATAATCTGGAGAGGATAGAAATGGTGGTAATTTATACTTGGGTCATCCTCACAAGTAGTGAAGAGATGAATGTTTTAAAGCATGCACAATTTGCATGGGAGTAAATTCAACATACTTGAATTCCACAGAGTGAACTAAGCTCTCTAATTCATTGGGTTAAAAAAAAACTCTGGCATTCACATATAGCGAGGAATGAGGCTGCGTTTATGGCAGTTTTTTACACACAGGAGAGAGCAAGAATAGTATGGGTACATAAATACCATTGGGTGAGAACAGACCTGAGCTGACCCTACCTGTGCTATTTCTAGACCTAGAGAAAGATCCCCAAGATAACTGGATATGAGGCCAGTGAGAGAACCTCTGGAAAGAGTCATGAGTGGAATAGGGTGATTTGGGTTGCTCCGTTTCCCCTCAGAGACTTGCTCAAAGTCCCCATACATAGCTGAAGATTTTCTGAACTTCTGGTGTTCTCACAGAAAGTGGACAAGATCCTGTTACTAAGATTATTCATAAACTAGGTCATTTAGCTAAGCTGTGGGAACAGGGACAGAAATACTTAGGAGAAATAGACACCTTCCAATCAGAGGCAAGGCTACAAGGGAGGCCTCTAGTGCAGCATTTTATTGCCATGCATCTTCTGTGGTTTTGGGCTACTGAAATGTCTTTTGCATCCTGGGGCATCACCACCCACTGCACTGGCCTGTGCAGAAGACTCAGAGTTCCTACTGCAGAGCGTAAAAGAACGTAACATTGCCACATAAGCAATGCTTATCTACACCTCTTCCTATTCTGACGCTGTCCAGACTGCATCCCAAAGACCACAAAGCATTTATAGTGATATGGAATCTTGCATTTAAACCCTAAGTTATAACCAAATTTCAAAAAAAGTTAAGAAATAGTTTCTTCTGGAAAACAGCTTTCATTGTGAAGTCATCGATGTAGTATTTCCTCAAAGTTCCCAGAAATATGCATACTGATCCTCTCATTTGCTGCAACTACTTTGCACTGGACTGTTGGAAGACTTTCAAGGTAGACTCTGTCCAAGGGAAAATTGCAGGGATTTGTTTGGAATCCTTTGTTGACACAAATCTGATATAAAGGCTTCTATTACATGTCCCATTCCTCTGACTAGCATATGATATGTGGCTGAAATGAAGGTGACAGACATGGCCTAGGCCACCTACATTGCTGGTTTGTCTTTGGACAAAGTTTCAGCTAAGTGGCCTGTGATTTGGGCAACCAGACCTGTGCCAGGCATCCGCTGAAATGTCAGAGCTTCATATTATCATTACATACACACACACTCAAAACGGTTATGTTTCCCAATGAGACAAAATAGTATCAAAATAAACAGTCTCCCCAGATTGTCTCACTGTGTAGTATAGTCAGCATCTGAACTTCCCATTCAGTCATGAGTTAATGGAAAAGGTAGTACAGGGGCAGGGAGAGAACTTGTGTAGAGACGTCAAACTTGTGTTTCATACCACGTGCCCAGCCTCTTTCAAAAGGCAAAAGGCATGTTTGTTTCTCACCCTTGATAAAACATGCCTTGTTCACTAGTACACCTGCAGAGACAAGGAAAGGAGGAAAAAATATCTTTGGAATCTAGAAATACCAAGGAATTCTCCATCATTTGCAGTTTTGAAATCAAGGCCATATGCTTTTGTATAATTTTCTATTTGTTTTAGTTCGATCAGTTGTTATGGATTTGCTGCAGGATTAATTTAGTGAAATTCTGTAACTTGGGTAATAGAGGAAATCAAATTATATCAAAATTAAAGCAAAAAAGTATTTTAAAAGAAATTTATGTAAAGGAAATAGATGAACAGTCTTCATGTCTATTGCCGATATGGGTAAAATGTAAGTTAGGGCTTAAATTACTACCAGAAAGACTTAGATTTGACATGAAGAAAATCCTTGGAACTGCAAATCCTTCAGTCCTTCAAACAGGCATAGGTAAGGCCTGGGACAAGTTCCCTAAGGAGGCTGTGGCATCTTCATTACTGAAAATTTTTAAGAACAGGTTAAAGAAACATCTGGCAAACATGACACTGGGTATAGTTGGTCCTGCTTTGAAGCATAGTGGGGGAACTAGATGTCTTCATGGGTTGGCTTCTAACCTTAACTCCTGCATTTATTTTTTCTGGGATGCTTATTACCTTTGTGGTGTTAAACTCATTTAAACTACTGAGAACTTTTTCTATTTCTTTTTTTTGTTCTTCAGAAAAATATCAAATGCTGATCAATCTCATGTATTTTCCTGAAATTACTGGTAAGAGAAATTAAAAATGGAAGTCATTACCAGAGGTTACTCATAGGATGTTAGTAGAGGTACTATTACACATAAATAAGTGATTATCTCACCATGTATCCACACACTAACTCATGTGAGCAAATACAACAATCTTAGCACCATTTCAAGGGAACATTGGCCACTGAAGTTACGGTCCTTATTAAATGAAAGAGGGTATTTATTATATGATGATTAACTCACAGAAAACTAGTTTCACTTGTCCATAGCAGGGCAACCCAACAGAACTGCTAACTGACACATTCCCAGCAAGATCTATCTTCATACGACATAAGTAGCAAACCCAACAGTGCTTGTCTGTCCCTTGACCTCCAACTGGGAAGTGTGACTTCCTGACCCAACAGACATATAACTTGTGTCCTTGCCAAGGACAGAGAAAGCAAGAAGAGCTGACCTGTAGACCTTACAGGCAATTAAATATGCCTTCCAGTAAGCCAAGGTTCTGCATCAATGCTCTAAGGCATCCTGTCACTTGATATCAGGCAAAAAACCAGAAGTGCTAACTCTACAGTCTTGCAACCTAGACACCACTCTAATGAAATGATTGCTCAGGGGCCTCAGAGCTTCATGTCCTAAACACAACCATGACTACCCAGGGGTTCAGACCTAGTAATATTGGCCAAAGAAGCTACAGTCCATCCAAATCAGCAAGCTCACAAAACTCTGTTATCTGACATTGGCTGAGGGAATAAAGGAAATGTCTGATGTCTCAGACATCAGCTCCTGCTTTAGGAGTTGTGTTTGCTGAGTAAACTTCCCCTCCTTCTGAGGGAACTGAATTATCCTTTCATCCCATAGTTTTTCACTAGTCCATGACTCCTCAGGAACTGTAGGACAGAGATGCTGAAAGAGATGATGCTCACCTAGAGGGTTTATGAGCACAAAGCCTTCCCATCAAGCCCCACAAACCAAATACACACACACACACACATGTGCAAGTCAGTGAGTTTAATTAGTGGACTGTGGTTTCAGATTGGAAATATATTCTTTCCGACTTTTGGAGCTTGTTCTCTGGTCCTTTTATGCAAGATAGTACAGTATCCTTGCCCCAGATACATCTGATAACTAAAGCTGAATCTACTACTGCAACTAATTCAAGTTCCCGGAAGTCCCGAGGAGATGCATATTACATTCACTCTTGTTTTTCTTTTCTGTCAAATTGTGCTACTACCAGTTTACATAGCTCATGGGATTGGCACTGTGCAAAATTCACCAACTGCAAATAGATGGAGGTATTATAATTGCATCACCTATTGCTTAAAATGCATCACTGCCATTTTTCTCATGTTTGTAGAAATGCCCAACTGAACCTATAGGATTATAACAGAACTAAGACTATATTCCTGGGAATAATAAGATGGAATCATTCCTTCAGAAATAAAGCAATTTCATTTAAGTCCAACTAAGAATGAACAAATTAGCAACAGATTAAGCATCTGTAACCTTTTAAATAATTTGACTAAATGTGCAGGATTATTAAGAAAAGATGTGTTTTCTTCTATTGGGATTTATGTCTAATATTTTTTTCACCACAGATGAGCTTCATCAGGCAGCAGGAGAAACAGCCAAAAGAAAATGGTCTGCTTGTTTGCTCAATAAATGAACTATTTGTTCTGTATTTTAAAGAAGGTGAAAACTGACACTGTGCTAATCCTGCCAGGCATGGACTGTGTGTGGTTGGTCAACTGAACCCTGAAATCTGGTTTACAAAGGTCTAGAAGTGATACAACACTGACAGGTTCACAGGAGACTAGTGAGTTCAGTGAACTCAAACTTCCAAGTCCGAATTTCCAACATTGCACTTTGGGGCCTTCAGAGACTCAGCAAGGAATTTCAGCTCCCACTTTTCCTTCTACTATCCCAAAACATGGAACTTGACATATCTAAGGTAGGTGCTCTTCAGAGAAATTACATGACCACCACCCACATCTACCCCTTTTTCTTTTTCTTTTGCTGAATTATCCTATTGTCAGTAACTCCAGGGATGCCAGGTGGCTATTCCTCATGCAAAACAAGTCATTCAGTATGGATTGCCAACCTTTGAATCCAGAATGTCCTCTAAGGACAATGAGTGAGTGGGATGTTTCCTCAGCAATT
Organism: Nipponia nippon; assembly: GCF_047370975.1. Lineage (NCBI taxonomy): Eukaryota > Metazoa > Chordata > Aves > Pelecaniformes > Threskiornithidae > Nipponia > Nipponia nippon. Next base: position 82,377,864 of record NW_028262347.1, on the reverse strand, counting down.
ACAAAAGAAGCTCTGTCATAATTTCTAGCCCTGTGGATTTCTGCTACTCTAGAAATTACCCAGACACCATAAGGCCCCTTTGCCACAGAACTTCTGGAGTGCATATTTTTCCATTCTTGCCTTATTCTTTAGCAAGACAGATATTTCCTCTGCCCTGCCTCCCATGAGAAGACTTCTCTGGAGTGAGGAGCAGGCATCTATACAGTGGTGGCTCCCAGAAAACCTACCAATGACTTTGTCTACATCATTCCTTTCTTAGCATTCTTCTTCTGGTCCCATTTTTCCATATATGCTATGTGGCCTCACCTTAAAAAACCTCTAGCACACACCTCACATATCCTTATCAAATCTTACTTCATTTGGAGACATCAGCCTCTGCATCTCTTTGCAAAGGTTTCTGTCGTTGCTCTCTCTTTTGCCCAGTCTTCCTACTCTATTTACAGAATCACAGAATCACTGGTGCCACTACAACACACAGGCATTCTACTCCTATTTTTTTTCGCTACTCCTCTTCACATGTCCATGTCGTTCACCTGCTCTCTTCAAGCATTCATCTTAGACTGGAATCTCTCATTGATAGGAATGGTATTTTGGCATAGAGTTCTGTAAAATATTCTGTTTGTTTCCAAAATGTCTGTTAAAATGAATCTTAATGATGGTAGCAAAACTATTCCTTTCCTTCTCCTGTAACCTGGGTGAGATCAAAAGGATAAGAATAATTAAGAACACGGACCAGAGAATCAATCTCAATCTAAAACAGGAGTCAAAAGATCAGTTCTGAACAGGAGGCAATGAAAAGTTAGGCTTCATAGGCACTTAAGCATGCTAAAAAGGGCAATAAGTGATTTTTTTTTTTTTTCTCCAATGAAAGCTTTACAGCATTTCAGGAAAAGAAAAAAGGAGTAGGGAGATATGTCCCAAATTAGGATGAAAAGCTGAAGTGTTTGTTTTCAGAAGTGGTTTTAATTATTGTGAACCAAATGTTTTACGTCAACAACTTAAAATATTTTGTTTTGATTTATTCTATTTTTATAAACCCTCTAACATAAATTGCATTTTGAAAGAAAAAGTCATTTAATAACAGCAGTTGGAAACTCCTTACTCTATAAAAGTTGAACTAAGATATTTCATTAAAATCAAAACATGTTTTACAAAAAAATAGCTTCAGTAAACAATATTTTCCAGTGGAGAAGGGTTTCAACTCTACGATATTTTTAACAGCTCTGCTTTCAATTTTCTTCCAACACAGTACCAACAGGTGTCTACAGAAGGAAAATATCACAGGGAGATTCCTGGAGTTTCATGCTTTGTGAATACCCTGCTGTTAATGCTTATCAGGCATGTCATGTGTTGTCATGTCAAATGACTCCTACTGGTCATGGTAAGGAGATTGGGATTGAAGACACAAAAAACTACTTCAGCTCACTTGACTCTGCAAAAAAGGTTTGACAGATCTGCAGACTGTGCTTGCTTTCATGCAGATCTATTGCATTCAACATACTCCACCCACTTCAACAGCTGCTGATGACCACTTCAAAAAGCACTGACGCACTGTGAGGACCACTGCATCTGAGGTGGTTCCTACCTGAACCCCAGGCCAAAACTCACTGGTGCAGCACTATGTCCTTTCATATCTTATAGCTTTGTGAAAGACTGTCTTGCCCTTGACTAGGTCTCCCAAATGTAGAAGTAGTATGGCCCTGAGCTGTATCAATTTTGATGTTTATATCTGGATAGAAAAGCGAAGAGACATTACGGAATGCTGTTCAGATGTGTCATTTGCTTCCTGATGCCTGTTTGCCTTGGAGACACTGTTTGCTAAGCAGAGAATGGGTAAGAGGAAAAGAAGAAAAACCTGCAAAGATTTTCTCCCAAACCTGTGCATGTATAATGGCAACATACTGAGCAAAAATTCAGCATTTGCAAATACAGTCATATTTTCTCAGGAAATCTTTTTCAATTTTTATTAGAATAGAAAATTAGTCTCCGCACCACCACAATATATGTCCATATTTATATAGAGAAGCTTGAGAGAAAAACAGCAAAAAGTCTACCTCATGCAACAGTAATGAAAGACCAAGTATTATGTTTTTATCATAACTATATTAAGAAGAAACATCTTGCCAAATGCTTGTAATTACAGAGAGAGGGAACATACAGTGAGAAAGCTGATCTTTAAGTTCTGTGGATTCAAAATTCTATGTCATATAAAAAATGGTACTGGAAAGGCCCCACTGTGGCTGAAATTCATTATCATGCTCTTGAATAGAGGAGTCCGGTCATTACATTTGAATTCCAAGCTGTAACATTGTTTTGAGAGAACTGGAACTTCTGTGTTCCACTTCAGTTGTTTTACATCGGTAGCTGTTTCATATAACATGCACTATTTAATAATTCAGCCCTCTCATTCTGTTAATGCAAGTTCTAATTGAACTCAGAGAGTCCTGAATATTCAGTAGCTCACCCAAGATAAAGTTATGATCAATGACAAGCACTGATATAATTCAAAAGGAGTACATTGGGAGAAATCCTTTACCTGCAGAGACACATCATGCTATTCCATAAGCAGATACGCAGAAAACTCAGTTGTGTTGCAATCATATTCCTCCCCATGTGTTACAATCCAGAAAAGCAGAAAGTCACGGCAATTCATCTGGCTGGTGTTTTCATTCTCTTGCATACTTGGTATCAGATCCTGTTCTGCTACTGTCTGTGGGATTTGGACTCCTATTGGATTCCTCACATACAGGAGGATCCATGCTTTGCCTAGTCCCTGTTCACCATTTGGCCATTATATAGACGGATAACCACAGAGCAATACTAGTCACCTGAAAGCATCTCCTTAATTTTTTTTTATGTTTTCACAGTTAGCAGAATCTGTAGCCTAAAGTAACAATTAACCCTCTGAAGAACCTCTGCTGCAGATCTCATACACATCACAATAATTGATACATTTCGTGACCTTTTGGAAAGAGCACTGTGAACTATGATATCATACCTCATCTGAAGCAAATCTTTAGTCCATGCTTAATAGTTTGGTAACACTTGTATTAATAAAGAAATGTACCCTATGCCTAATGCTTGACATAGGAAAAGTGTAGAGTCAGCAAAATGTTAATTGTAATAATAAGTCTCTTTTCACAGTATCAGCTAGTTGCTCATCAATCTGCCTAATCATTACACTTCTCAACTGTACTAGATTTGTTTCTGCTTCTTCCATATGGAACTATGTAAAAGCTGAGTGCTAGGGCACAAGTCAGAGACTTGAGATGTTTAACACCTATGCAGAAATATTTGCATTAGGCGAAGAAACACACAGTGCTTGAGCTCAGGAACAGTCTCCACAGCTGCATCACATACTGGGGAAGAGGTGAGAAACTGATAAAAGGGATAAGACATGTGTCCTTATAAAGAAATGACCATGATATAGAAACTTAAGTATAACGAAGCAAGCGCCCGACAGCCACCTTTGAGATGGTCATTCACAGCTCTTACCAGCTACAGGCAAGTGTTCTCTGAGACAGTTAAACATGGATTTAGAAGAACCTGATATGACGGCAGCAAGAAAGACCAGCAACTAGTACAGAATTGTAATATTAGAAAATCCAAATTTTCAAAACTTTCAAGTGAATTTTACTAAACACTGCAACATTTTGGCTTTATCAGTTTTCTATTTTACTTTCCTTCTGGGTCTGGAGTCTTCACTATTTTTCCCATTTTCTTCCTCATTAGGATATCTAAAAGTAACCATTTAAAAAAATAACATGATGCTTCTTAGATATTAACATGACTTGAGGAAACAGGGCTTTTAAAAAGTATTAGATATTCTAAGGTATGTAATAAAACTTCAAAAGTTCATAAACCTAGGAATTTATTGGGGGATTTTGAAGATGCTGATCCTTCATGGACAGAAGATTAGAATATGCTTTCGGTCCAGTGTTGCTGCTGACGCAGCAGCTCATTTCACCATACTGTCTTTAACAGCAGGATCACATCGAAGCATAACTTATTCAGGAGGTCCAGGTGCCCTATGGAGATCTAAGCATCCAATCTAATGCTGCAGCCATATAAAGCCATTAGCAGTATAAAGGGATCAGAAATATGAGACTTTTTTATACATATAAGATCAGCAGAAATAAAGTTCCACATAAAACAGTGTATCCTCTCTTACAAAGAAGTGAAGGGCGTGATTTCACGATACAAATAGTTAGTCGGTGAAAATAAAAAAACCTATCACTATCATCAATCACATTTTACTGCATTGTGTGGCATTAATTGATTCAGAGTGTATCATTATATTGCAGAAATGTAGACATATGCTAATATCTATCAAAGTATATACATACTCCTTGACTTCAATTAATGTGACCAAATAAAACAAAATCCACATTTATTTAAAAACAGGTCCTGGTACAAAAAAGACACAAGGGGCTATCACATAATCAGACAGACTGGGGACTGTGGTCTACTAGCTAAGTGCACTATTTCTGGTTCAAGTAACCAAACGTATTTACTCATTTTATAAGAACACCAGAAAAGCATACCCAACACACAAAATGAAGCATAGTAGTTAGCTAGAAAAATGCACTAAAGAATAAACTAGTGCAGGTTTCTGAGCTGACCCCTTCTGTCAGAACTGCTCATATGATTCAAAATTGATGGAATAATCTTGTATTGGAGGAATCACCTCTGCAAAACAGAGCTCTTTCTCTGAGAGAATATGCTTCAGAAAGCTGATTTAGGAAATGGTTAGCAATCCGATATATGCCTAAGTAATACAGAAAAGTCTGTTTATAAAGTGAAGTATTTCAATCTCATTCACCTCTCCTTCTGCCTTAATTTAATGCATTAAGAAACAATTATTAAAGTGACTTAATTTTCTAACTTTCCAGGATTATGTATGACAACCTTGCTCCTGTTTCGTAGAGAATTAGACATATCTGTATTTGGCAAATGCCTGCTAATTGGAACCAAATATAAAAAGTATCATTAAAATGTATCAGGTGAATCGGGAACATCCTTTATGGAGCTTTGGATTGGTAACTGCATAACTTCCTAACTTGACTAGATTTTTATCAGTGAAAGAGCTAATATGGATAATGTCAGTTTAATTAAGAAATAAAAAAAATGTTTAATTCAAGCTATTAAAAAATTTTACTAACAAGAGATGAAAATTTTAAGTCTTCACACCCACATGTATAAACAATTCTGGAAATTCAGAATCATGAGGGGATTTATTTAGTTTTGACTTTTTATAAAGAAAACTCTTCCCCCAGAACATGAAAACTGAAGAATGCAAGGCATAAAGTGTAAAGTTCATATGTGAAAGAAATCTTCATTATTTACTGACAATTTTGTTTGGTTTGGTTTGCTTTCTTATACTGCAACATATGCAGTGGGTCAGATTTTTATTTCAGTTCCACATATGTAAATTAGAAGGACTTTCAATTAAGCCTTGTGAATTACTCCAGATTTTTAGTAGTTTAACAAAGATCAAGGCCTTGTTCAGAAATAGTGGCTTATATCAGTCAGGAACAGGCTGGGACAATTACAATCAATGGGACAATTACAGTTTGCATGCACATATATTACCTATGATGACACGAACCTGCAATTTCAGGAAAGCCAGTATATTCCTCACATAATTCTAAGCTTCATTAGTACTGGAGTTTATGTTCAGTGGAGAACTCTGCAGTGAAATGATCATGGTTTTGACAAGCAGAGTGAGGCTAATGGCATGCACAAAATGCTTAAGTAGAAACATAAGTATGTGCCTGAACATGTGTAAAATACAAACTCCGTTTGCAAGAAGCAGGGATCTGGAGACAGCATCTAGATTCAGATCGGCACATGTAGGCCTGCTACAACAGCAGGGATGGTCTTAATCTCAAGGAAATGAATGAGTATTTTAAAAAAAAGAGGATCTTCTGCCAACTCTTCTTCTTAGGCAAGAACCATCTTAAAAGTGCATATCCTCCTCCTGCAAACACACGCACATGCACAAACATGCTGACACATGAGCATGTATGCACAAGCATATATTTCTAAAGGTCTCCCAATACTGTTTAGATATGCTAGCAAGGGTGGTTTTAAATCAGGCTTTTCATGCAGAGTAAGAAAGCATTTCAATGATGGGGAATGTTTTTATACTCAGTTTCTCCAGTGATGACTTCCATACCATAGCATAGTAAGTGATTTTGCTTGTATCTTCTACTAGTGAAAGACAGGGTGTCTAAGACTGTAGGCAGTCGTGATCAGTCAGTTATCTGATATGTATTTCCAACAACAAGAAAAGGTCAAACAGCAGGCTAGCAGCAGGTTTCCAGAAAGGTGGAAGTTCTGTTCTTGCTGTTTGCAGAAGGCAATGTGAATAAACACTATTCCTACTCACAAGACAATCAAGGTTGTACAAATATGTCATTTTTATCTTCCCCTTACCTGTTAATGAAAATACAGCTGCAAGCTTATTAGTAGCTATTTCTATGATAAATTACACTTTGCATGAAAGAGATTCAGGGTATTAAGATTAGTTCTATAGTTGCAATTTGACACTAGACAATTTGTTATGGCTTTCATTGCAATAGACAGATCATACTTTTCTTACATCTGAGCTCTGCCTCTCATATCTATATTTCACTCTATATTCCTTCTAAAATAAATAAGTTTACTCCAGCTACCAGGCATGACGTGAAAAAAGTCATGAATACTTGTTACTTGAGGCTCATCTCACATTGAAATTATCCATGGACTTTAAGGAGATTAAAAGGAAGTCTTTCCCTCAATGTTAAATGAAAACTTCCTTCTTTTAGAAACTTACAGAAAGTAAAAGGCAGATTAAGTCATGACTGGAATTCCTCCTATTTTCATCATCATTCCTCTGCTGTTAGATTCACAATAACACAAGTAAATTAGATCTGTATGAAAGCATACTCTTGTTTCTGAAAATGACATCTTGAAGTTGCCCCTGACTACAAATTTCTCATTTTTTGGCTCATTTATACCTTGTCTTTCAATCTTCCTATCACCAACCCTAGCTATAAGCCAAATTCATCTTGTTCTTGCTTCTGCTACAATTATTACATACATCTCCACTTCTCATTCTAAGTTTTATGATTCCCATGGCTATAGCCTCCCCAGGTCCCTATACTTTAAATCACAAACAACTCGGAAAAGTTATTTTCGGACTTCTCTCCAAACTGAGAGAAACATAATAACAGGTACAAATTTACCAAGCAAGGCATAACCATATGGCATATGGTTCCCCAATAATATTGCTCAGTGAAATTCCTGTGTTCACTGCTCATGGAGAACACAGGAACACCTATGTAGCTCCATGGATTCAAACAGCAGCATACCATCTCCTACAGATCACTGTCTTACCAGTAGCATCTTAGCCAGCTGGTCTTCCTTTCAGCCCCCAGTACCTCAAATTTTCCACAGGTTTACCCTTCTCTTCCAGCCCACGATACAAGTAACAGTCATCCATTAAAATTCAGAAAGGTCTTAACACCTTCCCATAAGCACAGACTGATCACTTGTCGTGTTATACAAGGTTCCCGTACTGTTCCATGCAAGAAAAAGGATTTTATTTCTTTATACCAACCAGTACTGGCTGCAGAATAACACAGAGAAAGTAATTACCTCTTTCTAAGGAGAGGTGTGCTAGCCAAATCTTAGCTGCAGAGTCACGGAGCAACGCCATAAACCTTATTGCAGATGACCATCAGAGACTACAAGCTCATGTACAGCTTCAGACTCACTAAGATGAACAGACTTTAGTAGTCAAAAAAAAGAATTATGTGCAGCTAGAAGGAAATCAGTCTTTCTTCTCTGCCTCAAATAATAAGGGGAAGAACAACAACCCCCCATGTATCCATAATAGGTAAACTGGAAGCCAGCACGGCGCATGGGGAAAAGACAGAAACTTTTTTTAAGAAGATTTGCCTATCTGAGAAGCCTTTTAAAATACAGCAGCCCCAACTGCAACCTACATATGCCTGCCTGCTTATCAGAAACTTGCTATCCTCAGCTTGCCAGACACAGCAAAAATTAGACATAATGGATTGTGGTAAAAATCAGCTATACTTTTTCATACTTTTCATGTTGTTTTTAGAGAATGTTAATTTTTAGTTCACTTCAACCACAAATTGTTCAGTCTTCAGATGGAAAAACCTGCTTCAGACTAATTTCTCTGTTCATGCCCTCCACAGCAAAAGCAAAACAGGTTTGACACCTTTATTTTATTTAAATACACAAGAAGAGAAAAACCAACAAATCAGCAGATTACCATTCAACTGAAAGAGTGATACCAGTTTGGTGGTTTTGGTACTATAAATACTTAAACCTGTGCTCACCTCCACTGTTCTTATTTGTGCCACACCACTCAAAAGTACTGCTGGGATCTGTATCATAGAACGCTATTTTCCTCAGGATAATCTTTGCTTGATTTACATATGTAAAGCTACATCTCCTAATACTCAGAGATTGTACTGTAGTCAGTGGGAGGCAGTAATACTCCCTTTTCAATATGAAGTAATTCTGTGATGTAAAATAGATGAGTTGAACCTGAACACTAACATGTTACCCAATTTCTTTCATGGTCTTGGCAGGAATATCTGAAAAAAAACCCCAAGCTATACTGACTTAATATTAATACCATGTTAATGAATACGGTAGTTTTTGTTGATAAACTGGTAGTTGTCTTCTCGGCTAACTGGCATATAAGAACTTAGGTAAGAAGCAAGGTCATTTTTGTAAATTCAGTAATAAAACCCTTTCCTAGCCAAAACATTTAGTTAACTTGTTTTGATGAGGCAAATGATCTGGGACCTTTTGGCAAACAGAATCATAGAATTATAGAATCGTTCAGGTTGGAAAAGAACTTTAAGATCATCGAGTCCAACTGTTCACCTAGCTTTGTTGCAATCTTCACCATAAGTCTACATAGAGTTTGAAGTATTTAACTAAATATAGGAAGAAAATATTCCAATTTTAACTTGTAGGTTTATTATGAGACAAAATAAACTTTTGCAGCATATAAATATGCAAGCCAGTTTACTGTAAGCCCATAAAGATACAGCATTTATTTTGCATTGAGATACAAAGAAGCTGTAGTGGGTGTTCCAGAAAAGAGTAAATATACATTAATAATGTTTTTATATTTTGTAAAGCCATATATTCAGCTTTACTGAATACTAAATATGAATTTAATTATTCAGCCTTAGAATACAGTATAAACCCAGATTACTTTAAATAAGTAATCAGGAGCCCTGACATAGTTTTTAAGCATGGATTGTGCAGCCATTCAGTGAGAGATTGTCCACACTACAAACATTATCTTACATTAACACCGCCTAACCTTTCCAACAGCAGAATCATCTAAAGGAGATTTCAGTGCAGAAATGGAAAACGAGACTCATTATGACATTAGGCATTACTTAGCTTCTTTTTAGTGTTCACTTGTATGATCTAAACAGAATATGATCCTTACAAACTTGTTCATTAACGCTCACGTACAGAAAAAGGTAATTATGCACTTTAACTCCAAGACAATTCACTGCCAACACATTTTTCACATAAAATTTTTTAAAATATAGGTGTAAAATATTAATAAGAAGAACTATTCCTTCCCTTCTACTTCTTCTGAAAAATTCCACGTTCTCAGAAACAGCCCTATAAAGGAGGGCTTACTTAACTAACTTTTAAAGGAAAATCTGAAATCAATACATTTGAAATCGAATGCATATTGATTTTGCCATTTTCCTCTTTAAAAATAAACTGTTTCAGTAAATTACATGAAGCTCTCAAGTCTTGACACAATCCTTAAGACTCACAGATCTAATTCCTTCTATATCTGGTTAATTTTACTGCTGCGACTAGTCCCCAGTTAGCAAGATTAGTTCTGGTGGTAAAATCAGGCACATGCAAAACCCTTTTGAAAATCTTCAAGTTTTAATGTTCTTTGTTCATAAGCTGTTTTTGATGAAATCTGTAACAGTGATAGCAGCTGTACAATCACCATCTCTAGCAACCTGACTGAAACTCAGGTGAAATGAAACAATACCACCTTACTTCAATGGATTTTGGCTACAGAGTAATTCTTACTGAACAATTAAGGTAAAGCCAGTAACTTCTAATGTATGGATAATGATGGGTTTAATACCGTGAAAACTCTTTATAAACATCTAATTTTTATACTGTGATAAATACAGGTGCTATGTGTCTGCTTTCTAGGATAAAGCTTTCCTTAATGCTCTCTCATGCCAGGACCTTGTCTTGAAAGCTTTCCATTTGCAGCTCTCCCTTTGACTTCAGTAAGGGCTCTGGAGAAAGGAATAGCATAATCAAGCCCTTAATCAAATTTATTAAAATCCTGATGATATACAACCCAATTAAGGAATACTTCTCCATTCCATAAAAGCTTTTTACAGTCCGTATAAAACATTTTCTTTCTCCCGGCATAAAACTTATTGTATGCATTGCTGTCTGTCAGTATGAAGTACTAGCCTTAGAAATGAAAATGGGGTAATTAAATCTACAAGCTATTGCTGATTTAATAATGAAAAGATAATGCTAATTGGCTGAAGAACTTACGAGCAACTTTCAATCATGCCATTAGCCACATTGTGAAAACTACAGCAATATTGTGATATGCCAGTTTCTAGGATCTTCTTTATCTCATTTGCTGGTACAGTACTTCCCTCAAGTGGTAAATGTATTTCTGGCTCTTTTGAAGTTTTCTGTATGATATCAAACAGTAAAAAAGCATACCATGTTTCCTAACCATCTCGCATTCTATATTATTATAGAGTCAACTTTTTTTCCCCTGTTGGTCTGCATTGCAACTGCTTTGTTTCAGATGCAAGACCTTTTAACTCATAGAATCATAGAATATCCTGAGTTGGAAGGGACCCATAAGGATCATCGAGTCCAACTCCTGTCCTTGCATAGGACAACCCCAAAAATCACACCATATGTCTGAGGGTGTTGTCCAAAGCTTCTTGAATGTTGTCAGGCATGGCGCAGTGACTACCTCCTGTGTGAGCTTGTTCCAGTGCCCCAGTACCTCAGATTTTCCACAGATTTACCCTTCTCTTCCAGCCCACAGCACAAGTAATAGTAATCCGATGAAATTGTGTCAACCACAGTCCTATGCAGTGAATATTATCAGCACATCTCTCTTTCAGATATATACGACACATTTCAGAGCGCAACATCCCTGCTTCTGTTAAGCTGAACCTCACAAGAGACAGCTCACCAGTTCTGACATGATCCCTAGTCCCATATCTCAACCCACCTCCATAACATCTTAATTCAAGACTGGATGATCTAGTGAAAGTTCTGCAAGTTTGTCATAGAGTTCTGTTTCCAGAAAAAAAAAAAAAAAAAAAATGTTGCTTAACACTTAAGCTCCACATGATTAGAAATTTGAGGTTTTCTGTATCGATATAGTCTACCCTCTTCTCCATAAGCACCTCTCTCACCTATGATCTTTTATTTTTCTATGTTTTTGGCCAGACCACTTCTGCACCTTTAAGTGCCAATCGGATATGACTCAAAATGTATTTTCTCTCATGGAGATTATCCTAGGTGAAAGCATACTTAAATGTTTTCACAACCCTATTTACATATCTCTTAAACTTGTTTCCTTTTGTGGGACTGGGTTTTCTACTGCTTTGTATCCAGATGGCCATGTGTCAGGAGAAAAATACTATGAAAATGGTAACAATGTGAACTTGCTTTACCTATGTATACTTGTAAAAATAGAGGTAAAAGGCAACAGAAAAGTGTGCTTCTAAGCCCTAGTCATCCATACAAAGTCTCTTTCAATAGTTCAGAGAGTTTTCTAGAGAAAGACATCTTCTTTTCTCATAGTCAATGTAAAATTCTACCAGTAACCTCCATTAGGAACTCCACCAGGAATTCTCTATCTGGAACTCCACCAGCAACTTCCATTCAATAAAACCTTCAATATACTCACATATGTTACAATTTCTCTATTTCTCTAGACCTGTTCAGTATTGTAATCTCCCACGCAGCATTATATCAAATTCAGGCAGGTGATTCCTCTCCAACCTTCTTTGTTTCTAAATGTTCTGTTTTCAACATCAGATACCAGATAAGTCAGGCATAATCTACTTATGGTAAGTTAATGAATTATTTTATTCCATTTCTCTTTTAACCTCTGTATATTTCATTATTGATAGTTTTAAATTTTTTCTGCATCTGGGAGTAACATTCGAATAGTGCTCAGATGATCATAGCAGCCTGGGTAACTCCTGACACTCTTAGGGTATCTATGTTTGTGCGTTTGTGTCTGTGTGTGTGGTTAACAACTGTACAATATCGCTTAGTTTTGACAGAGTTATTACAACTGTTTGTCATGGGATTTGTGACTAGGGGCCATGTCATAAAGCTCTTTGAGTTTAGCATCCTCCTCAGTTGTAGAATTTCCTCCATTAGAAGCCATCCTGTGTTTGCTCCCAATTCAAGTTTTTCACAACAAAGGCAAATCATCACAGAATCTGTATAAATCCCACAGTATCTTTATAGTCAAAGTGGGCTTATAGGGACTGGGTTAGCAAACAATACAGTGGGTGAAAAACGGATTGAATTGCTGGCTCAAAGGGTTAGGATCAGTAGTACAAAGTACAACTGGCAGCACTGTCCTTCAAAGGCTGATACTCAGGCAAATACAGGTTAATACATTGATTAACAGCCTGGATGTTGGGACTCTTCACAAGTTTGCAAATTACGACAAATTGGATAAAGTGATTCACACCCTGAAGAGCGAGGTTGCTATTCAGGAAGACCTCAGCAGACTAGAGCAAAGAATTGATAGAAACTCATTAACTTCTGCAAACAAAAAAGCAAAATCCTACACTTGGATGGAAACCAATGGTACAGCCTGTGGTCCAGGTGGTAGAAAGCAGTTTTGCCAAAAAGGATCTGGTGGTCTCCCTGGACAACAGTTTGAACACAACTCAGCAGTGCACCCTTGCTGCAAAGAAGGCCAACCACATAGCGGGATGTATTAGCAAAAGAATAGCCAGCAGGTGGAGAAAAGTAATTCTCCCACTCTATTTAGCTCTTCTGAGACTGCATCTAAAGATCTATGTCTGGTTTTGGACTCCTCAGTAGAAGAAAGACATTTATATACTGGGACAAATTCAGCATAAAGCCATCAAGATGGTTATGGGGATATAGCTCTTACATAGAAGGAAAGCCTGAATGAAATGGACTTGTTCATTCTTAAGAAGCAGAAGCTAAAGATGCTATTGCTGTAGACAACGTGGACAACTTGTAGACAATTCTTGGAGGTGCAGAGAGATAACTTGAGAAGCAACAGACACAAGTTGCAACAAGGGAAATTCCAATCAGATAACAGAAATCAGAGAAAAGCTCTTCACGATGAGATCAGTCAAACGTTACAGCAGATTCCTCAGAAAGGCTGGAAAACTCCATCCTTGGAGATTTTTAAAAATTTGACTGAACAAGGCCTTAAGCAAAATGTTCTAAATTTCATCTTGCTTTGAACAGGGGAGTGGACTGGAAGATTTTCAGAGATCCTGTCTAACCTATACTATCTTAAGACTCTGTGATTAATCTTAATACCATAACTAGATTGTCTTTAATACTGAACAGTGCTCACACTTCTTCATTCCTTTTTCTTCTCTGTATAAGTGCACCTACAAAAGCTTTGGGTTTTTTTTTTTGTTGTGTTTTTTTCCTCTTATATTTTTTTAAATTTCCTTTCCAAAATTTAGCTCAAGCTTGACTGTTGGTAATTCTTGTTTACTCCTGCTCTTTCTGTCTCCCAAGATACAATTTGCTGTGCTGAACAATCCATTTTCCTCCACTACTTTTCAGTATTCTGATTGCTTTCAAAATCCTCCTTAAAGGAAAATATTTGTTAACTTACCTCAGTGATCTTATTCATTAAATCATATGGAATGCTTCTGTACAAGTGCTTTCTGTATGTTTTTAAAAATTTAACTTCAAGAAAACGGAAGCCTTGTCCACATTTTTGTCCCTGATCACTTCAGATCAGTTAATGTTGAAAAGAAATTTCCCACATTTCTCAGTTTTGCTACTAAAATTAAAAACCTCAGCTACAGCCTGAGGAAAGTTTAGCCTACCATTTAATTTAAGCTAAAAAACCTCAGAATTATGTGATCCAACTTTATCAACTTGTTGCTTTAAAAGATTTGCTACAACTAACATAGGCAGATATTTTCAGTTGTGGATATGCGCCTCAGTGTATGAGATGCTTTTTTGTAAGATAGTGACATAGAAAAGCAGAGGGATGCAAAAGAAGAACCAGAAGTGGGGAAGTGATACCTACCTAGCCAGGTAAGCAGTAAATGGCAGTTTTGCCAGGTGAACAACAATAGCAACAATTCAGTAAGTAAAGGTAAGTTAAAAAAATAAAAATAAAAAAATCCTGTAACTTGAATAATTTTAGATTACAATTAGATTTACTAGCTACTGGTTTATTACAGACAGTAAGTGGTTGCTACAGTTCTTTTCCCACTTAATTTTCTCTTTCCCCAGAATCTGCCTTAGATAATACTGCCGTGTTGTGACAAAGAAACCATTGTGCAATGGATGCCTGGAAAAGCATTATTACTTTTTTTTTTCTGCATTTAGACAGCATCCTTTCCCTTTTCCAAAGCATCAGACTACGTTATCTCCTAATCCTGTCTATACTACTTCTGAAAGCATACACAATCCTTAGGCTGCATTTACCTTTTGCAAAGATGTGATACTTGGCATCAGGCTGTGGATCATACCACAGTTCCTTGTAGAGCAAAATGTCTTATTGTGCTGTTGTTTCAAAAATCTGAGCTTACATATTTTCAGGAACAAAAAAGAATTCCAGAAACTTTCACTGATAAATCTTGCCCAACTACAGTTTTCTAACCTTATCCAGCTAAAAAATAGTCTAAAGTGCATCATTTATATTTAAAGAAAGCTGCGAAGTAATCCTTAGGCCAGAATTGTCCAACCTTTTCCATATGCAAATCACTTCATAATTTAGAAAAAAACAGCACCATGTCTTTTTACTGGTTTATCCAATAATATTTCTAATGGCTATCAGTTGGACTCCATAGAAAAACTACATGAGTTCAAGAAAGCAAAAAAAGAATAGCCTGCTCTGATGTTAGGATGATTGGGCTGTTTTGAACTTGCTTATGGAATATCATATTTGGGGAGACTTTCTATGCAGATGACAGTGCAAGATAAGGCAGAACAGTAAGGAATTAAATAAAGGTCTTATCAAGCCATTGTGAAGCTGAGTGGCCTTGCTGTTATCATTGGGTTTTGCTGTAAGTTCTAGTTGGTTTGATATACCTCTTTGTATAATGTTCCTTATTTGTTCACTAAAAGGCCAAAATGCAAGCAGGTTCGTTTTTTTTTTTTTTTTGCAAAATAACAAAAAATCCCTTTCATCCTAGAAGCATTAGCTCGCACCTGCTTGGCCTGTTTCTACTAGAGGTCAGCATATGATAAAATATAATAAAACAAAAGCAAAACCTAGCAACTCATAACCTCAAAAGGAAAACAAACAAACAAACAAACAGGTTTATGGGTTTTCTTTCTTCAGTGAAGTGTTGCTTTCCTGCTGCTGTGGTGGTGCACTGCTTTGACTGTTCATTACTAGTTTGCCATCAGAAGGTGTTTCACCAGCAGGCTCCAGGCTCAAACAAAACAGAACAAAAGAAGTAGAGTGCAGTAGCTGGGAGAGGGAATGAATATTCCTTACACTACTCACTTAAAAAACAAAGGACAATATAAATCCCACTCTCAGGAACCATCAATAAGGCAAATCCACACAGAAGACTGCATTTTAAATGTGACATATTCTTGCTGCAAACATACTCAAGATGTTCAAGACTAAAGAGCGTAACTATTGAAGTATTTTTTTTTAATGTGTATTCTCTCTAACTGACTTACCTACAACAGTAGATTCTCAGCAGATCTGAGGGAAGATGCATAATCACAGACAGAAGAGCAGGGAGTAAGAAGCTTTACAACATATAGCCTAGGTTTTTTTGATACTGCTGTTGCAGTAGATAGTATGTGCTTCTAGATAGCATAATGTTGCCTGAATTCCTAATCCCCGCCTGGGACACAATCCCTAGTGCAAGTTTGAGAAGATAAGGGAATGTGTCAAACCCTAGGTGCTCCCCACTAGTAGCTTGCTGTTCCTTGCTGTAGCTGCCTCCTGCTTGATAATCCATTTTACCACTTCATCCCACCAGAGTTATGTACATGGGACCCAGCTGGCTTAGTCATACCTGCATTCTCTTCTTTAAACTCTATTTTCAAACTCGTAACTACTCATTTTCAAAATAATAAGACATTTATCCTTAGGCAGTATTTATAAAAGCAGTTGTTCACTTTGGGCACTTGCAATTTCTGTCCATCAAACACTCAAAGCAAGAGGTGAAAGCAAACAAAAAAAAATTATAACGTAGCTAGTAATGCTGGGCAGCATCTCACATTAGACCCCATAGATTTCTACAGGCTCAGGTGGAGTGTTAATACTTGCTGCTTGTTTCCTGTATTATCTACAGTCAAAGAATAGCTCTTCAGACAGTGCTCCCTAGGTTGCCTCTCAAAGGAAATAATTTTCTCTTCTTTTTATGAGGTATCTAAGGCAGAGAGACAACATAGCCTTCCCCCCTCTGCTTATTTCCACAGAGAGGAGCACTCAATCCTATAGTTTATCCTCCCCTGTATGGTCTCAGTGGAAATAACAGAACCCTGAAATAGGGCTCGAAGGGATAGACTGAGGCTGTCCATGTGAGCTTTGAACATTACACTTACCTATGGGCACAGGAGAGCTGACACTTTATCCCTGGAAATATCCCAACCACCTCTCCCCAGTGACTCTGGAGCCTGTCAGTGATGTGGGTATGTCTTCACCTCATGGGGCCATAATCACTGGCCAGACAAAAGAAAGGCCAAAGCACCCTAAAAATGGTCCTGCTCCAGTTGCTGCCTCTCAGGTCCAAATTTTTGAGAAGAGCTCATTCTTTCAGTCCTTGCAAAAGAAAACTTTAGAGGAGATTTTTGAAAAGGCACAGCTGGCCAGATTTTCAAAAGTGCTCAACTCCCAACAGCTTTTACTGTTCTCAGTGGGAGCTATCAGCTGTTAAGCCCTTTTGAAAACATAGCCATATATAAAATTAAAATAAATTTAATTCAATTTATCCTCTGGCCTGCATTCCTGACAGCTGTGATTAGAGTGTTATACCTCAATCTTGTGGATCAATGAGCAGTATCCCTGCCTGAGAAGATCCCAAATGTAGACACTCTGAGACTGCAGGAGGAATGTGCCATCCTCCACAACAGCTCATCTCTTAGCAGCCACGTCTGCTGAATACCTAGGATCTGCCAGCATCAGCACAGTGCATCTGGTAGTGACTTAAGGTTTCTATTCCGTATAAAACTACAGCCAACACACTTGGCTGGCTTGGCAGTGAAATGCTTTGGCATGCTGTATGGACTCCAATTATTTTTCAGCTGAAATAGAGCATAATCCTTAGTGAGTTTCATTGCATACTGCTAAATTATTGCACTGGGCCACTCCAAAGGGCTGTTTCACATTTAGCTTGAATGCATGCAGAACAGCACTGTACAAAGCTCCAGGAGCAAAATGGGAAACCTGGAGAAACTTGGGACTTTCCAGATTTTCAGGGTAGGCTTGCCAGGGTTCATTGTTTAAGTTTCATCTGGTTGGCTGCGTTGTATTTTGCTTGCCTGAAATTTCTACCTCCTATGCTTTCACCAAAAGCCATCCAGGGATTTAAAGCAGCCTCCTAACCTCAATATGGTCATTTTCCCTACCAAACACTTCTGAATGCAGCTGGCTGACCCACTTCCCATTTGAAATGATCTTGCCATAAGGTATCATATCAGATGATAGCTCTCCTTGCCAACAGCCAGCAGTTTCTCACAATCCTGATCGCTCTGTTGAACAGCTGGGAACCGTGAAATGAAGAGCTATGCTAACGCCTTGTACCCTTTTCGGCATACCTTTAAGTGAGTATCAGGTAGAATAGCTGTGTATCACTAACAATTTGACCACCTAAGGCTTTTCTGCCTTGGACTTCTTCTAGGATCCAAAGAAGGGCAACAAAGTTGGTGAAGGGTCTAGAGAACAAGTCTTACGAGGAGCAGCTGAGGGAGCCAGAGTTGTTTAGTTTGGAGAAGAGGAAGCTGAGGGGAGATCTCATTGCTCTCTACAAGTACCTGAAAGGAGGTTGTAGCGAGGTGGGGGTTGGTCTCTTCTCCCAAGTAGCAAGCGATAGGATGAGAGGAAACGGCCTCAAGCTGCGCCAGGGGAAGTTTAGGTTGGATATTAGGAAAAACTTCTTCATGGAAAGGGTATTCAGGCACTGGAAGAGGCTGCCCAGGGAAGTGGTTGAGTCTCCATCCCTGGAGGTATTTAAGGAACGGATAGATGTGGTGCTTGAGGACGTGGTTTAATGGTGGAGTTGGCAGTGCTAGGTTAACAGTTGGACTCGATGACCTTAAGGGTCTTTTCCAACCTTAACGATTCTATGATTCTATGAAAATATTTAGACAAATAGAAGTGACTCATCACATCAGTCCAGCTAACACTGTAGGCAATGCAGTTGCATGTGCAGTTGAAATGCATTTAAACACCACATCCCACTACCTTTGTTTTCCTGCAATGATTGCCCCAAAACTCAGTCATAACTGACTCAAGAGAGGGGCAGCAGGATGTTCAGAATGACTGCAGAGCAAGGACTGCTTCTAAGCCCAACAGAAAACTTAAAACACTTCACTAATAATTACACAATCTAGCCCTAAATTAAAGACAGTATCGCACTGAAATTGTAACCTTCTGTGAGACACAGATTTTGAAAACAATATTTCAATGATATGTTTATTTGTCCACTAGAAAGAAACAAGAATGTGGATTAGGTGTTTGTTTAAAACACTAATAATGAGCAGATAAATCAGTGCTGTTAAAATTCTCCAGAGAATTAAAAGTTCAGTTCTAACAATTCAAGCCTACACAAACTATTCTAAGACTCTTATTTGTACTGAATGGTCACACTAAGATCTAGCAGAGTAGAAGGAACCAATATGTCACTTAATATTCAGTAATGCCTTAGAGACAAAAAACTTTGGTCAAATGTTAAAAATATTATTGAAATGTTTGGAACTGCAAATAGCTGCACTGGAATTGCAATGGTAGCTTCATTATTCATCAATGGACAAGCTAGAACTGCATTTTAGAAAAGTCTTATTTCTGCTTTCAAGTTTGCAACCATTAATAAATTTATGAAACAAAAAAGTTGTGTCTCACACTTTTAAAAGACACATGGCAAACACAGTACCAGTCTGCACTGCAGCAATGGTGAAGAAAGAGTGAAGGTGAACTTATGCTTTATAAGAACTAGGGAGAAGGAGAAGACTCAGCATATGCATTTTTAAGACAGATTGTTCCACATAAGCAGCTTCTATGCTTCTGTCCAATGGATTACATCAAAAAGTATGTTAAAGTTGAAAATTTGGACATTCAGAAATTGAGTTGCAAATTCCAAAATCTATTCAGAAATTCATGACACAAGATTCTGGCCTGAAGAGTTACTGAAAATAGATAAAACTTTACTAGACCCAACATTAGAATTCCCACCTATAACAAATGGCTAAAATGAAAATTGTGTGATACTGCAATGGAAAGAAATGAAATATCTAGAGGAAATGCACATACATTTACTATAAGCAGGTTAATTTTTTTGTTGTTGTTGCTTACAGCTTATATTTGCTTGTTTCTCAATGTCTAGGTTATGCAATTCCTAGATATAATTTAGTGTTTTTATTTTGAAGACAATAAGTGCTACTCTTAGCTTCAGTGGTTAATTAATTTTGACTCTACACAAAAGCAAAAGAAGGGGCAGAAACTGTAAACTCTGCTTAGCCAAACTGATACCAAAATCTGTATTTCATATACAGAACCTCTTAGGTCCAAGGGGTGTTTCATCTTTGCAACCAGTGATGTGTATCCTCTCTATCAGCTGCACTGCTTCGTCAGCCTGTCTCTGCAGGTAAGTTTTTTATTTAATTTGTATTTAATTAATTCATACATTTCAATGAGCAGCATGTAAGCAGTCTTCATAACACATCTGTAATGACAGTCTTTCCACCAGATCCCAGAGAAACTGTAGTAAGTTTTAACACTCTGTTTCAGTGCTTTCTAAACCAAGACCAAGCATCTAGCTCTTTCTAAACCAGGTGCAGTAAATGTTTATGTACATGCATAAGATTTCAGGCATGCATAACTGCTTGTAAGGCAGAGATTTGTGGTGTAGAATGGGAATGGATGAAGGAACACATGATGCACTCACCAATGAAAAAGTAAATCCAAGATGGAAAGAAAGTATTTATTCCTAGTGACGACATTAAAACCCCATGTTACCAAAAAACAAAAAGTGCGTGGGGAGAAGTGGAGGAGGGAACAGGCAAGGAAAAAATTAATTACAATCTGTATAACATGAAAGTTACACAACAAAACAGCTCTTAGACAAAGCTCGGTTTTCACACTATAAGTCAAGACAAAATATGTATATTGTTCTGCTGCTGTGACAATGCATCATGGCATAGTGACAAAATCAGCTAACAACAATTTTTTTTTTTTTTTAAGCACAGTCTTCCCCTCTGCCTCACCACCTATGAGGATTTTTTCTTTTCTTCCTTGCAAAAAAACTGGCACAAGGACATGGGTGGGAGAATGCTATAGCAAGTTTTATTCGCTCTTCACTACTTAAAGAAGTAGGAGTTTTGAACAGTTCAGGCTACATTGCTTTTGGCCTTATGTTTCCTAAACGGCTAGCAATTAAATTCTGTAAGTTGTTCATAATTACTCTTTTTCCTCAAAAGCCTGCAATTATTTTTACTCTTTCATGATATCCTTTTCTGACCTTAGATTTTAGTCCTGCTTCTATCTCTGCACCTTAATTTCTCAGGATGGTAATGCTCCAGCTCCTATGCAAACCCATTTACACCATCTCTTAACATGTAGTATAAACCTAGGAAAATACACTTTTATTTTACAAAAATCTAAATGTAACTTTTAAATTATGCTTAAACGTACACTTTCTTAGTTATTCAATCTTAGCCATTCTGGAATTTACCCAAAATGGCAATTGTCTACTTTCTTTCTTCTACGACCTCTTAAAAAAATCTAGTCAAATCTGTGCTTGACTTCATTTTTATGATTCAGTTTTGTCGTGGTTTAACCCCAGCCAGCCACTAAGCACCACACATACAGCTGCTCGCTCACTCCCCACCAGTGGGATGGGGGAGAGAATCAGAAGAGTAAAAGGGAGAAAACTCGTGGGTTGAGAGAAGAACAGTTTAATAACTGAAGTAAAATAAAAATAGAACAGTTAAATAGGTAAAGCAAAAACTGCGCACACAAACAAAGCAAAACAAGGAATTCATTCACTACTTCCCATCAGCAGGCAGGTGTTCAGCCACCTCCAGGAAAGCAGGGCTCCATCACGCGTAACGGTTACCTGGAAAGACAAACGGCATCACTCCAAGTGTACCTCCTTCCTTCTTCTTCCCCCAGTTTATATACTGAGCATGATGTCATATGGTATGGAATAGCCCTTTGGCCAGTCTGGGTCAGCTGTCCTGGCTGTGCCCCCTCCCAGCTTCTTGTGCACCTGGCAGAGCATGGGAAGCTGAAAAGTCCTTGGCCAGTGTAAGCACTACTTAGCAACTATTTAGCAAATGCTTAGCACTACTTAGCAAGAACCAAAACATCAGTGTATCAACATTATTCTCATCCCAAACCCAAAACACAGCAATATACCAGCTACTAAGAAGAAAATTAACTCTATCCCAGCTGAAACCAGGACAAGTTTTTGTCTCTCTGAATCTGCTCTAGATTTTCCATTTCATAAGGAGAAACTAACCAGCAAAAGTGGTCTTAAAAGTCTGTGATATTCCCTGGCTTGGCACTTAGATGTAAAGCGGATTAATTTTCATCAACAGTAATTTTATACTGGAATAAATGAAAGTAGATGAAAACTTGACTTTTTAATATGGCAGCCTTCTAAATCCTGAAGAACAGAGTGGCAGAACCCAGCCATGCTGTGCTTGTTTCCATAACTGAACAAGCCTGGGGTAGGAATAATTAATGAACAAATACTTTTGTTATGTCCATTGGGAAAAAAAAAAAATCTCTCAAGAACAAGACTTATCTGCATTCTAAAGCCTTAGATCCTCAGACATTTTTAAAATGATCAGATCACCTGCAAATTTTCCCACATTCTCTACATCAGTTTTCTTCAAGCAAGCTATTCCCAACTCTATAGTACCTTTAAGTCCCTTTAAAGATACAGAGGAGGGAAAATATGCATTGAAGTTCATACAGACAAATTCAGCATGACACCTTTTCCACTACATAGCCTGATACTTTATCTCATTTCACCTGGATGAATCAACGAGTATGCATTTAAACACATGGAAAGATGAAGCACGGAAAGAAAAAGAAGCAATGCCATACACTTAGAAAGACTGAGCTGCAGGTTTGTGTGGAAAAGTAGGTTGAGGGGGAAAAAAGAAATATCAGGATCAGAAGGTACAATAATGATAAAGGGAAAAAAGCCCTATGGTACACCACCTGAATTACAAACAGTGAAAAAGCGATCACAGAAATAAATTAGAGAAGACCAAATGGACATGGCTCGAGTTCTAATCCCATCTCTTTCACAGGTAGTCCTGTAAACTTTTAAAAAACAGTGAGATCATCTCCTCTAGCCCTGCAGTGATAATGATAAGCAATGAACCCCTTGCTGTTTGCCAGGAACAAGAGTAGGATGGCTTACAGACTGCAGGACTCTCCCTCTTCAGGTACCCACAGAGAGATGCTCTTCTCTCTCCTTGAACTGAGTAAGCAGCTGCCCTCCTTACTCACAGCATAATGTCCTCTATGTTTGGTTCATTAAAAAATAGTAAAAAGGGATGATGAAAAACCATCACATGAAGGACAGCAGAGAAGAATGAGGCATGAAGCACCAAACAGCAGTGGCTGGAAGGCACTATAGTTGCATTGCCCAATTAACCATTTTAAAATAAGCTTTTCTTTTTTTTATTTTTAATGAAAATTCTAATAACCATTTTTCCAGTCAGTTCCAGTGAAATATATTGATTTATAACCTATTAAATATGTGATATTCCCCTTGTGGCATAACACTATGTGAGTTTACTGAAGTACACTACATTTCCCTTCCTTAGGGAATCAATTATATCATTAAAAAAGACATCAGTTTAGAAGGCATGGTTTATTAATCTGCCTTTAGTAAACCCATGTTACATTTTGTCCCATTTCTCAAGTACTTCTATTAAAGCTCAAATTACATTTTCTTTCAAAATGTGCCTATTGTGGTCAAACCAACTTGTCTGCACTTGCTTGGATCATTTCTTTCCTGCATTTCACAGAATTGCACAACAGCCGAAGTTGGAAAGGACCTCTGGAGATCATCTTAGTCCAACACCCTGCTTACAGCAGGGCCAGTTAGAGCAGGTTTTTCAGGCCTGTGTCCAGTTAGGTTTTGTTTATCTCCAGGGATGGAGACCCCACAAACTATCTGGACACCTTGTTCCAGTGTTTGACCACCCACGGTAAGAGAGTTTTTCCTTGTGTTTAAATGGAACTTCCTGTATTTCAGTTGGTGCCCATTCCTTCTTGTCCTTTCACTGGACACCCCTGAGATGAGGCTGGTTCCATCTTCATGAATCCTTCCATTCAGGTATTTCAACACATTGATAAGATCCCCTTTAATCTTCTCTTCCTGAGGTTCAACAAACTCAGCTCTCAACCTCTCAAAGGCTCATACATAGACATGCCAGATGCTTCAATGCTTTAATAAACTTAGTGACCCTTCACTGGACTCACTCCAGCATGCCCATGTTTCCTTGTATAGGGAGGTGCAGAATTGCGAACAGCACTCCAGCTGCGGTATCACCAGGGCTGAGTAGAGCGGAAGGATGCTCTCTCAATCTGCTGGCAACACATTTCGTAATGCATCCCAGGAGGCTGTGGGCCTTTGCTGAAAGAGCACATTGCTGGCTCATGTTCAGCTTGTTCACCAGAGCACCCAAGTACTTTTTTAACAAAGTTGTTTTCCAGCCAGTCATCCCCTGTCCTGTGCTGGTGCAAATTTAAATATAGATTATACAGCTGATATCCTCTCGTTCCATTTTTCCAGCTAGTTTTCCTGCCTTTGTCTTTTGTGTTAAAATTATCATCATACTGGAGGTAAAGTATTGTCTTTGGCAATTAGAATCTGACTTTTACTACATAGATGTGTCAGTTATTTGGGGTGGGGTGAGTTATCAGTACGTTTAAAGACCTTTCAACTGTTTTAACTTTCTTTTTAAAAGCCCAATTCAGAATTATTTTTGCAACTTTTTATTTCAACTTTACAGCTATGAAAATACTTTCTTAATCATTGTGAGCTGTCTTCTAACGTCTGATGTCTTTTTTGAGGTGATCAAGACTAATTATGTCCAGAGTCCTTTCCTATTATTTTTTTCATGCATGATTTGGATGCAGACTCACAATAATTTTTAAAACTTTGAAATGTTAAGCCTTTTCCGTGCTCAACTCCCAAAGCTCTTCACTCCAGCATACTTCACTAATTGACACCCTTTGTTTCTCAAAGTTTGCCCTATTGCAGTAAAAAACTTTATTTACAGACTATTTTTCATTTATTGGGTATGGCATATTTGCTGTCAGTATTGTTTCCATAATAGCAGACCATTTCAAGAAATATATCTGAAATAGTTTGTTATCTAGGGTTTTGCTGTTTTGTTTCATAATGCCTGGTGCTACGACTCAATCTTGCAAGGATACTTCCATAAACACAGTGCATTTTGTTCTGTATGTACCAATTAGTTGGCAATGGATCCAGTGAAAAGAAAAATAAAATCAATAATGTCGTTATGTTCAATGTTTATAGAAAGAATACTTCTTTGAAACTGTTTTAAGTGTTTGCTTTATCCGCAATTAAGAACATCCATTCCTCATGTCTGGATTTCATAATCTTTCCTCTTTATAATAATGCCCAAGAAGATCACATTAATTTTAATTTTCTTGTTATCCAGTGTCAATTTTGTCAAGAGAGACAAAGTCTCTTTCCATATAAAGAATGATGGTTTGCATAGTGTTAGAAAGATATCCTTCAGATAAGCATAAGTAAACACATAAGCTATTTAAAATAATAATTTACAGTAAATAAAATGACAGTTTTTCTGTGTTAGCAATAATGTTGCAGGATTGATAAGGTAGTATACCTTATCATTGTCCCAACTCCACTATCCCAAAAGGGCTGGTAAAAGCTCATTGTTGATCTGCCTAGGTATGAGTTGCACACACAAGGACAACAAGGAAAATAATAGCAATGATGAGTATTTGTCTCACAACAAATTCAAGTAGAAAAAGGCTCTTTATTTACACAGTGTGTTTGGGAACATCTTCAGCCTGAAATTTCAACAGTATGCTGCATTACGAATCAGAGAAACTGCATTAATTTTTTTGTCACTGGCCTTGGTAAAACCTGAAACCAGTAGGAGTCAGTTAGCTGAGCCCTTCTAGGGAACTCACAGATAGGCTGGATTTCCTCTACAAGAACTTTAGTTTAGTATAATTTTACCATTATCACCATCCTCAGCTTTGGAGAAGGCAACAGACATACTAAGGCCCCTCTGTACACAGTCCACAACTAGTCTTCAGGCTAGTGAGGAGTCAAACTAGATCCTATCAGAAGTGAAAGCAGTCATAGGACTGCCTAACCCATGCCATCCAAGAGCTTTCATTCCTTTTCGTTGATTTACAATTACCAGCACACAGTGAAATCTGATCTTCCCTCTCTTGTGAAGATTATCTATTTTTGATTTTAGGATGCTTTAAGATTCACTTCATCAGAGCTGACAACTGAGTCTGCAAATTTCAGCTTCAAAGTATAAGCTTTCACCAAGCTGTCTCTGAACTTAGAACTGATAGTCAGTGATTGCCCCATAAGTAAAGGTGGGATCTCTTCCTCCTTCACCAGTATAGCCACTGTACCTTGCTATATTGTCTGTCCTTACTAAGGAAAAATAGACAGACAGAAAATACAGGTAGTGGTGTGAAACTATGAGATGCAAAATGAGGATGAAGAAACATTATTAAAAAGACAAATTATTGTCTTTTTAATTTAAACTTAACTTAATTTAAAACATTATTAAAAAGACAAATATTTGGAGGTGGAGTGGAAGAAAAGAATCTGGGGAAGGAGGAGAGCAAGATGAGAAGAGGCCATGATAGGAGCTGCAGAAAACAGGAATTAGTATGAAGGAAGGAAGGAAAGGCTGAAACCAAGCAGTGAGGGAGTGACAGTGGAGGAGGAAACAGATGCAAGAACTGTATTCACTGGGTGGACCCAGAATTCTGGAAAAAAAAAAAGAAAAAAAAGAGTCACCTGACTAAAGGATGGCTTTTGTAATGCATTGACAGGAAGACAGAATTGAAGCCGTATTTTTGATACAGCATTTGTAAAACAAAGCAGTCTGACTGAGATATAGATATTTTCAAATATTAAAGTAGGTTAATTTTTAAATATTCATTTGCAATGTAAGAGACAAGTATCAACACTTTCAAATCGTATTTAAGTTGTTTCAAGAAATGAGGTCCAACCTATTTTCCAAGCAGTTAATCTCAATAAGAAAACCAAGCACAGAACAGGAAAATCAGGTCCAAAATAAGCAAAACAGAGTGCAACACTTGGTCCACTAACTTGTCTATGCTTTCTCTAAGCTGCTGTAATTTCTTATGCAGAGAAAAAAATGGCAACTGGTGTCTATGGGTTAGGAAAGATTCCAGACTGATGTTCAAAGGACCATCCCATCAGGATGATTTTCTCTGTTGTTTGGGAGGGAGGAGGGGTGGAGGGGAGGGGATTATACAGACTGCCACACCAGTAAGGTGGCCATTTTAAACATGAGACTGATTTTAATTGTAAGATTTTAGCTAAATTTGGCAATTGGGCCAAAGATAGCAGTAAACTTTAAAACTGTTCTTGCACTCTGGCATCAGATAGTTGTAAATGCTTTGTAACATCTTCCTTTGATTTTCTGGTTTGATTTCATGGAACTTTAAGAACAGAAGAAAAACATGTGGAGGGTTTAATTTTGAAGAGTTATCCTTACCTACAAAGGAATAGCTGAAGGCACATACCTACTACTCCATCATCTTTCAGTGAACTCCTTAACGGAAGAAGAGATGCACTAGAGGCTTCTTTTCACTGTTTAAAAAGGTAATATTCCATCTTTATTTATATCATTAGTTATGCACCAGTTTCTGAGGCTAGAGTTGGAGTATGCCATTGGAAGCTGTTAAATTAGTCCATGCATCCAAACAAGCTTTATGTTTTCACTACATGAACAATAGTGATTAAAAGAAGCAGTGAATCTGGCATCGTGTATTAATAATTAAAAGTCTACTCTCACTAAATTCAGTTGTACAATACCCAGGTGACATCAATAGGAGAAAAAAGTTGACTTGGATAACCTGGTAAGAATTCAAGTTTATCTATTACATGAAGTACCATGGCGTGAAGGAGCTTCCAAACACAATGCCATCTTACTCCTAAATTAAGTGAATCATGAAAACCAGCAGATCAGCAGGCATATGTTTTTCAATTAAGCATGGTAATAGCTGCAAAAATTGAGCAGTTCAAACTGACTTCTTTAGCTCTTTAAGCTTGGAGTATGTGGAATTTCAATCATCTTCATGGGATGGATGCCCAAAGGAATTTAATGTATATACGGTTTATTTCTTTAAAATTGCAGACAGGATTGCAGTACGCATCAAATAAAAAATTCTTGGCAACTAGCTTAACTGACTGTTGTTTCCACAGCCAATTTGTGTAAATTTTGTCTGAAATCTGGGCTTCTGTTTTGACCTTGGAGATTAATAACATGAAATTTACCCTATAAATATGCTCAACAGAAGGTAAAAAATATACTCCAAGATACAGGAGTTTGTCACCAGCACACAGGAAAGGGAAAATACTCTAGTTTTTCTTAAGTTCAAGTATCTGCATTAAATTAAAACCCAGCAGACTTCTGGAGATTTATTTTTCAACCTGAGCCTTAGCTGTAACCCTCTAACCTGTTATTATAGTCTTTGACTGGGTACAATATGATAGTAAGTCATCTGCAGTAACTGCAGACTTAAGGACTGATACCTTATTACTCACTCAGGCAGAACTCCCATTAATTTCAAGTAGTGATGAATAGAACCTATAGGAATGAGTCTTTCTATTCTGTTTAATGAAAAGAATGGAGAAATGAAAAGAGACCTGCACCATCTTTAAAGTTGTGAATAAGCAGCTTAGGCCTCAATTCAAGAAAGCACTTAATTTTATCTGTATTCAGGAGGCTGAGGCACGTGCTTAACTTTAATCGTATACTTAAGTCCCAGTTACATGATTAAACAACACAAGCTGTAGTACTTCCCTAGAAAGCATGTTTCCTTGAGCCAAAATCTTAATAAGTAACGCAAATAAGACCAACAAAGAGCAGCCCTGCCTTTTCTTGTTTCTAAGTTTAAGGCTCTCTTCTGAAAAAGACCACTAATTTTTATTTTGGCAGAAAGAGTCTCATGAGCATTAGATACCCTTTTCTTAAAATCCTGGCTCTGATCTGCACTGTTTGGCCTCCAATAGTTGAATAAAAAAGCATCCAGTATTCCTAGTTAAACACCATTTTGATGTCTAGACAAAACAATGATGATTTATTCTTTTAAAAAAGATAAGCAGTGATTTCGTTTACCTATAACTTTGGAGAAGAGGAATGGAAGCTAGAGGAGCAGGCTGATGTTATTGCAAGTTGATCTGTATCATCTCTGGAAGGACACTGAGATCAGGGAAGGGCCATGACAACTGGAGAAAGGATAATTTTGTATCCATCTTCAAAGAAAGGACAAAAAGATAATCAAGGAGTCAGCCTCACTTTGGTCTCCCGGAAAAAGGTTTTGAAGCCCATTTCTGAGCACATAAAGGAGTAGATGATTGTGAGCAGTCATTATGGATTTACCAAAGGTGAATCATGCCGCACCAACATGATTGCTTTCTGTGAGAAAATGACTAGATTTGTGGACAAGAGAAGACTTGTCAGTGTCATTTGCCTTGCCTTTAGCAAAATACAAGTTGGATGGTCTGGTTCAGAGGGTATTAGCTAATGAGTCATACTCTACTGGGAGACCTGTAACAGCTGGAGTACTGCCAGAGTCTATACTAGGACTTCCCTGTTTAACATCTTTAAAGAAGGACATGGAGGAGATGATGGAATGCTTGCTCATCAAGTTTGCAGATGACATCAGATTGGGGAGATATCAGTCAATGTGCTCAACTACATGGCTGCCATCCAGAGGGACCTAGACAGGCTGGAGGAACGGGTCTATACGAACTTCATGAAATTGGAGAAGGACAAATGCAAAGACTTGCCTTTGAAACAGAAAACTCCTTGCAGTAGTACAGTCTCTACTGAAAAGGCCCTTTGGTGTCTGTGTAGACAGCAAACTGAAGATGAACCAGGAGTGTGCCTTGGCAGCAAAGGCCAACAGCACCTGGGCTGTATTAACTACTGCTTAACCGGTGGATCAAGGGAAGTGATTACCTCCACTTCTCAGCACTCATTAGCCTGCATCTAAAATACTGTGTCCAGTTTGGGGTCCTCCAGTAGAAAAAATAGATTGCTCAACTTATGTGAGTCATGCATAGAGCCCTGGAGCACTTGTCCCATGAAGAGACGATGAGGAACAAGGCTCAGAATCATTGAATCATCAAATCATTTAGGTTGGAAAAGACCTTTAAGATCATCGAGTCCAACTGTTAATGTAGTGCTGCCAAGTCCACGACTAAACCATGTTCCTAAGCATCACATCTGTCCTTCTTTTAAATACCTCCAGGTATTTAACAAGCTTGCTCAGCTTGTTTAAGGAGGTCATCAAGAAGACAGAGCTAGGCTTTTCACAGTGGTACATGCTGGGAGGAGGAGAGACAGCAGGCATAAGTTGAAATGAGAGGTTCAGGCTGGATATAATGAGAAGCTTTTACGTCATGAGGACAATCAGGCAGTGTCCAGAAAGCTTTTACCATTTCTACCCTTGGAGGATTTCAAGACCCAGCCGGATAATAGCCTGAGCAACCTGGTTTGATATCATAGCTGACACTTTTTTGAGCAGGAGTTTGGACTAGACAAAATCTTGAAGGCCTTTCCAACCTGAATTATTCTATGACAGTATATTTCTAAGCATTTTCTTTCATCATATCAAGAGTATTGGAAGAGCTACCTCCTTCTGAAGGCTGACTGGAATATAATTCTAAATTCTGGAGCACAGAACTGTGGCTATACATTGGGTTCATTTATTTGATACAAATGAGAAAATCCCATCTCAAATTTTCAGAGACATAGGGGGCAAGTGGGACATTTTTAGCTGCATTTTTTACACTACTCCATACAAAGATAACTAAATTCCAAGACCACAATAGGGAAGAGGTTTGAATACACATCATATACCCCATAGACAAAGAACCCACACATCTAGATTAGAATACACTGAAAGACCATGTTAACAGTCTTTTGAAGACACAAATTCTGCTTATGAATACTGTGGTATAAAATTGGTGTAATCCAGAACTCAAATAAACATCATAATAATCAGAATTATAACATTTACACTTCAAATGTGACTTGATCCAACTAGCCAATCAAATATTGATACATTAAAGAGAATGAGATCTCTCTCTAAGATTATCGTCATAAGTGTCCTCATTCATCTTCAGTCATTCTCCATGTTTTATTTTCAAAAGTTCATGATACAAGGAATAAGTTAAAAAGAAAAAAAAGATCAGTTATTACATATTCCTCTTACTATCCCATATGCTTGGAAAGTGAAGTTATTTGTCAAAGTAAAGCAATGAAAGAGGCTGGAAAGACACTGGCCAATTTAAGAAATATTGGATCAAAATTGGTGTTTTTGTCACATTAACAATAAGGTCCAATAAATGCTAAAAAATTATTTTCTCAATATTAGTGATTAAGGAACTCTGGGTTTATTCACAGTTCATTAACAGTTCTGATTGTTTAAGTTAGTATTTATGACCACTTAGCTCGGTTTCTTCTACAGAGTTACAGCTAATATATAAAAAAAGATACATCTTTTTTTTTCTTTAGTTAATCTTATCAAGGACTTGTTTAATAAAAAGGTGTGCTCCAACATCTAAAGTGTTTCCTAGGCCTTGTGGGAGATTTGCTTATGCAAAATTGGGTAAGGAACCAACTGGTAGCAAGAATTACTATTTCATGTTTCGTAATGCTGAAATTTTTAATATATGTATATAAAATATTCACCAGCAATGTACAATTCTACTTTATATTTACCTGTATTATCCTTACACTGGAGACCTTCCTCTTCAAACCAGCTTGCTTTAATTCAGTTGTTAACTGAAACAATGGTTCAGAAAGAAATATTTCTTTCTTTTGTTTCAATTACCAGCTGAATTAACAATTTAAATAACTTATTCTGCCAATTTCATATTTAAAATGAATTAAAGGCAAGATAGAATGCCAGATTCTATTATTCCCAGGGTTTGCTCCAAGTAAGGACATGAGCCAAGAGGCAAGCCCTTTTTTTCTATAAAGAAAATTTTCTTTGAGAAATATGTAGAATGAGTTATTCAGTTTCCTGCCAAATAAGAAAGATAAGAATATATATGATGTTGCATCGTGTTTGCCAGATCAGCTGGACATCTAATGAAAAGGAGCCAGGGCCTGATCCATCTCTCTCAGAAGGCTTTCTTTCCATGAGCTCTAGTGAGAGCTGGATCTAGCCCCATCTGCATGCTTTCAGGCACCAGACCAATTTTCATTTCCTGACCTGCATGTATTTCCATTGAGAACACTGCTATTGCTGAGAGAGAGGAACAACTTATCAGAAGATTACAAATATCCAACACCTTTTTTAGTTGACATTCTGCAGATACAGTAACTTTATCCAATCTGTTAAATATTTCTATCCACACCTTCAATGTTATAATGTATTAAACAAAAACAACAAAAAATAATATTAATTGCTTTATTACAAAAAATGCATCTGCCATATTTTCATGAATGTGTTATCAGACACATGCATTCATGTATGTACACATAAGCCTTCATCTCTGCCGCAAGGACTAAGAAGCCTTTCAATGTACATGAATCAAGCAGCTCTACATTGCAAGACTTTATTTATGTGACCACAAAAAATCACATAGTGCTACTGATTACAAGCCAGATCATTGCAGGTTTCCAGAATCAGTCCCTTAGAACTTGTCATTTTTTTAAATTAATGTCATAATTCATAAGGACTGTCTGTTTATGCATTTGCTACCTAACCTGAGGCATTTCACGTAAATGTTTCAACTCCTTTAGCTTTAAATGAATTATCTTCTGAAATAGTAGAACCTTAGGGTGCTATTGTAAGAGTAACTTCACACCAATCTTTTGTGAAATGCTCTGAGCCCTCACGGTTTCCTTCCCACTCTCAAAATAACCAATAAAATATTTATTAAAACAG
This sequence comes from Nipponia nippon, assembly GCF_047370975.1. NCBI lineage: Eukaryota > Metazoa > Chordata > Aves > Pelecaniformes > Threskiornithidae > Nipponia > Nipponia nippon. The sequence goes on along the minus strand of NW_028262347.1, from coordinate 82,345,208 downwards.
TCTGAAGCACACAGGGTGATGTAGGCTGAAATTTTGTTCTTTGCTTATTACAGTAGCGTAAACACCCTAAGTTGTATTTGTATGAAAGCTATATTCTATAACACAAACCCCGCTGGGCAAGTAATACATTAGATCTGTATTACTTTCTATTGCCAGTCTCATCAAGCTGATTCGGAATTTGTTGTCTGGGTAGAGTGACTCATATGTTTACTGGTCCTGACAGGTGCTGGGCATCTTCCACACTCATTAAAGTTAATGACTTCAACAGCAGACAGGGAAAACTGTATGCTGAAGTAGGTTTCCTCTTAAAAGGTATTCCCAAGTTATCATTTTAAGAGAGTATGTAAGTGGTGTCGATTTTCTTCTGCAATCACAAAACCAGCCCATAATCAAACCCCTATCCCTTCATTGCAAAAATAACCCAATTAGCTTCACAGGGACTCCTTGTTGGAGTAAAGCAAGAAAAAAATTGCACTGTACACAGAGCTTTCCACATAAAAGCTCAGTTTCTTGCCATAAAAATAGTCACATCCTCACCGGAACAGAGGAATTAACATAGTGGAAACAAGCCAGTAATTTTATAGAAATATATGCCTTTAAGTAAGCTCTAAAGCAGTATTCTCACAATAGCCACAGCTTTGGCATCATTTCTATCCCAACAAGCCACAGCTGCTGAACTGGAGACTTCTGACTTCATATTAGATAAGTAATGAGAAGTTTTAAGCAGTGGTGCCAGAGCCTATCCGTTAATATCAATACAGCATGCTACAGTTGTTGACCAGGTACACCCAAAAGATACGCCTTTAAATTACACTAGTTAGCTAAAAATATTCAGGTGAGAACTTCACAGAGACTTATGCCATGACATTAGACTGTCAACCAAGATATGAGACCAAGACCTCACAGGCATCTGTGTATTCAAAGAAAACCAAGAAATTAGGAGGACTGAATCTTTAACTACAGAGAGACCTCTGCTTTGATGCCTGTCCAGACACTAGATCTGCACTATTAATATGTCAAAGTCCTGTACCCTGGCTTCCCCCCAACAAGACAGAAGTACTGAACCAGAGACCTCACAGAAACCTGTGCCTTAATGTCAACCTGCCATGCAAAAGTTCCTGAGCTAATGGTCTTGCAATGAGTATAACATACAGCCATCTGAAGGAGGAAAAAGAAAAGATTAAAACCTCTAAAAATTAGGCAGAAGAACTATTGAAGTCTTGGATACTTATCACTTTTAATGTCTAAATTTTCAGCATCTTCCAAAGCAAAATATAATGGTACATTTCCACAGTTACATTAAACATAACTGTTCAATTAAAAAACTGTCCTTCTTCCTCTTTAGCAGGTCTCACACAAACATTTCTTGCCCTTATAATATCATAAGACACTGAGGTACAAACCACTGAGCAACACATCTTCCAAACCCAGACTAACGTGCTGTTTGCTGGAAAGAATTTGAGGAAAATCAAAAAAGTGATTGCAACAGAATTAGTAGGCAAAATGTTGACTGATGAAAAACTGTTCAGAAGTTTGGAATATATTTCAGTAATTTGGGGAGAGATAGTAGTCAGTAAGTTGCAGGATTAATTCATTTATTAGAAATTTACCTTAATCAACCCAAATGCAATGTTCTGCCATATGAATAACTGTTTGCTCCCTATAAGTAACTGTTTGATGGCAAATGCCAATGTACTTTATTTCTTAATGAAGTTTGAAAAAGAGATTGACATGATTCTGGGAAACTTTTCCAGAAAATACTTAAATGACTCAATGAATAACATTTTTTTTTTTAAAAAAATTACTTCTGAATTAAATATTACTAAAAATCAGGAGTTTTGCAGTCCAAAATAGGATTTTGTCTCCTATGACGACATTGGAGAAAGTCTGCATACAGGTGCCCCAAAAACTTGAAGCAAATATTTTCTTTCCGAGTGCTATTTTTCCATCCACATTGGCACAAAAAGTAATTGGAGAAAAAAATATTCCAGGAAAGCCTTTCCCTTCTTGATGTCTGAAAGGAGTTCTTCCCGTTTTCATAGTGCCGGATCTTTACATTGTTCCTCATTTTCCACCTACACTCTTAGCATTTTTCATTGCTTTCTTTTACCTTAAATTAATTTTTAATTTATAATGCTGTGATTTCTGTGTCTCATTTAAGCACGATAGTCATCTAACACTGCCGCATGACTACAAAAGTCTAATATTCTACAGAGTCAGTCGCTGACTTCTTTTCAGATTTCACTTACTTTAAGTCAGAAAAAGCTGAACGGCAGCAGCTGCTTTATCCGTCTTTTACAGTCTTTGATGCCTCACTTGGAAAGGCCTAGACAACTGTTTAATGTGTAAGGGTAGACCTCCCCATACTGCTATGTGAGAGTCCCTGCTCATATTGGGCAAGATCCAAAGCCCATTAAAGTAATTGAGAATCTTTCCATTATCTTCTGTGGAGTTTGGTTGGGCCCAACAGGTGAAAGGCAGTCTTACTGAGATGAAAGATTCACTGGAAACACTTCACAGTCTTGATGGTGATCAGCAGAAGAAAGGGATAGTTAAGTTCTTTCATAAACTGCAAGGCTAAATTTGCTGGACCAAACCTGAAAACTGGAGTATTCTACAGTTCAGATACTGGTTCTCAATGTTTAAACAAATGAAACTGTTTCCTTCTACCTGGAAACTGAACATGGTTTTGTAATGCTTTGGCTTTGCTGGCACGTGTGGCATGCAGGGAATAAGCAATGGTTAACCAGGCTTAATGGACAAAGTCTACAGGGGCTTATGAGTGCTTAGGAAATAGACCTCAATTAGCATTTTACAAGAGGCAACCAGGAAAAAAGTGCTTGTTCTTAGATTTGAAATAGCCATAGAAAGCCTAAACACACTTCAATCTAAAAATGATATACCAATTATTATTTTTCTATTTGTAATGGAAATACTATCAAAACTTCACATGTGTGTAACTGCAACATGACTAAAGATGCCAGTGTTACCTATGCAAATGAAATCACTGTAATAAAAGCTGTTTTCCTTATTGTCCACAAAGTACTGAAATTCTAGGTCGCTGCTATAAGAATTCCTGTTGTGACTATCTTCCTAATCATTCATCGTTCTACAGGTTAGATCCTGAACCACCTGTCAACCATATTCCTATGCAAATTGCTTTATTTTGCAGAGCTAGCAACATGATGACTTCAAAGCCTTTCAACAGCACTGCAGGGCTGCATAACAACAGATCCTTAGCAAGCAACTTACAAGGCCGATTAAGAGCATCAAAAAGTATCTTTTGCAAACTATCCATCAGAGAAAGACAAAAAGACAGTCAAAATATAATGAAACACAAATCCAATATAAGTGAAAAGATTAAGTTGCATCTTACTTCATTTGCATTTTCTGTTGGGATGTTTTTATTTTTCAGCTTTTTCTGCAGCAGTTTGGTTTCATACTCTGGTCTGGGATGCTCCTGAAAAAGGGAAAAAACAACCAAATGTGTGGCTATGATTAAGAGAAAAGGAAAAAAAAAAAGTTCTGGTCACTTATTCATAATCCAAGCCATCAAGGTGAATCAACACCACAGCACCTTTTGGACTAGGGCGATCACTGTCTAGAGGTGTAGATACATTATGGGATGCTTAGGGGAGGAACCAAAGGTGGGGAAGGGAGGGATGTAAGTCACTTGGGAAGGAACAACTGTGGAAAAATAGGGGGATAAAAAGGGCCAGTCACATGTAAATAATTTGCTGGTCTGTATGGGGGTTTGCCCACCAGTAACTGAAGCAAGTGCAGATGTGAGACTGAGTATGTAAGCACTAGAGGAGATCAGCCTGAAGTAGGTGAAGTGTCTGGGAGCCAGGGAGGTGTGAGTCTCTAAGGGTGAGACCATGGCAGAGTTGACTATCAGAGGGACCAGGGGAGTCCCAGCTAAATGCCAGAGACACCACAGGGTCTGGGGGTGTCTAGGAGCGTGACCCACTGGAGTGTGTGTGTGTGGGTCTGTGTCCTCAAGGTCAAGACCAGGGTGAGTTGTTCTGCTGGGGGACCGAGGGAGTCCCAGCCAGCTCTGGGGGAGCAGGATGTATGTGTGAGTGTGCAACTGGAGAGGGCCTGTAGTGCTATGGGCTTGTACCTCTGGGTGCCAGCAACCGCGGAGACCGAGGTCCAGGGGCATCTACTGGGCACACTGAGGGAGCCCAGCTGCTGGGGGGATCCACATTGTACATACACACATATATATATTCTCACTAGCAGACGTCCATCCTGCTCAGCCAGGGAAAGGAGCAGGATGAGGCCATTGTGCCATCTGTGTTTGTGTGCCTTCTGTGTGCATCTGTCTGTGTGATCTGTGTGACTGGCCATGTACATGTATGCATACATGTGGTGTACATGTGTGCTCTGTGTACGTATGCCTACCGGGAATACATGCTTAGTCTCACTGCAGGTTGGACCTGGGGACAGGGAGCTGTGGCTGTCTCGCCTTTCTTGGGCTGTCAGATCTAGCCCAGTTTCCCCTATCAAGAACCTTTCAAGGTTTGTTTGCAAATTATATTTTTCTTTTCCAAATTAAAGCATAAATTAAGCATGGCAGCACAAACTTACCAGGATTTTAAAGAGAGCAGCTCATGAAAAAGACAAATGCCATGTATCTCCTCATTCCCGCCAAGTTCTGAATTCATTCAGAGCCTGGAATTTGAATTTGATGCCTCTCACAAAAAGGCGATTTCTATAGCATTGGTCATACCATCCATCCTTACTATAATTAGAACATATGCTTATCAGCCCAGTCACAAAATTGACTTACTAACACCATTTCTTTAAAAATTAATTAATCCTCATGGACAATAGAACAGGGGTTGCATGGAACTTCAGCAGTCTTCCTTGGGGGATATATGTGCTGTTCATTTTCTGTTATCTGTAACATTTTCACTACATCAGGCACCATCTTGAGCATTCTCTGTTGCACACCAGTATATAGACATAGTGAGAGTTCCAATGTATTTTTTATCCTGATCATGAGATTTTCCTGATGCATTGACAGGTATGTTAGAACACTATCATTTAAATAACTGCCTTAAATGAATATTTCTGTATCTTTTTGACCTCTATGAACAAGTCATATGCATGTCTGCCCTAAAGACAGTCCCACAAATGGCACATGGATTCTACTGCTCCCATGGAGTCTGATACTAACATGGGAGGCTTGAGGGAACTTTCTGTCTCTAAAGCTCAAGTACAGCTATGCCTCTGAGACTCTAGCACTACGATGCTATAACAAACAAATATAATGAAACTGCTAGCACAACAGCTTCTTTTACACTTGTAATTTCATGTACTATTCAAATTAATAAACCACATTCCAAGGGTGCAAGCGTGACACTCTTGACATCACAGAGTTCTTTTACATTACTTATGCCTCACATAAAAATCAATACTACAATGAATGAAGTTCAGGAATCACTATAGCACTTCTTGTCACAAGGGTCACTGTTGTTATTACTTACAAAGTGCTATGAGTGTATGTGGAACTCCAAGAAATAATGAGGCACGGGTAATCTCTGACATTACTAAAATTGATTAGCAGCAAAAATGGTGGTGAGCAGGATGGGGAAAGGAAAGACAAAGATACAACAACAAGTGCTTAAAGATGCTGTGGTCAATGCATGTATCTTAATGTTCTGTAAATTTTCACTAGCTTGTGGATTTACATTAATTTGTATCATGCTTCCTTAGAAAAGATTCAAAGGTCACATGGAAGAAACATCTTTAGACTTAAATGAAGAAAGGATGAAGGCATCAGGCATGGATGGCTACATGAGAGGAGACAGCTTGATGAAAGTAGGGAAATGAGATAAATGAAGCTGTAAGGAACTGAGGAGATCTAATCACACTATGGGAGCACCTGCAGAGTTGAATTGGCTTTCTTCTTTTTTTCTTGTTTTCTGCTAAGCAAAGCATTCTGGAACAGCAGGGGCAGCTGCCAGAGGCCAGAGCAACTTTCCAAAATTGGTGTGAAAGGAAAAAGGGTGAGAAAATCAAATGCCAAGCAAAACATTGTACTGTAACTTACTTTTTTGCTATTGACAATTTTGCTTTCAGTGCATATACTGTTCAAATTTGGTCAAGTTATATTTAGTTTTCCTAGTAAGACATTTCAATGTCCTTTTAACTGCATTCCATACACCTACGTCTGGATTGGAAAATTAATTGATCTGTCTTCACTGAATCTGCCAAGTCATCTTACCCTTGATTGAACAGTCCACAACAGACCGCAACAGACCACAACAGACCACAGTGCCTCCTGGAATGCATGTATGTATATCTTCTTTTTATGAGTATATTGCATGAAACAATTCTTTACAAAATAGATTTAGAGATACTTGATCCTGATCATATATACATGGATTTAAAGGAACAACTCCACTCTGCTGTAAAAAGAGTGTGATTCAGAATCAATTCTTTGTCTGAAAATGGGAAGAGTTCTACACTTAGGACAATAAGCTAGAAATAGTTGTCATGACTTGAAGAAGGCCAAGTGTCCATGTACAGATAAATATGAATCTGGAAGTTTGCCAGTACAGCTGCCAGACACTTATTGAAAACCATGTGAGCCAAGGTACTGTGAGGCCAAATGAGTGCTCAGAGTTGAAAACGATAATTCCCATCCTGAGAACAAAGAGCCAAATCATGAAATTTTTATTCAGACAAAACTCACATTGACGTCAGTGGGAATTTTCCCTGAGAATGGTCTCCAGGATTTGCCTCAAACTTACAACATGTGTATCCACAATGCGTTGCAAATTAAGGCTGTGTAGGTAATGATCCCGTTTGATAAGAATATATAGAGAACCGATCTCTCCTTAACTTCTCTTTGATTTACGAAGAAAGTGATAATGGAATTTTACAAAGCATGCATGACAAATACATCTGGGTTGCTAAGAAAAAACAGAACCTTAGAAACTATCCCAGATTAACAGCCCAAAGGAGTTATCAGCAAAAAATAAGCCAACCCACTGCTTCATTTTTACACTTAAAGGAAAGTCAAAGAAACACTGAGAATTCATTGAACAGCCTTATCCTAATATGCTGAACACAAACAGAGCAGCAAAGCAGTGCACACTGGTAGGAAGGAAGGTCTCCACAGATGAGAACTGGAATGTTCCATCTGCTGCCCTACACCAAGATGGAAACTTGGAATGAACAGAACAGAGAGCCCAGCTGTTCTTTGCTGACAGAGAGTTAATTATTACAAACCAAGGACTAAAAGCCTCTATTTCTTATGATGATGACACAGTGTGGGGAGAAGGCTAAGGAAGAGATTGTCATTCATACCAATGATCTGTTTAGACTGGCCTAGTAATGGGATGCTCATCCAAGGAAAAGTACTTTTATATCTCAGCACATATGAAGGGATCACTGGATGTTCACAATCTTTTTAGTCCAGATCACTTGCACAATAAATTTGATTTATGTAAAATCAAAACAAAAGCTTGAATAAGTTATCTAACATTATTACAAATTTAGGGATGTTAAAAACAAAAGCCACTATACAAGTACATAGGAACTCAGCTATCAAAGGTATTGTAAAGCAACATAAAACTGAAGCAGTCAAAACTAAAGAACCCGTAAAGTATATTATGGAAATATATTTGCCAGATAAATAGATAGATATAATGCCTTTCTTTGCTCCCATAGAACAAGACCAGTAGTAGTGCTTCGGAGGATTACCTTCAAAACTAAATTTTGAAATATGGCCTCAGATTTTTAAGTGCCCTTGAGACCAAACAACCAAATGCTGCCATTGCAATGTCAAGATATCACATTTTGTGGGTAGCTGTAGCAGAATATAGCATCATTTATTTTTGTTCATTATTCAGTTCAAATTCAACCCATTTAAATATGCCTACATCAGCAAGCTAGATGTCCCTTGAACTCTGGTATTGAAAACTTGGCTTAACATTATTTATTCTACTGCATGATAAGTCATTGCTGAAACAAATGAGCTGACAAACATAAAGAAGAAACCCAGCTGTAAAGTTGGATGCCAGCCCATTTAAATGGGGCACCACCCAGCTTGTCAGTGGAACAACTTCCAGCTTACCTTATTGCTCTAACTTTGATAAAATATTACCTGGTCTCTAGAAAATGTAAAATGTCTGTGCATATCACTGTCATGTTTATTGGTTTTAGTTGTCCTATGCCAGTATCAAGTAGTCACAGTCATGGACTAGGACTCTATCACTTTAGCCACTATATAAGCATAGAACCCCTTCTCCAAAGAAATGTTCTTAAAGAATGGATTGTTTCTTCTTTGGGCAATGTTCTCTTTTTTTGTCTGATAATGTGCAACTGTGGGAACACTTGGCTGTGGAAGCACTCTTTAGGGGAGTGTGTTTATGGAAATTTTTCTCCGTCAATATTTAGGACTGAGTGTACTTTGGATGGATTACAGATTTGTAGGTCTCACAAAAAGAAATACAAAAACACTTGAAAATCCTTTAACTTTCATCTAAAATAGCTGTTTCACAAATCGTAACATTATGGTCTCAAGATAAAATATCCTACAAATTAGCAAGGTTAGAAACCAACTGTTTCCTCCAACCAGGAAAAGGTATTTTTCTTCTAAGCAAGATCAAAATCATGAGACACTGGGCCTTGAACTTGTCATTGGTCCGAGGCTACATATTGCACATTATACACCACAGTGCTCCCAAGAAATTTAGAGAGAGGGTTAAAAGAGAAGGTCACTGATGCATGAAAGAGGCAAACATTTTGTAGATTCATCCTATTACAGCTTGTCAAAAGTCATTGATTTTAGATCTATGATTGAGTGGGCAAGTAGCTGTCAAAGTTGAATGCTAAATCAAACTTACAGCATAGTGCTTATATCAATTCCATGGATAGAACTACTGCAAATGTCATTTATTTCCCTGTCTTGCCCTTGTCAGAGATAGATAAGTGAATGTAAGGTAAAAATGTTTCTAGCATGTCAGATCTCAAAGGCTATCAGTCTCTCCCATTTTAATAAGAATGCCTCATAAATAGCCCAGGTTTTCTGCCACACATGAAACTCTCTTCCAGGTAATATCAGAATGGATTTTTGTTTATTAAGTAGTATTTTCTCAGCACTGGCTACTTATGATATTTCTGGAATTTTCATTTCCCTGGAGTTTTCTTCCTTTCAGCCTCTGTGCACCTGGAACCCAAGGCTTACAGTAAACCTGGCTTAGGTAAAAGCAATGTGACTCTATATACCATTTTAAGGCATACTTCCTAGAACGTCTTAAAGCATATACATCAGATGCAAGGTAACAAAAGCTTTATAATAGACAGAATTTTCTGGTTCCAGAAGGTGTATAGTCTGACCAACCATTGTCTTTCCAAACTTTTGTGAACTTTTCGAGTTGAACCATGATCCAGATTAGAGCATTGGCTCCTCTCTAATGTGGAGAAATGCAGATACTTTAGCTAATCTGAACTAAAAATCTATCTCAGACCACAAATATTTGTTCAGTCTTTATTAATTCGTTTCAGCCGTACCAGTGTCTCTTTTAATTGTTTCCCATAAATATCCCAATGACTGGATTTACAGCCAGGAATGTTCATGAAAACAACTTACTTGAAGCAAACACAAATGTTGAATTTGTAGTCAAAAGCTTTTATACTTGAGGTTTGATTTTAATGGCTTCAGTTTCACAGCAGCATAAGCTAATCTAAGCCTGGCCTCCCATACTCTCAAACTCAGTTTCACCTTGCACTAGCCACACATTTCCGTTTCTGTCCTTACACTGACACCAGTGCATATGCAGCTGCATGGTATGGTCAGGATAAAAACTCCTACCACTCATACCCCCAGCTACCCTTCAGCTGTATCAGCTGTCTAAACTGTTCACCACTCAGTTGTATGATGCATGTAAGAGGAAGAACAAGATTGCGTGGATGGGATAGTAGCACTATGGTAGTGTGGAGTTAGATTGGCTTAAGCTGCTACACAGCTGCAATCTACAGATGAAGCTGCATGCTACAGATGAGCTGATTTAATGGCTCATCATTGCTAAAAGGATCCTCATAACCCACACATTCTTCTCTTCCCCTGGCCAATGCCCTGATTATATTATGTGAAAACTTATCTAATTAATTCGTCCCCTCTACCACAGACACTGTCCACTTTATTTCTGGAATTACTTCTCTACAGCTTTAGTCAGTAGGTCCAGGTGATGGGTGAGACACTGGAATTAGTAGCATGAAAGTAAGGATGGGATCTCTACCTAGTGGTAGCAGTGAACTACTGAGGCATTTTACGCATCTTCACCCTGGGAATCTAGATCTTCCAAAGACTTCGGAGAATAGCATGGCCAATACATTAAAAATAAAGAAAACCAAAACCTAGACTCTTAATTTTACAAACTGAGGTAAATAAATCCATAGATAATCACCTCAGCAAAAAAACCCCGAATTTTAGAAAAGAGAGAATCAATCACATTCCCCATTAAAGTGAGAGGAAGGGCTTTGACTTTTATCTAGAAACTGTGCCACATAGTTCAGGTGCCTGAATTTACACTTTGGATGCATTTGTTCTGTTATGTCTAAGGAGACTGGCCACTCCCTTCTATGGAAGAGCCAATGGGATCTGGATCTCTAACTTTCAGACTGCTTTGAAAATCTCAGCTCAAGATGCCTACCTTAATGCACTCATATTTGAAAATGCTGTGATAGGCATACATTCAGAGACAGTGAGAATTTCATTATTGTGTAATGAACTCTTAATGGACAAGATACAGGTCAGCTTTTCACACAAACCTACACACAAAAATGGCAAAAACTTTCTACACTCCTAGAAGAAATTTAATTTTGCTGTAGAAGTAGCAGAGTAGGATGGAAGCAGGAAGATGAGCTCTAAAAAGAGTCAGTGGTGGTTTACTGATTTGAAGTCAAGATCCAGAATCAAAGAAAGTGTTTACATTTTCCAAGGGTTAGAATTATTTCTATACATCTGACGCAGAGATGTGTGGATGAATCTAGGAAAAAACACACACTTAGTACTTCCATTACTTCTATTGCTTGTAAAGTAATGAATAAAGCAAGGCATTTTGAAACTCATATCAATAAAACAGTGTCTCACACCACATAATTACATATTTGATATAGGTGTAATGTGGGAGAGTTTTTATAGGCATGAGTTTGCAACAATGTTGCACTACTCATAAGTGTCCATATGCATGTGAAAATGAAGAAAATTAGACAAAAATAAAAAAGCCTAAGGCAAAACTAAAGAATAGGAAACAATTCTGACTGCTGAAATATGATGAGTTCTGAAACTCTGCATTCATTTTAAACAATTGGCAATTTTGGCTGTCATTAAACAATATCACAAAGTATTATTCTTAAATTTTAAAAGCCTTTCCCAAGTTCAAAAGTACTTTTAGAAATAACTTCCACTGGGTTTAGTACTTCGTGCAGATTGAGAGAAGAGCTACTTCTCCTTCCATCTTATTTTAGTCTTGATTAACCTTCCTGTGTCAATGACACTTCATGGGAAAAATCACAGAATAAATAAAAATGACCTAACAATAAAAGACTTTACAAAATAATAAATGACATTTAGGCCCCTTTATTCTAGTTCATTAAAATAAGAGTTTCTTAACAAATTTCCACATTATTGACATATGCAGTTGGGGTTAAAAAAATGGCAGCCTCCATTCATACACATGAGTAAATGTAAAATGCATCTTAAATTTAAAAGAAAAAGCTCATTTCCTTAAAAAGAAAGCTCTTCCCCCACACAAGAGAATACATAGTGATGTGCTGAGGTACCTGGAGCAACCGCCGAACTAGGACCGGATTCTGATCTCCTTGTTAACACCAATAGCAGGTTAATCTTGGAGGCTGTCAGCATGTCTAATTTACCTATACTGAATCAGCCCAAGACATCTTCAGTGGACAGGAAAACTGATTTTGTTAGATGCAACAGAGGAGGACAGAGGGGAGGAAAAATGGGGCTGAGAAAAAACAATGGTGCCTAAGAGACCTTTGCATGAGAGAGCTAGGAGAGGGAGTACTGTGACTTTGGGGGGACCTGAAAAAGGCAGACAGGGTTTTTGAGACTCTGGGAGAGGAGAAGGTCCCTCTCCACCACTTCATACCTGTCTCCCTCAGAACAGACACTCCCTTGCAGTTAAAAATCCCTTACCCTCACTCCACATCTTGCCTGTCCTGCAAGAAGCACATGACTGGCAAACGCTGCTTACCCACCTGGATCTCCTGGGTCACTGGGAAGTAGGAGAGGAAGAAGGAAGGGCCTAGAGATGGTCTCTGTTCCTAGAGGGGCAGTGCTGGATACGGGATGCAGTAGGTCAAGACAGAGAACTATTGGAAAGCAGGACTTTCCTCCCTGTTGTTCCTTTCCTCTTCCAATAGCTCCTATTTTCCATCGTCCATGCTATGACCATGCCCTGGGCAACAACAACTGCAGCAGAGATCTGTGCTGCACAGGCTGGAAGAGCCCATTCCAGCTCCTCCTCCATAGGTTCACACTCCAGGTAACTGCCCACCTGGTTCCCTGCTTACACCAGGGAACATGAAGATGTGAGCCTCCTCTCTGAATTCAGGTAACTGTAGGAAGAAAGACCTCATGCCACCCCAGGTGACCCAACCTTTAAGTGGCCCATCACAACATTCTGAGGACTCAAGACTACCTATGAGGAATCAAACAGCTTTGAGGCTTGTAGACAATTCAGTCCTGGAAAGGACACAGGATGTCATTATAATGGAAATGGAATAAAAGAAAGGAAATGAAAGCATGTTGATATGTCTGGTAGAAAAGAAATTAAAGAGGAAAATTAACTAGAGCCCCAGCATATTGTGGCACATCTCTGATCAACAGTGTCAGAACGAAAAAAATGTAATCATTTAGCTTTACCAATTTCTTGGCAAGCAAAGGAATTATCACCTGCTTTGGTTCTTATAGTTTACAAATTAAAACATGTTTAACGTGTGCCTTCATGTGTAATTTTTTAATGGAGCAACAGCTGGTACTAAATAGATTCCCCTAAGGCTTCAGGGATAACATCTATTTTTCAACATTCCTTCCCCAACTATCCTAATAAAACTCAAAACTCTCATCCTCCTGAATATAGCACTGAAATGTAATTTTGAAAGGACTTGTTCAGAAGATCAGGGCTATCCTAGGATTATTAAATAATTAATGTTAACAGAAATTCAATGAAGGTAACAGAAGATTCACTGGAAGGAGTGATGAAACCCAAGAAAAGGTAGTAAAAAAAACATAAAAAGAGATGAAAAATAATTGGAAACATGAACCCAACAGCAAAATCAGAATAGGCATGGGAAAAATGTGAGATAATGCTTCTGGGGAAAATAACCCAAAATGAAGATCTTATTGGCACAAGAAACCTGAGAAGTAGTGACAATGAAAGGAGAGATTTGAGACAACACAAAATACTGTAGCTACACATTCTCCTTTTACCATTACTGACTATTTTTTCCCAAGAGGTCTAAGCTGTGAATACACACTTATTTTATTAAAGTCTGCTTTTCACTCCTCCATTTTTTAAGCAAACAAAAATGTCTTATACTGCCTGTTTTAGTAGGCATTATTAGAACTTTAGAAAAGGAGTCTGCTCCTATAATTTGCAAGGTGGAAGACAAGCTGAAACCATCAACTTAATTAGATCACAAAAAATTTTGAAAATGTGGTAGAGAAGATCGAGTGAAACCATGATTGAGTTAAGAGAGAATGGAATACACTGTATTCAGCATTACTGTGACCTCACCTTGAGTACTGTGTGCAGTTCTGGCCCCACAATTTGAGAAGGATGTGAAGGTCCTTGAATGTGTCCAGAGGAGGGCAACAAAGCTGGTGGAAGGGCTGGAAGGCATGTCCTATGACGAGTGGCCAAGGACTTTGGGCTTGCCTAGTTTGGAAAAAAGGAGGCTGAGGGGCGACCTCAGGCTCTCTACAGCTTCCTGAGGAAGGGAAGTGAAGAGGAAGGTGCTGATCTCTTCTCCCTGGGATCCAGTGATAGGACACATGGGAATAGTTCAAAGCAGCGCCAGGGGACGTTTGGACTGGACATTAGGAAGCATTTGTTTACTGAGAGGGTGGTCAAACACTGGAACAGGCTTCCTAGAGAGCTGGTCGATGCCCCAAGACTGTCAGTGTTTAAGAGGCATTTGGACAATGCCCTTAACAACATGCTTTAACTTTTGGCCAGCCCTCAATTGGTCAGGCAGTTGGACTAGATGATTGCTGTAGGTCCCTTCCAACTGCAATAGTCTATTCTATCTGTAAACATATTTAATGTGACCAAGTCTGCTTGCTATTTAATTGTCTTACACAATCTACCTTATTATTCCTTGTCCCTTTCCTTCTTACTACGTTAAGTGATCCTGTGCACTCCACTGTTAGTTCCTTCTGGTCTAACCTGATCAGACACAATTTTCCGTTTTGCAGCATAATTTTGAACAGTTGTAAAGACTTCACCACCACTGAAACATGGTGGCAGTATCTGTCTTACAGACAAATTTATCCTCATCTTTATGAATCTAATGAATAAAAAGTGAAGAAAACCTAGACTCACAGAATCATCAAATCGTTTAGGTTGGAAAAGACCCTTAAGATCATCAAGTTCAACCGTCAACATATCACTGCCAACTCCACCACTAAACCATGTCCTCAAGCACCACGTCTACCCATCTTTTAAATACCTCCAGGGATGGAGACTCAACCACTTCCCTGGGCAGCCTGTTCCAGGGCCTGACTACCCTTTCCGTGAAGAAGTTTTTCCTAATATCCAACCTAAACTTCCCCTGGCGCAGCTTGAGGCCGTTTCCTCTCATCCTATCGCTTGCTACTTGGGAGAAGAGACCGACCCCCACCTCACTACAACCTCCTTTCAGGTAGTTGTAGAGAGCAATGAGGTCTCCCCTCACCCTCCTCTTCTCCAGACTAAACAACCCCAGTTCCCTCAGCTGCTCCTCATAAGACTTGTGCTCTAGACCCTTCACCAACTTTGTTGCTCTTCTTTGAACATGCTCCAACACCTCAACGTCTTTCCTGTAGTGAGGGGCCCAAAACTGAACACAGTATTCAAGGTGTGTCCTCACCAGTGCCAAGTACAGGAGGACGATCACTTCCCTAGTACTGCTGGCCACACTATTTCTGATACAAGCCAGGATGCCATTGGCCTTCTTGGCCACCTGGGCACACTGCGGGCTCATATTCAGGCGGCTGTCGACCAACACCACCCTCAGGTCCTTTTCCACCAGGCAGCTCTCCAGCCACTCTTTCCCAAGCCTGTAGCATTGCATGGGGTTGTTGTGACCCAAGGGCAGGACCCAGCACTGAGCCTTGTTGAATCTCATACAATTGGCCCCAGCCCATCGATCCAGCCTGTCCAGATCCCTCTGTAGAGCCTTTCTGCCCTCAAGTAGATCAACATTCCCAGCCAACTTGGTGTCATCTGCAAACTTCCTGAGGGTGCAGTCAATCCCCTCATCCAGATCATTGATAAAGATAATAAACAGAACTGGCCCCAATTCTGAGCCCTAGGCAACACCACTTGTGACCAGCTGCCAACTGGATTTAGCTCCATTCACCGCAGCTCTTTGGGCCTGGCCATCCAGCCAGTTTTTTACCCAGCAAAGAGTATGCCCATCCAAACCATGAGCAGCCAGTTTCTGCAGGAGAATACTGGGAGAAAATGGTGTCAAAGGCTTTACTAAAGTCCAGGAAGACAACATCCACAGCCTTTCCCTCATCCGCTAAGCAGGTTACCTTGTCATAGAAGGAGATCAGGTTGGTCAAGCAGGACCTGCTTTTCAAAAACCCATGCTGACTGGGCCTGATCCCTTGGTTGTC
Source organism: Nipponia nippon (assembly GCF_047370975.1). Lineage (NCBI taxonomy): Eukaryota > Metazoa > Chordata > Aves > Pelecaniformes > Threskiornithidae > Nipponia > Nipponia nippon. Next base: position 82,329,337 of record NW_028262347.1, on the reverse strand, counting down.
CTGTATGTGCCGCATGATGGCACTCAAGATGATCTGCTCCATGACCTTCCCCAGCACTGAGGTCAGGCTGACAGGCCTGTAGTTTCCCGGATCCTCCTTCTGGCCCTTCTTGTAGATGGGCGTCACATTTGTTAACCTCCAGTCAACTGGAATGTCGCCGGTTAGCCAGGACTGCTGACAGACAATGGAAAGTGGCTTGGTGAGCACTTCTGCAGCTCCCTCAGTACCCTTGGGTGGATTGCATCCGGCTCCATAGACTTGTGTGTGTCTAAGTGGTGTAGCAGGTCGCTAACAATTTCCTCTTGGATTATGGGGGCTTCATTCTGCTCTCCGTCCTTGTCTTTCAGCTCAGGGGGCTGGGTACCTTGAGAACAACTGGTTTTACTATTAAAGACTGAGGCAAAGAAGGCATTAATTACCTCAGCCTTTTCCTCATCCTTTGTCACTATGTTTCCCCCCCACATCCAATAAAGGATGGATATTCTCCTTAGCTCTCCTTTTGTTGTTAGTGTATTTATAGAAACACTTTTTATTGTCTTTTACGGCAGTAGCCAGATTAAGTTCTAGTTCGTCTTTGGCCCTTCTAATTTTCTTTCTGCATAACCTCACGACATCTTTGTAGTCCTCCTGAGTTGCCTGCCTCTTCTTCCAAAGGTTATAAACTCTTCTTTTTTTCCTGAGTTGCAGCCAAAGTTCTCTGTTCAGCCAGGCTGGTCGTCTTCCCCGCCAGCTCATCTTTTGGCACATGGGGACGGCCTGCTCCTGCACCTTTAAGACTTCCTTCTTGAAGAAAGTCCAGCCTTCCTGGACTCCTTTGCCCTTCAGGACTGCCTCCCAAGGGTCAACCAGTTTCCTAAACAGGCCAAAGTCTTCCCTCCAGAAGTCCGAAGTAGCAGTTCTGCTGGCCCCTCTCCTTACTTCTTCAAGAATCAAAAAAGCCATAATTTCGTGATCACTATGCTCAAGATGGCCTCCAGCCATCACATCACCTGATCTAACTTTTGCATTTTTGCTGAAGTACCAAAAGCTGATAGAAGATGATACAGTGCACGGCTTTTTTCTTAAGATGTCAGGTCAAGAGAAATGTTCATTTTGAGCATTATTCTTCAAGAAGGAGCTGGATCAAATAGAAAATGTCCAGAAGGGAACAAGAATAAACAGGTATCTAGAAAATTAGTTCATCTTAAAAAAAAAAAAAAGGTGACAGAGAGATATAGTATTATGTTGAATTTTGCTGAAAAGAGGACAGAGATTATCTCTTCTCTTTATCTTTGAAAGAAAGAACAAGAAAAAGATGAACATTTAGTAAGGAGATTTAAGTTAGACACTAGGAAAAGCTTATTAGCAGTATGGATAGATAAGTATTAGAATAGATTGCCTAGGGAGGAAGTGAGATCTCCACTGCTGGATTCGTTTAAGAATAAATTAGACAAACATCTTTTTATAATTAGTTAAGCAGAGTTGATCCTACCATGCACAAGCGATGGCCCCTCAAGGTCCATTCCAGCCTTATTTTTATGATTCTACATTCCTAATTCTTCAACTAGTGCTGTGTCTGGCACTCCTTCACTTGTCATAAGCAAAGGATTCTTGCTGATCCCACAGTTCCTGTCCACAAAGTTTTACCACTTCAGAACTCTTCATCACAGGACCTCACAAATCTATAGATTCTTTCACAGCATTTTGGAAATATTGAGCTAAACCTTAGGATTTTATCCTACAAATGATGAACTTGAAATTCAGTAAAATCTGGTGGTTCATCAAGTATGCTGCAGAGCCAAGAGTTTGCTCTCCAGCTTCTGACTTTGTACTGTAATTAGTACAAAATTGCTGTTCTCCTGGGTATCAGTATGACGTTCCATATAGCACAAGAAGTAATTTCTGATGTGCTGATGCACTTGGTTTGCATCACAACTTACAAACTGCGAGTACCGGGTTATACTGTGAGCATCATCCACTTCATAACTGCACAGAGAGTAGCGAAAAAGCTGAGAAACCAGAGGCAAAATAGGGGAGGCTGTAATCAAGTCATCAGTGAAGGAATACTTGGAAGGTCTCCTTTATGCTAATGACATTGCTAGAGGCTGCATTTTGGGATAGTGATGGAAGGGGAGGAATACCGGAGTATACTGTCTGTTCTCAGGGTTGTTTTTTTCATTTTATCCAATTATTCTTACCTGAGGAATAGACAAAAGTGGAATAACAGTATTACCATGCTACATCATGAAGTTCATGATGTCAGCTTACTTTTCTTCTAGGTTGTTTGCACTCCACATCCTCTACATCAAGTAGGAGGGCTGGAGGCTTGCATGTGGTCTGTTGCTTAAGGAACCGTGCTGAAACATGAAGAAATGGATTCGAATCCACCCATCAAACCAAGGCAGGCCTACAACTCACCTTCCAGGAACCTGACCACATTTTATTAAGTCAATGAAGACAGCAAGGCACACTGAATTCTTCCATACAGGTACTCGCCTCACCATTAATGTTAAAAGAGAATCTAACTGCTGCAATTCTGAATTACTGAATATGATCCTGTTCTAGAGCCACGTCAGCATCTGCTGCTAGGGGATATGTAATAGAAGCATCGAAGTCTACCTGTTCTTAGCATGATATTTAGGGAGAGAGTGCACCCTCTTTAGTCAGAGTTAGAAATGAATCCTCTGGTGAGAGTCAGTAATTTAAAGAGACTGTAGGCCATGGTGTGTGAAACAATGCCTAAGAACAGAACTAAAAACAAATTTAGGGACATTGTCAACACTAATAAACAAGTATGTCTCATTGGTCAACTCAGGTACAGCTAGAAGCCCCATGGGCTGATTGCAAAGCCCTTAAAAACTATTCTAAAGAAACTAACCCCCTTTGTTACTTGCAACAGCTCTGTGGGTGAGTACCTAGAGCTCAGGATGTTGTACTTATGGCGTCATAGATGCAGCACAGACCTGGATGCAAATATTATTTATGTTACCCTGTGTCCTGGTTTCAGTTGGGATAGAGTTATTTTTCTTCTTAGTAGCTGGTAGAGTGCTGTGTTTTGGATTTAGGATGAGAATAAAGTTGATAACACACTGATGTTTTGGTTCTTGCTGAGCAGAGTTTAACTAGTCAAGGACTTTTCAGCTTCCCATGCTCTGCCAGGTGCATAAGAAGCTGGGAGGGAGCATAGCTAGGACAGCTGACCCAGACTGGCCAAAGGGCTATTCCATACCATATGACATCATGCTCAGTATATAAGCTGGGGGAAGAAGAAGGAAGGGGGGGACATTGGGCGTGATGCCGTTTGTCTTTCCAGGTAACCGTTACACGTGATGGAGCCCTGCTTTCCTGGAGGTGGCTGAACACCTGCCTGCTGATGGGAAGTAGTGAATGAATTCCTTCCTTTGCTTTGCTTGTGCGCGCGGCTTTTGCTTTGCCTATTAAACTGTCTTTATCTTAACCCACGAGTTTTCTCCCTTTTACTCTTCCGATTCTCTCCCCCATCCCACCGGGGAGGAGTGAGCGAGCGGCTGTGTAGTGCTTAGTTGCTGGCTGGGGTTAAACCACGACACCCTGACATGTTAAAATCAATGTCACAGAGAATTTTTGTTATACATAATGAAGTAGCATCCGTATGACAAAGTATTTATTCTGTATCATTCTGTTATTACACTCTGTACAATGGCATATGGGCTTTCTCAGCAAAGAATGATCTGCTGTTATTTTATAATCCTTTTCAACACTAATTATGAAAATTAGAGTGCTGACCAGTAAGATATAGGTGATTTTTTTTTAATGATACATTGGAACTCAAAACTGTATGGGTTATAACCATTTAAAAAAACATAGCTATGAACTGCATTGGGCTGGAGAACACTCACGAGAAATCTAAATATCACTGCATATCTTCAGATACAGAATAATTTATTTAATAAATTAACACAGGGAGAGGAAACTTACTTCTTCTTCCTCCAGTCCAGTTAGATCCCAGAAGTAACTCAGTCTCATCTGCAAACGTTTCCATTGTTCAAGGAACATAGTAGCTTTAAAAAAAAATTAAAAATTATAAATCCAATGCACTACAGTGAATGTTTGTGTTACTTATAAGCCCCAGCCCCAGATATTATAAGATATTTGAATCCCATTATACTAGGCCCTTTATAAATAAGAACAAAGAAACAGCCCCAGACCCAATTTTAAAGAAAGAACACAAGCAAAGCATGGAAACAATAATTACTGTCTTTTTACAAATAAAATACAGAAAGATACAACATGGATTGTCCAAAGGCACTAGTACATTCTCGACAGAGACTGGAACTGAACCCATATCTGCTAATATCCACCCCAAGAACATCATCTCTCCTAATTTACCATGAATCATTCTATAATTCATGAGTACAAAGCATATAATGGAACAAAATCTAGGTCTAAATATTAACCTGTAACACTCTAACTGGCCAAACAGATTTTGCTGTTTCAGTCTTTTTAATCAGTCAGAAACACGTGAAGAAGTTAGATGTAGCCTGCTACTGAAATAAATCATTGATACCTATATGTAAACTAAGACCCTCAGTATTATGTAGAAAATATTGTTCTTTTGCAATATATTATAGTGGTACAGTTGAATGTTTTTGTCCTGCATAGACATGGTGATTTTGTCCTAAAGGACTGGCCCGTAGTTCAGTCTCCTGCTTTTCCTTTTTCATTAATATGAAGGAACAAAGGAACAGATGTTGTACTGTTGTCTCATGTTTATAGTCTCCTGACCTTCCTCTCATAATTGCTGTTTCCTCTTGACAGCCCTTTGCCTAGCTGCTCATGATTTATGGACTTCTGGATTTTTTAGAAATAGCATTTCTTACTGGTGACTTGTGGACACCTATTTTCAGATTACTGTATCAATGCTAAACCAGTACATACAAACTAAAAAAACCCACTATACCATTAGAAGCTATATCTATAAACAACTGTGGGCACTGTTTTCCATTTCATGCTTCATTTCACCTTTTCAGTTGGTGAAAAGGGGACTGTAAAAACATTGTTAGATCACAGCAGTATTTACATCTCTTTGAACATCTTGTAGATAGCTCCACAAGACACACAACAGTGGAGAATTAGACCAGAATCTATTTCAACAGTTAGCTGCAAATATTTTCTGCACAGGTATCTTCCCATATTGTGAGAAACAAATATCATTTAAACACCGGACAGGCAGTACACTGAAAGTAAATCCAGACATTAAACAATTAAGTTGCTATCTCTGCTCCTTCCTTACAGAGGATAGGAAATAAAAAAGCTATATTTAGCATGTTTTGAAAACTCAAGAGTTTTTAGATATCCTAAATACAAAAGCGTTTGGTTTTTTATAGGGTGCTATTACGCATTCCATTTTTTCCTGTTGTTCAAAAAGTCAGTTCCACATTTAGCTCTGTAAGAACTTATTTGGCTAGATGCAGTAGCTGTTCTGAAATCAGCAAGTTTGCACTGAGTTACACTAGCAGAAAAACAGTCTCATTATATAAACACATTGGACAGATGAAATTCAGCATCCCAGAACACCAGTGACATTAAGCACAATTAGCGAGGCATTACTCTGTATTTTGTGAATATGGCCATTTGCAAACAGTATTGCTGGAATCACAAAGATGCTTTATGAGGCATCAAGATTGGCTAGTAAAAGCATGATTCCTTTCAAGATATTAGTCATAGTAAGTCATCTGCTTTTTACAGAATGGGAGAAGGCAAGCAGGATGAAAGACTTCTTGTGCCCAACACCATCATGAAATTAAGCCAGCTCAAATTACCATACTTTGCTCTTTTAAGTATACAATTGTAAGTCATAAGATGCCAGTTTCCACATCACTATCCTATATCCTACAAAAAAGCATTCAGGCAAGATTTACTCAAAATGCTGTGAGGCAAGCTGATTAGGTGTGTGAAGGAGATCTGTCATTCAGCAGAATGAGCACTAGATATAACCAGTACAGTCTCCTAGTAGTAAGGCAACAAAATTTGGTGTAATCTAATACTTAATAGGCAAGCTGTGCAGAGTTAGTAAAGGATACTTTATTTCACTTTGTTGTTCTTTGTATATAACGGCTGTATTTTCTTTCACTGACAAGCTCAGTTATCATGGTCCCAAGAACAGATTTTTCCAATCTGTGGGAAATATTTTTTGGAGGGGGGCAACAACTCAGAAAGAATTTTGTTATTCTTACATGCCTTTTTTTTAAAAGCAATGCATAGGGAACTTTTTGTTCCTTTCTGTTCCTTTGCAGATTCTACTAATTTATCTTAATGCAAGGATATATCAACATTTCGCTTTGCACGTTGTATTGCTGATACTAAAATATATTTATTTTGGATGAGGCTGCATGGAAATGATCATTTACATGGATGCAAGTTTACAGTACAGATTCTCTGTCAGGAAAATACTATTTACCTATGAAAGAGGTATGAAATTGTCATTCATACACATGCTGTCCAAAGAGCTAAACTAAAACTTGGACCAGGCAGTGTATTGCATGCTTCATGGCAGCAGGTAAAATGTGACACCTTATCTGCCAGTCCACTCTGTAATTGGCAGCAATCTGAAGTAGGAAAATAAGTCATTGTGAGAGTCTATAAATTCATCATCTTTTGCCATTTCTCTTAGTCATAGTGCTTACATATTCTCTAACTTCTGCTGAAGGGTTTCCAGGAACTGGTAAACAAAAACTTCTTACTTCCGTGATTTGTTCTGTCTGCAAGTTCCTTAAAAACCCTACGCTATCCATACCCAACACCAAGCTACCAATCAGTCATTTCTAAAACAAGCTATAAAATTTTAATAGGGTTGCAAAGTATAACACACTGATTGCTGAGGGATGGCTATAGTACAATAATATATTTGCTCAATTTCATATTAAGAATGAAAATTTCATTTTGTGAACAGTGAATAGGGAAATAAAAAATCATTTTACAGTAGCAATAACACCTTTAACTTTCACAATAAACAAGATCTAGAGTGAATGAAGGCATAATACCAGCAATAATACACACAAGCACAGTACACACACTTTTCAGGGCAGAGGTGAGGCCAGAAACAATAAGAATAATACTACAATGTATTCATTAGTGTTTATGAAGTGTTTTGATATCCTCAGTGAGACAGGGTATATTTGCCATTAAAGAAAACCAAGCTTGTTTAAATGGAATACTTTAGAACATATTATAATTAAAACAATAATTGTCCCATTGTTCTTGGAATCCCATAAAGTTTTGATAAAATTATGTGACTAAGTTGTCCCACATGGAAGTGCACTCTGTGCTGAAATTAAACCCTTTCAGCTGCCTGCACCATACCAATCCCCAAATACATTCCTGCTTCAAATGCAGAAGGTGTTAAAGGGACTGGCCATGTCGATAGAAAATGAGGAAAAACATGGAAAAGCTTAGAACTGCCATTAAACAAGGCAGTAGAGAGAGAAAGGACACATTTTTCTTCCCTGAACTACCCAGCTCCTCTCCATTTATTCCAAAGCTTTCTGCTGACAGCAGAAAGCCTTGTAATATTGCTTTCTCCAGCCTCAGCACAGACAGCCCCTCACTGGCCCTCTGAGGCTTGCCAGCTTCATAAAGCCATATGTATCACATTCAATCTAATAGCACTTTGTTATATGTGAGGCTACTACTGTGCATCACAGCTTTCATTTCTGTCAGTAGTCCGAAGATCAAACAATACTGTTAACATGCAAAACAATACTCACCCCAGAGAGCCATAAAGATGGAGAATAAGACTGTGGCGGGGTTGTCAAATAAGTGGCTAGCTCGAGCGGTAGCACATGCAGAGCTGAGGTTCCAGTAATCACAGAACTTGTCACACAGGGGGCACATGGTGAAGGCATTGCGTTGATCGCACATTTCTTTACTATGAATGACAAGTGCACAAGTTCTTAGGGTATCACTACTCAGAAAAGGGGGATGTACAGTAGTGATATTAAGCAACACGTCATAGCTATTACAAGGTATTTGCAATGTACATGGCTTGAAGTTTCAGATAACAGAAGCTGTGTGCCTCTTCAAGGCACATGGCCATGGGCTGGGATATTAAAATACTTATAGGCACCTTACCAACAGCAAAACAATGCAACAACCAATCTAATATCTACACTGTGTTAGTGATTAGTGAAGACTGCATCACTGAAGACTGAGGTTAACCACACTAAAAGAAAATAATTAAAACACAGTCCGAGTGGAATTTGCCATCTCTACACTCAGTTACATGATTTGATACAGATCAGATTTAAATTCATGAAAAAGAATTCTGAAGTGGACGTAAAGGAAATTCTATGCCCTTGACGAAACACACATTTTTAACATGGTGGCACAAAAGTCCATGTCAAATACCATGCTACTTTCTGTTTCGGGACTGGTCACATAAGTCTGCATAAAAGCCAGAAACAGCACCCAGGCATGTTGGTTGGCCTGTGTCAGAGACAGAATAAATCTGCAACACCATTTGCAAGACACACTAGGTTTTGCTATAAGCTGACATACATGTACTGAATTTAAAAGACTTACACTAGCCAAGAGTCTTGTTCTTAGCAAGGATGTCATATTTCACAACATTTACTTTGAGATTCACCTCTACCCTACATTTTATTTGTGAGGTATTTATAAAAGCAATGGTTGTTTTCCCAGCATAGGACTTTAACACCAATTCTCATCTGTACCACCATCTGCTATAAGGTTTTGGCCAAGTTACTCAAGTGTGAGCAGTTATTTTATGCACCCATACTAATATGTTTTAAGGGTGTTCAGCTATTGTGTGCACAGGTTTCAGGAAATCAGATACCCTTACATTTCAGGGTTCTCAAGTTTGAATGCTGAATATGGATGTGGTATTCTTGGTCTCCATAGCTCCTTGCTTTTCTAGTACAGAGTGCTAACCTAATTTTCAAAAATAAAATAAAAAAAAGGACAAAAGCCCCCCCCCCCCCCCCAGCAGCAAAACTTATAAAAACTGGAAAGCTTCCATTTCTGCCTTATATAGTCAGATGTTAAGTTGTATTTCCTTTCCCTCAGTTTACAGCATTTGTTCAATTGTCCTCTGGAAAATGTGAGATAAGAGACTTTCTTACATATTTTAAAATCTGTATTTTAAAGTTGTTATTTTTATTCTTAGCCTTATTTGCTATGTATTTACTCAGTTTCTAAAAATCTTTGAAAAATCTTTATCACTATCCTTTAACAAGCCAAACCCTACTTGACACTGCTGCAGGTTCTTTCAGTTTTTTTCATAAGGTTTGTATGTGAAAGACCTTCATACCTGCACATTCTTACTCAGGTGAACTGAGTAGTGCAAAGCTCAAGTGTCCTTGCCAGGACTGTAAGCTAAAGAAACACTTGCAACATTGCTTCATTGATAGCTGGCATATTGTGATGATGATTTTTCCTATATTGGCCATCATTAAATAACATTTTTTCTATGACTTCAAATGAAAAAAGAACGATTCAAGCTTTAGTACCAATAAGTTTAATATTATATCATTTGAAAGGCATACAGCTGTTTCCAGCTGACATATCGTTAAAGTAATGCTCTCTTCTATTTCAAAAGGCAGTAGAGGGTGCTGCAGATACATCTTAGCCATAAATCTCACTTAAGTTTAAATGTTAGTACAAGCTTTCCCACAGACAAGCACAGCCCATCAAGATTCATTCAGATCAGGCTAAAAAACCAAACCCTGACTCAGATGTGTTGTTATTCATCATTTACCTATCAGTAATAATGTCCTACTGCAGTGATCCACTTTAAAATTTGCCAATTCATTTGAGAGAATACAGGAACTGCCACGAGTGTGACCAGCAGTACTAGTAATCCAGTATCCTGTCTCCACCATAAGTCAGACACAGATAACACAGAGGAAGAGTCCTTTTTTCACTGAGAAGCAAACATTAACATCACTCTGACAATTTGGCAGGTTTTGTTTAGTATAACACCCTGAGGACACACAGCACAAAACTCAAAATTTTTTTGTAAATGTCAAGAAGGAGAATAGTGTGTATACCAAGCATGCTAAATCTGCTAAGTATTGTTCATCTTACTTGTGCAAATAGCCTGATTTTATGAAGAACAACAAAGTAATTCAAGAGTACTGGACAGTGTATTTGCATTAAGTTCAGTGAGTTCTGTACAATGTCTTTCTGGGTGAGCGTGGAGATATGTGCATTCATAAAAAGCAAATGGATGTCATAAAAAAGAACTTAAAATAATGCAGTAGACTCACTGAACATTTCTGTTTCAGGAGCCGAACAGCCAGATAAATGTGTGTCATTCAAATGTCTTATCTGCCTAATGGATGTGTATTTCTGATGCTCACAGCGTTGTTAATGATACATCACTGCTCTTCAGACATGTTAAAAACAATTATTCTCACGAAGGATTATGAACAAAAAGCACAGTCTTATAATTTTCAAGTAACAAATTATTAATCACAGAGAAGCTTACCTAGGAATGTCACTCTCAATCGTTATACATCCATAAAGAAATACAATAATCCCAACTACTGAAGATGGAATGAGGAATTCTGTATATAAACCCAGCCACGCAAAATAAAGTCCTATCTTTTCTCCAAAATACTTTCTGAAAAAGAAGAGAGGAAAAACAAACAAACAAACATGTGTCAAGGGTATAATTTTCAAATGTGTTTTACAGCTTCTTAGCTATCCCTGAAAGTTAAAATACTAATTGTCAAAGACATGGATGAAAACCCTAAGTATCTTGAAGTCAGTATCACTGAATGGTTTGGGCAGTTTGGGGTTCTCAGTTCTGAGAAGTTAAAGACAGTCCTGTGTCGTTATAATACATACTTAATATCTGCTCAGGGAAGACTGCATCTTTTGCATCTCTTAAATGAAGTCAGTGAAATATTCCTCACTTGCATCAAAAGTAGCAGAATTTCAACCAAATGTTTAGCAGAAAACATTGGAAAGGATTTGGCTCCTCAGAAGAGTATCTAGATATGCCACCATTCTTTGCCTCTGTAGTCCTCCTGGATTCAATTGGTGAGAGTCATGGAAATGACATCTATGGGAACATACTGACAACATCCTCTGATATCTTAAAAGACTAGTAATCTTGAATTGCTGTTAAAGAAGGAAGGTTTACTTGCACACTTAGCACTGGCTTTTCAGAAAGAATAAATATTTTTGACAAATTAACAGTTTCTGGACAGCTGGTTTGAAAAAACTGTTTCTGCTCCGAGGAACAGTTCACTGTAGATGTTGATAAATATGTGCTAGTACTCAGCCCAACATCTTCATGAATCACACTGCAAGAAGTAAACTAAACGTAGATGAAACTCACTGATCATTCCAAAGTACTATTAGGAGTGATTACAAATATTGCAGAACACCAAGAGCTTCAGAGAGCTCAAGAACTCACCATCACTAAAATAAGACTAAATTTAGATAAAAAGCAACACAGAAACATTTCACAAGGCAGAGAATAAGATGGAGGAATGCTGGAAGGAAAGCAGCTATACCGAGAGCACTCAGGGCACGACACTGCATTTGAATCAGTGAGACATACATTCACACTGTTGTGGCAGAAAGAACAAAAAGAATTTCAAGATAAGATGGCTAATAAAAGAAAGACAAGACTTGCTCCTCATACAGGCTGAGCACAGTCCCACTTTGAGATTGATTCTGAACTCAGTCACACAAGGAAAGTTTTACCCAAGCTTAGCACCCCAGATCTAAATTATTCCTAATAAAAATGGTTAAGTGAGATTTTTGGAGGCCCAGGATTTCTTTCAACAGATATAATTTTATTCTGACAGAATTTAATGACACAATTCCGTGTCCGCAGACTTGAGCTCAAGTCCTTTCAGCAGCACAAGAAAAACTGAATTTTTCTACTCCAGAAGCTATGTCTCAGGGCCAAGCTGCTCCTGCCACACGAGAGACAAAGGCAGGAGTACAACCAAGGCAGAGAGTCATGGGACAATGAGACAAGCCTCCAAAGTTGTTTCCAGCCCAGATGAAAGGAGCAAAGGTAGCAACAGTGAGGGGGCGAGGTTATTACTACAGTTCCTGTTGCTGTTCCCACACCATCACAGCTGCAGCTAACTTCATGTTCCTAGGCTGTCACATAGGAAAGCAGACAGTGCGGTCATACCTATTTCAGTGTTGCCTTACATGACTGCCGATATTTGCTTATGTCTAACCAACCTCACTTATCCTTTAGGAAGGGCATATACAATCATAAAAGGGAAAACAGAACAAAAGCACTTTAAGGTGATACACAGACAACATTATCTTCAGTATACGGTGATGCCATAACTTGGAGAACAAGCACAAAAGCAAGGGAAATTTCAGGAATCTTCTGGGAAAGGGGTACAGCCCCTACACCTGACATTTGCAAGGCTATCATAAGCAACAGACTGTGTTAAGTATCAAACAACATGAGTGGAATCATGACAGAGTGACTTGAATGGCAATAACTTAATTAGCTGTGTAATTCTCTTTTGTTTCAGAAAGACAACTTGCACAAGTCAGAATGGGAATACTATTTTCCAAAACCAGTCTTTAAACAAATACATCAGTTTAGTAACTCTACATTCACACCACAGCATAGTTTTTAAGCACCTGGGGACAACGGATTACCACATTTGCACAGAATAGAAGGAAACATGATATTATATGATATAGTATAGTTGATAAAATGATAAATGTAAATATTTATGTTGCAAATATAATCCAAATACTGTGGGACTACCCTGTAACCTGGTACATGCCAGCTAATTTTGGAGGTAATTTTTAGGAGGTAGTTTTTCTTTATTCTCATACTTGTTTTTTAATATTTTTTAATATGAAGTGAGGGAGGAAATACTTGATTAAAATACATAAATCATCAGACGGCCTATAGCTTTCCCTCAAGCCTCTTGTATGAGTCAACAAACAGCAGCAATGGCCTTGGAACAGCACAGGACAGAGGGAGACTCACTTTGTTCTGAAGTTTCCTCCTGATTGGGAAGTGACACATCTTGCATTTGACAGTAAGGCAAACATCACTGAACACATCCTGACAACATGGAACAAGGAGGAGAGGGGGATTATTCTGATGATCTTTTTTCTTACTCCTTCCTTATTTGTAGAGCTGGGCAACATTCATAGCTAGTACAGTGCTCCAAATAGGTCAAAGCAGAAATGAAAAATAGTCCACAATCTGAGCTGTTCTAAATTGTCTATTGTTTTGACAAAGGGCCACAAATTAGCACAGAAACTGTTCAAATCCCAGAAGCATTAAAGAGCAGCTGACCAGGGTCAGTGAAGTTGAAGCTTATGGCTCATGAGGCTTCCTCTCATTTTTAAGCCTTCCAGTGATAAATGCAATATGTAACCTATAAAGCAAAGGATTGCTGTTTGCACCCATGCCAAGAGAAAGTGAGAAGAGCTGAACAATGTCCTGGCAGTACAGAAAAAAGCAGTTGCCAAGAAGAAAACTGCACAATGTTCTGTGGCTTAACTGTTTTGAAAAAGAAAAATAATTAAGACTGCTGTGCCCAAGCTCAGTCCACCAATGTGCCAGAAAGTGAAATAATCTAAGGAGAAGCAATGACAGTGCTTGGAAGCATGATGATAAAGATAAATCTGAGTTTATCAAGCTAGAAAAACACAGAACGTGGACATATTCCTTCCTTTTTTGACATTCCCCAAGAATTGTTCTCCCATTGCTGTGAATAGGAGACGAGCCTCTGCAAACACCTGTGACCACCTGCGGCATCTACTGCAGCCACAGCTGGATTTTTGGATCAGACCTTAGGAATACTGTGAGGTAGGTTTCTTTCTAGCACCCCTCTAAAAATCTCTTAAGAAAGGCACACTGGCCTAGTTTTACAAGGTTTGAAAGCATTCTACCCCTACTCAAGTCAACAGTTTCATGTTAGCAAATTGCAATGCTATTTCACTTTGAAAGCAGGATGATAAGTTTTCTCAAACGTGGACGTACTAGCCCCTCTATATTTTCACACTAACAAGAAAGAAATTAGAATGATTGTAGTGAATGAAGAGAAAAAATATATGTTCTTCAAGGGTAGAGTAAGATGTATGTCAAGAAAAGGAGTTTTTGCAAGTTTTTGTATATTTACACCAAGAACTTGGCATCTTCTCTAATTTACATTGGGATAAAACCAGTCTTACTTTATTATACTCTAGGAATTACTCATGATTTATGCTGGCATGGAAAAAAAGAACTGAGATGAGGTTTTTGCACTGCCTCAGTAGCTAACTCACATCCGCTTCACATATATCCAGACAAAGCTAAGGACTAATCCTTTCCAAAGTATGCTCATGGATGGCCCACTGCAGACTGCCATAAAAAAGGTATGCCCTCTGCATTGCATGAACTTTCTTTCCACATTACCTATATTCTAATGTAGAGAAATGTCCCATACACATATGCGATGAGGACAGCAGTTCTCATCCAAAGCAAGGGGCAAATGGCTTTGATAATGAATGTGTACTGCCCCTATCAGAAGCAGCAGCCGAGCATTTTGTTCTGTGTGTTTTACAGTATAAGGTGAAATTTTGTGCCTTTCACTTTGGAAGGCTTTTTGAATGCTGCTAAAATGGCCACCTACCAAGCACTAAGTTCTCTTGAGCAAGAATCATGTCTTTAAGGAAAGATTTGGCCAAATCATCCATAACTTCTTCAGAAGCTGAACAAAAGTTGCACTTCAAGCAAATGATCGGAAACAGCATTAAAAAACTACAGCAACAACAACCATCACCTGTAGAAAGTGTATTCCCTCTCATGGTAGAGTTAGAATAAGAAGTCTTGAGAAGGACACAGTGAAAATATTTACTCAGTTCCCTCTGCTTGCCCATATAACACTTGAATCAGACATCTGCAATGCACTTCTGTCTGTCTGGTTGCCAAACCAACATCAAAAAGAATAACTGATAATTAAACTCTATGCTTGCATGTTGGTCACAGTGCTTCCATGCCAAGTTGTGCAATTTATAAATAGACTGATTTGGGGAAGGGGGGAGAAGAGAAAAGGAAAAAAAAAACTCAGTTTTCGACTCTGTGAAAACAAGTGTGGGATACCTGGAATGTGAATAAAGCATGTGGTGCGTGACACATGCTGGAAAGAACTCTGGAGTTGTTCAGGAACAAAGTTAAAAAAGTGAGGAAAAGACGCTGTGGACACTGAGTCACCTAACTGGAAAATGTGTTCAAAACTCTTCAGTTTTTTAATTTCCAAACCTCATTCTAGGCCAGCTGTTATTTTGTGTTTGCCACAATTCATTCCACTACCCCTACAGTGGTGGAATAGTTTCTATGCAAAACTAAACTGATTTACAGCTTCTATTAGGTAGGCTTTCCCCTGTGCAAATGGTCAAACAAGTCACATGTATTACTTATGTCTTCAAAATAAAACTATTTGCACAGATTATGGACAAAATTTTGATGTTTATACTGTCAGGAGAAAGGACAAGCAGTCCTCTCAAAGTGTAGTTTCATGTCGGAACATCTCTGCTACCAGAGCCAGTTTAAAAACTTTCTTTCCCTCCCCAGCTTCCAGCCCAGGTGCATATTCCCTTTCTGACCCACAGCAAGCCAGTTCACAGTGTCGGCCTGTAAACAGCTGTGACAGACCAGTGGAGAAAATGGCAACCTGTGGCAGAGGGTCAGGAACAGAATTAATTCCTTCAGGGGGCTTTGTCACCAGAAGAAAATCTACCATTAAAGCGAAGGTACAAAAATGACCACCCTTACAAACATAGAACTAATTTCGAGCACATATTAAGTTCAGAACACAGGAGATTCTTCCTTGTTTCTGAGATAATAGTTCTCACCAAATTGAAGTTTCCATCTCAAAACTGTAGATTTATTTCAGAAAGTGCTGAAGTACAGCGAAAACCTCAGTCGCTATAACTGAATCAGGATCAGGACATAACATTTCTGTATACCCCACCATTTCACTCCAGGTAGAGTTGTGTAAGTTCAAACTTTTCTGGATATGTCATTTTTTCTCCACTTGAAAATTTTCTCAGGGCAGGATTCAAGCATTTATTACAACCATCTGGGACACCTGGGTGGAATTACCGCTCAGCAGCAGCACTGAGGCTGCTGTGCATCCAGAGATCTTAGAGATTTCTACCACGTTTGTGCCTGACAGCATATGCGCACATATTCTGTCCAGACAGTCCCAAGAAGAAACATATCAGTGCTAAATCCAGATATACAGAGAGTGCACCAAAATGGAGCAATATGGAAGCCAAAAAAGGCTCCTGGCAGAAGACAATCCCCCTTGGAAGAACTTGCCAAGAAACTGAAAAACATTTTTTATTAAAATTTTAAGAGGAGAAAAAAAATAACTACAGAACCTCAGCTAAATTACAATGCAGCTGAGTCTGAGTCAGGAAAGAAAATATGTCCATTAGAAAGGCCAACTTGTTCTGCATACAGAAAACAAGGAAAGGAGCCTCTGTCCAAGGTAAGAGCACATGGCTTTCCCTAAATTGTAGAAAAAGATCAAGACTGTCCAGTAGAGAGTGATTATGAGGGTATTTGTGAAAATAGTTGATAAGCCAGTGCAAGAAGCCTAAATGAAACCCTAAATGCTGAAAGCTAGCTCTAACATTCATGTTTGTGTCCACATCTGCAAATGTCCCTCATTCACTTTGGAACACTTGGTACCAGATCGGTAAGTCCTGGAAACAAGTTCAGAGCCACAGCCCAGGTTTTGATTTCAATAAAAGACTTCATACCCTGTGTATTTTCTCTAGCAAGTAATGCACTGAGTCATCTGTTGTGCTTCTGACTGAGAGCATTCACCAAAGACCAAAAGAGAAACTACAAATCTGACTCTTCTCTGAAAGTAGAATGAAGCAAGATGCCACAAGAGCCATTTAATCAAGCTCTTTTAGTTAAAGTTCTTGTTTGAAATCATTAGTTAACAAATTTTTGCCTCCAATGGTACCTGAAGTCTGGAGCCAAATCTGCCTAAAATAGATTATACCAGACACAGATATATTTTCTTCCAAGGCACTGTGAAATATTGCTTGTGCTCCATTATAGGACAAAAACCAACTATCAAAATATTGCAACTCCTTAGAGAACAGAAATTTTGAAATTCACTTAGAACTGTGTTTTCCCTTAATCTCTTGGCTCTTAAGAAATAAGTACTATTCAACACAGTAACGGGGTACTGTTTAGGGAGAAGAGAATATGTGTGGAGGAAGGAAATATTCAAGTTCTCAAATTCTAATGTATTAAAAAAACTGCGAAAAATATCTAGAATAAAAACCACAGAATTTGTGTATTAACTGCAATTTAAAATAGCAAAAGATCAAACCTTACCCTGTAAAGAAATAAAACTAGGACAAGCCACTCACTGAGCTTCATAGATTCACAAACCCTATTGCTTCCATTCCAAGAAATTGT
The DNA here is from genome assembly GCF_047370975.1 of Nipponia nippon. NCBI lineage: Eukaryota > Metazoa > Chordata > Aves > Pelecaniformes > Threskiornithidae > Nipponia > Nipponia nippon. Next base: position 82,311,924 of record NW_028262347.1, on the reverse strand, counting down.
CAGAATACAAATGAAAGGGCATAGTTTGTGGTGATGGATTATAAACTGAAAAAAAGCCTTTGTTTACTGACTGTAATACAAAGAACAACAGAAGCATAATAAGTAGACATGTAATGTGACTGAGAGAGAAAATAAGGCTGGCTACCTACCAATTGTATAAGAAAGCAACATGATGCTGCTTAGTCAGAAGCACTGTAACTGCATTCTCCCCTCTGTTATGGGAGAATACAAAGCTTCAGGGCTTCTACAAAGCATTTTTGGGTTTGTGCATGGCGTTTGTAAAGTGTCCAGATCCCCACAGTTAAAGAGAGCTTTTATCAGAGAGCTAGACAAAAAGAGAATGTGATTTGCAGGAACATAAAAATAATAATGTACTCATACATAGCACTTTAGGTGCAGTAATAGCAGTCCTTAGCCTTATGTAGTGTTTGAAAATATTAAGTGCCTGATTACATTATTCTGTTGATGCCTGGATTTGCCTGTCATGTTCTTTGCCTACCAAAGTTCTACATGTCTCTGAGACTGCAGTAGCCACAGTACACCTTACTAAAGAGAGACATTTTCAGCAAGAGTAATAATGAAGTGTTTGTCCCATCACTTCTAAGAACTTATGCATAAGACAACCTACATACACTCGGTGTCTCTCTTTAGCTTTCTTTACTTTATTCTTTAGCATACTTCAGCATTTAAAAATGTCAGTAACCCTCCAAACCTGGCAAATTAAAAATCCATAGCAGGTAGCCTGGCTACCTTAGGCTGAGTCAATACCAATGTGAGTCAATAGAGGTTACTTATGAGGAAAGGAGTACAGGTTCACTTCATAAACATCTCAGCACACAAAGTGACCCTCTACGTAAGAAACAAACAGTTCATTCAGTTATACATATAACATTTTCTCTCATAATAATCTCTACAAGCTCCTACAAATAAGGAGTAACCTATTTAATATCATACAGTGAATCAGCCTTTCTTTTAGACTGGCAGGGAGGTTACCCAGTCTTTTTTCTTCCTATTTTTTTAACACCTATTATTACTTGCTTTTCTGGCTTCCCTTTACTTGCAAATGAGATGTTTGCCCAAATTTTTACCTTGAACAAATGTGAGGTCATTGATATTTTATCACTTCTGTTTTCACAAAATACTTTGCACGATTTTCATCATCTAGGTTAACAGAGTTTGAAGCTCAAATGCTGACTTCTTTTCATAAATAACTTTGGTTTATAATAACTAATACTTCATGAAAGCTTTCTTGCTTTTCTAATTAATATAGCTAAGCCTTACTACAGAGTCTGAATTAATTTCATATATTTGCTTTAGTAAGTACTTGCAAGTACTTGCACTGTAAGTACTATTACTACTGTCAGATAGACACCATCTAGTGGCTAATTCCAGGTAAAAGACAAGTATAATAAATTCTTTTTTAGTCACAGTATTACTGCACACCTTGAGATAGCAAGGCTTGCCTCTTGGCATTTTGAGACAATAAGAGAGTTACAGAACTTTCTTTTTAACTAAAATTTAAACTGCTAGTTCTCAAGACTTCTGAGACTGTGACAAATGGAAAGGCAAAGAAAGCACATTCAAATGCATTGTGCAAGTTAAATGCATGCAAGAGTTTCTGGTTCATTATCTTTCAGGCCTTCAGGAATCCCAGGTCCCAGAGATCAGGGGGAAAGGTTGGAGCAAGGAAGACGTAGCCTTGGTGGAAGAGGATCAGGTCAGGGAATACTTAAGCAAACTGGACATACATAAGTCCATGGGCCCTGATGGGATGTACCCACGAGTGCTGAGGGAGCTGGCAGATGTCATTGCAAGGCCACTCTTGATAATCTTGCATTGATGATGGCAAAGGGGAGAAGTACCCAAAGACTGGAGGAAAAGAAATATTACCCCTATCTTCAAGAAGGGCAAGAAGGAGGACCTAGGGAACTACAGGTCGATCTGCCTCACCTCAATCCAAGGGAAGGTGATGGAGCAGCTAATCCTGGAAACCATTTCCAGGCACATTAAAGATGAGAAAATCATCAGGATTAGTCAGCATGGCTTCACCAAGGGGAAGTCATGCTTGAACAACTTCATAAACTTCTATGAAGAAGGGACTGGCCTGGTAGATGAGGGGAGAGCAGTGAATATTGTCTACCTGGACTCAGTAAGGCCTTTGACACTGTCTCCCATAAGATCCTCATAAAGCAGTTATTGATGTATGGGCTGGATGAGCAGACAGTGAGGTGCATTGAAAACTGCCTGAATGGCTGCGCTCAGAGGGTGGCGATCAGTGGCACAAAGTCTAGTCGGAGGCCAGTGACTAGCAATGTACCCCAGGGGTCAGTACTGGGTCTGATCCTGCTTAACATCTCCGTTAATGATCTGGATGATGGGGCAGAGTGTACCCTCAACAAGTTTGCAGAAGACACAAAACTGGGAGGAGTGGCTGATATGCCAGAGGGTCATACTGCCATCCAGAGGGACCTCGACAGGCTAGAGAAATGAGCTGACAGGAACATTGTGAAATTCAACAAGATGAAGTGCGAAGTCCTGCACCTGGGGAAGGACAACCCCATGCATCAGTATTTGCTGGGGGGCACCCAGCTGGAAAGCAGCTTGGCAGAAAAGAACCTGGGGGTCCTGGTGCACACCAGGTTGAAGGTGAGCCAGCAATGTGCCCTTGCTGCAAAGAAGGCGAATGGTCTCCTTGGCCACTTTAGACAAAGTATTACCAGCAGGTCAAGGGAAGTGATCTTTCCCCTCTGCTCAGCACTGGTGAGGCCACAGTGGGAGTACTGTGTCCAGTTCTGTGCTCCTCAGTACAAGAGAGACACGGACATACTGGAGAGAGTCCAGTGAATGGCCACAAGGATGATTAAAGGACTGGAGCACCTCACATATGAGGAAAAGCTGAGAGAGCTGAGACTTTTTGCCTGAAGAGAAGGCTCAAGGGGAATCTTATTAATGTATGTAAATACCTGAAGGGTGGGTGGAAAGACAACAGAGCCAGGCTCTTTTCAGTTGTGCCCAGTGACAGGACCAGAGGCAATGGGCACAAACTGAAACACAGGAGGTTCCCTCTGAACATCAGGAAACATTTTTTTACTGTGAGGGTGACTGAGCACTGGAATAGGTTGCCCACGGAGGTTGTGGAGTCTCCCTCCTTAGAAATAATCAAAAAGCATCTAGTCCTGGGAAACTGGCTCTAGATGGCCCTGTTTGTTTGAGCAGGGGTTTGGACCAGATGACCTCCAGAGCTCCCCACCAACCTCAGCCATTCTGTGATTCTGTGAAGATTCTGTGATTCACAGAAGACAGTAATACACAACAGCAGTAAGCACCTGCTCAATATTGCATTAAAATGTTCATTTTTTTTGCTCTCTGTACTGACTGTGGAAGTTCAGAGATTTCTCGTGCTGGAAACCTTCTTTATGCGGGTGTTTTCTGGGGATAATTGTTACATGGTGCCCAGTTCTTAATCTCTTCCCTTGCCATCTTGGTTTTGTCCACTGTTGGAGACAGGTTACTGGATCAGACAAAGCTATGGTCTGTTCTAATGTAAATTTTGTACAGCAAAAGATAAGATCCTCATACAAAGCATCTTAATATTGGGGTATACCTTTAAACCAATTTACAAGGGTTGGTCTTAACCCCTGGTCAGTGCTCAAGGAGTCAGAAAAGGACCTCCTCTCACCCCAGCATGCCATGGCCAGAACTTTCTACTGAGATCAAGATATCAAGACCATTTTTACAAGAAAGATAAGCAGAACTGTAACCATCCAAATGCAGCAACTGTTTTTTACTCCCTGCAGTTCTCAGCCATACATACCTCTAGATGCCTACAAATATTTGTATACATGTACATAAAAACATGCAGGACTTTCTTTTGTTTCAATGTGGCTTCCCATCTCTGGCTTTTGCTTCTCCAGTTTAAAACAACAAACTTTCATTTCCTATCAAAATACACTGATATCACCTCCAAAGATATCTGTTGGATTTGGACCTATCACTCAAATCCATTAAGAAATATAAGTTTCTGGCTGTGAAGTTCAGGCATCATACAGGCACTACAGAACATAGCCTGAGACAGCTCTGCACACAGATAAAACCCAACTCTAGCTGCCTACAAAACTACACAGTCCAAGGGGGAGGCACCAGGAAGCTGCGTAGCACCAACTTCAGTCTTCAGAGCCTTGGCTTTGCATAAGTCCTGATGTAGATGTGCGCATCCTGTGCTGGATCTAGCTTTTGAAAATCCTGCTGAAGGAGTGAGGAATCTGGATGGTAATGAGGATCTTAGTGCTCAGACAGTGACCTGAAGCCTGGGAATTATGTTTATCAGAAAGGAGGGATCTGGTTTTCCTCAGCAGTGCAATACAAACCTACTGGTTTAAAATTCCATCTCTCATGCAAGTACCAATAAATAAGACCAAGCTCTTGCCAAAACAGAAAGAGAGAGAACCACTTCCTACAGGACTGGCAAAGTCTATGAAATGCAGAGCTGTAAGTAAATCATCTCACTCCAGTCACAGGCCTGCACCCAGCAGAATAATTCAATACAAATTCTTCAGTGATTTATGCATCATGAGCAAAAACCCTCTGCTTTGCAATAAACACAGGCTGGAGCACTTGTGTGAGCCCTGTGATGAGAAGTTCCAGGGGTGGAGGGGAAACTCCCTGCAACTGCAGACGAAAAGTCCTGTCCTAGCATCAAGTATCTAATATGCAATCCAGTTAATGGACATATGACATGATGCAAAAGTCCATTCATAAATAAACTGGGTTTGTGAGGGGTAATGAAATCACACAGACACTGGAAAGGGGAAAGAATTATAATGATGGAGAAAGCGTTCCTTTCTCAAAAGCTATGACTCTGTTCCAAGGTCCCACCTGCTTCTCTCTCCCTCCAGGAAGCTCTCTACTGTAAAAACTGGCCCAAAGGACAACATCAAGGCTGAGTGGATGCTGGCATAGCACTTCCCATTGTACCTAGTGCTTTAATGATGATGAACTGTAAGTGGAACGTACCCCATGTTGGGAAAGAATCTTTGTTGTAAAGTTCCTTGGAACTATAAAAAGATGTTGGACTCAAAGTGCAAAGGGTTACAGTGAGAAGATATGTTCAGATTATTGTCTCAGTCACGTTCTCAGCAGAGGTTTGGAAAGGAGCTAGATGGACTACTGCCAGAATTACTGGTAGAGCTCATGGGCATTTTTCTACTTAATGCTATGTTTGTTTGATTACTGCACTTTCCCAGGCTTAAAGCTGTTTTCTCTTCCTAATAAAGAATTCCTTGCATATAGCCTCAGCATCTTTGTGAATGTTGAAGGTATGCCTGCTAAAGACAAACAGGGAAGAATTGCATGGTGTTCCCATATTTCTGTGGGGAGCTCAGTCATTTAGTTGTTTACCAAGAAGAACTGGTTTTTACTGTAACTACCCACCTGGCATAAGGGGACCCTCTCCAGGATCCCATGAATCAAGTGTTGTCTCAGAAGAATGCTACAGTAATTCACCAGACTAAGGGGGAAAGCACAACACTCTAAACCCACTGATCCCTAATCCCCAAAAAGAAAGCAAGCTCCTTCCTCTCTCAAAGGGAAAGGGAACCCTGAAAAATGAGGAGCACCCCACTGGCCCACAGTGAGGAAAAGGGCCTATAAAAGAAAAGAATCAATGGGTAAGCCTGAAGCATGCTTGGTTTCCACTGAAAAGGCATTTCTGTTAAATAAGGAGTCATACTGTCAGGTAGAGAGAAGCTCCTCATTGTAACAGCATACAGACCCGACATTGCAAGTGATGTCTTACTCAGAAGGTAGTAAATAACCACCTGACCTAGCAGTTGCTTCAGCAGAGAGAAAATTTCATAACATAACTATTCTCCAGGCATTAGGAAGTGGATATTACCCTGCACATCTACCATGGTGGAGTTTCTTTTCTCTCTACAGCCTTATGGAAGCTAGTGATAATCATGTGAGCCTTGCAAAGGGAGGGCATGAAGGGAGCTCACTGCTCTCAGACTTCTGGCTGTGTATGGGAGGCAGGCCTCACTGTTCCCTGCTTTGAAACCTGGCTTTCAGAAAAGACGCAGATATTTGTTGCAAATCTGGGACATGTAAGACTGACCTGCTGGGTCAGCCAGCCCACCACAGAGTGGGGTGCTGTATATAGCTCTCTCCCAAAATATTAGTCTGGACTGATTAGGTTTAGCTCTGTGGCAAGTATTAGAAGGCGTTGTTCAATCCCTGTGAAATTACCACATATCAGAAGGTTCCTTTCTGCCAAAGTGGTTACATTGCATAAAAATAAAGATGGGATATTTGGTTAGGTTAATTCACAATAATAACAGAAGAGTCACAGGGAAGCAGAGGAATTAAAACATACAGGAGAATCTGCACTTTGAGGATCAATAACCCCAAGTTAGCATAAACAGTGATTGAACAACATTTGAGTGTACCTCTGGAATTAGGGAGGGTACCGCAGGCCTTTATTTTCAAGTTCTTGCAGTTCTAGACAGTATGTGAAGACAAATGTTCTCTCTCCAGAGATGAAGATGTGGCTACAAAGAATGGTGGTGAAAGAAGCAGTGATTTGCTAGTGTATTGAGCAGGATAGATGGCCACAGTTTGAGGAATGCTGTACCAGAAATTGATCTTAACTACACTTTTGCCAAGGAAGCAACACTTATCTCTAAAGATAATAAAAACACCATCTCAGCAGAACTCCAACTTTCTTATGTTATCACTCCTTTAAAACTACCCTATCCTAAGCAGGGCAAGCAGATATACCCATTTTGGTTTTTGTGGTGAAGACTGATGAAAGAAGAAAAAAGAAAAAAAGGCAAACCAGTAAGAACACTTTTGAAGCTTGATTGCTTACATTGAATACTGCACTACATAGGCCCCAAGACATTGAAAGTGAAGGTAACAGTATCCAGAGTTGACAGAGTCAAACTTAAGAACATCATAGGTCTGTCATCACTTTAAAAACTGCCAGGAAAAGAAAGCTATAGGCTCCTCTGCTTTAGGAAGACAGCATTCAAATGCAGGAACAGGGGGGAACTGGTGACTGTTCGGTCAAGAGCAGATTCAACATGGGCACACTGCAGTGAAGGGCCAGAATTCATTATAGACGAAGTTGAAACAATTTTCCATGCAAAAGTAAAACATAGTTAAAAATAGGAAGGAAGAAATATATTAGGCAGACAGTTTGAGTAACAGAAACTCCCAAGTTTTGATTTACATGCTATAAACTATAAAAAATATTTTTGTTAACGCACTTTTCCACCTACTCCTGCAAAAAGAGTTATTGTATACATAACCTTAATCTTTACAATGACCCTGTCTTCCCACTTTTAGGCTTTACAGCAAGATAAGTATACACAGGCACTTGGAGCTTTGAAAGTAATCATGCTATAGATAATGTAGTCTTTTAGTTATTAAGATGTTAGATGAAGTCCTAGCAATAGGAAATAGAAATGAAAACATGAAAAAGGAAATAGACCAGAAGGAGCTGATGAGCTCCTTTATTTTAACATTTATTTTAATATTTATAAATTTATATTTTAATATTTATTTTTATATTAGTGTTTCTAAAACACTAATATTAAAATAATTAAAATAAGCTCCACCACAAATAAAAAAGCACCTAGCTCTGCTTGACTTCCTTAGGGTGAGACAATTATATATTAATAACAAGATAACTAAAGGAGACCTCTCCTCTGTGACGATGGTCCTCTATCTGGAATTTCAGTTCATACATGGGTTCCCATCTGCAGGTGCTTCAAGATGTCCATTAAGAAGATAACTTGCCAGTTTTCCAGGAGTTAAGTAAGCTTTTGTCTCAGAAGGATAACCACCTCTTTGTGATATCAGTAACCTTAGCAGACTCATTTCCTCTGTCATTTAGAGCTCCTAAGTGACAAAGGTTGCATTCAACCAGAAATATAATACTTGCTATATGTTTTCTTGACCTGCTATAACTCATTAGAGGTATACTGCTAAAAGACAAGAGACAATGGCTGTAAGTTGTACCAAGGAAAATTTGGTCTGGACAGAAGGAAAAAAATTCTTCCCCCTGAGTGTGGTGCAGCACTGGAAAAAGTGCCCAGAGGGGCCGTGTGATCTCCATCTTGGAGATCTCAAAACTCATGAGCAACTTGATCTGGCTTTCAAGCCAGCCCTGCTTTGAGCAGAGGGTACGTCTAGGGACCTCCAAAGGTCCCTCTTCACAACCTATTCATTCTAGAATCAAATAGTTAAAACTTGGATTAACATACTATAACATTTATAAAAAAACTCATGAAACCTGTTTCCTTTACACAGGTTCATAAAACTCCTAGGGAGTGTTGTCCCTGTCTCTGGATCAACTGTAGTATTACCCCTTAGGAAACTAACAAATACATTAGCTGCAAAAATTCCTAAGAACTGGGTTTGAACTCATCTTCATTTGAGGAAAGAGCATCATCAAAATTGAAAAAAATCAATGAACCATAGATATGTTTTTATAGCACCTTTTAAATTACATTACAAGGATTGAGAGGCACTACTGTTGATAAGTGCATTCCTACAAGAAAGCTACACTAGGAAAACTCCTCTCTAGTAGAAATCAATACTTAAATTAGGATGATAAAATAAGTATATTATAACAGGCAAACCTGTAGAGCCCTGCACGTCCTAGAACTGCAACTTTCACCCTCTACTGGTTAATATATCACTCATGCCTTCCAAGTCTAATAGTGACTGAAATAGGAGACAAACTGTTTTCAGTACTTCTAGCCTAAGATACCTGTTAGCAAAAACTTTGCAATTTCCCGCTCAAAAAATGTTTATCATCCTCTTCATCTGAGTTGAAAATAGACATCTATGAAAGGCAAAAATTGAATTCATATGGCTATATCTAGACATTCATATGCTTTTGAAAATAAAACACTGCATTAGCCAGGCTTTGTTTTAAGCAATGTTATTTAATATCTGGATGCGCACTGAGAGACTGGGTGTTATAAATGTTTTACAAATCAGCCCTCAATTCACACTGTACTATCTGCATGATCTGCACTATATATTCCCTTAAAGTTTTCAACTGAAATTGTTTTGCTGTAGAACAGAAATATGTAACACCCACTGTGTTCTCATTTGGTGAAACCCTCCTCATTCCACAATTGTATTTCTTAATTTACAAAAAAAATAGCTTTTCCTTATAGCCCAAAGAGGTGGGTGCATAAAGCCAGAGCAGAATACTTTTACAGATTAAGACACAGGGGTGAATTGAACTGCTGGTGAATATCGTAATGATCCTTTATTTGGTTTTACGTTTTTAAGAACTTGAAAATATTCTAAGACTGACTATGCAGTTAGCATTCCCTCAGAATATCAGACCTTAGAAGGGACCTCAGAGAATCCCTGGTCTGTGCCAAGAGTGAGCATAACAAATACCTGGTTCCTAGCTTTGATGTACAATCACTTGGAAACTGGCAACAACTGTATGGCCAGAAGCAAGGAACTGAGGCTCCAGGAATAATTTAGGATAATTCTACAGTGCCATATCTAGTCTCCCAGCATAGGCACTTCGGTTAAAGAATGACTTTCAGTTTGCATTCTTACTGTATAAAGGTGAAAAAGGAATAGTTAAAAAGATTTGCACTGTTGCAAGTTGTATTAAAAAATAGACTAAAAAGTCTAATTAATTTGGGGATGTGAACATTATTTAAGCTACATATTGCAACACAGTTAATGTATTTGAAAACTTCAGTCAGAAAAGGCTTTGAATATTAGGCAAAATAAATGCTGTTTCTTCTGTCCATCAAAGCCTGAATATAAACTTGTTAAGTTACACAGTGCTCCCATAACCAGAAAAAAGCTGAGTATAATCTAATCAATCTAAGAAAGAAGGATCACAGTAAATTATCAAAATCCACAAAGTGTGGTTGATGTTTGCCAAGGGAATAAGCAACTACATTGAGACTCATCTCAAATCCCCCTCATGGTACAGAGATGCAAAACCCTAGCTCAGTTGCAGAAAGAAAGGATAGTAATTTTTCAGGTATATATACTCTAAAGCTCTAACATTACCCAGAAAATAAAAACCGCATTTATTTTAGTGGTAACAGTCAAACTTGAAGTCAAGTAAAGTATGGAAGATAAAAGCAAGAAAAATAGTCTCTGAGAACAGAGAATCAATTTCACATGTCTGGTCCTTTTTTTCTTTCTCACAGAAGTTTAAACGACAGAATTTCTATGAAATCATATCAGTATAATGAACCATTATAATGGAGACAGCAAGATACAAATGACGATGGAGCGTTAGCAGATGTACCTCTATTTTTAATCCATCTGAGTTGTCAGGTCTAGTAAAACTTGAGAATTCCTCTAGGCAGTCACAGTTTAACTTAACATTTATAATATTTACTAACAACATACCAGGTGTTGTAATCTTGTTCTGAGTTTGTCTATTCCATACAGTAGCCTGGCCTGGAATAACTGGTATTCAAAAAGTACATAAATCCTGCACAAAAACATTGAGGCAAAGAAGCGGAAATTTCAAAGTCTTGCAGAACCTCAATAAGATTTTATGGTCTCGCTACCATTTGCCAATTTGAAACATTTCCCTCCCAATAAAGAGCAATTCTGCTCACACTACGAATTAATGGTTAAAAGTCTTTGAAAAACTATATGCAGTATTTCAATGTTAACTCAAAGAATAATAAATACATTTTACACAGATTATTGATTATCTGTATTACTAACACCAGCTTTTGCAGATAATCACATAGAGGCAGATTGTATAATAACGCCTAGTTGGAGTCTGATTATTCAAAAGATAAATGCTAATGAATGTCATCTTTCTTATGTATACAAATTATCCAGAAACAGATTTTGGGTTTTTTTTTTGGATTGTTTGTTTGTTAATATCACAGTTCATTTATTCCTAGACAGATACCTTATGTAAGAATATTTCAAGTCAGCAGTTTTCACAAACATTTCCTTTTCTTTACTCAGTATTTATAGTATACAACAAAAATTGTTTTGTTTTGGTTTGGCTTTCTTGTAGAGATATTGTGGAAATTCCTTAAAAAGCATGATTGTTTTGTTCTGCTTTATTTTAAGCCCAACTTCTGTGTTTGTAAAGTCAAAATTCAAAATATACAAAAAACACTGGGAACACATATGGATGTGTTCAGGTGAATAAAACTTGTAAAACCAGGAGTAAAAAAATCAAATCAATTTCAAAACTGTCAAATACTTTCACACTGCTTCATGATGTGAACACCAGCTTCTGATTATTCACCAGACTTTGTGACCATAGTCTCCAATAAAAATTCACCAATGTAAATGGAAATTCCTTTTTTTTTAAATAATTAATGCTTTAAAAAAAAAATGTGAAGTATGATATTCTTCCAGGAATAAGCACTATACAAAAACAAAGGTACATTAGTGCTTAGTGTATTTTTGTTACTGTAAACTATTATCAGAGCTACAGAAAAGCAGTGAGAGCATTATTTTTAATGCTCTGATCAATCCAAGATTTCATTTGCTGAAGTAACTGGAAGGAACTTAATTAATCTGCCTCAGCTAAGAACCAGGTCCCTTAGTGTTTTATACAAGTCCATATTACCTTATGAGGTCAATAGGCTGAAACTTGTAAAATACTCCGTATCTTGCCCATTCTTGATACAGCAACTAAATAAAAATTAAAAAAAAAGAACAAACAAACAACAGAAAATTAACATGAAGCAAGTGCTCCCATCTGTTTTTACAAACATCTTATAAGAGTTAAAAATATATGTACCAAAAAAGAGTTTCCCATACTTCAAAACAAACTTCCAAGTACATTTTTCAGACAGTTATGGAAGACTCCAACCAAGCCAGCAATGTGAGGATGGGGTACACACATCTTTCTCCGCATACCTAACCCCCTCCTCAATTTATTAGATAGTAATGTTAAATAGAAGGGCTCAAAAGGAAAAAAAAAGATGCTGTAGTCTTGTGGAAATCTTTGGAAAGATGCTAGAAATAATCCTACTTACAGAGTGAAATTCTACTATGATGTAATTTTTTAATGTCTGGAACCATGCCATAGATAAGTACTGACCAGTGTTTCCAGGTTCAAGGTGAAGTGAACTGAGGTAAGAGTTCAAAACTGGTAAACTGGTATGTAAAAACATACCAAGAGGTAACAAATGTGGCAAAATCTGCCTGTTCTCCTTCTCAGCTCCCGAGGCTACTATACCCAGTAAAGCCCGTAAAAAAGCCCCTTCTCTCCCCATACTGCACATGAACACACAAGTTCACATGTTTACTGTTGGAAATGCAAATTCACCCACAGCTTACAGACAGCACAAGGAAGGCGCAGATCCTACAGAAACTGCTTACAATGGAAGGAATCCAGTGGGAACAGAGTCAATGATAAAAGGAAACATTTCAGGACCTGTGGTATATTAACCACTATACACTCAACTGCAATAGGCAAGGGACTTGGGACAGTCTTCCTCATTCTCTCTTTCATTGCTGTGATCTATGTGACACAACTTTGTCAAATTTTCAAAGAGAAAAAAGAAACCTTTGACACTCTTTTAGAAGACGCCGTAAAGGAAACTGCTAATTTTGGTGTGAAAGACATCAAACTGTTCTGAAGCAAAAGCCAACTGCTGGATAGAAATTACCATGCAATTAACAATTTGGTAAAAGAGTTTAATTTGATAGCGGGACATTTTATAACTGTGTATGCATTTATTAATAATCCAGAAAGGACATTCAAAAATGAAGCTTTCCAGAATTATATGAAGACCAAAGGAAGCTCAGAGGAAATATCAGCAGGATCTAAAAAAGTTAGATGACTGTTCACATATTTTATCTTCAGAGGAAAACAAAAATCAGGGCAGTCCCATGCAAAAGAGTAAAATTTTCTGTGGAACCACCTGAATTGTTTGTATTCTTTTCATAGTTTTGTACTGTGACAAGACTGTAGACAGTCTAAGACAACATGCTCATTGAAAACTATTTCTTGAAGTACAGAGTGCATCAAAAAATAATAAACAAATAACCAGAATATGATGATAAATGAAACTAAATTAACCACATCACTATTTATAGATTATAAATCTGTACCATCCAAAAAGACAGGTGTCAAGCCTTTTATCCCTGTTTTCAAAAAAAGAAGTGGAGGGAGTCCAGAAAAAGAGTAGTATATGAGAGGTACAGTCAGCTCCTTTAAAATAAGGTACCATGTCATTCCTAGTAAAATTTGAGTAGTGATAAAACTGTGTTTTAATAACGAGCTTCTGTGTGGAATATCTGCTGGCTCCAAGAGATGACCTCATCCTTCAGTTCCTTCCTTGCTGTGAGCACTAACTGACAGTCCCTTGCCTGTCTCATGGAAACTGTAGTTAATGTGAAGCAATGTAATTACTGTGTTAATACCTTGGAGACTTCTACTCTTCTGTAAACTTTGTCTGGGATTGGGCAATAAGTTTTAAAGCTGCTGAGGAGGAAGACACAAACCAAGAAGCACACGCACACAAATACACAACCAGGTACATACAGAGGATGTTCTGCAGAGAAGTTAAATTAAATATTTGTTTACTTTTTTTTTCTTTAACAGAAAAAAAGGAACTCCAAATACAGTCAAAAACAGTAATTTTAAAACAGTAAGATACAGATTTTTTCAAAATGTGTAGTATGTGGAACTCATCAGTTTAGTTGCAGACTGGATTGCAAACTGTTTAGTTCTATCTGCAAAATAGATGCTCATTAAGCATGATGCTTTTTTTCCAGTAAATAATAGATTATTGCACAATGGAGTTATGTAAGTGTGCAAGAGCTGGAGAGCATGTTAGTAACAAAGTACACACAGTTTTTGCAATTATCAGTAGTTGAATCTGTCAGATGATCCATTTTGAAAGCTAGCAGCACGATACAGCATCTTATGAATTTAACGGAAGAATTAAAATAAGTGTGGAGATATTTCAGATACTGTAACTGCAGAGTTATCCTGACATATTTTGAGGTTTTCCAATCACATATTTCTACTGTTTATAATGCCTCTCCTCCTGCAGATGCTATGTGAAAGAACTAAATAAATATTAAGTGAGCAATTAAGACCTGGATCCTGCAAACATGCGCCTGAGAAAGTATTATTCTTCAGAATATGGAAACTGGCTTGCAACCATTTAAGTGAACAGAGCTATGCCATTGCATACTCATTAAAGATACAGCATAAAGTGTTTTATATTCATAGATCAGGGAGTAAATCCTACTCTGCTGAAGCAAGTGGGAATTCAGCAATGAGATTCAGGGAGTGTGGAGTCTCAGTTTGTAGAATATTGCTCTTACAGAGCGCAGTCTTACAAAATGCTTTGCACTTGTGGAAAGAAATTATGAGACCAGGTTTGATATTCAATGGGAGTTGAAGAGGATTGCCCTAGCTGCCATATTGATATTTTCATATGAATACTTGCAGTTACCTACTCAAAATCACACCTTGCCATTACCCCACAGCATTACTTACAATTTTATTTATTTCCATAAATAATCATACTAATAAATGCATTCACTGAAATATACAAAACAAGAAAGTTAAAGCTATTAAATTATTAGAACTATTTAAAAGCTGTTTTGAACATAGCTACAGAATGGAATGTGAGGAGCAAAAAGAAAGGTCTTTCTAAAGTTGCAGTCAGTTCAAGAACAAGTTGCTGTGGCATTATGTCAGACTACAGAACCACACTGGTTATTGTGATTGCAAAGCCCTGAAGGTGAGTTTATGACGTGAATATTTTCTGTTCACCTGTGCTGCCCACACTAAACCTCAGTCTCAACACTGCAATTTTACAAGATTAAGTTTAATCTGGAAACTGGAATGTGCTTCCTTTCATGATATTTATTAAATTGAGAGGAATTCTAGGAAAAGTTTTGTAATATAATTTATTGTATTTTATCATCTTCACTTAAAAGCAGTACTTCGTGTAACTTTAGAATAATACTTTCCAATCTGCTTCTAATATTCTTGGAATGTTGTTGTAGTATATGACAACAGTGTATTTCCCAGATAGGTAACAGAGCCCTTATGTATTTCTCAATGTCAAACATATTGCTAGCAATGAAAGGTTACAAGTTGCCAGTGGGCTAGAAGCTTAAAAAAGGCCCAAGTCAGTGTTTATACTCATGGCGAGTTATTACCTTGCTGCTGTGCAATAGCTTTCTTAAAAATATTTTTTCTAGAGCAGAAATCACACTAAAACAGGGAAATTCCTTTACTCCAATCAACAGTCTTATGAAAGCAATGAGTTTCATTGACTGCAGATTTCCAGTTCTTGTGGGATGTGGCAAAAGTATTGTTTCACAGTGCATTTTTTCCAAGGAAATCCTGAAGAGGGTTAATAAGGATTAACCTTTTATAGTATGAACTGGTACATAAGCCTTAATTACTTGTGCTGCCTTATTGGCATAAGTACCCCAGACAGGCTCAGTTCATCATTCTTTGGGCTTATACAACAGACAATTGAAATGGAAGATACAGATAAGTTAAAACAGAGGAAATAAAAAGGGGCAGAGCAAAATAAAACTGAAAAATGTCCCCCTTTCCTTTAAACCTGATTGGGGCTTTTCAGGAAATTAAACACTGAGACTATTAGATTCAGATAGAAAACAGATGATGTCATGCATAGAAATACTACAGCAAATTCAATGGCGAGGCAGCAGAGACATATGTGAATAATCAATGAAGTATTTCTGGAAAGAACCTTTTATGTTTTTAATACTTAACACTTCATAACTGAGCCTAATAGGCAGAATAAAAAGAAGGCAGCACAAAATACAACTAGTAGGGTGAATATTTTTCCAGACACTAGTCCTTTTAGGCCCTCTTCCCCCCTTTTCCACAGTACCCAATCTTCCTCCATTAACTAATGTTCATTTACCTTTCTTTAAAAATTTCGCTAGCCTTATAAGTCGGTAAACTATGTAGCTGACTTCCAGAGTCCATTACTGTTATCACTATTATCACTTACTCAGAGAAAATTCTTCAAGTGCAGAGTAGACAATTTCTTCATGAACAAAAAGTTCAAAATAACAGACATAAATATACAAGCTTCATTATAGTTTGTTTTCCAACTTTGTCTCTTTTGCTTACGAAGGTTCATATACTAAATTAAATTGTATCCAGTACATGAAGACATCTAGTGGCTGAATGTTAACACTATTTACCAAAAACTACAAAGAACATTATGTTTTCGAACTTCTACTAACCCAGCATTGGAGAAATCAAATTTATTTGTATGACCTATGAACTCAGTCTTCATTTCAAATGCTCAAATAATCATAATTTGTGGCAATTATGCTCTTGAGAACTACACTGTGCTTTGCCAAATTAATGGCATTTTCTTACCTCTTCTTCAAGCAACAGATGGCATATACCAACATGTAATACCACAGAGTTAAAAACAATTATGAAATGATTTATAAGTCACCAAGAATATATGCAATTTAATTTCTAGTATAGCAAATATCTTAGGCATCTAAACATTCTCTTTTTCTTCATTCTTCCCTCCCCCCCTTTCTCTCCCCACAATTTTCCCTCTTCATTTCCTGTCCTATTGTTTGTATATCAAGGGAAAAAAAAAGAGCAAATATTAGAGAACAATATGGAATGGATCTTAATGGATTACAGTAATTAAATGTTTTTGCTCATTTCTAATAGTAAGCATATGTATTAAAAACTGTATGAATTCACATAGTCTTTGACTATGCATCGACTTCTCTTGTGCAGACAGTTGGTGGGTGATATATTTTCAAAAGTCATTTGATAGCTAGAAACTTTTTATTCACAAAATAATTGGAAGCAGATTTTTAGAAATTGCATGTAATTGAATTGAATGCACAATCAAATGAAAAATACAACTATGTTTTATTCTAGTAACCATTGTTCTATAGTACCATCTGGTTATGGAAAGAAAATAATCATATAAGTTATTTAACAACTTTTTCTTGAAAAATCTTGTCTATGCATGCAGAGGGAAAATTGAACCATTTCAAGATGTAAATATCAAATTAAATTCACTGAAATACTTCATAAGAAGACTTTATAAAAAGTCTTGTGAAAAAAATTTTATATGCAGAAATAAAGGAAAATAAGTAATGCAAAAAATATATGCATTTGTAAAAACATTTACTTGATTGAACACTGGTTAATGCTTTATGATAGCATTTAGGACACTAATTCACATTTATCACATTAGATCTAATATGAAATTAATTTTGCAATGTATTTTACCTTTCTTTCATTCATGTCATCATTTTGGCCTTCATATTCACCCTAGAGAAAGAAAATAATTTAATAACTGATGTAAAAACAGATAAAAGTCAATAAAACATTGCTCAGTTGTTCCTACATTGTTGGTTTTACTTTTAGGTTACAACTTGAAATGTACTTATGTAAGAGTTTTTATACTAGAATCACACACTTAGAATATTTCACTGTCACAGGCAATAAACATATGCACTATTGAGTGATACCATCACAGAACTACATTTTTAATAGTATATACGTACATCATGAAGTGGGTATGCTGCATCATAAACATTGTTTGCTATTAATGTGCCAATACCTAAAAGAAAAAAAATTAAGATGGTCAACAGCTAGGCACAGTTAAACAGAAAAGATTATTACAGATTTCATTTCATGACATTACAAAGGGGACTGAGCTGTATTACTGAAAATATTCAAAATCATGTCAAGATGGGTATATACCAACCTAGAATTGCCTAGCTATGGAAAACATGTTTTCACAGAAAGGGTCATTTCCATATAGTGCTTTTTCTTGTGTGAACTAGTATGGTACAAAGACTGCTTTGACCACTTTCTCATCCTGATAGCAAAGAGGCATGTGACTGAGGAGGAAAGCATCTGGGAAGTCCTTCTTGAAGCTTGAAAATGATCAGAACTGCAGACCCTCACTCACGCACCCAAACAATAAAAAAACCACTTTCACAGAAGTTTGTGATTGAAGAAACCCTTACTCTCTATTGACTAATATTGGATCAGGTCTCATTTTCGCTGAACCAAGTGCTGGGTTTTCTACCCTTCCTCATATCAATACATAAGGCCACCCTTCTGAGTTTGAAACAATGCTTCTTTGTTTGCAGGAGTTAAATCAGTTTGTGCTCACCAAATCCACAGTTATGCTGGAAAGCTGGATGCACCAGGACAAAAACTACTAAGTCCTAAAGATTGCAAACAGGAAGTCTGGTGAAAGGTACAGGAAGATACAGGGACATGGCATTATCACAGTGATTGCATGCCACAAAGGCTTTAGCAACTGAATTCCCAGCTAATGACTACAGCACCTATAGACATACACAAGACCACTACTGACTCTCAAGACCTATGACTCTTATAGCCATTCTGGCTTCAGTCTGCATGTGAAAACAATTGTTCCATAAGATGACAATTAAAGTTAAGATTAGTAGTTTATTCCAGACCTCTTTGCTTTCAATGTCCAGTAAAAAGTAACCGGCTAGCTTGTCTTTAGGGATGAAAAGAATTCCATAGTCAAATTACACAACAATCATTCTGAAATGTTTGGGGAAAACCTTCTGGTCAGAGATGCTAGATAGGTATTACCAACAAATTTCTTCTTTGGTACAAAGAAACATACACTTACCACTACACGCATTAATAGAATCGAGAAATCTTCATGTTTGGATCATGCCAAGTCCTCTACTGAAAACATTGCATGTTTGGAAAATTCACAATGGTTCAGAGTTATGCTAGATGAAAATATGCCTTCTTTGTATAATGTCATAGAAGTAGAATCAGATTCAGCCTTACACAGATGTAAAAATCAAGAAGCAAATGTGTTTGAAGTGTTATTTGCCTCATTATATTATGAGGCATATGTTTATGAAAACCTTAGACTGTTATAAGTACTTCCAACATCACTGTCCTACCTCTTGTGCAAAATAAGCAATGGAATCTAAAAAAAAACCCAAACAAACAAACAAACAAACCCAATAGAATAAAACTAAACAAGGATGCTCAAAGAAATCTTTTAAACCACTCATGATGAGTGGTCTTAACTCTTAAGACCTGTGAGAAGGGAAAACCTTAGTGACACATGAAGCATAGGACTCTTGGAGGAGGATCTCAGAAGACCAAAACATTTAGTGAATTTAGGTCAAACGTGATGCATAATCATGTTTTGGCTATGGGCCAGAAAGATGGGACGGACAGGAGGGTTAAAATATTTGCTTCATGTCAAATGGGATCTTGAGCTGACGTGAGCTTGACGTAGATCAGCCTGTATTTTCACCTTAGAGTTAAAAAAAAAACACCTGAAAAATCACTACTAGTGTTTTCATCTCTAATGATGGCTTTTATTACGCTATAAACCAGAACAAGCTGTTGAAATATAGAAAACTTTAAGTAAGAGGCAAAAAAAGAAAACCAACATTGGTAAAGTGTTCTTTCCCTTCCTACTGTGTCCTTGTAGGACAAATTGCTTCTTTCAGGCTTTCTCTCAGCCCAACAACTTAAAAAGTCTTAAGAGTTTTAACAGGTTCTACACAGTCTCTCTGGATCCCTTGGGAAAGCATCAGCTCTGGGAGCTGGCTTTTATGTCAACAGGCTTAGTGTCCCTGCTGGACTTGAAGCTTCTTGTTTTATATACCTTACACTGCCTTGGTTCTAAAATCCTGCACTCTAGAGACACCTACTTGGACGGGCTCCACAGCTCCCAGGGAAAGCATGGTCTTCCCAGTCACCAGGAGGGTTCCCTGGATACCAGCTGGATCAATCCAGCAAAGTAAGGTAGCATTCCTCTATGCTGCCCCACCAAAACCTTTGAGCAGCTCAAAACATAGAACAACACAGAGCAAACAGTGAACAAAACAGACACCAGCTGAACAATGTTTTAGAAATTAAGAATGCCTGCCATTTTCTTAACCATCTTTTCATTTTTTAAAGGAAACAGTGCAATAATAATAAATTTAAATGTTTGTTCTGGGTAAAGCCAAGTATTTTAGGTTGAAAAATAAGAGGTATTTTAGTTTGGGGTTTTTTTTTCATATAACTTGCAAAAAAAATATATGTCTATTTCAGGGAAACCTAAATTAATCTATTTTCCACTCCAGCTGCTCTACCAAAAAGAAATCTGTTACTGCAGCTTCACCGCACAAAGTTACACCAAGACTGTGCAGGAATCTGTTGCTACAGCACATTTATTCTTTGCAAGTACGTTACTCTAGAACATTGTGATCTGCACATAAGTGGTCAAGCTTACAGAAGGACTTTCAGAAAACATGCCAGACAAGTACTACCACTTCTTCGCCACCAGGGAGATATGTGTCATGTTATCACAATGAATGAAAGAAAAGAGTAGAGAAAAGAAAATAAATACACTTGTACATGTTCTGAACCTGAAGAAAACAAAAGCTCCAAATATTTCAGGGTTACCCCAAAAGTATCACACAATATCTTCAAAATAGTCATAGTTAAGCCATATATTTCACTATGCAGTTCATGGACATAATTTTTAAAGCTGCAGTGATAAAAATAACCTGGAAAGATGTATTATTCTATTGAAATGACAAGAAAAATCTGCTTCTAGAAGAAATAATACAACATATTGTAGTTGACGTCTGAATTTTCAAATGCAAATCCTGTAATAATAAAATCCAATTTTATAACAATTCATGAAATGCAAGTTATGTGCCAGATCCTGCACCTGTAGAAATGAAAAGCAAGCTCCCATTACCATGTCCTATACAAACCATGGACCAGAAAGTCTGATTTTATTCCTCAGAAAAAACACTTGTTTCAATCTCTGTTTTTTGTGGAAATGTGCCAGCATACTTCTGTGTGCTGCTAGAAAAATAAATATTTTCTGAGATACCTAAACGATTCCTTTTAAAACAACATATATTACTATCTTCCCTCCTTCTTACCCATGCTGTTTCTGGCCTTTGTAGGTGTGCGCTTCAAAATTTCACGTACCTGTGGAAAAGAACAATGATATAACACACAAATCTTCTTTTAGCATTATTTTCATCATGGAGCTAGCAATAAAACAAAACTTTAAAATAAAGGTCTTCTGTAGAGTTCATTTGCACATACATTTAAATCATATGTTTCACCCATATATAAATGCATGACTTGAGGCCACTAGTTAACACTTAACAATGCTATGGCAACTCTTACTGGTGGATTATCTGCCCTAATATTTGTAGGCTAAGTCTTGTTGTGTTGCATCCTTATAAAACTATATGAAGTATAAGGACTTCAGGCAGAATGAGAATTTTACATTAAAGTAAATGACAACAAAATCTGACTTTGTAAAAAAACATTTAGCTTTCACATTTGGAAGTATAACATCAAGATGCACGTAAAGTGATCAGTAAGTATGCTATATCTATGAAACCCAAGTGTGTATGGATGAACACAGCATGTTAGGGAGGAGTTGGCATTGCATATGTAAAGAGAAATCTTGCCTCATCAAACTGCTGGAGGCCTAGGGTGATCTCAGGAACATTATACAAGGTTTCTCACCAAAGACTGCTGGAGCTAAGAAGTTACTATAGGATTGTAGAGGAGGTCCTTCTATGAAATGAAATCTAGTTAAAGATTGGGAAGCAGGGCTTAATAACAACTTCGAACAATGGAGAGGAGTCAGTAGCAGTGTTTCCCTACGTAGCATCTCCTAATCCTGGACCACTGAGCAGCTCCAGAAGGGTTTCTTTTACGTACTTATAACTGCTTAGTGTTTTGCAGGAACAGAGAAATGCATAAACTCATGAAATTAGCAAAGTAGTCACTGACACTCACTATTAAAGCAAATCCCATTCAGCACAAGAAGTCAATGATATGTTACTTTTGTTTACTTACTATTCGGCTGCGGGTAGCATTGTCAAAAAAGGTGTCTTTGTCTTTAATGTTATACCTAAAACATTGAGAAAAAAAAAAAATCAGCTATGTTTTCAAACATGGTAGTAATGAGCAAGATGACAGATAAGATTCTGATTTAGAATTCATTTAGAAACCACAGCAAGTAAGAAAAATAGATGTTTAAAGGAAATATAGATGAAATAATCATCATAATAGACTGTGCTATTTAAGACCTAGTCATTCAGAGTTCTACCTGGATTGCAACGATGGTGGGCATAAAAATGCAAAAATATTAACTAACATAAAATGCCTTTTGGATAAAGAGAGCTTGTCTATTGTTTACACAAGATGACCTTTTAATCTTTTCCTTATAACATACCCTCAACACTATAACATTCTGAGGTTATGCTATTATGTTTCAATGAGCCTAATGCAGGTGTCCCTTACTCTTTCTCAGGCGACTAACTCATCAGTATTTCACTTGCTTTCAAATAATCACTGGAATTATGCATTCCCTTAAACCTTAAAGTCATCATATGTGAAATTAGCCTTCCCAGTTTATTTGTGTCAATCAATTTGACTTGTATTCAGTATTAATTAAAATTGTCAGAAAGGACAATAAATGATATGGTGGGTCATTATATTTATTACTGAATTTTATTTATCAGACATAAATACAAGGAGACACCCATGAGGAAAAAAGGAGTGTTTAATATCAAACTGGGCCCAGAAGTAGTATTCTGAGTGAAAGGGCAGGTGTCAAGAGTTCCTTATCTGCATATTATTAGTCAAGTTTTAATTACTATAATAAATCTATCAAGAGGAAAAATATTATCTGATCTCTATTAGTTTGTTCTGTTTTCAAGACAGTAATATTCCTAACCAAATAATCAGGAATTTGGTGCTAGTACTTCACAATTCAGGCTAAAAACATAGATATTTCATTTCTTGCGCTCCTTCCAGTGCCTTAACCAGCAGAAGGAAGTAGAACACTGGCAGAAAGTCTCTGCAACATAGATTTCTGTTAATCCACTGAAACTGAACTCGGTGACAATGCATGTTCATTTACTTTAGATCTATTCACTTGGCCTTCAATAAATTTAGTTTTATGCAGAGATAAGCTTTTATCACTTGGAAATCTTATTCAGGAATAATCTGACAACTTGGATATTTCCTCAGAATTTCCAGAAATACTCAATGAATTTCTGAATATTGATTGAAATACTGGTAGAAAAAATGAGAACACTAAAATGATGTTATAGCTTTCTTCTTTGCTCATCACAATTTAAAGTACTTACAAATATATTTTCTCTCTGGAAAATGGGTAAGACAGGCTTTTCATGTTGGTATTTTCTTGTTGTGGCACCTGGGGTTGCAGAGGTTCAGTCAATTTGCACCATATTTCATTTAATGTTTTGAGTATTCCCCCTTCTTCTGTGATTTCATACATCTGAGTAAATAAAATGTTGTGTATTAGCATGTCACTTCCAAAAATCCACTAAAATAAAAAAAAAAAGATAGAATTTGCTATACACGTGTTTAAATCTGTAATTAAAATAAGCGCCTTCTCTGAAATATATATTCCCATATAACAACAAGCACCTGAATCCACAAGGGTTTCAGTTCCAAAAAGAAGTTCTTGTCCTTCACAAGCTACATTCAGAAGAAAACTCAGTGCAGAATTGTTAATACAAGAAACAACCTTACTAAATAAACTAGGAGCTGAAGGGAGATGACAGAAAGGCAGAATAATTATTTTAACTTTGCAAGTGGGAATAGAGTGAGCAGACAAAGCAGGGAGGGCCTTTACCTGCTGCCAATTATACTGCCCCAGCAGAATAAATTATTCCTGGGTAATAATTGCTAGTATGGTTTGACAGCACATGTACACTTGCCATTAGAAGCAAGGATGCCAGGCTCATGGCTGCATGGTAGTTTTAAGAGCAAGCACCTAGCTTTTGCTGATTCAGATTGTTGTGGAATGCTAGGGAGCTTCCCAGAGATATGAAGGTATTTTTTCCTAAAACACAGACAACCTTAAAAAACGAGTTTTTGTCCTCCTCATATGACATTGCTTCCAGCCCTTTCACCAGCTTTGTTGCCCTCCTCTGGATGCATTCAAGTACCTGAACATCATTCTTAAATGGTGGGGCCCAGAACTGCACACAGTACTCAAGGTGAGGCCTCACCAATGCTGAATACAGGGGGATAATCACCTCTTTTAACCGGCTGGTTATGCGGTGTTTGATGCACCCCAGGATGCCGTTTGCTCTCTTGCTGCCAGGGCACACTGCTGGCTCATATTGAGCCTGCTGTCAACCAGCACCCCCAGATTTCTGTAGGGCTGCTCTCCAGCCACTCCTCTCCCAGTTTATACTTGTGCCTGGCATTACTCTGTCCCAGATCCAGAATCTGGCATTTGTTCTTGTTAAATTTCATCCCATTAATCATAGTCCAATGCTCCAATCTATCTAGATCCCTCTGCAAGGCCTCTTGTCCCTCAAGAGTCAACAGCACCTCCCAGTTCAGTATCATCAGCAAACTTGCTAATGGTGAATTAAACTCCTGCATCTAGATCATTGATAAATATTTTGAATAGAACTGGCCATAGAATTGAACCCTGAGGAACACTGCTGGTGACTAGTCGCCAGCCAGATGTAGCCCCATTCACTACAACCCTTTGAGCCCTGCCATTCAACCAGTTCTTCACCCAGCACTCTGTGCACCTGCTCATCTCACAGCTGGACAACTTGTCCAGAAGGATACTGTGAGGGAGACTATCAAAAGCTTTACTAAAATCCAGAAAAAATTACATCCACCACCTTCCCATCATCCACTAGGCAGGTAACCGTATCGTAGAAGGATATAAAATTAGTTAGACAGGACTTTCTCTTTGTGAAACCATGTTGACTGTGCCTGATGATTGCATTGTCCTTTAAATGCCTTTCAATTGCACCCGATATGATCATCTCCATAATTTTTTCCAGGTACTGAGGTTAGACTAACAGGTCTGTAGTTTCCTGGGTCTTCTCTCTCACCCTTCTTATATATTGTAATAACGCTGGCTAGCTTTCCATCAGCGGGGACGTCCCCAGACTCCCAAGAGCTTTGGTAGGTGATTGAAAGGGGTCCTGCTGTAACATCTGCTAACTCCATCAGTACTCTGGGATGAATCCCATAAGACCCCATAGATTTATGAACATTCAGCTGATACAGATAGTCCCTTACAAATTCAGTGTCCACAAATGGAAAGTCACTCTTCCTGCAGCTGTGGTCCTCTGACTCAGAGGACCAGGCAGCCCAAAGTCTATCATTAGTACTAAAGATTGAGGCAAAAAAAGCATTAAAGGCCTACACTTTTTCTTCATCCCTATTTGTCAGATGACCAACAAGTATCGGTCCAATATTTTCCTTAGACCTCCTGTTGCTATTAACATACTTTAAAAAGCCTTTTTGTTGTCTGACATGACACTGGCCAGTTTTAATCTAGCTGAGCTTTGTCCTTTCATGTTTTCTCCCTGAATATGCAAACCACAACTCTGTAATCTTCCTGCAAAGCCTGACCTTGCTTCCAGAGATGGTACAATTTCTTTTTCTTCTTGAACTCCATGAGGAGTTCCCTGTTCAACCAACTGGTCTTCTGTCCCATTTCGTTGAATTACGACACGCTGGAATTGCCTGCTCCTGTGCTTTTGAAAGGTGGCTTTCAAAAACTGACCATTGCTTATGGACCCCAAAGCCCTCAAAAGCAGATTCCCAGAGGACACTGCTAACTAGCTCCCTGAGTAGCTTGAAGTTTGCTCTCTTGAAATCTAGAGCAACAACTCTGCTGACCTTTTTTCTCATTATGACTGAAAACTTTAAACTCAACCATTTAATATATATATATATATTTTATAGATATATATTTATATTCTATAGGCATCAATTGCCTATAGAATAATTCATCAGTGCTATCATGCTGGCTGGGCAACCAATAGTAGATACCCACAACGACATCTGCTTTGTTTTCCACCCTCCTAATCCTCTCGCGGAGGCTCTCAACTATATCATCCCTAACTGCAAGGGCTGTACAGTCAAACTTCTCCCTTATATACAGTACAACTCCTCCATCTTGCCTGCTCTGCCTGTTCCTCTTGAACAGCCAATAGCCCTCCATCCCAGCACTCCAGCCATGGGACTCATTTCACCAAGTCTCACTAATACCAGAGACATCATAGCTCTGGGAACAGACCAATGCTTCCAATTGGTCCTGTTTGTTTCTCATACTCATATTTGAGTGTGGCCCATTCTCACTCATCAAAAATAACTATATTGTCATATCCAGAATTATACATATAGTTAAAATAGCTCAAAAAGTACCTTTTCCCAGCATGTCATTTGTCCTGAAAAATGATTTAAGACTGGACATTTGAAAAAAAAAATTTTTGCAACCAATTCATCATGTTTAGAGGTGGATAAATACTTTCCACTGAAAATGCTTTGTTTATGGTTTCATTGGATGAATAAAAATAGCATCACAGAAAATACCTAATGTGCCTTGAAAACAACCTTTTGTCTCTCTGAACAGAAATAGAATTTTCTTTTCAGTGGTTACTGGCTGAATTTTTCAGTTTGTATTGCCAAATCCCCAAAATACAAGATTTCAGTTTTTCAAAGTGGATTTTTGCTTTCTTCACAGGAAATTCATCTTCCAACTGTCTTTAATTGCAAAAAACTTAAGACCTGAACATAATTTTCCGGTCATGCTTGCTTTCTGGTAATGCACTGGTAGTGCTCCATTTCTGCTGTTGAGATAATAGAAAAACAATGTAGTCAACAAGCGTTGTTAGTAATCTTCTCCTTAAAAATGCCATATCACTTTTAAGTTATACAAAACAACTTATTACCCTAGGGTGAATTTTCAGGAAAATTGAGATCTGGT
Source organism: Nipponia nippon (assembly GCF_047370975.1). Lineage (NCBI taxonomy): Eukaryota > Metazoa > Chordata > Aves > Pelecaniformes > Threskiornithidae > Nipponia > Nipponia nippon. Next base: position 82,285,138 of record NW_028262347.1, on the reverse strand, counting down.
TTCCTTGTTGGTAGATGTATTTCATTTCATCTTCATCTACACACCAAAACAAATTACACGTACAAACCTGAATATTGTTTTCATAACTGCCTAATCAATGACTGCAGGTCCATTTGCTCTTTGAATATTTGTCATATTTCTCAATAAATGTCAGTTATACAGGAATCTCATTCAACATGAAGAGGGCACAGACCTGATTGGTTCATCAAAATCTGTTGCTTTAAAGAAAAGAATGCTGTAAATAATGTATAATATATAGCAGCTAAATGAAGTAATTGGTCAATATTTTTAGATATCTTTACCCCAGATGATTCTGTGTCTTTAGGGCTTTATGATTTATTGTGCATTCTTTCTCCTATTCAGAGGAGAAAAGGGGATGCAGGACTGTTCGTGAGTGACTAGGGTGGCCAAGGGAGACTATCAGCTCCTGGAGACATTAACTCAGAACAATATGATAGCAACATTCCTCAGTTAAAATCATGTAAAATTTGCTTTGGTGTATCTGCAAAAAGCTAGGATGGAAAAATTCCCATTAAGGAAGAAGGAGGGTGAAATGAGCAGGCACTAAAAATGCACAAAAGAAACAAAGCTGGGAAGGTATCAAAGAGAGGAGTTGAATATGTAGGTCCATTTCTAGAAAGGGCCTACACATCCATCAATATGCCAGAAAGGACAGAGGTACTGTAGCTGTCCAAAACCTACTCATTTTCAAAGACTGATTACAAGTAACCAGAAGTTTGGTTTGTTTTTTTTTTTTCCTGGTATGCAAACACAATACAGGAAGAGCATACAAGACTGGCTTGGCCAAGCCCCTGACAATGACAGATTGCAACACCACAAGATGTGAACAACACTGAAGCTTTTGCTGGGTGCAAACAATCAATATGAAGAAGAAGGGGAAAAAACAAGCAAACAAACAAAAAAAAACCCCAAGAACAACTGTAGAAGAAAAGAAAATCTGTCTGTCATTTAATTCTAATGACAATGCAATGAAATAAGTATTCAGTAGTGCAATTGATGAGTACCACTAACTGAAAGCACAAGGCAGTTCCACTAACTTCAGTGGAGTTGTTAGCCAGCCTGCTAAATCATTGCAGGACCACAAATTTTGGGTTCCGCTCCTCAGAATTTACAATGGTTGCTAGCAACTCTGCTGAAAGTTCTAGATATTCTCAGCTACTACGACTGTAAAGAAGATAGTGAGCCAAAGTTTTAATGACAATGGGCAAGTCTGAATGCACTAACTCAGTGATACCACCAAAACAGACTTTCTCAGCATCTCCAGGTTTTAGAGAAATCTTAAGGCAATGAGCAGCTATCATACTATCTCCCATACTGCATCTCACCTTTGAGGACAGTTCCTTTACAAAATTCCAAATAGCTACTTCCTTCTCAGGTTTCAAAGCCCTCCTTAAAACTCGCCTCTGTCATCACTCTTCTGAATGCAGTCTGTCAGCCAGCTGCCTCTGTGGCCTTTGAAATCCCCTTTGAAAATCCCATCTTAAATCTAACTCTGAATACTAAATCATCTCAAAATAATTAGTAATGTGAAAGAATAAGCCTGGCAGTTCATTTGCTCTGATTTTGAAATAAAGTAACTCTGTGGGCTTCTATACATTTAACTACCATTCTGATCCACCCTTCTCCAGTCATACAACTGGTTCATAGAAGATGGAAGATACTTACCTTTTTAGTGGGCATTTTTATTTTAAGGAGTTCTGCTTCTCGACTAAGTACTTGCCACGGTGCATGTATACGGACAAAACTCAATCCTTGGCTCTTATTCTGAAACATAAAATAGTGAAAACAACTTATTTCAATATTATTGAACAGAATACAGTAATAAGGTTTCAAAGTGTCAACTACAACTAAATCATGCAACAGGAGGCAATCACAGCGAATAACCAAATTCTGTTACGATTGGAATCTTCCAATGCTCTAAAATCCATTAATCTGCTGCCCACAGTGTAGCTGTGTGTGCACCATGAAGACAGAAGTCTACAGTTCCAGATGTTGGAGTCACGTGGACCAGAAACCCCCAAGCTACAGCTTCCATACCCAGATATTGTAGAAGTCATCTGACTTCATTAGTGGGCTTTTGTGCCCATCTGAGCCAATAAAGAAAAAACATTTCTCCTGCTCTGGGTGGGCTTTGATTTAGGTTCCCATTTTCAGTTTTGCCCAATTATTTCCTAGACACTTCACCAGATCAGTAGTTCCTTACAGGGGATCAGGCCCAACATTTACCACCCTAAATATCTGCAGTTGGAGTAGCAACCCTAACCAAAACATTCAAATTTAACTTCTGAAGAGACACGTGAGCCTAATGTTTATGTAAATAACTGGTTATGCTGTGCAGGGGCAAAAGACTACACAAGAGGGCCTCTGCACAGCCAGCTTGCTGCGATCTGGGCTGTTGAGAGGGTGCTGTGTGGTAGCACATGTGAGCTAGAAAAAGGCACTCTAAGATGAGAAAGCAGCACGCCTGGCAAAAGCATGAAAATGAAATGTAGGCATGTTGACACAGACTTTTCCTCAATGCACACAAATAAATTATATCAGCAAGTTGCACAGATTAATGCTTACTGTGGAAATGAAGGGAATAAAAGTTGGGAGGGAGATTAGAAAGAGGATATGAGGACACATTTTGGGAAGGACATGGAAGTGGACAGGGGGAGTGGACTTTAAAGTGGACTTTGAAGGCTTGATTAATGCTAAGATTAGTGATATTTGTGTAGCTGTGTGCACTCTGGAGCTTTGGTGCCAGGGCATACTGTAACTTTGCATTTTCCCACCCATATGTGTGTAAGGATCAGGACAGTCCCCTCCCTTCAGGGGAGCATGAACCTCTATTTGCACTCCCTCATATATACTGCAATTTAGAAGTGAGACAAGAAAACTGAAGCAGGGTGTTCAACTTGATGAGAAACATAGCTGGGTTACATGTTGGGCTTAAATGCAAAACTTGGGTGCCCCACCTGTGAGTAGCTGCCTGTTACGTGTACAAACATTTGCACATGAGAAAGAATGTTAACGGACATAGCTTAATGTCACTATAATCAACAAGCAGCATAACTCTACAAAGCTGGGAACATAGACCATATCCATGGAAACTTAGGATCTTCTGTTGGAAACTGACTCCAAGAAAGTTCTCTTTCTCAAAAGCTTTGAGTTAAGAAAAGTTTTAAAAAGAAACATGAGTCACAGTTTAAAAGTATGTCTAAAAGACAGTGGAGGCACATTTACCTCAGTAAAGCCTCTCCTCTCAGCCACAGTGATATTTTTTTGTTTTGTTTTGTGTACAATTTATATCAATTTCCAAATAAAGCTGTATCATATCACATTGGCATCAGCATTTTAGAACCAGTATTTAATCTTTTCAAAGTGTATAAATGCTTACAACTTCATTTAAACACCAAACATGCATTTGCTGAATGTTTCATAATGCTTCCTGATTAAAAAAAAAAAAAAAAAAAAAGACTTAGATGGAAATCCTACTATTCTTATTGCAATCATTTTGCTGTTATCTCCCTTATAGCTATACCATGAACTACAAAGATCACTACATCACTTTCAGCTAACATTTCTTCAGCGGACCGATGTTATTTTGAAGAGCAGAATGAGCTGCAGAATGTCTCTTTCATCAGTCCACTGGGGAAGTCAGCTTTAGGAGAAGGAAGTAAGAATTTACTGGGCATGAGCAGATGTTCTGGTAATCATTTGCTGAAAATATATTAATAACAGATGAGAGTTTAAATTTCAGTGGGTGAGGATCAGGAGCCTTCTTCTCAGCTTTTGGCTAAAATCAAGCGTGTGTCCTCTGTCTGGGGGACTATATTCCACATTGGCAAGAGCAGGGACAGTCTGATCTAATTGGTTGTTTCCAGCTCAGGCTCATATGACTACACAGATTGCAAATAAAATCAGTCAGATAATTTGAGAGAAAAGACCAGATGAAGAATATGACCTTTGTACATTTGAACAAAAATATGTTGGAAAGTTGTGCTATTCACGAAGCGATATCAGATGCTGAGGAGTCAGAGCCTTAAAAATCTTTAAAAGCCTTAAAAATCACCCCACAAGAGCAAACAGAGATATTTTTTTTAAAGGCTAATGCAAAGTAAATAAAGTAGGGAAAACAGGACAAGGCGATTCCTGTTGCATGGTAAACAAAAAGTGCAGAACAATAGACTGCTGAATATTTAGCTTGGGATTACTAGAACCATGTTTCCCACATCGTCCTATATTTTCCTAACATTCAAATTAATCAAAGAAATTTAAAATAAATTTTAAATCATCAATCTCATATCCTATCTCAAGGGATAAACCATCTACCTAGTTTTCTATTGAGCCACCAAAATAAAAACCTATACCAGCTACTCCTCTGGTAAGGCTGCTTTCCCCACTTTTCAAGCCTTCACCTGCACTAGTCTGTTTGCATGCCCTTTTTGTCATTATTGTTATGATGACTGGCAAAGATCTGTTCAACTAACTCATTCCCAGAGTGCTTATTGCATTGCAAACATTACCAAAAGTTAGAACTTGGTTTTCTCATTGCCAGGATGGATTTATAGCTGTCTCCTGGAGATATCCACTAAGTGGTGTCATTTAGTTAACCACCTGAAATGATCAAGGTACCTGTGTTCATGAATACAGTTTAATATTTGCTCTAGTGAAATGCTATCAGACCTCTATTTTGAATACTCACAATCACCATTGCTTATTCATTGTACTCTAGATGTATCACCGAAGCTAACATGTTGTGCTCGCTGACGTTATTTTTGTTTGACCATTCACTTGTTATTTAATACAGCCATCCTTAATCAAGTCCTTTTTCACTTACAGCTGATGTCCCACAGGACTTTATTCTTGGCCCTGCATTGTTCTATGTCTATATCATTTCACTCCCTGATTATATTACTCAAATGACTAAGTATTGCAATGCAGATGACAAACAGATTTGTTGCTCTCATGATCCTTTTTTCGTCAAATCTATATTCCATATTACAGTGTTCTTCCAATAAGTTTCAAGAGTGGAAGTTTTTCAATAAGTTGATTCTGAATTATTCAAGATATATTTATATCTTGGCTTCTTTTCTATATCGTAGAGCTGAATTGGGCCCTCCCATTTCAACAGGAAAACTCAGCATTAATGTCAAATGGAAGAAAATCTGGAAGGTCTGGTTTGCTCTTCAGTCAGCACATGAAGAAAAACATATCAGATATTTCTTTCAGTCTATCAGGTATTCCTAGTAGTTTAAAGCAGGACTTCAACAGCAGTCTATATTGCATTTTTTTCTGTCTTCTAGTGGAAGTGTTTAGGCTGAATAAAATTCAAATTTCTCCAAGGAGACTTTTTCTGTCTTTCATGCCTTAACAGTAAAATAGAATAGCACCTGCATCAAGTCTAAGATTTATTGCAAACTTATCAAGTTGTTGCATCAAGACCATAGCAGAAAAAAATGTATGATAACTATGAAAGCTCGTATATAGAGATATATAAAGAATATACTCCTATCGATTATAATTTGACTAGTGCAAATTGAAAGTGATTATTCTTTTTAACTAAAAGCTGAATGTTCTGAAACATGGCTAGGCAAGTATAATAGCTAGACTAAGTAGAAAATCTCTCTCTGCCCAAAAATTTAGATTTGTCATTGAATTTAGGTTTCCACAAAAATCAGATATTGAGTGAGAATTTTGTCATTCTAAAGTTAGTGGCATATCTGTATTTCTCACCCACTTTTTACAGTTACAGTTGTCCAACAGTAACATGGAAAATTTTTGAACCATTATAACACAATTACCATGCTTTTATTCATCTCTTCCAGTTCACAGTTTCTCAATTCCAACCCTTGCAGGGACAGGCCACAGATTGAGGAGATGCACTGTGAAGCATTCTCTATTGCAACAGGAGTTTGTGGAGAAGTCCTGTTGCTCCATAAGAACACAGCATGTAGAAGGTGGAGTACTGCGTTTCCAGCTCAAGGATTTCTCATAGTGCCATTATTTTGCCAGGCCAATTTAAATCCCACCTTACTTCATTCAGACAACCCATTTGTCATGTGTCAGCCACATCACCTCAAGATGAATTGTTCTCAGCAGTTTATTTAGACACCTCTAATATGAGCTAAAGCATATGATGCTAAAGGCATCATATTTGTCGGTCACAGTCAAGAAAACAAAAAGGGCAAAAGCAATAATTATACTCTGGAAGAGCCTCAGACTTTCCTGTGGTTAGCATATTGCTTCTAGCAACTCTGCAAATACAAAATTCATTGCTGAGTGCTACATTTTGCTAAGTCTTTCTCATTATTGCCTCACCATGAAATCACTCGTCACTCATCCTATACTGAAGGAATGTAGTTATATATAATGTATATATTAAAGGAAATAAATTCTTTTAAAATACTTGTCCAAAGAAATAGATTTCTGCTGTGTATCTTAATAGGAAGAAAAGAGAAACACTGAAGGGTAGAAAGAAGCTGAACAGAAGTGATTAACTACTGTCTAAGGGAGTCTAAGGGAACTGCTAATCTTTCTCATGATTTAAAAAAAATATACATAGGAAATAGAAAGGCATAAATTATCAAACCTGAAGCATGTAAACTTCCATCTTAAAAAGGCAAACTATCTGGGCTTTAAACATTTTATCTTTCTGTGATTATTAAATAGACAGAAAAATACCAGACACATACAGACAGCAAGTTTCTAATGGCTTCAGTTAATATAATCAGACATCTTTTGCTGACATTGGTGATACCAACCACACTAGGAAAGCAACAATGAGACAGTCTGTAGAGAAGGAAAAAAAAGACAGGTCCTAGTAGCTCAGTAAAAGGAATCATCTTCCCATTTATTCCGTCACCAAATGGATCAGTCACGTCTGCAAATGCAATTGTTCAAAATTAATCTCTACTCTCCTGATACCAGCCCTGGAAATTGAGGCAAATAACAATGTGATGTTATAGCACAAATAAAATGCAAGTTCTTGTTACCATCACAGAACTCTGGTCACATACGTTTTACAAAAGCTGAGCCAAATACTGAGCTGTTGGCCCCCCTGAACCTGATGGAATGACACGGCATTGCCAGATTCAGACAGCAACTGTGAAAGAGTCTATGTTTTGTGCCGAAGGTATTGAATCTGTATTGGTACAAGGATTGGCATTTTGCTGATCTTAATGTTTTGTATCCAAGATACAAAATCAGTTTATGACAAAGCATGCATATCAAAGTGTATATGTCAGTTATGTTATAAAAAGTAAGGGCAGTGCCCTAGTCCGGGCAAGATGTCAAGATCCAGAATGTCTTGACGTGGAGATGTCAGTCCAGAGCAATTCCCTATATAATTGTAGGCAAGTAATTTAATTCTTTCTGTCACTGATTAAATGAAGATAATGGAACTTCCCTCTATCAAAAGACATTTGTGAAGATAAATATGTTACAGATTGGGAGGTGCTCAAAATTTTCACATTTTCCTTCAAAAACTGTAGTCCTGTTACCTTTTTCCAAAATTCCCCTTTTCTGTTTTCATTATTTCTCTGGGGTACAGATTTACCTTAATATATGTCTGTACAGTGCCTAGCACAATGAGATCCTCATTAATGACTGCAGATTCTCTTGCAACAGTATTACAAATAATTAGCAGCAATCCCCGACAGCTCCAAGTTGTCCCACTTCTGACAGACAACCAGTCACACGTAGCACAAGTGTAAAGATGTAAAGCACAGGCTTGTTCACTGATGGCAAAGGTAAAGCCCATCTAGTTCACAGATTTAGGTTTATTTTTAGCTGCTCAACAATATACAAAGCAGACATGCTCAAGTCCAAATTTCAGACCTTAAGAAAAGCTGCAATAATTTACACATTTTGACAGTTTGCCTTTCTCTTTCTTCATTTCTACCAACAGTGACGGTGTTAATGTCCTGTTTATTTTACTCTCTTACTCCCACCTCTGAGCATAAACAGTTAAAGAATATACTAGTGTGTATAAGCAAAGAACAGAACACCTTGGAATGAAAGATCTGGCCAAAACACTTTAAAAGAAACTATATAACCTTAATTCCTTAGATGAAGCACTGTGGAATGAAACAGTTGACTTTGCACATCCTTTGCAAAGTTTCTTCATGGCATTGCTACCTCTCTAACCAAAATCTTCCCACTCATCTATAGTCAGAAAGTATCTCTGAATGGAAGATGATACAGGAAGCCTAAAAACCCAGGCATGCTTCCCCCAAAGAAGATCGAAATATTTAATGGCACACAACAGAATGAAAATGAGCTGTTAGAAACTCAAGCACAAATGCAGAATAGATTGTTAAGTCTGCCAAATACAAAAAAGGCACAGACCTCTGCATTACTGCAGTACTCAATGCAGAACCTATATGGAGGTGAGTAACAAATATGTCAGGATTGTCATTCATTTTTAATTCCTTCTGAATGCACATTTTGGATTTAAAAATCAGTGCATTTTCCTGGTTCTTTTCCAAATATTTATCTATGGCCACTAATTACTACAGCATGAAAAATGTGGCTTTCAAATGCAAAGCAAAATCTTCCCTATTTGTTTAGAATAACTTTATCAGCAAATTTCTCCGATGTCAGTGACACAAATTTCTTGCTACAAAAGCATATCACAATTTCAGTACATCTTCCAAAACTGAAGAATACCAGAAATAATAATAAAATGCAAAACTGCAAAAAACCCACCCAAATCTGACTTCGTTGCAGAGGAAGGGAGGAGTGTGTCTACTCTACTACCTCCTGTATTTTGGCAGTGTCAATGGAAAAACATGTAATCAGCTGGCCTGGCTACATTCAGTGCCAAATTAGCTAGCAAATAAGCCAATATTCTGTAAGATACATCATATGAAACTTGATTATAAATAATAAAATCAACAAACTTCTTGAGACCAAAGAGTTAACCTTAAAAAGGGCAAAATGTAATTCCTCTTGAGGGAATGAGACACACTAATCTGCACAGAAGTATATACCCTAAACAATTTTCCAGATGAAGCAGCAAGATCATCAAGCAGAAGTCAATCTTTGGACCAGATAACAGGCATGTTACCAGTAGGGGGATTAATGAGAGACTGAACCCCCACTCTAGCAGACTCAATCTCAAGAAAAAAAATTTGGAGGGAAAAAAAAGAAGAATGGTTAGGATACCAAACTTAAAAGCAGAGTAATGGTACCTTAAAATATTGCTTCATCACTCAATACTTGATCTGGGATATTAACAAACAAGCATATAAAGGGATGATTCAATTTTGTCTTGAAAGATTTAAAATTTCAATTCATTCTTAAGAAAAATATTTTGGAGAGTTTACTTTAATTTAAAAGTGTTAACAGATGGTACAAATGTATTTCATTTACTAGGTATGTTCTCCTATTGTTATGCTACAAGCCTTTTCAGGATGGTGTCTCCCTTTGAGGTCTCTCACCAAAGATCAGTAGCAGTAAAAGGAAGGTTGGCTGTATTTGCAAGGCTTGATTGGGAGGGTATCAAGATGAAGATAATCAAAGCATTCTGGTTGGCTTGTTTGCTGGTGAGGAATTCAAAACCTCCCTGGACAGTCAGAGCCTCAGTATAAACAGGGAGAGGAGAAGCAGCACTGGCAGTCACACAGTAACACCACGTGACACGTATTGGATAAGGCAAGAGGTCCTGGGGTGGATAAATAATTGGTTAAACAACAGGAAACTGGGTAGGAGGAGATCCTGCACTGATGAAAAAAAAGTCACTGAGGGGGTTTTGCAGAGTCAGCACTGTACAGCATCATCATAAGTGGCCTGGAAAAAGAGATAAACAGTGCCAAGCCAAACTGCTCTGATGAAGTTTTTCAGGGTAGCAAGGACAAAGGGAGACTGTAAAAAATTGTAGAAAAGCTTTATAAGAGTAAGAGCCTGAACAATGGCAAATGGTTTTCAATGTAAATAAATATAAAGCAATATCCATGGGTTAAAACCAGTTTCACATATAACATGCTGGGCTCTGAATTGACTTATACCAGTCAGTAATGACATCTTGGGGTTGCAAAAGAAAGTTCCCTGAAAATATCGGCTCAGTATTTTGTAAAAGCTGAGAAGTAAAGCAAACATTACAATCCATTAGGAAAGGAATAGAGACTAAGAAAAAGACATTATTTAAACATAGCAATCCATGCTGTATCCGCATCTTGAACTCAATGTGCCATCCCTGTCTCCTCACCTCCAAAGAGATAAATTAGACCACAAACGGGTTCAGAGGAGGGAAACAACCACCATAAAAGCCTTGCTATTACAGCTGTATAGGAAACACTGAGTAGACTGAGACCCTTTGTTCTGGAAAAGAGCAATCTTAAGGAAAACACTGTAGAAGTCTCTAAAATCATGCATGATAAGGAGAGGGGGTGTGGATGGTCTGCCTACTGTTTCTTTCACAGCAAAAACTAAAGGGCCTCAGACAAAGCCAGACTAAGCTATTGGGAGCCAGACTCAAGATAAACAAAAGGACACAGATATTAATGCAGTGGGTAGTACCTCTGTCTTGCCAAAAGGCTTTGTGGGTGCAAAAACTGTATGATGTTTCAAGAAGAAACAATACCAGACCTTGGAATAGAGATCCACAGTTACTAGACAGACAAACTACATCAAGTGGGGGAAATTACCTGAACTAAAAGTAGCTGTCATCAGGAGAATACTAGAGTAAAAGTGTCATAAAACCTTGTACCGTTCCTATTTTTTCCTAAACATTTTACCATTGCAACTGTTAGATACACAGTACTGCATTGATGGACCGTCTCAAACGATAGGATCATTTTATGGGAACTATGCCAAATCTAACAGGAGGGACTTCAGGCCTTTCTTTCTCCCCACTATCTGACCTCCTACTTCCTACTGCCATCTCGTCTTCAATTAACTGCATAGACAAAAAATATAGAGCATGCAATCTAACTGCCTCACCCTTGGACAGATTACAGGCTGCTGTTGTCACGGGGGTCACCTCCATGCCAGTCAAAAAAGGGGCTGGTTAACAGCTCTCTGTTCAGTGGTGGAGCGGAGCCTGACTGATGACGGTGTCTTGGTAGGTGCTCACACCATGCCTGGGTTCCCTACTGTATCACACTCTGCAGCGCCTCAAGTCTAGAGAGTAATGGGGACTCGAGAGCTGTCATTAGTTCATAATCTCATCACTGAGCAGTTCCTCTGTCTTCAGGTTATGCTGCAATCTGGTGATTAGTTTATAATAAATAATACAGATTATGATACAATTGCTTTCTTTCTCATGTTTTAATGAGACTATCAGGCTAGGCTGTCAGATGATGTAATTTGGCACAGCTACACCAAGTTAACAGAGCTATTTAGATGGGCATCATTAAAAGGTTATGACCTGAAAATTGAACAGACTCAAGTCTGGACTCATGCAAGTTTATCACCAAGGGGAAAAGATCAAAGTTAATTTGGGATCTGCAAGCACTGACTGAAGGAAGAACAAATCCAGACAAAACTTAACACAAGAAAAAAAATTTAAATTAATTTTATTGTTGAGACTCAAGGGCCAGAAATACTTTCATCTTCACCAATCAACCAAAGGACAGCTAATGATGCTGTTTTGTTATGTGTCCCAATACTCTGGTTACTTGAGAAAAAAACACTTCTCTTCTTGCATGGTACAAAGGAAATTGTTCTGTTCTCAGTAGCTGTCAAGAGGAATAAGCAGGAGCAAGACTGAAGTACAGCATACTCCATTCCTGTTTTGGAAAGTCATTTCTCTTTTGAACCAGAAGTTCTCAGACTGGGTGAGTCAAGATACATCAATGCTCAAAAACTGATTTGAAGGCTACAAAGACTAGTGAGCTATTGTCTGTTAGGTGTGATTAGAAAACATGGGATTTAAGTTTAGATGGTGTCGTGGTTTAACTCAGCAGACAGCTAAACACCACACAGACATTCACTCACTCTCTGCAGTGGGATGGGGGAGAGAATCGGAAAAAAAAAGGTAAAATTCTTGTGTTGAGATAAAGACAATTTAATAGGACAGAAAAGACAGAGGAAATAATAATAATGATAAAAAGAATATACAGGGCAAGTGATGCACAATGCAATTGCTCACCACCCACTGACCGATGCCCAGCCAGTTGCTGAGCAGCAGACCCCCCGCCAGCTTTTCCCCCAGTTTATATACTGAGCATGACGTCATATGGTATGGAATATCCCTTTGGTCAGTTGGGATCAGCTGTCCCATCTGTGTCCCCTCCCAGCTTCTTGTGCACTCCCAGGCTACTTGCTGGTGGGGTGGTGTAAGAAGCAGGAAAAGGCCTTGACGCTGTGTAAGCACTGCTCAGCAGTAACTAAAACATCAGTGTGTTATCAACATTATTCTCATCTTAAATCCAAAACACAGCACTATACCAGCTACTAGAAAGAAACTTAACTCTATCCCAGCTGAAACCAGGACAGATGGGGAAAGTCGGTGCTGGAAAAGGTCACTGTCAGTATGTCTCCCTTTCCTACCTTTTGGCACTAAAAAATCACAACACTGAATATAAAAAATAACATTTCCTATGTTGACAATGTTACAATTTAAACTTATTCAAATTATGTGTTCTTTAAGGGAGTTCGTCCCATCTCCAGACTACAGTACTTCATTGCAGTTAGTTACAACAATGATACTTTTTTGATTATTGTTAGGTTGTATTTACAGTCCTGGTGCTATTCATTTTAGATTGTATAGCCATGTGTGGGGAAGAGCAAAGACAGGTTGCGAAAGAGTACAATGGCATTTCTTGTACTTCTTCAGCAAACGAGACAACTAAATTCAGGTAGGAACGTCTCTTTTTCTTCTACTAAACACACATAACACAAGCAACCAGACTGCATTTCCAACTGCCCAGCATCGGCAGGAGTATAAAAGAGCCACACTGACTCTGGGACTAGTTCCTTGTATCCAAGGACTTCCTAGAGAAGCAGTTCCCAGCCAGTGAGTCACAAGCACGCTTCAGATAAAGTGTGGAGGCCAAGCTGATATGCTCTGCTGGATGCTTGCAGGCTCTGCAGATGATTAGAAGGCAGCAATAGCAGCAGCAGCCCTGCAATCTTAGCAAATCATCAAGCAAAGAAAAATAATTGCTTGAAACATTGCAGCTGAGCCTAACATGAGAAGCTGAGCAAACAGGCTGGGAATCAGTGCCCAAGAAATACCTCGTTCATAGATGGAAAGTGCAGTGTTATGCTATTTCTGGAGCTCTAAGAGACCCAGCTCTCTCAGCTAATGTGGTACTGAGGCTGGAAATAATATCTTCCCACAGGGGCATGACAATCACTACTGAAAACAGCCAGCAAATGGACAATATTAGATTTTCAGAAATGTTATTAGCCAGCACTTTCTAGTGATCTCTGTAGAACGTGCTGAATGATCAACAGTTTTGAAAATCAGCCCTCAGTACACTCTATCATCACATCAGGTATCTCTCCCATCTATACTGCTAGTCTCAGCTCCCCCAAAATTATGGTACAAAAGACAATCACTCAGTAGATATCAGTAGAACACCTATTACAACACATACTGCATGCACCCATCCTAGCAGTACTGCTTTGTACATGCCATAATCTATGTTGGTCAGATTTAGCCCTCATCTCCATCACCATAAATCTGGAGTCACTCTGCAGAAAAAACGAAAAAGGCAGCCAGTCAGGATTTACAAGTGCCAATTTGCTCCTTTGTAACACAAAAATTAAAGGGGGATTAGCCATTAGCTATATTGCTTATTTGACCAGCCATCTGTCAGGTAAAAAAAAAAAAAAACAAACCCAACCAAAAAACAGTTGCCAAATCACTGTAATTAAAATTTCAATTTTTTCAATTGAATTTACAATTCTAAGAATAAACTGTCAGCAAATGTTGTTACTAGAACAATGTTTGGTAAAGCTTGACACATTATAAAGTTGTAGGTTCTCCAATACTTTTCACAACAGCATTCAAAAAAACCATATTTTAGTAAGATTTTATTTTTGGGTTGACATTGAAATATGAAGATTTACATAGAAAGCTGAATAAATCACTTCTAGAGATGTAAGGGTCAGGTGGGCCATTAACTTTCAACTATGAAAAAGATGCTTAGCAGATAGAATGTAGAATATGAATATTAACCTGATACAATGCCAAAGTTTTTTGTGCCTTGTGGGAAATGAATTAGTAAAGCAAAAATGTAAGATTTGTTATTCCAAACCTGGTGGTATCACACAAATTGAAATTTACACGAAATCACTACTAGATTTTTATAACAAATATGGTGTTATACACTGATAGCAGTAAGTACCTTCATCCACATCTTAAAATCCATTTTATGCCTCATAAAATGAGGAGAAGTACTCCTCATTTTATCATTTTCATAAATCTTTTTGCTTGTTTTACGTCATCACACTCAAAGAAAATCACATAGTACCTCTGTCTAGACAACCGTTTTAAAATATATAAATTGCATCAAAGTGAACATTTTTGTACCTTTGTTTTGGCATATTTCTGCCATATTTTTTCTATACTTCTGCCATGCTGAATAGTATTGGCAATTACTATTATTTTCTGATAAACATTAAAAGTTCAGAAAAGGGAGGCTATGTAACAAAACCACATACACATTATGCTAGGCTGTGACTTAAAAATGGGAAGACAGGTTCAGCAACAGAATGCCCAAATCTTGCATAGCAAAGCCAGCTACTCTCTGAAGAGTTCTGCAAGGTCTGCCTGTTGCTCAGAGGCTAAGGATGCTCAAGCCAAATCTTTCCTGTAGGTTAGGCACTGCAATCCTTAGACATGCCCTGTAATGCATTTACTCTCCAATGTATTTCCTTCTATACATCGTGATAGCCACTCATGACTGCTAAATCAACGCTTTCTGAAATCAATGGGGAAAAAAAATCTCTTTATACTAGTGTTATTAAGGCCTTCAGAATCTAGCCATCATTTTTAAAGCCTTGATAGAGTCACACACTTAAGCTTGCATCTTAAGTGGGTATTTTAAGAGCATTCACAAACTGAACATACAGGAAGTCATTCCTGTAGCAAAAACTCATATTATGCTAAGTTTTGAGTGCGTCAGTAGGGTGTGCTCCTAAGGACTTCAGTGACTGCTTTCTTGAGAAAGAACCTCAGGGCATGGTCTCATAACAGAAACTGCTACAGCATTCACTGTCCTCACATGTCTGGCATCACTGGGTAAGCGGTGACATACATGAACAGTTCAGAGATGATCACACGTCAAGTGATATTATTAACTCTAAGTTTATCAGAAAGGATCTATCAGGACTGAGATCATAAGAAAAAAGTGGGGGGTTTGTTTTGCCTTTTTTTTTTTTCTTTGTTACTTGTTTTGGCAGTCTTTAGTAAACGTCTCAAGAAAAACTGGTCCATTTGCAGGAGGCATCATTGAATCTGTCTAATACTGATCACAGGATGCTTTTTGTTCTTGGCATGCAGTAGGGAGAGCATTCTGAGATGAGAGACTAAGAGTTATTCTGAAAAACTGGGAGCAAGAAAAACAAACAAGTAAAAAAAAATTATCAGATTTAAGAAGTAATTGGCAAACAGTAAGAAATGAGCAGACTAAGGCATGGCAATAAATTAACTGCATATTTTGGCTTACTAAAGAAACAATACAGAAAATTGTGTCTTTGCCTTCCTTACTACATATCCTTACTGGCATTTATATTACACAAATATTGCATTTGTCGTCAAGGATAATTTAAATGCATTGTAATATTTTTAACCATAAAGTTCTTTGGTCAGATCAAGATCTCATTTACACAAGTTTGAGAGGAGAGCACATATTACTAATTCTTTGTACTCCCACTGCAATTTATCTTGGCTACCCTGTTCTATTTCCTTATACTCAAATGATAATCTTGGTAATACAGGATCCATCTTTTTCTTCTGTGTTTATTCAGAACACACTGGATTCTCATCTGTTATACACCCCAACAGTAGTATAAATAGCAGTAACCACATAGATCTAGATCTGGTTATATAACTTTTGCACATGATGTTAAAACATTAAAAATATAAATTTATCATTCACTATTAAAAATATTGAGTGGGTCTTTTGCCAAAAAAAATCACACATCAGTCACAGATAACTGAACAGATGTTTTGGCTGAAACAGGCTTCAACTGGAACATTCACACATACAAAAAATGGCCTCTTAATACTGGTAGGATATTATGATTTTAGAGCTTTCTTAAATTTCATTTCAACAAAGACCGTTAACTAAATATTTGCAACATGTGTTAGCTCTTTTCAAATATTTATAGAGATGGTTTACAAAAAAAAATACCACTAATTGCAATGCTTCCTTTTGACTAAAAGCACAAACACACATACACAAGTTTCTATAATTATGAAAGTCTAAAAAGTGCCTTGATTCTCCTTAAGTCCACTCATTAGTATAGATATATATATATACACATGCACAGTATACATACACAGTTTTATATATATACCCAAATTAGAAACCCCTGCTTGAACATTGACCCTCCTTGGTGTTCAAACCTTCCCCCCCTACCCCCAGCAAAGGAAAAAGCAGCATTTGGGCTTCCCACAGAGCAGCAGGCGAATACAGAGAGTAGCACTTGAGAGTGAGTCCTGAGCAGGAGCATCCCCAGATCATGCTTTGCTATTCTCGAAGGCAACCTCCCAGGAAATTTAACTGCCTGAAATATCACTGATCCCCTCTCTCTGATCCATCCAAGCACCTCACCTTGCAGGCTCACAACTCATGCAGGCAGTTGGTAGGCTGCCATTCCACATTAATTCAGACTGGTGTAAGTTACAGAGGTTGTGGTCCCAAATTCCTCCCTGCCCCTCACCATGTGGCTACACACCCACACCTCCACCCCCTTGAGCCAGTAATCACATTTATATAACTGGGTAGTGAGTTTCTTTAGCCAGATCAGTTCCCTGAAAACTAAATCCTAGTTTTAAAGAGTGATTAATTTTCAACTGGACCCACACCTTGAGCGATCAACTCCTGGCAGCACTGCAAGACGGAGGAATGTGCAAGACACATTGCTGAGGGCAGGAAAGAAGGCGGCAGATTCAAAGAATCCCTAAGTCAGATCAGCCTGCCCTGTGCCTTCAGGATGCTTGCAAAAATGAAAACAACTGCAAGAAGAAAGACTTTTTATTTGACTCAAATTTAATGTCCAATTTTTTAATTTTTTTGTCTTTTAAATTTTCACATTTCTGGTTTTGAATAACATTTAGGCAAATCTCCTCTTGAAACAGCACTTTGAAACAACCAGATATGCAGCCTATTAAAAAGGATAAAGCAAACTGTGTGTTTTTCCAAAACTTTGGGGTTTTCTCCCTCAAATTAATCATTGAATTGGTATGAATTCCCAAATATTTTTGATCATTCATAAATGTATTTTCCACTATAATCTCACTCCAGTACACTTTGCCTGCCTGTAGTTAATAGGCATACATCAATGCCTAATCAGAATATATTTGCCAAACCCAGCTTTATAGAGAAAAGTAACATTAAACTTAGAGAAGTAGTGCACCTTTTGCCAGCAACTGAAAAGAACAGATTGGTAAGCAACATTTAATAACTATAAAATTATAAGTAATTTAATTGGTATTTATTTTATGATTAACAACTGAAGTTTTATAATTTATAAAAAGCAGTCTATGATGCATACAGCTGTTACTGTTACAGGCAAGTGGCAGAATAAAGACACAAACTTGTTGAGAGGAAGAAAAGCTGAAGAAGCACAAAGGGTGTGTGCAGGTAAAAAAATACTATGTGAAGAACAGAAGTCGTGGGAAGCACACCTGCACAGAGGGTTTTCACTTGTGAAAATTAACATTAAAGATTAATACAGACATGCTGCTAAGAGACAACTTCCCATTTTTCATTCTCATTCCCCTTCACATGAATGTGTTTTTATGTTTGAAAACCCATTTGCCAGTGAAAAGAGTTAACATCACCTAATTCTCACCTGCAATTTTCTGTTGTTTTGAAGAATACATTTCAACAATAAAGGACATGAAAACTGGAAACCAGAACTATTAGGATCTCAGACAGTATGCCAAGGAAGACAGGGACAGGAGGTCCTGTCCCCACCGACACCTTCAGACCCATGATAGCTTTCGGCTAGTTATGTTTTATTCCTGTCTCTACCCTCACGTGTTTAACAACATGGGAGTAGTATTTATTTTAAGTTCTACTCCTTCTAAGAGTCTGACATTTGACAGCAGTTTTGGCAATGACATGGAGAAAGACACAGGTATGAATCTTGCCAGATTTGGGCCTAGCAGTCAGTTTTCATGTCCCCACAAGCCATTCACTTGGTAGGAGCAAGTGCCAGAGGACAAGTACTGCTACTTTAGGGAACCAAAAGGAGTGAAGCTGCTGGAGCAGTTCACATGCAGGAGGTAACAGCAACTCCTCAAACCCCTGCCATTCCTCCATATGAGGTGATGGGCTGGGCAGGCAGCTGAGAGCCAGGAGGAGCTTTGTTCTTCAAAGGTACCTACCCATTTATAAAAGTACATATGCTATTATGGGCACTCACCTCAGATATGGAGAGTATTAGGCAATATGAATTTACCCTGTCCTGTTTCTACTTAAAAGAGCACTTAGATTTGTAGTAAGGAAATGGCCTTCTAGCTCTTGCATTTCTTCCACCTTCCCATCTGTTTGCAAAGGTCTAGGTAGCAGGAAGAGGTCCACTGCCTCACTTCCTGGATTTGGCTTTCAGATTTTGATGTATAGTTCCTTGGCTACCCTTCATATTGGGATTTTAATTACACTGGAGTGCTCTGTAATTATGTGCCAATTATTTTCTTTTATAATTACCACTGACACATACAAGTGAAAGAATACATTTTAGAGCTACCTATTAATCTTTTGTGGTACTTAAAATTCTACAACATTAACAAAATTAGTTTTACATTATAATTACATTTACATCCTTTATGAAATAAGGGAAATAGAGAATTAATTGCAAGCAGCACTATGCATTACTACAGAACAGATATAGTGATATCGGGAGGGTTACCAATCACTATATTATATACTACACCTACTTTTTAATACTAAGATGAGCTGTCTTTAATAACATAATCCAGCAGGTCTCCTGATACGTGGGTTTTGTCTCACCAGGGAGTGAGTCTGATAATGCTACTAGAGCATTATGAAGCTCTGGAAATTAACAACAATTTATAGCTGGATCTTGGAGCATTTAAAAACATTCTTTGTACTGACTTTTCTGTGAAGAGACTTGCCAGTTGGTGACCAGATGTGACACAATGCCCCTAAACCCACAAATACTTTCCAGAAGAGTCACTTGTGAACCATGGCTCACAGGTGAAAAACAAACTGGGATCCCTTGTGGTGCAAGCTGTGACTTATGCCGTTACCATGGTGCTCTCAAATACCTCCTGCAACAGATCAGTTTAAAAGTAATGCAAGTCCTCTAATGAGCAAACTTTGGTGCCTAGCTTTGAAGTTGAGCTTTGCCAGCTTTGGGTGAGCAGTTTCTTAAGGACAGTATCACTTTAAGACAGGAGAGAATAAGAGAGAAACAAAAATTTACATCGAAGTCTTCGAGAGGCAAGTAGTCATGAAGTACAAAGCCCTTGTGGAAAGAAGACTTTCATAGACAAGCAGATGTGTTGGACATTATGAATTCATGTAGGCCTGTGACTGATCATAACTGATGGACAGCAGGGAAGGATGAAGGACTGACTTCACATAGACCAAAGAAAGATACACAGTCATACTGAGGAGTGGTGGGATTGCTACAGGGATAGGATATGAAGATGAAAGAGCATCATGGACAGAAATGGAGAATCCTGGGCAGGGCAGTGGCCTGTGGTAGATAGAAGAGCAGTCCTGCTGAAGAGTGGTGTGAAGGTACAGTGGTAAATACACAGAGGCCAGAGATAAGTGACCAGGTCAAGCACTGGTGAGGTGAAGCAGTTACTGTGCATTGACCTGTGAAAGCTGAGCAGTGCCTTTGGAGGTAGTGTAAACATTGTCCAGTGACCTTGCAGAGACCTGTGACAAGCAAGCAGGTTTGCCAGAGGTACAGAGCACCACACCTGTCCTGCAAAAGCCTAAAAGTATGCCTACGTAACAAAGAATATCATATGAAATTTCCTAGGTCCCACTATCCAGTGGGGACAATGAAAGGGTGCGGTAGCTTTCCAGTGACCTTCCATAGGTACACGATCTTTAGGACACTACTTTGTCTTGATTACGTAACAGGGTTCAGTGGCAATTGAACATGTGTAAATGTTGAAGAGACAATCTTTCTCTGGAAGAGAAAGATGTTGGTATTCTTCCAGTGTACTCAGTGTTGACACTAGCCTACAGAAAGTAATGGCCACCTCCACATTTTCAAGGGAATGCTTCTAAGTGGCATCTTTGTGTTCCCCCTAAAAGATTGCTCTTTCCAAATATAAGAAGGAATATTAGTCTACACAGCTTCATTTTTTCCCCTGACTACCAGTAGCTCATTCTCTCTCAAATACACTTTGCTCATTTGCTTTATCACTACACCTTTTACAAAATTCCGAGGTCATCTACCTAACTCCACCTGAAGAATTTCCTTAAAAGTATAGGTCTCAATCCTTTTAGTGAATGCAATAATGCTCTAAAATGATTACAGAGATCAAGGATTTGAAGAGAGAAGCCAGCAGTGACTGATGAATTAATTCCTAGATGATAGAGCTTGAGTATGGAGCTAAAGCAAACATATCTACCATTTCTATTAAAAAAAAAAAAGAAAAGAAGCCCCACAAAAACAACAAATAAAAGTCCGTACACCTGTTAAAAATATTCCGTCCAACTGTTTTGTTTGTGGTCATTAAATCTTTGTTACATTGATGCTAACCTGGAATAACTGCACAGAAATCGAAATCTACCTGTTACATAAACAGTTCTTTGGCCAATCACCATGAGCACATACCTGTATACATAAGGAAGACTTACTAGTGTGTACACAGTTATCAGCCCTGTGTATGAAGAAGAGAATTCACCCCAAAGGGTAAATTTTCCATGCTGTGCATGGGGATTTAGTCACCTAACTCCCATTAACTTTAATGGGAATTGTGCAGCCTGATGCCACTCTGCTAATTTTTTTTCCGAGTTGCTCTATTCAGGCAAAAGTAATTGCTGATCTAGAACAACAGAAACAAATATGTGTTACAGTTTGGAATTATTTGCCTTGTCCTATGATTTAAAAGACCTTACGATTTAAAAGACCTTACAATGAATGGCAAAGCAACTTCCAGCTGAAACCAATCTGATTACAACCTCCTGTATGGCTTATGTATCACAGTTTCCTTTTTTCCAGGACATAGGCATTGGCAGAACCCTGGTTAATACACAGAACCAATCTCAGTTTGACTAAGCTGTAGCTAAAGGTCTTTTCTCTTCCAGAAGTCCCAACCTATGGTATGTTAAATGCTTATCACGCTAAGCCCCTTTGAGGGACAGTCTATCTACTACAGTATGCAGCCTTGGAGCCCAGACCACACTGGAGAGAGGAAGCGACCTTGGTTCTTGCAGAACTGCATGGGCCCTACCTTCACCTACATAGAGCTGCCCTGTGATGGTGGAAGGGAGAGAGGAACTTCTGTGAGCAGTTGCCTGAACGCATCATATCATTGTAACAATGCAGATGCCATCATGGTGGCTATGAATTATGACAGTATATTGAGCTTTTTCTATTTGTTCTTAAAAATGGAAAACATAAATGCAACTCCTGCCAGATTGAAAAGGCAGCCTCTTGAAACATTTTTAAAAACATGAAGTGCTGCAGTGTTCCCAAGTACTATACATCCCACTGCTAAGAGCAACTAGATACTCAACATTTTTGAAATTAGGAACAACATTCAGAAGTTATTGCTTAGGTATCATCAAACATATTCATCCTTACATTAAAGTAAAACATATCAGGCCTTCAAAAACCTCTCATGGTTTCAGATTTCTCCTGTTTCCCCTTGTATGATGTTATCACTCTGCAAATCCATTCATTAAAATAGGATCACACAGATCAACTCTCACTCCTTTTCACTGAAAAAAGTGAGATAGCATTTGGTTCCATAGTGCTGCCTCTAATGATACAAATAGGTGGAGTTCTCAGGTAGCATGGAATTTGTGCAGTAACTTTGTGCCATACTTGAAATAAACAGGAAAACTGAAGAAGAGTTTGACTGCAGAAGAGTTGTATTTCTGATGTTTCCAGTGGCCAAAACAGATCCTTTGACAGCTGGAAAATAATAGACCATCCCCAAGCTACAGAAGCTATAGATGACCCTAATCACCATCAGCACAGTCCAAATGTAAACAAAAACTGGACTCATTGTCAACTCCTGTACAGACCCAGCACATAGGGGTCCCCATCCTCGGGGTTTTCAGGCCCCTGAGCTGGGAGATGGAGATAGGATGCAGAATGAAGCCCCAGTTGTCGAAGAGGTGGCAGTCACCGACCTGCTCCTCCACCTGAATGCTCACAAGTCCATGGGGCCAGACGGGATCCACCCGAGGATACTGAGGGAGCTGGAAGAGGAGCTTGCCAAGCCACTCTCCATCATTTATCAGCAATCCTGGTCAACCGGGGAGGTCCCAGATGACTGGAAGCTAGCAAATGTGATGCCCCTCTACAAGAATGGTTGGAAGGAGGATCCAGGGAACTACAGGCCTGTCAGCCTGACCTCGGTGCTGGGGAAGGTCATGGAGCAGATCATCTTGAGAGCCATTACACGGCACGTGTGGGACAATCGGGGGATCAGGCTCAGCAGGCATGGGTTTATGAAAGGGAGATCCTGCTCACTAACCTGGTCTCCTTCTGTGACAAGGTGACCCACTTAGTGGATGAGGGGAAGGCTGTGGATGTTGTCTTCCTGGACTTTAGTAAGGCCTTTGACACTGTCTCCCACAGCATTCTCCTGGAGAAGCTGGCTGCTCACGGCTTGGATAAGCGCACTCTGCGCTGGGTTAATAACTGGCTGGACGGCCGAGCCCAGAAAGTGGTGGTGAATGGAGTCAAATCCAGTTGGCGGCCGGTCCCGAGTGGTGTTCCCCAAGGCTCAGTACTGGGGCCAGTCCTGTTCAATACCTTCATTGATGATCTGGATGAGGGGATCGAGTGCACCCTTAGTGCACCCAACCAAGTTGGGTGGAAGTGTTGATCTGCTGGAGGGCAGGAAGGCCCTACGGAGGGACCTGGACAGGCTGGATCATTGGGCTGGGGTCAATTGTATGAGGTTCAACAAGGCTAAGTGCTGGGTCCTGCACTTGGGTCACAACAACCCCATGCAATGCTACAGGCTAGGGGAGGAGTGGCTGGAGAGCTGCCTGGCGGAAAAGGACCTGGGGGTGGTGGTTGACAGCCGCCTGAACATGAGCCAGCAGTATGCTCAGGTGGCCAAGAAGGCCAATGGCATCCTGGCTTGTATCAGGAATAATGTGGCCAGCAGGACCAGGGAGGTGATAGTGCCCCTGTACTCGGCATTGGTGAGGCTGCACCTCGAGTACTGTGTTCAGTTTTGGGCCCCTCACTCCAAGAAGGACATCAAGGTGCTGAAGCATGTCCAGAGAAGGGCAACGAAGTGGGTGAAGGGTCTAGAGCACAAGTCTTATGAGGAGCAGCTGAGGGAACTGGGGTTGTTTAGTCTGGAGAAGAGGAGGCTGAGGGTAGACCTTAGTGCTCTGTACAACTACCTGAAAGGAGGTTGTAGCGAGGTGGGGGTCGGTCTCTTCTCCCAAGTAACAAGCAATAGGATGAGAGGAAATGGCCTCAAGCTGTGCCGGGGAAGTTTAGGTTGGATATTAGGAAAAACTTCTTCACGGAAAGGGTAGTCGGGCCCTGGAACAGGCTGCCCAGGGAAGTGGTTGAGTCTCCATCCCTGGAGGTATTTAAAAGATGGGTAGACGTGGTGCTTAGGGACATGGTTTAGTGGTGGAGTTGGCAGTGCTAGGTTAACGGTTGGACTTGATGATCTTAAGGGTCTTTTCCAACCTTAACGATTCTATGATTCTATGAGTCTATGAATACTCTTGAATGGCTTAGCTGGGGGTAAGGATAGATAAGGAGTTAGAAATTAAAACTGGAACATCAGAGAGAGAAAGAGAAGAAGAATTAAAAAACCCTGCAAGAACATGAAAAGGAAGGAAAAATCCTCTAAACCAACCAGCCAATACAGTGCCACCTGTGCCAAGGGAATACCATAATGTGGTATTCAGCAGCTTCTGCCATCTCAGATTCAGGAACGGATTCCAGCAGAGACAAGGCTGTGGGGTATCTGACTATGGAAATTAGTCTTTGAAGAAGGATAGGACTGCCTTATGGGGAAAAAACAACTGTTTGTCTACGTGTGGAGTGAGGGGGTGGAATTTGTTATCCTTTAGCAGATCCAGGGAAAGGTAATGTAAATAATGACTCAACCTTGTGGGATTCTTTTTATATGTTTTGAACTCCTTTAAGGTTTTCTTGCTTTACTGATGAGTCTAATGGTTTTGTGTGTCATTCTGCCCAAATTTAAGTTATTAAAATGTCTGTTGCTCGTCACATTATGACTAGACCGTCAACCATATTTCTCCAGGAACAGAGCCACTATAGGGAAGGAATTATTCCCTTCCAGATGCACAGCTGAACCTTTTTATGGTGTGTACATTTTAAAATGTTATATTGTATATGAAAGGGAGGCATTTTAGAATGAAAACTGGATTCATGTTCAAGCTGTTAAGTGTGGATAGTGAAAGTGTCTTTTAAAGGAAAAAAAAAGCCATTTTCCCTTAGAGATCAGAGTGTCCTCTTCAATACAAACTGTTTCTTAAATCCTTTCTAGACCTAAGTTCTAGATAGGTGCTGAGCTCCAACAACTCAGTAGTAGTTTGTGTGGATGAGAACAGATTTAGTGCTGGGAAGCTGTCATAGAGGGAAAGACTAGTTAACTCTCCCACTGCAAGACGCCAAGAATCTGAAGATATAGAGAGATATATATGTATATATATATGGAGGGAGAAGTGAAGAGTGTGGTTCACTGACTGTTAAAGACTGAGGCAAAGAAGGCATTAAGTACCTCAGCCTTCTCCTCATCCTTCGTGGCAATGTTTCCCTCCACATTCAACAAAGGAGGGAGATTCTCCCTGGCCCTCTTTTTGTCGCTGATATATTTGTAAAAACATTTTTTGTTATCTTTAACGGCGGTGGCCAGTTTAAGTTCTAGCTGGGCCTTTGCCTTTCTGATCTTCTCCCTGCATATCCTCACAACATCCCTGTAGTCCTCCTGAGTTACCTGCCCCTTCTTCCAAAGGTGGTAAGCTCTCCTTTTTTTTCCTGAGTTCCAGCCAAAGCTCTGTTCAGCCAGGCCGGTCTTCTCCCCCGCCTGCTCAACTTACAGCACATGGGGACTGCCTGCTCCTGTGCCTTTAAGACTTCCTTCTTGAATAACATCCAGCCTTCCTGGACTCCTTTGCCCTTCAGGACTGCCTCCCAAGGGACTCTGTTAACCAGACTCCTAAACAATCCAAAGTCTGCCCTTCTAAAGTTCAGGGTAGCGGTTTTGCTGACCCCCTTCCTTACTTCTCCAAGAATTGAAAACTCTATCATTTCATGGTCACTGAGCCCAAGACAGCCTCCGACCACCACATCACCCACCAGGCCTTCTCTGTTCGTAAACAGCAGGTCCAGCGGGGCACCTCCGCTGGTTGGCTCGCTTACCAGCTGCGTCAGGAAGTTATCTTCCACACACTCCAGGAACCTCCAAGACTGCTTTCTCTCTGCTGTGTTGTATTTCCAGCAGATACCTGGTAAGTTGAAGTCTCCCACGAGAACAAGGGCTAGAGATTGTGAGACTTCAGCCAACCGCTTGTAGAATACTTCATCTGTTTCCTCATCCTGGTTGGGTGGTCTGTAACAGACTCCCACCAGGATATCTGCCTTACTAGCCCTCCCTCTGATCTTTACCCCTAAGCACTCAACCTTATCATTACCATTGTTGAGTTCTAGACAATCAAAACACTCTCTAACGTACAAGGCTACCCCACCACCTCTCCTTCCTTGCCTGTCCCTTCTAAAGAGCTTGTAGGCATCCATTGCAGCACTCCAGTTGCACGAGTCATCCCACCATGTTTCCGTGATGGCGATCACATCATAGTTTTCCTGCCGCACAGTGGCTTCCAGCTCCTCCTGTTTATTGCCCATGCTGCGTGCATTGGTGTAAATGCACTTCAGTTGGGCTATTGATCTCATTCATTCATTCTCATTCATTGTCACTTCCATAAAAATGGACTGGATTTTGCTCTGATTTGTTAGCTGAGAAAAAAATAACACTGGACTGATGCTTACTATGACAATCCAGAAGCTCTGGACAGTCAAGGCTTTTCCATAGCCAGTTGCATCAGAGACCAAAACAGAAGTAGCAGAGATGGAAGATCCCTTTCTTAGAAACCGCTTATTGCTTCACTTGAAACTGTTCTTTTCGCTTGCAGTAAGAATGCATGGCACCTCTGGTTTGCTCTCCCTGGCTCTGGAGGAGAATGCTGTTTCTGCTCACTGGAAGATGTGTCACACTCTCTTCTTCCATAGAGTAAGAAGTCACTCAAGAACAAATCCTATTCCCTATTTTTTCCATCAACATAAGCAAAATGAATTTGTTTCTCATTGTTGTCCTTATTTCTCAGTTTTTTTATGTCAGATGGAGTTTTCAGACAGAAACTGCTCTTTAATCTGCTTTCATACAGGCCAAAAAGCACAAGAGAAGAACAGTGAGGCACCATCTTAGCCCGTGTCTTTTAAAACATAGAACAGTATATAAATGAATGTTTATGTTTATAAAAGCAACATATTAAAAACAGGGAGCACTTATCTACAGTGTTGCATCCTCTCCCAGGTAGAATTCTCAGCGTCTTTCACTTACAGAAAGCAGTTTCAGACAGACTTCCCTGCTTTCCTTTGCATGAGATGTGAAATCATGACTAAGAAGCAATTCCTCCCAAAAATAACAAATCTTACAGCAGCTACTCAATCAGCAGGAATGCAGAAGTGATCACTCCCTTGGTATCAGAGGTACCTATAGGGCTGTTTGCTGGTATAGACAAAGTAGGCAATTGCCTGGGGAGAGCAAAGCAAAGAAAGTCGCATTTCCTCTACAACAGAATCTCTGAAATTCAGGATTTCTTCTTCTGCCAAAGAACGGGTTGAGATGCATTAGGCAGCAGAACTGCTGTTGGAGCAGTCCTCACCCAGCACCTGTAGAAGCTGCTTCCTCACCCCAATCAACAGCAGCATGTTTTCTGCCCTTTAAAAGGTCAGAAAAGCAACAAATCCAAGGACCATAATCCCCAAACTATCTTTCCAACCTTAATGATTCTATGATTCTATGATTTTACTACTTTATTTTCATGAAACTACCATTCAAGATACAGTGGCCTAAACAGCTTACAGAAATTATCACTACTTCAGCCTCCAAGTCTCCTCTGCAGGCACTCTAGCTACTGCAGCGTCATCAGTGTGGTGCAGCATCCCTCAGGGCTTCCTGTATTGCTCTTCAAATTGTCTCCCTGGATTTAATTTGCAGATTAAAATTTCTGCTGCAAACAAGACCACTGATAATTAAAAAATGTTTTCATGGATTCATCTGTGAATAAGCCAAGGAACTGATTTCATTACTTTTCGTCCCCTATCCTACAAGTATCCAGTTCTCTCCATGCTATGCCCTAGCAGAGATGTATAAGGCATTTCTGTGAGCTTCTCATCTATCTAGCGGTTTGTAGAAATGGAAGTAGCTCCTCCAGTAGGTGACAGAACTCAACACACGACACAGTGAAATGGGGACACAAATTCGAGAGGCTATTTGCCATTTCTACCAGGGAAGTCGGATAGAAACAGCACTGTGAAAAAGCAGTATATGTAAAAATAGGATGCTTCTTGCCTATCTCCCATTGTAAATATCACCAGAATGCACACCCCAAATCTACCACCATCTGAAATTCAAGATATTGATGCTTCCATTTCCCTACCTGCAGACAATTGATGAAATTTATCATTGCTGGCTCAAGAGCTCTATAAATATTATTGATAACGCACAGGCTCATTTTTGTACATCTCCTCAATTTTCTCTTGGAGGAGAAAAATCCCTTGGAAGCCATTTTGACTAAGATACCTAATATCTGAGCATTAAGTGTCTGGATGTTGATTAAAATACACAGAGTGAGTCTATCTGCCCATTCATCTCTTCAAGTCACAACACAATCATTAAAAACAGAATTCATAGTACGGACTTTTCAGCTTTGACAGCACAGCCATTCTACCTAGCCACCTGTATCATTGATCATTATTTTAATATCGATTGAACCACACCTAACTATTGTGGGGCTACTCTAAAATTCTCTCTAAAATGGTTCCTCTTAAATAGTTAATCAACTTGCCAACATTTTCATCATGTTCACTTCACTACCACTGAAAACCTTGCCTTGCCTGTTCAACTTTATAAGAGTTGTGTATTACATTTCAGCCCCATATAAGTAACATACAGGAGCAGAACATGTTTTAGCTAATTAATGCTTCTGTAACTAGAGTCGTTGAAAAATAACCATCAAATATTTATATAATGGGTACACTAAAAGGCCCCCAAAGAAGTATTGTTCCAAGTGCTGTACTAAGAGAGAGTGAAATATAAATTCCCAAGACCTAGAGCACAAAAGCTCCCAACCTGCTTCCAATACTACATTACTCTGCCTGCATTCTCATTGGCTTCAGGAGGTGTTCATTAACATGGATAAAGGTCTTGGACTCATATTAAATTTCCCTATCCTTTTAAAATTAATGTTAGTTATTATTAAGCTTTCCTCTGCACTTTAGATGAATGAACATTTTGAGACAACTATAACATTCCCACTGAGTACCTGCAAGATGTCTCACATGTACTAAGGACATGAGACATTTTTCTTGGAATTATCCGCAAATCACATATTGACAGATTTTGGAAAAAGGCATAATTTTTCCAGGCTCTTAATTACTACTAAATTAAGCAATATCCATAACCTTTTAACAAAAAGTTGAAATATTTTATAAAAAAAAAAACGGTTTGTCAAGGAAAAAAAGGTCTATCCAAATAAATTAAAGCCCTGATCATTGGAATTCCACTTTTTCACACTGAAAAGTATTAACATTAAAATAAGCTACATCATATGACATAAATGTAATGTTAGGGAATATAGCAGACCCAAGAAAACAACTCATATAGCAAGAACATTGATGGCACTGCTCAACAGAAATGTCCTCAGCTAGAGGTGGGGATAGGAGGAGACAGAGAAAGTAAAAGCCCCTCTGCATTGAATAATTTACCATGATATTATTTTGGCTACTCTTGTCCTTTACAGCTGACAGAAGATAAAAGATAAAGCTTTCTCCCACTGGCAAATGGGTAGCACCTTAGTATGATGAAACAGTGCACTTCAATCCCATAGATAAAAACCTAGCTGCAGCGCTATAAGCTTTTCTTTCATTTAGGTTGGCGGGGTTGGTTGGTTGGTTTAGCAGTGGAGGTTGTTTGGATTTAGGGGTTTTGGGGGGAGGTAGGTTTGTTTGGGTTTTTTTGTTTTTAGGGTGGGTTTTGTTTTGTTTTATTTTTACACGAAAATTCAAAAACATGCCTTGGAATATCAAGCAGAAAAATCTAGTCACAACCACCATCATCAGTAGCGTTGTTATCAACAGTACTGTGTAAACTGATACTTTGAGGACCTTAAGGACTTCCTTGCCTCAAAGTGTAATATAGCCAACAGAGTTTAATGAGACATCCTTAAAACTATGTTATCTCTAAAATTCAAGTTAGATGAGCTTATTGGAGGGTAATTTACACTTGGTTTTAAAATTGTCACATTTTCTCATTAAAAGATATTTTCATGTCCTAAATGCTATTTAGCAAAGTACATTTCATTTCCAGTGTGCTCAAAAATGATCCTATGTTGTCAGAATGCCAAGGTGCATCCCCAATGCCTTATTATTCTATTCCTATTATGCTTTGCCATACATAATACTGACTGAATACAGTACCTGTTGCATTTGCAGTCATTAAAACAGCAGTACAAAGTTAAGTGAACTACTGATGCTCCACATTAGGTGAAACACAGCAATCAGTTTCCCCAGGAAAAAAAAAAAAAAAAGAAAAAGAAAAAAAATCAACCCCAAGAACTGCCTGCAATGTCAATGGTATTTATTGCCCTTCCTGGGAATCAAGGTGGAATATTTGAGGGTACTTTTAAGGTGGCCCTATCTCAGGCAATTCTTTGTGTATCCAATGCAAAATTTGACTTGTGCCACTAGTGTTAAATAGGGTTTATTTGGAGATGACTGTCATGGTTTTGGCAGCTAGTTCACAAGGGTAAATGTGACCTGCTGCCATTCCTTTGCAGTTTACAAAGAGATGCTAAGGAATCTTGGTTCTGGCATGGGCATCTTGGAAAAAGAGTTTTACTGTAATTTTAACCGTATTACTTTGAAGCAGAGGAAGCAAATCCTGCAAATGCTTAACACTATGCCGGTTAGCATAAGTGTTTACAGGATCTGTGTTAGTGGGGTCTATATTAGTCACTATGTAATGTTGTAAAATACAAGGTAGTTAATTCTACATACACATGCAAGAGTCAACACCAGGCTTATTTTGTCTAACTTCATAGACTGGTCAAACAGAGCAGTCACAGATGCAAATATTTTTATTCATAGCAAGCTATGCAAAACAGTAGTTCTGTGTTGCTATGCTGCTGTCATCAGATGTGAATAGGGAGTTTCCTCTTCTATCTTATTCGTTCCACCAAATACAACTTCCACATAACCCTAAATTATGCTACTTCAGTTGTTTTCATGGGCACAGGCTACACTGGACCACCCAAATGTTTTGATTTGATTTGAAGAGAAGATAACCAGCCAAAGAGCTGCTTAAACCTGATCTGCCACTTGTGGTCTCTGACACACGGAACATCAAAACTGAAAGTTGATGGTGGCAGTATTTGTTATAACACATGAATATATGTTATGGATCAGGTATGACTTTACCAGGGAGCATGATAAGAAGGTTGTCAAATCTCATTATGACTGCCCATCATTATGATTACTCAATGTCACATTAGAGAGGAATAAGCTGTAACATTCAACTTAATGCACATTGCCTTCATTGTGTACTTTCTCTTGGACATGTGAAGTAATATCTCAGTTTAAAAACAGGAAAACAAAAAAACCCCAAGTTTGTATTAAGGGAGAACAAAGTTTCTCTGGAGGACAGCAATAACAAATGATAGAAAGTTATAAGGAAGTTGAAAACTAGTCAAAAATTCCATAATTGACAAATAATAACTGGGTGGATATGGAGACAGACCATAATCTTGCCTATTTTCTACATACTCAAAGAAGAGTAATAGTCACCTCTCCACATACAAATTATATATCTTCATTTATTTTCTTGTGTCTATTCCTTTACACAGTGTATTGGTAATACAAATGAGAGAGGTGTTTGTCCCTAGTTATTCAGCATGTAACAACCGTATTAACATCATATGTTAAGAAACATATTAACATAATGGAAAATCGCACTGTTTCAAAAAGATAGTTGTAAAAATAAAGATTTTTAAGTTTTCATAATGCTATCCTGTGTTCCTAGAGATGAACTTCCTGATGTCTAAATAGTTTTAGCCTACAAAACCAGCTTCTAGAGGAACTCCAATACCCTGTGATGTTAGTAGACTGAGTAGCCCAATACAAAGATGCTGTGCTTAGTTCATTTAGGTTAATCAAGCTTACAGTCTTTACAAAGTAGGGTTAACTGAGATCATATACTAAGCAACTTTCCAGCCATGAGAAGACAGATGCCCTTAGAAGTCATTAAGTGCTGAACCAGCTATATTACTCAGTGAATATATCCTTCACGACTCCCACAATATCAGTAAAAAAAGGACAACGGCTTGTTCCCTTTTTTGTTTGTTGTTTGGGGTTTTTTTTGTTCAAGCGATGAAGTTAACAAGAACCAGAACTACATGGGCCTTATCAAAGATAATTTTTTAGCTGTATAGCCACTATAGGCCACCTAGAAAGGGCAGCACAGAGATGTTCATTGAAGACCACAGACATAGCAGATATTCTTTTGCTCTCTTCCTTTCTATTGCTACTGCTTCAAATAAAAACTGATGCTGTTTCAGGAAAGAGATTGTGTTCAGGATATCCTATTGTTCTTGAATGAGTATTTTTCTTTGCAAGACCGTATGCAGGTGACATAAGGTAGAGAAACCAAGGCCTGCTCTAACCCAGGGGTCCAAAAGTGGAATCCCTCATACAGGAGCTGCAGCACAGAGGACTCTTTTGAGTTATCTTTGCAGTCAGCCCTCTGAGCGGGAGATGAGACTCATCTTACGACCTGGTTCAGATCACATGGCAAGAGTGAGATACGTATTAGAGAATATGTCTCAACTTCCAATAACACTATATGACAAAGATCCAATTGTTATAGTAGCACGGAAACAAAAAACCCCAAACATGCATGTTCAGCATAAACCACTAGAAATGACTAGTTCAAAGTCCACTGTGTTACATACGAAAAATACAGCATGGTATGATTAAGACTATTCTGAGTTTAATGAACCTATAGACACACATTTTTCCCAGGACTAAAATCAGAAGTTGTTCTCATAACAGCTCAACACACTATTTTAATCAACGTACAAGGCCGGCTGTACCCTTCACATGTGCCTGACCAGCACGCTCTGTGAAATTCACAGCAAGATAACAAAGACAGCAGCTTCAGCATGTTTTAATAGGAGTTAACTAACAGGAGAAAAAAACAGCCAAGTGAGAAAAAGAAAAGGAAGTAAAAGCTGCATGTCTTGGGCAGGGAAGAAAAAGGATAATGCAGAGTCCCTTCCAGTTTCTCAGGAGATTCTGGAGGGAAAAAACACTTTCCCCTTTTGATTAGACAGCTTGTGTGTTTGGCAGTGGGGGGAGGGGCGGCAGGAGTGACTACGAACATACACATATACAGAGAGAGAAGTGATGGGATTGCATTTTTTGTAATTTTCAAAATCAATTAATTTTTCTCATAAAAGAACTGATCACCAAATAATTTCCTCAGAACTTTCCAGTTCATTTACAAAAAGATTTTTCCTCTTCAGAAGGAAAACCATGACAAAAAGTTTTTCTTGATCAGCTCTCTATGACATCATTTATTACTTTGTATATTATTTAAGAGCGCACGTCATCACTTGGAAGGGATCTGAACCAGAATTTGAATCCAGCTGGACTTCGGGTAAGTAATGAGTTGAATAATAAAATCCAAATCTCCTGCTAGACTTTTCAGGTTCTGATGAAATTCAGAACTGAAAGAAGCTTCCAAAAACAGCTGTTCTCATGGGGTTTATGCAATTTGATTATAAAAATCATTGCAGTAAGATGGTCATGTGTTAGCAGTATTGAACCTTAACCCCAATGCTTAGCATAAAAGAATCAGGATCCGAGATCACTTTTTTCTGTTCAGTGCAAGGATGGCTCAGTCAGGCTGTGCAGTGAAATACAACCCATAGCCACCTGCAAACTGAGCAAGGAAAACGTTAAGAGTCAAAAGGCCTTTCTATTTCTTTCTATTCCTGCCAATGATTTAACATGCGTACACTATGCCAAGTCAGCTAGACTCAAATTTTCAGATGCAATCTGCAATTTGGTCCACACTTTGGAAGTGTTGACTGGTTGCACTGAAAGCAATATGAGCTGTAAGTTCTCAGCACCTCTGAAAAGAAGCCCTAAGTTTCTTAAATTTGGTTTCAAAAACAATAGAGCACCTAAAACTAGAACCCAGCAGGGACTTCCTTTCAACGGATATCAATATTCATGGCTTTCAAAGAGGTCCAAAGGGATAGCACAGAGCTCAGTGCATCAACATGGGTTTTGGAAGACCCGTGCTCAATTGACCGACTGGCTGCAGTCAAGTAACCTAACCACAGCTCCCAGCTGATACGACCATAGCACTTTCCAACATCATGCACATGTGGTGAGAATAAATACATTAAAGCCTGAGACGTTCTCCCGTTGCAGCATAGGAGCTGTTCATTTTGTAGGTGGAATGAAGAAAATGACACAAAGCTTGCTTGTGGCTGGGTGTGCTGGTTTTGGCTGGGGTAGACTTAAATTTCTTCATAGTAGCTAGTGTGGGGCTATGTTTTGGATTTGTGCTGAAAACAGTGTTGATAACACAGGGATGTTTTCGTCATTGCTGAGCAGTGCTTACACAGAATCAAGGCCTTCTCTGCTTCTCACACCACCCCACCAGTGAGTAGGCTGGGGGTGCACAAGAAGCTGGGAGGGGACACAGCTGCGACAGCTGATCCTAACTGACCAAAGGGATATTCCGCACCATATGTCATCATGCTCAGCATATAAAGCTGGGGGAAGAAGAAGGAAGTGGCGGGGGATGTTTGGAGTGATGGTGTTTGTCTTCCTAGGTAACCGTTACGTGTGATGGAGCCCTGCTTTCCTGGAGATGGCTGAACACCTGCCTGCCAATGGAAAGTAGTGAATGAATTCCTTGTTTTGCTTTGCTTGCGTGCATGGCTTTTGCTTTACCTATGAAGCTGTCTTTATCTCAACCCATGAGTTTTCTCACTTTTATGCTTCCGATTCTCTCCCCCACCCTGCTGCAGGGGGAGTGAGCGGCTGTGTGGTGCTTAGTTGCCAGCTGGGGTTAAACCACATCACTGGGAAGAAAGCTGAGAGTCACACTGAAAATCACTGAGTTATTCTGAGGAAATATGAAATGTCTTAACAGCACTTTGTATTCCAACAAATTACTTGAGAGCCTTTCTCATTTTAACAATATTAAAATGTAAACACATTTTTTTTGTAAGAAAAGTATGTTCACTGCAAACCATAAGAACATTTAGATAAAGAAATAAGTTTTCTACAGAAGTAAGACTGAAATTGCTACTCAATACTGCATTAAACAATAACAACCACGTATTTCCCAGGCAGTAAGAACCAAGCAATACAGAAACACACCCTCCTGTCTTCTTCTTGGCTTCATGCCATATTTTAGGCATGTATGAAAATAGCTTGTACAACATATTTCTGCAGACCCCTAATTGGGTGTTGCCACAGCAGCAGCATCTCACCAGCAGGGAGAGCAGGCAGCCATGCTCTGGGCACCCGGTCACCGCCGGGCTGCCCTGCCAGCACAGCCCAGCCATGGTTACATCCTGCATGTAGCCACCTCGGACACCAAAGGCACCATTACTCATCAGGGCACCTGGCACTGTGCATGAGGAGCAAGTCTCCCCCTCTTACCTCAGGGTCTTTCTCTATCTCCAGCCCCGCTTCCACCAGGTTACGTTCGTATTCCTCCCGCTGCAGCCGCTTCTCCTCCTCCAGGGTGTCCAGTGGGCCGAGCTCGATCACCTCCGCCCCTGGTGGCCCCGGACACTCCTGGGGGGCATGCTGGCCACCATCCTGCTGCTGTGGCTCAGCACGGCCCTTCCCGGTCCCTCCATTCAAAACCAGGGCCAAGGAGGCAAATCTGCGCATTGGCTCCGGTGAGCCTGCACCAGGCGGGTGCCGAGTGAGGTGTTTTCGGTAGTGGTAGGCTAACACGTAGTCGACCTTTCTCTTGCTATCCCTGAAATGCATGCCACTCGGGGATGCCTTGTCCATGACCCCTCCTTGCGTCCCGTCCAGGTAGTTGTTTATAACCTGGGAGAGAAACACAAAAATGTCACAGACAAGAAAGCCAAAAAGTCCAAGAAGAAGCCAGGCCTGGGGTCTATCTCCACACAAGCACGTAAAGCTGCGCAGAGTCAAAATTGGAGGTCAGCCAGGGGTAGGTATGACCGACAAACGCGCACTCTGCAGACCAGATTAAGTCACGCTGACCTCCTCCGACCGTAAACAAATGAGAGTGGCTAAAGATAGCAATGTTATCCCAACGCATGGGATACCTACCTGATGGGTGGGTACAGAGGCACACACCAACGCTGTCTGTCTGTCCTGCACGTACACAGACCGTACAGGAGAAGACACCCATAGTGTGAAATGGGATTGAGGAGTGGGAATAAGGATCACATTATAGACTGGGATATAAGAAAAGATGTGCTGTGGAGGAAAGCTGGGCAGGGGAGGGAAGCAAAAAACTACGTGTGGGAAGAAAGGGAAGAAACTGATCTGAGCCAGAACAGAAGAAGGATCCTCAGTGTAGTACAAAGGCAAGAAGGGTAGGGTTGGACAGAAATGCTTTGGAAAATACCAGGGATTAGAGAGGATATGCCCCATGGATGGCTAACAATGCTAGCTAACCTGTATTTTAACATATTATGAAAAGACTATGTGACTGACCAGTAATGCTGCAAAAGGAAATCAATGACTAGAATCATTCAAATCTCCTATGTTGCATTCAGTCATCCCCTCAGACCATCCTTGCCTCCTTGTCTCCAGTCTCTGAACCCCTCCGGGGTGAAGCTGCCCCAGTACTAACCCCCGCCATTGCACTCCAGCCTGGATTGCAATTCTGTAGCACCCGTGTTGAACTCTGATACCAAATGTAAGGCATTCACTTTCACTTCTCATTCACTAAGATAGCCCATATGTTTTCCACAACTGTTAATAACCACCATTTTTAGCTCAATGCTGTAGCTTAAAACCCTTCACAGAGCTCTCTACAGTGTTATTCATTAGACTGACACCAGCCCTCCAGTGACTGGGGAATGACATACAAGCAAACAAATAGGGTCAACCTGATTCAAAGCAATGAGCCCATAACCTAATTCCAGACATTTATGGTTCCCATAGGTGGCTATACAAGCAAAATCTTGACAGGTACCAGTTACAGATTTCTTTCTCTCCCTACCTCCCCTTCCATTACATGCTCTGGTAGTCCTGAATGCAAAGTTAACCAAGCATGCTGTATGGCAATTTTTTTGTTTGTTAACAAAACACAAATTTTTGAAGGTATTATATAAATGTGCATATTATTATACACCCCAACATCTCCCAAATTCTTGTTTTTCATTGCTTTGCTTCACTTAGTTTCCCACAAAGTAGCTTTCACTCACCTTATCACTAAATAAATCTTGGTTTTATATGCATACTACATCCTTCATTCTTTCACGAAATTATCACCAAATAATTTGTTCTGCACATTTCACTTATCACACACTTTACGTGTAAAGTGCATATATAGTCCCTTTAGGCATATCTAAACTTACACTCAGCACTACATTCTGGCACAATATAAAACTGCTTGGGAGACAGCATTTTATTGCAATTCCCCATTTCCTAGTTAGATAATTTTCATGTAATACTCACAGGCAGTCCATGCAAACCTCCTGGATCCATCTCTGCCACAGTGAAGAAAAACCCGTTGCCAATGTCTAGTCTCCCTTCCAGAGAGTTTCACACTATACAGCGCAGAAGTAATGATGTCACCACCGCCAGGTCACTGGCACAATGCAAATGCATTAGCTGACTCTAGAGAAGATGAGCTCTAAGCATCCTCTCCTCCCTTACTGGAAAGTGTGGGCAGAAATGAGAAGCACAAACAAAATGCGGGAGAGGGAACAAAGAGGTTGAAGAACATGTAAAAGTCACTAAGAGGTTTTCCTGTTTATTACCTGTGTGTAGCCAGCTGCCACATCCCAGCCACCTGAGAGAGCACCATAGCAACATTTGATGTTGCTGGAGTTACACAGAATAAAAGGATGAGGAGATAAAACAATGTCTCTCTCTCCCTTCCTCTCTGTTGACTCTTTTCCTCGCTCTTGGCAGCAAAGTCGCAACCCCATTATTATGGGTGTCTACTGCACAGAAAACAAACCAAAATTCCCACAGATTTCAGTAAGGACATTTTCTGGCCCTAAATCTGCACTGCATTCCTCACCATGTGACATTCAGGCACAGGAAGACCTTATTAGGAACATATTTGTGTTGCAAATTTGCAAAACATCACTGAAGGAACTATCAAGATCTTTCTCTCCTCCCTTCTCACAACCATTGTAAAAGTCAGAATTAGTGATTTAAATTACCATCTTCAGTCCCACATTCATTGCGTCTTGACATTTCCAAGACAAGTAGCCAGTGCACCAAGCAATAAGAAAATGAGAAGCTAGGATCGACATTTCATGACAATTTTATTCTAGTCCTCTAATAGCCAATATATCCCTACAAACATATCCCAAGAGGTCTCTCCACTAACAACAGCTCTGCTCTGAAGACCACAGCTCTGATCTGAAGACCACACTACACTTCCACCTTCCAATCCAGCCCACACTAACACCTGGGCACCCAGGGTTTGCACAGGGGTAGCCATTTTAGTCATCAACCTGCAGATGTTTTCCTACACTAGGGGTAATAGCAACACCCCTATTCCTACTCTGAAGGATTTTGTCTAAAGTAAATAATTAAGAAAAGCTTGGTGAGACTACTAGAGTAGCAATAAGTTCTTGATGTACACTAAGAGAGCCTACTGAACTACCTAAGGCTGTAGTATCAGTTTACTTGTATCGTCACTTTTCACAGTACAGCATAGGTTTGCCTAACACACAGGAGGAGTGCACCATGCTCTGCTCACCCTGTTTCAAGCCTCTTCCTCATCTCAAAGGCATTAGAGGTAAGCCAATGAACATAAAATCCTACTTACAGAACTGCTGAAGTACTCCATACAGCTCGGTGCTTCAAAAGCTCCATTGATCCTGCTGCTGTGCAAGGAAATCCGGTTTTGAGGAACTGTGAGGTATTTGCTGTTGTATACTGAAAGATAGTCCCTTGCTGATTTTCCTGTCTTCTGTCTGTTCAGAGTTGGGTGTGAGGAGGCTAGAGGAAAGTCTGAGAATGAGAGATAATTATTGTTATATAAAGCAGGTCTTGTGCAGATAGTTTCCTAAAGGAATGGGAAATACTGTAATTAATAGACACTATTCAACTTCAGATGCTGCACTTCAGTAAATGGAGAGGGGTGCATAGAACTGCAGAGGAACAGCAGGTACTTTCCTGGGTGAACTGCTGGGGAAGGCGGAACAATGATACGACACTGCACTTAGCTCACACTACCCTGGCTGGTCAGTAGCATTTGTACTCCTGCACTTCAGTCACAAGGTTAGGAGCTGCACAGTCGCAGCTAGCTAAGCACCCCCCAGAACATGATCATGCTGTGTGTCTTAAGTGACTGCACCGTGGTTCTCTGGGTGCAGCGTTCGTGCCAGATGGAAGCCAAATCACCACAAACGAACTGAGTCACATTTGTTTATGCCTTACAACTAGGCCTGAAGTGGACTGTGTTTCAGTTCCAGTGTGATGTGACCAAATCTAGTGGGACCAGGTACAGATAGAAACTTCTGGCTAGTGGTCATTCTCCACTAAGAACTCTTAACTTTTGGACATGTAATGGTGTGAAATTCTCATAAAGTACATCTAAGTTTGTGCCTACGTGTTTTGGCTTGAGGGACTAATGTCTTGAACCCTTTAGTTTTAGGTGTGTTCCCCATCTTGTATTGACACATTACATGGTCACAATGTAGCATAATGGACTGAATGAAGGGGTGGGGACTTACACGCCAACCCCTGTTCATCACCACCACCATCAGATACCTGCCACAGCGCAGTGCACAGAAGTAGCAGGCTATGAGAAGAATGGTTGGTCACAAGTAGGAAATGCAGAAAGCTAAGCCGATACAGGCAGTAAAACAGTGAAAAAAAGAGATGATAAAAAGTAATGGGTACAGAAACTCTTTTGACATACAAATGTTTCATGCTCTTCCCCCCTTTAGTGGTGCCATAATTGAAATGGGGCTGATTGATCTTCACCCATAATTTCTTTAGGAAGCTTATTGGGGTGAAAAACCATGGCTTGGTCCTTCAAGCATTAGTGTTTTCTACCAGAGAGAAGACATAGGTGTAGCAGGCCCATCTGCCCGCGTAGTTACCATTAAAGAGACAAAAAGCACCATGCCTCTCCAGTCAGGACTTTTCTCTTCCCCAGGAAGAAGAAATAACTGGAACATTCATCAGCTCCCGTATATCCAGGGAGACACTACATCCATACCATCTCTTCTTGCCTTCTTACTCGGCAATCCTGCAGTTCTTTTTCGCCACCTTCACCTTCAGTCTAAGGAAACAAGAAGCTTCAACGGCATAGTATAGCTACTTTACAGTCTGGGAGACACTGCCTTATGAGATTTGCTGCACTGTGTTATGAGAAAGCAATTTCACCCTTCTCTGCCATAAGAAAGCTCTGGAAAATTTGAACAGTTTCCTCCGCACCTTCCTCATGGTGATGGAGACAGGGGAAGGCAGGAACAGCTGTGTCTCTTGCTTAGTGTTCATGTGATTGAAGAGTGTTTCTCCCGCATTGCTGAAACAGCCAACTGGTGGCAGAAATACCTTGCATTGCATCTCAGAAGACAGAGCATTGAAAGAGGTGCTTGTATGCAGGAAACCTATAGAGTTGTACATCTTCAAATAATTCAAGGCAAATCTAAAAGGATCCATTCTTACAGATGGTGATAGCAAAACTTTGTCTCTCTCTTCTTTTCTTTTTTTTTTTTTTCGGGGGGGTGTATTGCTAAAATCTGGAAGTCATTTTCACCCTTATTTAATGGAATCCCTTCTTTTTTTCTTTTTTTTCAACAGTAAGGCAGGCATTGTGTCCCACTGCTAATCTTCTATGCCCTCTACACAGGCTGAATCTACTTACGCACAATCGTGCTAAGAGAAGAGCCAGTAAAATACTAAAGAAAGAAATGTGCAGACCTTACCCCTAAATGTTATGATTATTCTTATGTTTCCTATCAATAATAAATTAAGGTTCTGCAGCACTTCAACAGTACAGTAGATTGACTCACTAAGCTTCCTTTTCTGATCTCTCAAGGAGACTCGCCCTTGGTTTACTTTAATGAAGCACATAATGATGCCACAAGGGAAACTCCAAGGAAAATAATTAATAAGTGAAGGTTTCATTCCCAAAGGCTACACAGAGCGTTTCTCCAGTATTTTCAGACTAAGCCTGGGATATCTCGCAAGACCTTTGCACAGTCAATTAAAGACCTTTTTTTCTTCCCTGTCTTTTTAACTGGGCCTAGGAAAAAAATCTGAAGTTCATTTATAATAGAATTATTTCATTTCCACTATGCTTCCCAGCCTCCAGAAACTGTGTAATGAACCTGAGGTTAACACTGGTAAGCAGGTGAGGCAGTCAGGGACTTCCAGTCAGAATAAGTTTTTTGATGGAAATGCAATTTCCATGTCTGAATTTGGAAGACTTCTGTTCTCCCAGAAGCTTTTCATCTTCCAAAATCAAACTGACAACCAAAATGTTTTGTTCTGAATGAGTTCCACATTTGACAGTGCTTGCCTGTGGTATTGCAGCGCCTCAGGGCCTTCTGCTTCAGATGCTGCCTGACCTCATTCTACCCTGTAAGCCTTTACGACATCTGGCCTTACATGTTCTCATTCTGTAAATATTCTAGAGGAATTAGTATCGATAGAAACAAGCTGTGTGTGTGTGTTTATGTATATGCATATATATATAAATTCTTATACGTGCACACATGCATAGCTTTGGTACATATATATATATCCCCAGAGAACAGCAATAGAATGAATCTTGAATTCAACTTGAAAAGCAAATGTTCAAGAACTACACTCATTCTAGAAAAATAGCCTGGGAGCCATCCCTCCAGTCAAAGGAGGGATCCCTTAAGTTGTAAATGACTTCCAAGGACAAGGTACATCCAGGACAGCGATCAGTGACCAGCTCTAGTTCCAGTGTCGATTCACAGCCAGTAATCATCTACTTGCTTGCTCAGTCTTTCTGCACTCCTTTGCTTCAGCTTTTTGTAAACTTAAGGGTTGGCTGCAGGTGCACCAATTGACCTCACCATTTGAGTTTCCAATTCCTTGTCTAAAGTGCAATCATGAAGAAGCTGCACATACTGCCAAAAGTGCAAGGACTGAGAGGGTGTATTAAAGGACCATACTGCTTGTGAAATATGCATTAAGGGAGTCTACGTAATTAGGAGCTCTGTATTAAATCCTAAGTAACAGCCAATTATCCGATCTGAGTGGTCCAGATGATAGATTATCATAGGCACAACCACTTGCAGAACACATTGCAAATGTTTTGGCCACCCAGGGCACAGACATTGGCCTGCTTTCATTTATCTTCCTCTTTTTCCAGTTAAGTATCAGAAATGGGTTGCATTTCTGAAAGACACCATAGTCAGAAGTATATCTGCACAGGCTCCTCTGCAAGGCTGTTCAAAACATCTGCAATTTAGGAGCATTGTTTGGCAAACTTGTTATTCCTTTTACCCTCCAAGTAGGTATGAAAAAGAACTACCTGAATTTACTGTTTCTATGTAGTTTCATTTAAATATATCTTCTTTAAAGTAGATATGTATGAATAAAAAGGATGTACCATGGTTATACATGTATTCTTTAGGTTCCCACTAAGCTAATGACTTCTCAGTTCTGAACATGCACATCTAGAGTTGCTGAATCAATACAGCCAGTCACACCTGTATAAGTATGCAAGTATATTCATCACACTGCAGTTTTCTTTTTTAAGCTGTCACCCCTTATCTCTTCAAAATACTGCTTATTATTAGCATTTCAATTAAAAGAGTTTTAGGGAATGCATGTTAATTAAATGAGTCTTGGTCAAGCTTAAAGGAAACAGGCCACCAAAGGAAACGTCTAGGAATATTTTTTTTTTTACATAGGCAATCCGTTCTTTATTCAATATTACTTGAAGAAAAAGGTCCAGTAGGTTTCATTAAAGACAATTTAGATTAGTGCAGTGTTCTCAAACTCCTTATTTGAATAAAAGGACAGAATTTGACCATTACATTTTCAATATCTGGTATTTCTTTCTTCAGGATGGTTTAAGAACTATTTAGATGTTTAGTCCCCTACTACTTAACTGCTTCTACTAAAATCAGTCCCATAACTAAACTCAGCATTAGACAGTTCTCTCTCTAAAGAGTATTTCTTCTCCTATCATATTTGAGAGGCTGGGAAGGAAAGGGGAAACAGTGTTATGTACAGCCAAATGTAAAGGGACACAACTGAGATACTGATTCCTACCCAAGAGATTCTCCTTGCTGAGTGTCCTGGAGGCACAGGATGTGGCATTCCAAACTGAATGCTGGAACGAGGTCCAGACAGGCAAATGCACCCAGACTGTCAAAGGCATTAGCCAGGACTTCTCATAGGTGGTTTTGCCTTTCCCATCTGCAGTCTGAGAGGTACTCTATGAGCACTCAAACCACAGGCTGCAAATTTGGGTCTCTTGGTGGCAACTCAGCTGTGGGGGAACAGGTTGGAAGTAGCAAACCTGAAAAATGGTGTTTTCTGCTTCTAGCTCCACTTCTTTCTACCTTTGATTGCACTCCCAGTTTCATTCCCCAGGAGGTCTGCTAGCCCAGAGCATATGGCTGGGACAATGTGATGAAAGTGGAAAGTAGACAGGGAATTGTGTAGGGCTGTGCTGCCTACCTTAAGCCTTAGCAGGGCTGCTCCATCTCTGATCCTGTCTTAACCCTTGTTACTTCCTCCAAGCCATACCTGTACTTCCATTTCCCAGAAGCTTCCTCTAAGTTCCTCCTCTCCATGGCAGGCTTCATACCCTCTAATCTGAAATTTGCTTTAATTTGTACCATGCTGCATTAGAGAGCATTAGAGGCAATCCAAAAAGCCTTGTCTGTCTGTCTTTAATTCTTATGATTCGTAAAAGGCACTAATGGTAGTCTTGAAGACACAGTGGAGAAAATCACACTGTGCTGTAGCTGTGTTGAGTTTGGTGGAGCTGTGCACAAGAAGTAATTCTGGCACAAGGTGAGCTTCTTCCCATATCACCATGTACTTCAAGGCTATAATGGTTCAGGAAGCTGTTAATATGTGCTCAACAGAGCAACTTGCCCATAACCCTCTGGCCCTTTGTGTGAATGCATATTCATTGATCCTTCAAAGCAAGAGTTAGTGGCACAAAGGATAATAATAATCCTCATACAGTCATTTTAGGGAAAAGGAGGCCTGTGGTCATCTGCTTCCTGGGGGAAGGTGAGCCTGGAGCAGAGCATGATGGAGCAGAGCAATGAGTGACCCCACTGTCAGGGAGCCCACATGCAGAGCAGCAAGTCCAGGTCAGGATCAGGGCTGGAGACCGTGATCAGGATTGGACACAGCTCACTGATCCCTCAGCAAGACAGCAGTGACAAGGTAGGTCTGAGGTCAAGCTGGGATGCAAAGCCGCTGGTTCTGGGTCAGGGCCAAACCGGCGATGGTCCGAGACCAGGCACAGATGTAGCTGCTGCTCAGCTGCGATGTAGTGCAGGCGGGGGCAAGTGGTAAAGCCTCAGCTTAAAAGCAGTTCCCAAGGGAAAGGAGGGCAGCTTACTTCCAGCTTTCTTCACAACAGCTCCGGTCAGCAAAGGAGTTGACCTTAGACTCATCCAGCTAAACTCTTTAATGTGACGAACGGAACTCCTAGATGGGGCAATGTGCTCTGGGCCCTGACAGCCTGTCCCTGAACTGCTGCCAGAAACAACAGCATTGCAGCACCTCAAATAGACAGGGGCAGGCAAGGGGTAGCATGGCTCCTTGCTGGCTTTGACTGGCCTGAATAGCTATGGCCACAGACACAAGTGTAAAAACCTGTGGTTGTGCTCCTTTGGTAGACCCTCATACACAGGAGCCCTCACCTCTGGCATTAGGAGCAGGAAGAATGTACCTGAGTTAACAGAGATGCTCACTCACCTCTGGCACACACCATGAGCCAGAGAGCCTCTTAAAGGGTGGAAGACTATGA
Source organism: Nipponia nippon (assembly GCF_047370975.1). Classification (NCBI taxonomy): domain Eukaryota; kingdom Metazoa; phylum Chordata; class Aves; order Pelecaniformes; family Threskiornithidae; genus Nipponia; species Nipponia nippon. The sequence goes on along the minus strand of NW_028262347.1, from coordinate 82,240,317 downwards.
ACCTGAATGGCCAAGAATGAAGGAAACAGTAGAGCTGTGGAGATAGATGTGGGAACCACACGATGTAAAACACAAACCTGAGCCACCTTATGAATGGCTACCCTAACTGAAGACTTAATGGAGCTGTATCTATATAATATAACTGGGTGTATAACTTCACAGACTCCCCTCCTTTTTTTGTTTTGGTTTGTTTTTTAATCCTAGTCTAAATATAAACATTACAGAAAGTACATGATTTTTCCAACATAAAGTATATATCAGTATATAGATCCAATCTAACAGTGAAGGATCAGGGATAGAAAAAGGACACTGGAATAACTCAAGAAAGATCAGCAGTAGACATCATTAAATCTAATGGCTCTTTGCACACTGTGGTCTGTTATGCAAATAATTTTAGGAAGGGGACTGGACAGGAGAGCACAGAAATAGCAGGATTCAGTGAGCTGCGTGATAGTCCGGAGTTCACAGCAGAGCTACAGCCCTAGAAACTATGAGATAACGTGGAAACAACCACAGAGCTTTTGGCTGTGGCAGTAAAGTAGTAGTGACACAGTATTAGCACTGAACATTTTTCTAAACTTGTACACTGGGAACTCAAACACAGAAGGTTTTATGCACTGAGCAGATTTGTTCCTTGCATGCGGGAGCTGAAAGCTCACTGCTGCACATTGTCTTCTGAAAAAAGATATTGCTCGCTCCCCCCAGTTGCATTGCAATAAGGCAAATGCAGATGGAAACAGCAGAAGTCCAGCAAAAGGCATTTGCCTGGTGATTGTCTTTTCCACATGGATCACAACACTGACCCACAGCTGCACTCCTGAGGCTTCAGAAGAAATGAACTCTGCGTGTTTTATCTCTGAACTGTCTGATGTAACCTGGGCCTCAGATTTTTCTTTTTTTTTATTTGGTTTTTTTTGAAGGTGTCCTGAAAGAGGACACAGAAGTCCTTTCAAAGTATTCCTTTCTCCGTTCCCCACCCCCTTTCAACTTCATAGGCAGCAATTAACAATGAAGCAGAGAATAAACTTACCGGGTGTGTGTGTTTCCATCTTGCCTGGAGGTTTGGCTGGAAGTTGCGTCAGTGCTAATAGGATGTGGCTACGCTGATCGTATGCACAATCTGCTTCTGCACTGGCTTAAGTAGTGAACAGCACTAGCAGCTGTTTCCATCCTGGTTTGATCCTCCTTTAAGCAAACCACAAACTGGAGCTAATTAGCGAGACCTTCTGTTTTGGTGATTAGCATCACGGAAGAAAGAGAGGGAAAAAGGCAGAACTCCCATGACCTGAGAGGCCATGGCAATTCTCTGTTGGAACTTCAGCATCTTGTCTTCATGCTCCGTAATGCCTCAACAAACAACGTAACAACAGGCATATTTTGTCCTAACTCCCCAGAAGGCAGTGGAGAGGTAGTGGAGGAGAGGAAGAAAAAAGCTAATGCAAAACCAGGGCTCTACAACAGAGCCAGCTCTGTCCAAAAAGCTGTTATTCAAGGATTAGACTATCTTGGAGGTGGTTTCTGTGGGGAAGAGTGCCTTTATATCTGCAAAGTTTTACAGTGCTTCCAGGTAGGAGGTAAGTCGAGAAACCTTTTTACAAGACTCTATCTCAACTACTCAAGTTACCTTACTGCCTGGATGCTGCACTGTCATTTCTGCATGAAATATTCAGGGGATTATCTTGTAATCAACTGTCTAATCAGAACAGGTGATGGATCCTGCTTAGCCTTTAACCTTACAATTTAAGCAATGTATTGGGAAGAAAAGTTGTTGATGACTAATACCATCTGAGAAAGGACTTTTAGTTGCTGATGATAACTGGAGGGAAGTGTAATTATTTGGAGTTCAAATCTTTTTCTTCTTTTAGCCTATTTATGACACTGTGACAGTTTGTCTTGTGTGAGAGGGGGAAATGGATTTATTCAGTGACTGAATAAAGTACAGTGTTTCTACTAGCTTGTGATTTAGGATCACGCACTGTGTCATGACTAGCAAGAATAGCAGTTTGTATCACAGAGAGATGTACTGATGCACTGTGGCTACGCTACCAAAGACACTGAGTTTATACAGGGAGCATTGTGGCTGTTGTATTGCAAAACTTGCGCTGGGTGCTGTAAAACTTTCCCAGCAAGGACGAGAAATACATGTGCTGGTTTAAACTCTGGACAAATTTTCACTGAGTAGTTGCCCTTTTAGTGAAACAGCTATAGGCAGACCAAAGAGAATGAGATTAAATTAGACTATGTTCATCTGTTTACTTTGGCTCAACTGAAGTGCCACATGAGGAATTTTGTGTGTAACTTACACTAATGTTATATGCCTGATTTTACTTGAAAGGGAGAGGGGTCAGGAGCCCTGACTCCATCTTGAACAGCTTTATACAGGTCAGTCAAACTTTTCTGCACTACGTTTTACCCCTGACAAAAGGGGAAAAGTAATGATAAGGTCTTTCTTTGTGCATCATACAGGGAAGACAACTACATTAAATGTCACAGAATACTTTTTTAGCACTTGCTTTAGTATTCGCATACAATAATGTCTTCAGATAGGAGAACTTAAATCACTGCACTCTTCTTAGTCCCTCCTTTGGAACAGCATTTCCTAATTTCTAAGTAATGTATCAATAGGTATCAAATACTTGTACTTCTTACCCTGCTAGTATCTTATGTTAATCTCAGAACTTCATTTAGAAACTGGTTTCAGTTACAAAACAGGGAACAACCTGGATGCCACTGGACTGACCAATCTAAAAACTATTAGATCACAGAAATAAAAAAAAACAAAAAGGTGTTCTCAGTTGCTGTGTGTAAGCTTTCTAGCAGGGGGGATGCTACTTTATACAGGCTTTTGTTTGCACGCTAGCCCATGCATACAAGTTTTGAGGTGATATGCCTGTAATTTTTTTTTGATTGTGCAACCACCCTATCGATTTGAACAAGTGAATTGCTCTTTGCTTGATCATTTTGCTGCAATGTCCATAGCTGCACAAATCTCAATGTAGTTCATGCTTACTTGGCCCAGGGCAATGGTGCAATCACATAGAACTCCAGGTAACTTTTTGCTAATAAAGTGGGATCAGAGGATACTCCAGGGGAAGCAACTGTTGAACTGCTTTTTGCCCTGATGTTTTATGACCAATTAATCCGCTGCCTGGATAGATAGCAAACCTACTGCTTTGTATACACTTATTTCTGGGAGAGGGGAATGAAAACTTGCTGAAAATTATGCTATTTTATATCCACATTATATGCTGCACCAATTAAATGCTAAAACAGAAAGCCATACCCACTAATTTTGGAATAGTATGGGAATGTAGAGCCAGGTCCTGCCTGGATCCCTGTGGACACAAAGCTCTGCCTGCAAGGGTTCAAATTACTGGCACCTATAAGCTATAAGGATGGGTCCATTACAGGTAATACTGTTAGCTCAGGTAATAAATAATATACACAGGAGGCAATATGAGGAGGAAGCAATATCCAGCTGGTTAAAATGGAGCTGGGTCTGTAGTCTATTTTTAAGGACACTTACCAATAGAGAAAATCATAGCTGGGCATCACTGTGTTTTCTGAGGCACCTGGGTATGGTGTTAGTTGATAATGCAGAGCTGCTACAAATAATGCCAATATACCAGATTGTGTTTCACCTGCTGTAGAGGAGTGGTGCTTGGAAGACCGTAAAAATTAGCAGAGAGATTGGATGCTTTTAATAATTAAGAAGTTATATAAGACTCCTCCACAAATCCATTTAACGTTCCTGTAAATCTATCCTGTAGCATGCTCAACAATGCAGCCAATCTTCTGAAGTGGTGGGACACATTCTGAATCATTGGTGGAAAAGCAAAGACTAAGGTAGCTCAAAACCATCAAGGCTCACAAGCAGTATGTACAAGTTGAAAAACAATGTTTCTCAAAGCCTGGATTCTGCTGGTGGAGGTTAATGGAGCAGTCTGACATACGGCACTGTCTGATGTGCCGGCACACTACTACTGTTTGTGTGCACAGCTCTCTACTAAGCAGGTACTTGATTACAGGCCTGATTTTGTTCTTCACTTCTGCCAGGAAAGAATGCTTCTGAAAATAGCAGGGGTGCACTAAGTGAAACTGGGATGTGTGAAAGGCAATCGAAACCTGCATGGAGGAAGTCCGAGCCCATTGCCTTACTGACAATCGTGGTTTAACCCCAGTCAGCACCTAAGCACCACACAGCCACTCGCTCCCCCTCTCCCCCGGCAGTGGGATGGGGGAGAGAATCAGAATAAAAAGTAAAACCCATGGTTTGAGATAAAGACAGTTTAACAGGACAGCAGAGGAAGAAAAAATAATAATAATAATGATAAAAGAATGTACAAAACAAGTGATGCACAATGCAATTGCTCACCACCCGCCGACCAATGCCCATCCCATCCCTGAGCAGCGATCGCTGTCCCCTGGCCAGCTCCCCCCAGTTTATATACTGAACATGACATCATACAACATGGAATAGCCCTTTGGCCAGTCTGGGTCAGCTGTCCTGGCTGTGCCCCCTCCCAGCTTCTTGTGCACCTGGCAGAGCATGGGAAGCTGAAAAGTCTTTGACCGGTGTAAACTCTGCTCAGCAACAACCAAAACATCAGTGTGTTATAAACACTATTCTCATCCTAAATCCAAAACACAGCACTATACCAGCTACTAAGAAGAAAATTAACTCTATCCCAGCTGAAACCAGGACACTGGCACCATCAGAGCCTTAGAGGAAAGACAGCTCTTTTGGGGCAGGCTGCCTGAAAAATCTTGATTCTCATGCCAGCAGATCAAGGCCAAAAATTCATGTACTTTCTCAGTCCATTAAGGGAGACTTTATAATATTCCCTTTCTCTTGCTCTTTCCCACTTGTCTGTTTCTATGACAGGATTTTCAAGCAAGAAGCTCCTTCTGGCCTTGAGCACAACAGTCCTTATCTTTGCTTGGAATATATAGGTACTAGCCAGGCCTGAATAATAACATACAGACCATACAGAAGTCCACAGAACTCTATTCTGTCAGACAACCCAGTAACTTATCATGAGATGTATTGTGCATCCACTTCAGTCCATATACTGGCATAGATGCCCAAAAGCAAAATTGCAACCAAGGAAGGTGAAGAAAAGCCATGCAATATGAGACATATTCTTGAACCGGTGTAAAGTCTTAACACGGTTCTGCTTATGCAATTACACTGAGCTACATCTGCTATGAGTTTGATCCTATAACTAAGCAGTTTTCCAAGAAATAATCTAGAGTTCCTTAGGAAAAATACTAATTGCTCTAGTCTGAAAGCCAATATCTTTATTTTAGTCTGTTTCTTTCTTGAGACATGTAGATCCTCAAGATTTTTCTTGTTTATTAAGGTAGAAGTGATGAAAGCAGGAATGTTTGCCCCTCTGTTGGTCAGATCTGTCCAATCACTTTGTTGCTGGTGGAAAATACTAGCTGTGCATGTCTGCTTTTCAGAAGTTCAGAAAACTGTGGCTCCATCTCTGCCCTATGGCTGCTCCTGTGTATCCTCCTCGTGCCAATAAGCTGGTGCCTGACTCATACAAATATCTGATTAGAAGACCTGTCTGCAGCCATGAAACCTTAGGCTGCAATCCTGTCAGCTTTCATGAGCTAAGAAAGGTCAGTCTGGGTGAGGGCACCAGCGAAACAAAGGGGCAGCCCAGCAACAGTAAGGGGAACAGGAAGACATTGCCTTTTAACCACCTCTCCGCTCCTTTTTTCTGGTCCTCTCTGATGTTGCAGGCTGCTGTTCCAAGAGTTGCTTATTTGCAGCTTCAGATGAGCTGCTGTGCAACTGATTACCTGGGTGACCCAAATTCATCTGTCAGGAAGCTTAATATCCAGAGGCAGCTACAACAAGGAGCTGGTGTGAGGATGGAGGAAAACTGGTCACGGAGATCTACTGCAGTAAGCGGGGCTGGTGCCAGTTAAAACTTCATTTCTCTCCCTGGGGTTATTGTGGTCCCATAGCAGAAGAAAGAGAGATGCATAAAAAGCCTGTGCTTCTCCTAGCACTATCCAGCAACAGAGGATGTCTTGAATGAATAATAAGAGAAAAAAGGGCCTACAACTCAGTGTGTTGAATCCACAGCTGAATGGCAAAAAAGAAGCAGGGATCTGCCTGGTTCCTCTCAGAAAGGAATACAACTTGCCTTTTTAGTTGAAAGCACAGAGGGAGTTTTTGTTTGATCCCAAAGGGAGCCATTCATGCAGATGGGGAGGTGTTTTGACCCCTTTAGTCATGTGACATTGGCATTCATGTGAGGAGCATTAGCTCTTCATCTCAAAACTTTCCTCCACGGGACACAGGGGCAATGGTGGCAATGTCCTGTGCAATGCTTCCATTCTTACAGACGCCAACCTAGAAACTGCACAAGAATAACCTGATTTCCTGACCTTTTCTGCTAGGCTTCTCAGGAGCACTCTTACCCTTCAGGACTTCTATACATGCTTTTCACTAGGTAAAGAACACTTCTGCTAGAGCTGGAGAGACTATGATTTTTTTCACCCATAACCTATTCCTAAGCCTTACTGATTTCATCACAAACATATGAACAGTTTGGGGTTGCTTTTATTATTTATTTTTAATACACCACCTATATCTGAATTACAAATATTATTTAAAAAGTTAATTCAAAAAGAAGTTTAAATATTTCTTGTATTTCAAAGATTCAAATGGAATGAACAGTTTTCCCTCTCTCATATTTTTTGAGAAATTAGTACTTCCCAGTGAAACTGCTTGACTGGCACTAGATTCTACCATGACCAACAACCCTCTAGAAAATCTTTAGTCTTCTGTAGCCTGACCAGACCAAGTGGAATTTAAATTCTGCTAAATTTATCCCTGACAGCAGTAACTAAATTAAACTTGCCACTGACAATTCTGTATTTGCAAGAACTCATAACTTTTGTAGCTAATGCAATAGATGAAGTTCTGGTACGTGGAAATAAGGGAGATTACTGATGAGCTTTTTCTTCGAGCTGGTCTGTGGAAGTGCTGAAGTAAATAGGTAAGAGCTGTCCCTCAGCCTGTTCACAAGTACTGAGGACTTAAAAAAGTTATACAACCTGTCCTCAGCACACAATTTCTTTGCATTCAGCTTGAGGAGGAACATGTACATGCATTGCAGAAGATATTTGGTCGCCTGAGCCATAACCAGTATTGTTTGTGTATCAAGAACATCACTCTCTTACTATGAAGTCTTACTCTCTATTTACTGTACTCCCTGACTGGAGGAGAAGAAAAGACCAAAAATCTAAAAGCCCACAGAGTGTCACTGAGGTCTGAAGTGGGGAATGCAAGTGTAATGTCTCTGAAGACAATGCTAAATGCTTTGGCATATGTTCTTTAAGTAGAAGCAACTGTTTCTGTTACTGTGTTGTGGTTTTGCTTTTTTTGTTCGTTTTTTTGGGGGGGTTTGGGGGGGGTTTGTTTTGTTTTGTTTTTTCGTTGTTTTTTTTTTTATTTTTTTAATAATGTGGGTTACTTTCCATGGTGACGATGAAGGAGAACACCACAATCTATAAACAGCCCCAAGAATAATCAGAAAATGCTCCATTGGGCTAGTAATTTTTATTGCTTGCTATGTTGATACAATTAGTTAGTCAGGATTCTACTGGATAAAACAGTCTACAGAGAGAAAATGAGGCTTGCAGTGTAAAGTTCCTTCATCATAAAACTTGAGATTACACAACTGGGCTTCTTAGAAATGTTCAGTCCGTACACTTCCGAGAGTAGCATTCACACTGAGAGGCAGAAGGGATGTAATGCTGCACCACCGTCCCATTGGCACACCGGAGGGGGATCATGACTATGGTCGTTTGAGTGGCTGTACAGCAGCTGCACAGGTCTTCCCATTTCCCTGTCTGAACAGAGTATCTGGTATTGCTTCTGCACTTGCCCTAAACAGAAAAAAGAGGTACCAAGTTTGAATTGTGCCAGATCTCATTGCAATCAGAATCCAGATTCTTCCCTTCAAAACATCCATGGACAACTTTGGAGGTAAGTGCTCTGCTGTTAAACATGAACTCAGAAACAGGTATCTGATTCCAGAATGTGGGGTGCTGGTCAGAGAGTAATGTCTTATGAGCATAAGCATAGCAAAGGAGAGGTGAAGAAACTGGTCACACAGAAAAAGCCTGTAATTTAAAATATCATAGTTGATGTCCAGGGCTATTGTGTTGGCTTCTAAGCACATGTGGTTATCATCTCAGCTGTATGAGATCATTCATTCAGAAAGTGCTTTAGCCCAAATGTTGCAAGCCACACATCCATTGTTGTCCTGCTGGTTGCTATTTTTCCTTGTTCTACTTGTCTGGCCACTTTACTAATTTAGACCGAGCTGTCAATGCCTGTGGCTATAAGCTTTCATGATGTAAAAACAAATGGTCCCACATCAAACTCTGTCAGAGTCCATTTCTTTTTGTGACTCCGTGCTCTTATTTCTGAGATTAATACAAAAAAATTGCATAGCATTATCAGGGAGAACTTCAGAAAAACTACTCAATACCAGCTATAGCAGGAGTATTTAGTTTACTCAATGTATGGCCAGATTCACAATATAAAATCTATACTTTTGCAGAGGAAACTTCAACACATATGACTATGGCTAAGGACGTTGTGGACAGGACAAGAGGTCAAGATTTTTATTTTTTTTTCCCTAATGAAAGGTAAGTGTTTTTGTTGTTGTCCTTAAAGCTTCCATTCTTATTAAGACTTGCGTAGCAAATGGAGGCCCAGGAGCTATCTGAAAAGCCTGGGCATGTATGCCCTTAATACTTCTCCTCTTTGTTCCCATTCTTTTCCCAGTAGTCACAGGAAAGACAGAGTCATTTTGCCTACTGCCTTAACTGAAGAGAACACTCAAGGGGCTGGGTGCAAGCCATCTTCTTGGCTGCCACCCTTGTATGCCATAGTTTGGATCATATGCAAGGGTTGTATACAATCCTTGTATGAAGCTTGTTCATCTCAGATTGAGCAGCTGTCCTACTACAACCCAGTCTGGGAAGAGAATGTCATCTTTGGTTCCCAGTCTCAAAGAGATGGCAACATCCAGAAGGGAAGCCATGCTCCTGTTTCAAATGGAAGTTGTCCTATGAGGTGTAAGCAGTGATGGGCAGGAAATTAAACTTTTAATCTGATTATGGAAGAAATTCACAAGACATGCAGAACACAACAGCTTAGTGCTCAGGCTAATAGAGGAGTCATAGAGCTTATAGAGCACAGAAGTCAAATCACAGCACACAAGTTTAAATGTGTTTTAAAGTATCATGCATCTAAATACCAATTTGCACTCTCATAAATCAACTTCAGAGCCTGAAGAGGGATATGTGTGCTTACCTAGACTCAGATCTGAAAATCAGCTTCACTAATACTAAGATGAAAATTCTTTTTTTTTTTTTTTTTTTTTTTTTTATGGAGAAAGTCCTAACAAAGCCACTTCAGAGTCATTAATTTCCGATGGAAGCAAAAGAAAGTAGTACGAACAAAGCCTTTGTGCCTAACTTAGGTACCTTTTTTTATGCTGGCTTGAATAGGGAAAATTCAGCATCACCAAATTACTTTAGGAAATAAGTGCCAATGAGGTTTACACTGTTTGAGTCAATCAATGAGAAGGACAGAAACTGATGCTCCACTTACTGAAGTGAACCTGTGGTGGAGGCAAAGGTTTCCCTTGTGGAAGACAGAAAGGGGGCAAGGGCAGGTCTTGGGGCAGGAGGGTTGCTTTTGTTATTTACCTCACAATGAGAAATAGGCACTTCCTTTTCAGCCACACATCCGTTGATATTCCTGTACTGCAGTCTGGTACTTACTGGTCGACATTCCACTTCCACACCTACCAAGTTAAAAAAAAAAAAAAAGAAAAGTGTTCGATAGTGCTGACAATTGCATTTTTAACTCCCTTTCCCTTATTACTGAAATTGCTGTTAGTGAGATGTCATTACTGGTAAGATCCCTAGCAAGAGAATTAGGTGTGTCTCCTTAGAGTAATTAATGCATAGCAGTGTGACTATATCACACTACAGCCCTAAAATTCTACTGAAGAGCAAGGTTTCCATTATGTTTCTTTTCAATTGACTGCTTTGTTTTAAAGTCACCTTGCCACTTAACATCTGCCTTTTACCTATTGGCTTCTGTGTTAGATAACTCTCCTTTTAAAGATCGTTCAATGGTACATTGGGCAAGCAGGTGCACAGGAAAAAGATGACACACATGGGAACCCCAATAACCTAATCAGAGAAACAGAGCACCCTGACCTGGATGTTCCTGGGGCTGTCACAGGAGAGAGAGCCCATTGTCTTGGGATGATGCTCCTCAAGATGAGTCAATGGGAGCAGCTCTCCAGATCACCTTACAGACTGAGGTGGGTCACTGCCTTCAGGACTGCGTGGGACTCCTTATGTCATGCTAGGGAAGAACATTTTGGGATTCTACAAGACTTACTTATCATGGGATTTTTAGGGGAGGAACCAAAGGTGGGGGAAGAGAGGGATTAAGGTGGTTTGGTGAGGAACAAGCATGGGAAAATGGATGGATAAAGGCATAAATGAGCCTGGCTGCATGGTAAACAGCTGCTGACCTTGTCCTATGTTTGATCGTTGCAGTCTGTCCTGTCTTCTTATTAAACTCCATTTCTAACTACTTGTCCTGGGTGATGGACTCCCTGTTCTGTGTGGATGTGTGTATATGGAGGCTTAAGTGCCAGCAACTGGAATTGGACCACACATCATAGGGCCCATGAGTCCAAGTTAGCAGGGATGCAGAACCAGTTACTGGACAGAGTGCGTGCCTAAGACCACTAAGGACCTGCATCCTGACCAGCCAAGGGGGAGATCAGGATGAGAATGTGGGTGCTATTTGTCTTTGCCAGACTACTGAGTGTTTCTGTGTGTGTTCATAAAGAATGTGTCTGTGCATGTTGTATATATGTGTCTGCGTGTGTGCCTATTGGTATACATGCTCAGTCTCACTGTTGCCTGGACCTGGGGACATGGAGCTGTGGCAGCCTTGCCTCTATTGGGCTACTAGATTTGACAACTCCTAACAGTCACTGTATGTGTGGTGGATTTTGCAGAAAATTAACATGGCAAAAAGAAAAACTAGGGAAAAAAAATAAAATTAGAAAACTAATTCTGTAAAAATCTAACTTAAAGTCAATGGGAATTTTTCCACTGTCTTCAGTAAGTCATGATACTTGTTTTCCAATACCTTTTGCTCTTAGTGTTAGATAAAGTCTCCCTGTTTTTTTCCATCTAACGAGAAATCCACATAAGAGGCAGTAGGTCTGGATTAATTATGTGTGGAGGGTGCAAGCTCAGGGAATCTGCTGATCCCTCTTTGTAAAGTGAGGTTGGTTTGCTATGATCTGTTAAGTACAGTAGTCGATGGTGACTCTGCCCCTCCACTTTCAAAAGGAACTTTGCCATTGACATGGTCAAATACAGACTAATGCAGAATATTTTGTTCTGAACACTTGTCTGTTTTGGTCCACATCTAAAGACTTGTGAAGGAGCTAATGCTTTTTTAAGTGGATATTTTACGCACTGCAAACAGCAGTTCTTTGTAGTATTAATAAAATTATATGCCTCTGTGTAAAGAGGAGGTTCCTACTTTTACTCATTTCTAGCTAACCAATGGAATTTCTGTATTTACCAGAATAGTGGAATTTTTTTTTTACGTACTACGCAACAGCATTTCAGACAGCTGAAGGAATTCAGCTGGCCAACTGCACAACTAAGTAGGCACATAAACTGAAGAGAAATGTATCCATCTTCCTAGCAGCAAACACAGCTTTCAATACCTTTTCTATGGGAACGTTAGTACCAAATCGGCTCTGTGCCTTGCAAAGGCTCTACATTTCATTAAAAAACAAACAAAAAAAACCCAAAAAAACCCAAAAGACAAACAAACAAAAAAAAAGGCAGCAAGCTTGAAAAGTGTTTCTGGCTGCAGGGCTGGAACTGCCAGTCCTCTTTTAATGATTTCATCACTTCATTTGATAAAACTTGTCCACCAGGAAGGAATACGCAATTGTATCTGCACAACTGAAAAGCTCAAACAAAATAACTGTCATCAGACTCAAAATACCTTCATCACCTTTTTGATCCTGACTTATCGACTTGTTCCCAACTTACTTTACTACTCTCATTTACTTTTTTTGTAGACTGTGCCTCCTTTGCAAAGGCAAGTGCTTGTAACTTAGAAGGCACATGCAACTGAGATCAACAAGGAAAACAGGTAAGAAGCGGAGATGCAACTTCTTTGTTAAGTGGGAAAATAAGGAATATCCTTTGCAAATAATCAAGTCCTTTGTTAGTACCACAAAAATCTAATGAGAAAATAAGCCTGTTCACTTATGTACTCCTACGTACTTAAAACCTGGAACAATGCCCTCAGACACACTAATGAACTCCAGTTGCCAAGGGATAGCATAGAAAGGGAAACTGGCTTCTTAAACGACCTTTGCTTGAAGCCACGTAGGACTCTCCTGAACCAAAGGCATCACCCTGAACAGTGCTTTGAACTTGAGAGAACAAGTTCTTTGCCCAGTTCTATATAGTACTGAGGTGTCCGAAAGACAAACTCTCTCAAGACCTGGGAAGGCAATGTAACCTATATCTAAGTCTCTGCGTCCATGAGAAACTGATTATTCTCTTATCTGACTTTTAAGAAGAATTAAATTAATCTGGTTTTACAGTAGATTTGCCAAGCCTTGGTGTTCCCTGTAGAGTACATAACAGACTGCATGTTGCTACTGAGTGCCCTGGTGGAAAGATATAAATACAGAGGAGAGAGAAAAAGAGTTTGGTATCTAGAAGTATCTGTTTGATTCAAAGCTATGTGTTAATCAACATCCTTCAATTGATAACCCATAGTTAGCTGGCTGGATGCAGCATGTTGGCTTTTTTGTTATGAAGGGCCCTGAACAGAGAAGTGATGAGGAATAGAACTGTGCTGTAATACAGGACTTTTCAGTTTTGAGCTATATCCAAGCAAACATCAATGGGAATAAGAATTTGAAGGCCCATACAATATGGGTGGTTTTAGGCATGCAATATTTCACTTAGATCAGTTTGCTTCTGCTGCTGCAAGGAGGTATCACTTTTAAATCACTATAACTGTTAAATGGATATATGTATTGAGCTATGCTCATTTGGAACTGGGTTGCTCCTCTCCTCAGCTGCAGTGATAGGCATTCTCAATTAGTAGAGCCTGCCCACTGTCCTGTCTTTTAAATCTTAAAATTTGTTTTTATGAATAAATAATTTTCAGTATTCCTTACTTGAAGCCTGGTAGATTAATGATCTCTTAACTAAATTACCTGTTTGAGCCATTTGATGACAGTCTATCTCAATAGCTTTCTGACTTCTATTGCTCAAGCCAGAACTCAATGATTATGCAGACAGATAATGGCTGCAAACTCTCTAGGAGTTAACGTCCTTCATCAGGGGTATTATTACAGCAGTTACTGTGCCAGTGTGGTGATGGGCTGCTATGCTGACCATCTTTTATTTATTAGCACATGCATGGAAGGAAAAGAAAAGAGAAGAAAAAAAAACAAACAGATAATGGAACACAGGCAACGTGATGATATTCTGACCCTAAAAGAGAATATCAATCTTTTGTTACCTTTTTTATTATTATTATTTTAAATGAGATACAGTATTATTAATTTTTTACTTACAAAGGAGAAAACTGAGAGGTTGTCTGTTCACAAAAGCATCAGAGATTCATTTTAGAAATAAGAACCCAACCCTGCAATCCTTCCTCAGGTAAGCAAACCCTTCCTACACTCACAGCCTGACTGACATTTGGATTATCTACACAATGATGCCTGAAATCAAGAGTTCCTGACACCTAAACTGCCAAATTTAAGATGCAGTCAGGCTGTTCAATAGGAATGCACCTTTGACAAGCATTTCCCCTACCATTTTTTGCTTATTACATTATTGAAAACCAATCAAAAGTACATTACTGTCACCAGGGTTTTTTTTTTCTAAATTCATTTTAAGTTGATTGATTATTCATGAAATGGTTGCCTCACATATTCAGTATCAGGTTACGTGACTTGTCAACCTGTGTGTAATACTGTTCCTGTTATCTTTAGATGAACAATGAAATAAAACATTCCTAATTAACATTTGCATAAAATGTGGAGAGTATCTGTTTCTTTCTAAGCACTTGTGAATACTGTCAAAACACGTGTCCTAGTGGACAAAACATGACAGCAGTATCCCAACCAGAGACTGGACTTGTTTGATGGTTTATTTTAACCACATTGCTTAGCTGTGTTTCATTAAACCACATCTTATGCAAAACGTAGCTCCTTACCCAGCAGCTTACACTCTCTGCAATTTCCATACAAGACTTTTGGCTTATTTACTTACATGTGTCACAGCAGGTATTGCCAATTTTTGCAATTCTGCCCTAAAAAAATAAAAAAGGAAAACTTCTATTTTGGCACAAGTAATACACATATGTTCTGCTGGAAGAATACAAAGGGATGTTTAAAACAGGGTATTAGGCAAGAAAATTGTATTTCTATATTGTACAAAAATATAAAACTACATTAGTAATCATCTCTTTATCCATTTTAAGGTTTTGAACTTGTGATTGTATTTGTTGATAGCTGATTGGAAATAGTTGACTATATTAGCAAGTTCAACACCTGAAAATATTGCTTTCACCTTATATTAGAAGCTTTCTAAAGTAAAGGCATTGAATACAAATAATTTTCTGGGAACTAGAGTGATAAAACCAATAGCATTCAAGTCTTATGTCTGTTTAAGAAAGGAAGTTAAACAGTCCCTCTTGATTTTTTTAGCAATAGAGATGAAAGCATGCCTATTCCACAACACCTGAAAATGTACAGGCTAATCATCATAAAATATCACATCTGTCAAATAAGTTTTAACAGCCAAAAATTTTATTTTTCTTTTTTCACTACTACCATGTAGAAAGTAATTTGCAGAAATATATGTATGGTGGAAAATTACTGAACACCCATAGATGAAAGAAAAAATGGGAGAAATATTTGTACTGCAGGGTGATGCCATTTTTGCACTAAACACCTGAACTTACATGCAAAAGTTTGGAGGCTTTTTTAATTAAAAACCCTAAATTTTCCATCTGTAACTAGAGGAAAACCACGAATTTTATAGCTGAAATAGTTCATTTCTTTGGATGGGGGGAGAATAAATGCAGTTTGGGAAGTTCTGGTTAAAAAGTAAATTATTCTTCATTGATTTTCAATGAAGACCTTTAGAATACAATAATAAACCTAAGCCTGTAGCACAACCCACCATTTTTTCTGAATTTTTGTTTGTACAGCAGAACTGTGTGTGCTATAGTGATTTCACAAAGTGAGAAATGCACTGTAAAAGCTTTATTCTTCCTGCATTATACATATCAAATCCTCCATTTGCTTGATGTGTATATAGAGAGAGGTTTGGTCACAAGCTTTGTTAAAGGTTTCCTGCTTTCTGTCATGCCCCAAAAAAATGGGGACAGGTGGGTATAAACAGCTGTGTGACGCTAGATGAGCAAAAGCAGGACCCCATCTTCTACACCCCAACCTGTACTCTGTTCCTCAGTGTATGGCTAGCCTCAAATCAGAGGAAAAACAAGTGGACATATTGAGTGGGGTTTTTTTATTATACCGTTATACCAACCAACTGCAAATGTGGAAGCCTGAGCTCTTCCTACAGCATTATGAAAATTCCTTTCACTAACCTCACATGAGGGTAGAGAAAAAATGTCTTAGCATTTCATATGCATATTCATAAAAAAAAAGGGGGTGATCTGACTGTCTTGTCAGTTTGCGTAATTATCCACACAGTTTTGCTCTGGATACCAAACTGAAAACATTATCGTTAGAACAACCATTGTCTTATGTTTGCTGCTTCATATACAACAGAATTACTGCAAGCTCAGCATCTCCCCTGCAGTATAGTCCCACATAAAACCAGCAGATATTTTAAAATAAAGAAAACTTACATTTTTCTGAATTTCAAAGAAAGTTCAAATTCAGTTTAGCCAAGGTGCTGGGAGAGGGTTGGGGTTTCCCACCTAATACACATAAGGTACCTATATACAGAACCATAAACATGACAGAGTCTATTAGGAAACCTGGAAACAGGACCCATTTCACTACTTACTCCTTCAGCCAGACATCTTCTGGAATCAAATGGAGGACAGCCAGTGATTCTCCTTTCCCAGATAAATTCCCCTTTCTCATTTACTTTACAGGAGTGACTGTCACAGCCATCCTGAAGTGATTCATTTGGCTGTAAAGATTCAAGGGCTGTTAGCTTTACACAGAAACAACATGGGACAGTAAATTTTCAGGATACTATACAACCTGACTATTCCTTTACTGATATCTCAATTAGTGTAGCTTGGTGGTGAAGTATATATAACATGGAAATCTTTAGTAAGCAGAATTGTTTATCAACAAAGTTATCATCTTCTATTTACTTTCATAGCCATATTGATTGCAGCTCAGTCAAGACTGCCAAAACCTGTCCTTTTCAGCTCTTAAAAGGGAAGAAAGTTCCATTAACTTAAAAGAGAAACTTGTATAAGTGAGAAGCTTGGGGGTTTGGCCTATGAATTGTCTTTCAAAGAGACATATATATGAATATGTAACTTCTGGCTGAGTTGGGATCATCTTTAAAAAAATACATAAAACCACACCACCACATAGAATCATTTAGGTTGGAAAAGACCTTTAAGATCATCAAGTCCAACCATTAACGTAGCACTGCCAAGTCCACCACTACACCATGTCCTCAAGTACCACATCTACACGTCTTTTAAATACCTCCAGGGATGGAGACTCAACCACTTCCCTGGGCAGACTCTTCCAGTGCCTGACTACCCTTTCCGTGAAGAAGTTTTTCCTAATATCCAACCTAAACTTTCCCTGGCGCAGCTTGAGGTCATTTCCTCTTGCCCTATCACTTGTTACTTGGGAGAAGAGACTGACCCCCACCTCACTACAACCTCCTTTCAGGTAGTTGTAGAGAGCAATAAGGTCTCCCCTCAGCCTCCTCTTCTCCAGGCTAAACAACCCCAGCTCCCCCAGCTGCTCCTCATAAGACTTATACTCCAGACCGTTCACCTGCTTCATTGCTTTTCCCATACTCTCCCCATCTACAACTTTGCTCAGGAATGGAATGAAAGAAAATGTTATATGCTGTTTCTTGTGACAAGCTGATGGGTTTTGACCAGAAAGACATCCACTCCTCTTAAAGAACCTATCATGCTGGATATTCACATTTTAAAATTTTTAAAAATTTAAAAATTTAATTTTTTTTTAAATTAAATTCACATTTTCAACTTAAACTATCCATTTCTCATTTAAAATTAGGTTTTTCGTTTTCTCTAAGTAGTTGTTTGAGCTCATATTCCAGTTAAAGTTCCTTGATAATATTCATGCTTGCAGATGCATCTAGAATGTCCCTCTAGAATTATTCACTGTGGTATGAAGTCTCCTTTTTTTCATTTACAAACAGCAGCAACAACAAAGAACAACTTTATTGAAAAACCACTGTGAGATACAAAAGAAAAGGCACTGGTAATACCATGCTGCCTAACCAAAAAGGAGGAAAAAAAAAAAAAAAAGTACTTTCCTTGGGTTCTCCAGAAGTCTGTACTACATTTACATTTACTCATAAATAAAAGAAAGTGCTTAAAACTTACCTGAAGGTATTTAAGCCTTCCATCTCTTAGCCTGATGCCACATGAAGTTGGCACACATTTTCCACAGCAAGAGCCAGGGATTTCCTGCCTTCTGTAATTCTAGAAAGTAAAGGACATTTTTCTGAGTTTATTTTGTTTTAAGCATGCTTCCTACACTTATTTGTAGAGGGTTTTTTTTAAGAAAAAGTTCAGTGGACAAAGTGATAGCCAGAAAAATGCTTTTTTAAACAATAGGACAAGACTAGCTTAATCTAATTAGTTGCATACTTTTGTTTTTTGTTTTATAAAGGCTGGCATTAATCCTGGTACTGGTTTATTATACAATAGGGAGAGAAGTTTATTTCCAAATACAAAGCCTCCTGCATCCACTAAATTCAATACTCTTTGACTATAACAGTTGCAAGGTCAGGTCCACTAAACAGCACATGACAGTAGGAGAGGACAAGAAACTTATTAAAATGTTTTGAGTGACATACAGTTCGTATTTGTGGTGTGCAGGAGCTTCTCTGTATAGCTAATGAATATTACACAGTGCAACTTGGAAAAGCAGTGTGAAGTGTTTAAACTAGGAGAAAAGCGCAAGATAACAATTAAGCAGTGGGCAGGGAAAGGGGAGAATAAGGCTAAGGTGGGAAATTTGGACTATGGAAAGAAAAAGAAAATGGCCTGATAAAGCAAGAAAGTAAAAAGAGCATCAGAGAGGGTAACATATAATAAAATTAAGAATGAAGGGGGAAGGGAAGGGATAATGGAGCCCTACGAATGGCACAGGAAGGAAAAAACAGCGGCAAGAAAAGGAGCATGGGAGAGTGAGCAGCACTAGATGCAGATGAAGAAAGGTATAGAGTGGATAACAAAAAAAACCAAAAACAAAAACCAAATAAAAAAAGCCAGAAAGGAACTGAGTTAACACATGAAGTGTCCCACAGTAATGTCTCCAGCTGCTACACATAACCAACAGCTGCTTATGATGAGCTGAACATTTTTAAGACAACAAACACTTTCTGGTTGAGTGAAGGCATGCATGTTATCCATATGTTTTTTATCGAAAAAGAATTTGGGGAGGGTTACTATTAAATCACAGGAAGAAAACATACTTCATTGTTATTTAGGTGAACTCGCTCTACTAGCTAAAATGTAAGCACCTAAAGTAGGTCATAAAATGACCAAAAAAAAATAAAAATGACCCTGATGAGCAGAATATGCTGCAGTTGGCTACACTTCAATTACCATTGCATTTACTTTCACAGTTTCAGCGTCCAGTAGAAAGCAGGTGCTCCTGAGAGAGTATACACTCTCAACCCACGATTTTATCCATTATGAAGGAATTGCTTTTAATCTGGGTACACCATGAAATCAATGACTCTGAGACAGTAAAGATCCTAAGTATGTATGTGAACCCCACTGGCCTTAGGGGGATGAAGACTTTCTGTATTTTATTTGATATTTTTTCCCCTCAAGCTCCACAGATTCATTACAATGGCTACAAAGGGATGCATACACCTAGACCTGCAACGTCCCTTGGGTAGCTGCACATCGCCTTAACACAAGTTCATAGTGCTTAATAAGCCCAACTGGAAATTGCCCTTTCTTCAGGGTTTTTCGTTTAGTCTGTACTTTTGGGTCAGGTGGGGGAAAGGAGCTGTTTGGGAATTGTGTGGGTGGTGAAAGAAAAGAGAGAGGAATGTTTCCCCATTTTTATTTTTTTTTACCATGTATTTTATTGGTTCCTCTACCTTTAATTTCTACAGCTGGCTTCTTGCATTGAAAAGCAAGAATTGATGTTTGTGTATTTTTGTGTGGGAATATATATATATATATATATGCACGCACATGTTTCTGGCCATAGACTCATTCTAGTGTATCTGGGTTTTTTTCATTGATCTGCCAGGTTATATTTTGTGGAAGTGAGGAAAATGCTCAGCACTGAGCTTGGCCATTTATTTTCCTTTCGGAAGCCTGTGTCTATAATCATACCTTACAGAAGGGGTGATATTAGTGTCCAGAACCACACAAAGTATTCCAGATTCTCCCTTTTGTCACAGGCTACATCCGTACCAGCAAATAAAGGGGGTCAAGGACAGTTTTCTGGCCCTGCAGACAAGTGGAACACATATGTATGTCTAAACCGCATTCTCCTCACAAAACAGGCTGGCCTTGGGTTATCCTAACCACTGACCTGTGCCTGGGCATTATTTGGAAGTTTGCTAGTTAGAACAGGCCGCCTGGGACACTGCTGACAATTCATCAAGTGGTTTCAGGACATAATTTAAGCCTGCAGTCTTGCTCTGGTTAGTTCATTAGTAAAGACGAAACCATAGAAACTTGACTTACTACATTGTCCTTTTCAGTTCTACTTAGGGATTGAAAACTAGACTCATCCAAAACTCTGCCCCGCTATTTTGCGGGGACCCTATCAATCTATGCATCTCCTGGATATCAGCCAGGAATCCCATATGATCATGTTACAAATCTGGCTTTTTGGTGCAACGGCCACTGCTTGCACAGGCCCTGGGTTTGGTTGGGCCTATTGGGCTCCATCCATTATCCAGGAAAATGCAGAAGAGGAGGGGACATTTAAGGCTTTTTCTGTGAACCTTAGCTACTGGTCTGTGCTCCTCAGACAGGGGGAGATGAAGCCAGCCTCTGCAACTTGCTTAGGTCTCCTGCTACTTGGGGTATTGGTGCTAGAGAGAAAACTAAATGATTGAGCAGAACTAGTCAAGCACTCCGGTCACACTGTTGGTCAGTGGAGTAAAAATGGGAGCTGTTTGCCTATGGCTTTGCCAGCCAAGCTCATTCCTTGCAGATGATGGCAGCAAAGCAGCAGCAAAGACTTCAAAAAGGCCAGTGGAACTGATGGGGACAATCACTTCAAATAACCCTAAGGCATGGCTGGGAACCAGAAAGAAATATTATTGAGCTCAGCTATTAGACAACTTGGAATAGTCATAGGAAAGCCCTGAAGAATGGAGATCTGGTTGAGCTGCCAGTCTGTGGAGGGACAGATAATACTGTAGGAAAGGAGACACAGCTCTTATTTCCAATGATATGCCAAATCTTATTTTGCCCTGAAGGTAAGTAGCCTGAAATAAAAAAAAAAAAAAATGTGCCTGTGGACCTGAATACTATGAAAAATTACCTTTTCCTGCACTGTGGATTTAGATCACATTTGGTATATCTGGTCTAATTCAGGGAAAGAAGAACACATGACTTCTCAGAAAAACTTGGAGAAAGGCAACAGATCCCAGAGTTGTACAGAACAACAATGAAGAACATGACCTTCTCATCAGACACATTCTTAACCAGAACATCCAGACCACTCGCACTTACTATAGGGCATGGTTCACAGCTTAATTTTGTACATGTCAGAGTATATCTCCGAGAAGATGTTGACTGGAGGGAGCAGAAACATGTTGTGCATTGATCCACCATCAGGCGTCTCCATGGCTGAAACATTAGAACCAGTTTGTAAGTCAGTGACTGTCTCTTCAGCAAAACTCAAGTAAATGAGCAATTTTATCTAGATTAAATCTCTTTCATTAAATCGTGCATTGCAATTCTTTGCAAGAGAAAACTGAAAATTGATGCCCCCACTTTCCAGAAACCCAAATTTTTGCATCTGTAATTCCACAACAAGCAGCATAGCATGAGACTATTTTTCAAGTAAGCCCTTTAATTCTAAAGTTCTAAAATTCTTTAATTCCTTAACCTGCAAAATGGCATTGGCATTTCTTACTTCACTGCTTACAAAGCTAGCAAGCAAGAAAGGAATCATCCTTGAAAGTGATGAGGAAGATTTTGTCATCAGCTATTCTGACTATGTGTTAGGTGGTTGCCACCAGTTCATTTTTCCCTGAGTGTAGTGAATTGCTTTGCCAATAAGTTTTTATTCTTGAGCCATCGCAACCCACAGATCATGAGCAGAAATTACTTGTTATTGTTCTTGTAATAACACCACTTAGAATTTCTAGAGGCCTAAAAGTTTAAACCTGAGAAAGGAGAAAGAAAAAACAAAAACAAAAACAAACAAACAAACAAAACAGAAACAGAATTACTGAGTGAAGAACTGGACTTGTCCACAGTTACAAGTAAATCAGTGGCTGAGCTGGCACACAATTCAAATTCCCTGAGCTCTCCCTCAGCTCCTTGTTTACTGGATCCCATCACCTTTTCAAAGCAAGCAAAAATGGCATTTAAATGTACAGAGGAAAGTGCCAAACTATTAGATGGGAAACAAAAGGATGTGGAGTTAGTACTTGGATTCCTAGCACTAGAACTCTAAATACAAAGTCTTCCTGCTTTCCAAGTGTGCAGCCTTTCATTTCAACCTCAAAATATTAAACCACTATGGCTGAATGAACAAAATGGGAGAAGCCTATTAAGGATTTTCACAAAGAACTTATAAAACCTAATAAATAAAGTAAACAGACACTGAATATTACTAGATTATAAAAGCTTTGAGTAGTGCTTCAAATGTCAATGGAATTTCACTGTTGACTTCATTTGGAACAGAAATTTCCCATGCTACATACTATGCATCTCTTCAAATTCCTTTTTTTCTTCTTCCACACTAGTAAACGCTCATGGAACAAATGGAGCAAAACCAAGAAGCTGGCCAGAGTAACAGTGTAAAGGTAATAGGTTTGTGGGTAGCTCAGAGCAAATACTCTGACATATACACTGAAGGACAAATGTTCTGATTACCGAATTTTAATTACGTTCTTACTCTGCACCCCAGCACAACAAAGGTCCTCAGGGTTCAGTGGTTTTCTATAAAGCACCAGCAGTAGTAATGACTTTTTTCTTGTTTTGTGGAGGTCTAAAAATAGATCCCCCACAAACACCATGATGGGGTGGTAATAACAATGAAGTGATCCCTGTCTTTTAACAACCCAGCTTGAGACCTCAAGACAGAACCCTTCAGCTTTCTTGGTTTAACCTTTTATAGTGAATATCAGGTCATTAATCTGGAGGGTTAAAAGACCTCAATGGATGTGGGCATGAGGACACAGTCATAACATTTTCCTATGGGAGAGGGATGGAGAGCAAGCGTCACATGAAACACTAGACTTCTTGTCTTCTCTCAACATTGGAAAGCATTTGAACACCAGAGTGATAGTTCTAGTACAGACTACATGGCCTCACAAGGGCATTAAATCCACTGACACTAGTACTGCTCTACTGGTTAGTAGCTCCACGCCCACATGTGCATGCACACTCAAAAGCCTTGCAAATCTGGGGGAAGTCCTCATCGCAGTGACTCGTTTCAAAATATATTTGGTTTTGTTTTGTTTACTATCATAATTTTACTTAATTCAAGCCCTCTAAAAGTAAATGCTTATCACAGAACGCCTCTAGCTCTAGGATTTCACATCAGGAAGAAAGCATCTATAAAGACACAACAGGTATTACAATTGATATCCTCACTGGATCTTCCTTCTAATAGGGCTAACATTCCAACTAAATACAAAAAAAGACAGATAAAGTTGAGTTTATACTAAAAATCACTGTTATGGGCAGGAACATAGGGCTTACTAGAGACATGTTGAAACGAAATCCTCATGCACAAGTGCCTTTAACTTTTGGGGGAAGGTCTTACCTTGATCCAAAGTTTGCATCCCAGATTAGTTCTATGATATTTATTTCATGTATTTAGGGATCAGCATGCAAATGGCTTTAACAATGGCTTTCTGTGAACAAATACAGCTTAGCATGACAGAAATGAGTGAAATAATGGGTTGATACATCTTTTTTCCCTTTAAATAATACACCTATCGTGTTTTCTTGCCTAACTTAGAATGAAATGTCAACATCTGCTAACCCAGTGTTAGTTAGTGCAACAAAAATAACCTGCATGAAGCCTGAATCTACTCAGATCTCCTTCACAAATGCCACTCAGTAAAAGCCTGGGAAAACAGATGAGTGAAACAGATAATCCTTTTGGTAAATACAGCCACCTGCTTGGAAGTCTGCAGTTAAAGCCCACAGCATTGTTAAGAACAGCGGAATGAATGCAATACACCAAATTACTGGAATATAATATTGGTAACCAGATACAAGACAAAAATGTAAAAGGATTAAGGATACAGCCAGTTAACAGAACTGCAGTAAAAGACTCAAAACTTGGAACTACTCAGTGAATGAGTTAATGGAGCAAAGTTTTCCCTTGATATGAAATGAAATTTGAAACCTATTCTTAAAGGACCCAGAATAAAGGTTTTGAAATCCAGGAAGTATAAACTTCTGTGGATACCATATCTTCCTTCCTGACCAGAACTCTGGAACATTCATTGAAGTAGAAAACAGTGTAAGACAAAGCTGTAGTAATGTCAGCTGCTCAAAAGCTTTCAGACATATAGCTAATTAGCTTACAATAAGTCATTAAATAAAGCTAGTTTAACTTAAAAGAAAAGTTCATTAATTTAAGACAAGTTATAATATAAGCTCAAATTCTTTTTTTTTTTTTTTTTTTAAAATCAAAATGCCCATTTTGTTTAGAAATCTTCCAAGATTATACCTCAGGAATTTCACACTCTCCATCCTGAGAAAATATTTTGGTAACTGCATTGCTGAATGCTACCTTCAGTAATGCTTGACACTTGCGACAGCAAAAGCACAGAAGTAATGTAACAGCTGAGGCCTACCTACACCCTCAAAATCTTGCACAAGTAGTGTTTGATAAAATGACCAATTGTCAGGAAGAACAATAAAACATTTTAAAATTTGTATTAAAAAAAAAGACATGAAAAAATTTTAAAGACGGCTTTTATATATAGCCAGATAGCAAATAAGAATGAGTCAAAATGTAGTTTTGTGTCAGCTGGAACACTTTACGAATTAATTTCAAATAGGGAAAATTTTATTAAGATAGGAATTTTTTTCAATATTGTAGAAGCTGAAATATTTTATTTTTAAGTCTTCAAAATACAAATACTTCTCATTTTGCCTTCAACATGACATTTTGTTTCAAAATTCGTTTATGGTTCTTTTTAAAATATTTTAAAACACTTGAAAACAGAACAAAGACTTCACTTGACAGATCAGGTGAACACTTTGTTGGAAGGGAAAAAAATAGCTGTTCACATAGTTCTTCATGGAAGAACAGCATGCAACTGGAAAGACAACTTCTTTTTGCAACAGAGAATATATATATATATATATATATGCGCATATCCTATATAACAGAAGGTTGCAGGAGCTAGCAATTACTATATTGCATGACATTCTCTAAAAGTATGGTCTTTACAAAATGCCACAACTAGTTTTGACAACATGCTATAGAGAAGACAAGTAGAGGAATCAAAGAGAAAGCAGATTATTTCAGATTTTACCACTTTAAACCCTTCTCCCAGTGTTCTGATAAGAAAGGCAAAGTTACTCCCTGGATTTAATTCTACAGGGAAGTAATCCCCACACAGAATGATGGATGCTTGATGACAGGGTTTTAGCTCCAACAAACTGATAAAGTTTTGTCCATCGCCTATGAAAAATATCAAAACCAGAAGAAACAGATGGAGAAAGCTTCCCTCCACCATATTTCAAAAGTCCAAAGAGATTAGGGTAAACTTACCTTTTAAATAAATGAAAAAAGAAAGACATACTTTGACAATGCAGGGATATGTAGGTTAAAAGTTAGGTTAAATGACTAAAGAGGACCTGTTTCCCCAGGGGATGATGAGAATATTTAGAGTTCTTTGACACCAGAGGTGCTGCCAGAATATGGATTTAGGGAAACAATGGACAATTGACAGTGCTCTCCAAAGATAAATCCAGCATAAATGAGATCAGATCCTTAACTCCCATCATTCCCACTGTCATGGGCTGGGTTAAACATGTCTTAATCTATCCATTAAATATGCAGTCAAGAAAAAATTTCCTCTGAGGGCATATCAGCAGGGATCTTGAAAGGAGACAGAGGTCAACCAGTAAGAAAGCTCAGCTTTCCTGTTCCTACTAATAGCCAAGGAGGGATACCCCTCCTTCCACACAGGTGGAGCAAGAGTCTCCATCCTTTTTTAATCTGCCTTATCCTCTAGGTAGAATACGGGAAGTTTTTGCTTCCCCAAGGTGGGCAAGGATCATTTTTGAGATTATCCCTTGCAGATAGTTTCCTGTGTGTTTGGTAGCCTGCAAGTCATGACACAACACAGATTACTATGGTTTCCAAGCACTTTTCTCAAGTATCCTTTCAAGATAAGGAAACGTTACTGTCCCATTTTGCAGAGATACTCATTGTCATATAGAAAGACTGTGGCAGGGTCATGAACTGGACATACACGTGCTCAGCCTCTTTCCACTGCTTTTACCCCAAGGTCCCACTTGCAGAGATTGTGTCTGAACAAAGCTGCCCTGTACACTTATCTATATTCTGGCAAGTTCTTCAAAAGTTCATTCATATATCTAAATGTCTTACCATCACAGCAAATAAAAGGAATTGTGTCTTACCCCAATAACAGTGCCATTCAAAGGACAACCATTCAGAGGTACTGGAAAAGAAGATAATATTCCATTTAGCATTACCATTATCATGACATTACTGAGATTTAATAAACCACAGGTATGCTTTTTTGACTTATTAGAGTTCCAACTGAGGACATTTAGATCCAGTTTCACTGTAGAGGCATAATTGAGCCCTCTTACATTATACCTTGAAAGGTAACAATTTGTCAGAGCTATCCTGAATTCCACCTCCGAATATCCCTTGCTAAGCTGTTTTTTAACAAGTGCATGGCACAGTGTAAATTTTCCCCTCCAGTTCAACTGTTGCACTCACAGAAGACGCACTCATCGGTTTTCTGCAAGTTACAGTGCTTATTTCTCCTCCTCCTTCCACTGCTAGCTCCTCATGCCGTGGCTTGTCAATTAAACATGACTAGGAGTCTTCCCAGACTGAGGCCAATTAGCTAAATCATCTGATTTGGACTTTTGACCCCAGTCTATGCTAGGAAATGGCCACAGCCACAATGCTCAGAGACACGCAGAAGACAGCATGGCTGCATGTAAACTCGCTGTTCATAGCGGGCCCTGGGGAGAGCATTGAACCTCCTAGGCCAAAAGCACCTCAAGTCTTCTTTTAAATGCTTAACAACGCAGGTTAGAGCTGTAGAGACATAGCCTGCTATGTCTCTCTGAAGCAATGCAGAATAGCTTCAATGGTAAGTAGTTCAAAAAGAGGCAGTGAACATCAGTTGTAAAGAGAAAATAATAGCAGCAGGTGCTATTGTACTCAATGTCTAAATTATACAGGAGACTTCAAAGTAGTACTATACTTGCATAACATGCACTTTTGAAATTGCTGTTGAGAAACAGAAGATTAGCACGAGATGATTCATTCTCCAGCGATTCTGTTTGTCATATCCAAAACCTTACCACATCTGCAAGAAGGACAGCAGTCTATTACTTGGTCACAGCGCAGTTCAGTTCCCTCTGGACAGTCAGGCACATCCATTTGAGAGCAAGATCGATTCTTTTGCTGCACAAAAACCTCATTGTTCACACGGATGCACTCATTGATAATGCAAGGATTGAAGGGGGATCGCCACTCTGTGCCAACCTGATGGGAAATTGTAAAAGGATTAAATATAGGCAGCAGTATTTGCGCCACTGGATAGCGGGAAGACCACCATAGCCAACACACTGGTTTGCAAAAAGCACGTTTACTGCGTCAGGAACAGTCTGTCACTCAACAGTTCTCCATCTTATCGCAACAATCAGTTTATAGAACAGTCTTACAGAAGAGTTGAAAGAGGACACAGCAAGAAAGGGACAACAGAGTATAAGGATCTATTACTCCATTTAGGACAACCAAAATCAGTAAAACATGGTGGGACATTAAAATAGGCCTTCTGAAGGCTTGTTTTATGAAGCAGAGCAGAATATTGATCCACATTAAGAAATGCCCTTGATAAAATCAGGGAAGAGGCAGGCTGCAAAATGTTACGTTAACTTTTAAAAAGATGGCAGCAGACTGCCTTTGTAAAAGGAATTATTTAAACGTTAATACCAAGCATGTGAAAATGAGATGTAGATGAAAATGCAGACACACTATAACAAAAAATACTTAGGGAAGAAAAAATGAGGAGAAGGTCCATTATTTTGAACATATTTAACTTACTGTTCCTGCCTTTGTTGAATCCAGAGCTTTGCATAGGATTAAACAATTTAATGCTATGGGGGCAGGCAGAGGCTTGCCAAGGGTACTTGAGTTAGGGACAGAACAAACTGAACAGACTGAAGGAATGAAAAATGTAGGCAAGAAAAGAAACAAATATCCACCTAGCTTTCCAGAGTGGTAGAGTAACTGCAGCACATTTTAAATGGCTGTTGCATACACTCACTGCCCATTGGGTTCTTTGAATCCTAAGGGAAGAAGCACACTGCTGAAAATAAACTGCTATTCTGAGCAGAGAACAAGCATGGTCTGGACCACTGCGGTCTGATCTGACACGCAGCAATCATCTTTAGCAACCAGAGAATAATTCATATTTCTGTCCTCATTTACTTCCTCATATTTCAGTGTGTACCAAGTAGGATATTCGACTTGAATAGGACCAGGAAATTCAAGCAATCTACTACTCCACCTGCCTGTTATTCTCCATTAATTTGTATTACTCTATGAATAATTTAAACAAATAGCTTACAGCCACAGAAGTATGTCCCATTAATATTCTTTTGAGCTAACATTTGTGAAATTACTAATTTTACATAAAAAGATTGCTTCCTTAGAGCCTGAAAGTGGAAGATAGAGAGGGTTTGCTTGTTAGAATCAAGTAGATAAATCACATGCCCCCCAAAAAATTGTTTTTCAGTGCTGCTTGCTGTATAGGAGAAATAACACATAACTTCTTCATCTCCTTCCATGGAACACAAAACAATTCCAGGGCACTTCTGCTAGAAGAGGAATTGTCCATGCCACTACCACCTCACCTCGTGCAAACGAGGATCTGCATCACCCCGAGACCAGAATAGCTGCTCCTCACAGGCAGTCTTCTGGCATCTCCCACAACACTCCCCTTCTTGGACGATATACTTGTATCCCTGTGGGAGAAAAGAAAAGGACTGACTGATCCAGGAATAGAAGACAAATGAGTAGATTAATCCTAAAAGAAAACACTGTGATAAATGCATAATGTTAGCAACTTTCTATCGAAAGGGGAGTTTGAAAACAGAACTGTAAGGCCACACACTGCTATTACAAAATAAACAAGTGGTCCACCCACCTCAGCATCCTGTTAAATGGTTAACATAATCTGTCAAAATAAAAATTAATTTGCACACAACATTAGACGCAGAAATTCTTATCTCATGAGTTCCTGCTTAATATATATTTTGAAGAGATATTCCCTTCAGCCACATCAACTAACTCTAGGTACTACCCTTCTTCAGGTCATGCAAATCAACTAATGGGCCAGCCTTGTGAGGATATCAGCTTCTTTAATCTGGTATTGAGCACCCCTTCTTGGAGTGCAGAAAATGTTGATGGTGCCAAACATTTAAAAAAAAAAAAAAAAAAAAGAAAAAGACATCTGAAATCACCCAAAAACCTCTTCGTTTTGCTACGATCGGCTCAAATATATAATAGCACAAAGATTTGCCACAAGACAGAAAAGAACAATGATATAAACAGACAGAAATGGAAAGGGAAGAGGTAAAAGAAAAATGCTTTTGGAGGACCCTGAGCTATTGCAACAGCATTAAGCAGGAGTCATTCCCAAATATTAGTTTATTGTATATAAGCTGTTTCTTTTATGCATTAGCAAATTGTAAAGTGCAAGTCTTTCCAATAACATGGCCCTACAGAGGAGTGCAAATGTATTTCAAAAATCCTTTTTTTTAATATAATATTATATAAAAGAAAATTAAAGGTAAAAACTGTTCTAGTGGCATTTTGGATGCTAATCAGCACTCATAACTCCCCTTTCCATTCCTGAAACTTCAAGGTTAGGATTCAGTCTGAGCATTCAGACATCTGACTGCCCTGTGCTGAAGCAGAGGAAAAGGGTTGATCAGAAATGCAGTCCAAGAACCAGTTTTGACTGATCATTTCATGTTTTCATCTCCTGAAGCAACTAGTCAAATATTCAAACACTGGAATACTTAAGTGAAAGAAAGCAAGGAGCTTTATTCTAATTAGAAATAATATTTTCTATATTTAATAGCTAAGCAGTCTCCAAAGGGCAAAGCATAACTCCGATTTCAATACAGAGTTGCAGGAAAGATGTTCTGTTCGTGCAAAAAATACCAATGAAAATAAGCATCATTTTATTTTGGTCAACCCCTTTGAACTGAAATTGCTGAAGTATTTGCAACTGCTCCCTCCATTCATGAGCTGTCCTTGATTTGCAATATGACGCACATTAGCAAACCTCAATAATCAGAAAAAGTGCATTTTTTGATAATGTCAGACAATGTAATACCAGACCTAGCTTTGTGGGGAAAGTTGTGCTGTTGAACATTGTGTTTTATATGACTTTTATCTGCTAAATACATGTCTGAAGCGTCTGAAGTACAGGATGCAACTTTTTATTTAGTGGCAAACTCAGAGAAATAAAAATACATGAGCTGTTTGTGCCCAGAATAAACCCAGCATCCTGACTAAGCAAAATCCAGCTGCAAGACCCAAATTTCACTAAGTTGGTTTGAACAGAGCCCTCTAAAGTGCAAACAAAAAGGTGCTATGCAGCAGACTCCAGGTGTGATTTGCACTCCTAAGGCACTAACAAATATGTTGGTTTTGGACAGTTCAACCTGACCGAGTGGCCCTTTGAGCGCTCGGTGTGTTCAAAATCTGGGGGCTCTGACTCCTAAGGAGAAGAAATACAGGAGACCACAGCTCCTGACCTCAGCGCCTGCTAAGCTCCTCCTAAGGCAGCCCCTGAACCACTGCAGCCTACAAACCTGTCTCAGAAGACAAACCTGCAAACTGCAGCAGTCCATGAGCTCCTCAAAAAGCAGAGCAGCCATCTGTACTTGACAAGAAGGTGAACAGTGATTCCCTGCTGTCACAGATCCTCCACAACATGAGAAATATTTCACCATCAGAAACCCCCACCTTTTGTACTCACACCATAGAAATTTGGGCCCACAGAAATAAATAAAGCTTTACCACATAAACATAAAATAATGTTTAAGGTTACATCTAAGAAAAGGAAAATGTATTGTGCATTCTGAGGTGTTTTTTGGTTGTGTTTTTGGTTTTTTGTTGTTTTTTTTTTCCCCCTCCAGTTAGATGACTCATGTACAAAGAGTATATGCTACCAGGATTATTCCTGAGCTGCACAATCTATCAACATGAACATCTGACAAGTCCCAGATACTGTGCCGTCAAAGGTTAATGTTAGACCGAACTAGGCAGACTAAGTATTATCCATCTCTTCCTTTATTATTTTTCATTTTCTAACATATAGAGATGACAGTGTTTGCCATGGTTTGTTCAAAGATCCACTTACAGGGATCCACTTATAGTCAATATTCTGCTTGTCCCCTGCTTTTTCTGGACTGGATCTGCTGCTTTATTCCTCCTCCGCATCTTGCTTTTTTGTTTTGGTTTTGTTTTTTTTTTTGTTTTGTTTTGTTTTGTTTTGTTTTAAAAACCACAGAGTTCAAACTTCAAACAGGGAATTAAAACTCAGAAGAAGCCTTTGGTAAGTGTCTGTCTGTCTGTCACACTGAGAGGCAGATCACAGTCTACAGGACTAAAAAAATCCCCATACCCCGGGAGGTAAGGGATAAGGCAACACAAGGCACCCCTCGCATATGAACAGGTGCACGTGGCTGACTTGGGAGTGATAATCAGCAGCTGCAACAGAGGACCTGACAAGTGCTCAGTTATGCCGTCAGATCAGGCTGTTTTATCAAACACAAATGCTGAGATAAAGCTGATCTCCCACATGGAGGGTGAAAGCATATGGATTAAGACATTCTAGATGGGGTAGAAATTTTGCCTACTTTTGAGCTGGGGCTTGGCTTGCAACAAACAAATGAGAAATGTGGATTAATTCTGTAGCATTCAGAGAACACAGATTTTGGTTTCCTTGCCTACTCAAGGCTACCGGAGGGATCCACACAGGCTACGGCTTGGCATATTTCTGCACTCTTTCATTCTAGGGTTGCTGAGGATACATACTTCACCTTTTCATAGGTGCTAAGCTTTTGGCCAGAAAACTCTGTCAGCTGCCTTTTGGCCAACAAAGCAGGAAAGAAAGAATGGAGATTATTCCTCAACGTAGTATTTTTAAGAAGGCTCCAGTATTTTCCTTTTACATATTGAGATGATAGTACCTAGAGAGGGTTAGAGGAACCAAAGAGAATGAAACCGGCAACAGTAGACTGACAAAAATGCAGTAGCATGGATATAAATCAACGTGAAATGCTGAAAGCAAAATCTTCAGTGGTGATGAATCAGCACAATTCTAGAAATTTACCCCAGGTGAGGACTTAATTCTCAATTTGCAAGTCTCTAGAACACTAAGGTATCATTTCCTAATTTTCATAATAAATTATGCTTTAAAATGCAAGCAGGATGTTTGAAATTACCTCCCACCAAGACTTTCACAGTTTTTAAATGGGATCCTGTGCATTTAATATTCAAACAACAGTCTTCCTTTTACATTAATTTCTTTGACCTCCTTAATAAACACTATTAAATCATTTACTACCATGCTTTACATGCTACTTCAAAGGAAAATATCCATTTGAAATATTGGAGATTAAAGCCATAGATTTTGTAGTCAGCATCCATTGAAAACATCATTCACTATGCCTTTGCACGTATGGTGCAAATATTCTTTATTTTCATTTAACACAGTCATCAAGAGGCTTGAAAATCTAACCTAATTAATTTACACACACTTAGCCAAATGGCTTTGTCTTAAACACTTATCTCAGAAAATTATGCTTCATTCTTCTCATAATCATCTAATACTTTAAATTATTCAATACTTTAAACCACACTCTTTTATATCACTTACAAAGTACCTAACTCCAAGAACACTGACAGAAATTAAGCAAAGCAAGTGTTCCCTTCACATTAGTATACTAGTAATTTTAAGGTGTTTTGAAAGCTGTAATTCATTTTCATGATTCTCTGAAGGGAAGTAGTCTGATGTACTCTCAGAGAAATAATTTCTGAAGAAGCTCCAGAAGGGAGACACCACTCCTCCTCGTGGCACATGCAATAATTACAGCAATTATCTGCTTGCTTTCTCAAAACTTTGGTAAGAGAAAGATAGAAGAGAACAGAAAAAGTGAGGGGACTATGGCATATAATGAAGCAAACTCACATCTGGTTTGCAAGGGAGAAGTCTGTATTTGCTGTTAACATCCTCAGAGAACTGTGGGATTGGTTCATTTTAATGAAACATCCACTCTTTTTCCATAGCATTTCTTTACATTCTAAAACAACAGACAGGATTTGAGTTTGTTTTTGTCATGCTCAGGAGAACAGTAACACCGTTCGTTCATCAGGGTGAAGAAGCTAGTACATGTATTACATTTTTTCTCTTTTGGTGTAGCTAGATAAAAAACTGTAAGCTGTTTCCACAGAAGTCAGATGACACAGTCGACAATGACACTCCACAAATTTAAGACCCGGCAATGGAATTAATAACCACGAGCAGCAGAGAGTTTAACTGTCATCTTAGTAATGATCCATGATTAAAGTATGTCTTTAATGTCAATACAACTTTAAACGTCATCTAGTTGGAACTTAAAAAATAAGCATTAAGGCCAATTCAAACTGGATTACAGAACTTCTGCAGTCCTTGAGATATATATCCACTGAATCAGGAATAAGCAAAGGAAAAAAGAAAATCTGAGATATTCAGGTTCTCCAACAGCTACGATTTTGGTTGTACACCTTTGATAACCATTAAAGGAGCAGAAGAAATGGCAGATTCCCAAAAAGAACTGTCATGGTTTCCACCGAGGATTTTTGTTTTAAAAAAGCTTTTTGACACTACAATACTTAAGGCTGAGTTGTCAAGAAACTGTAGCTCTGCATTAGTAATACTTTATTAGAATAACAGATTATTGATAAAGTTATGGCTCTGAGCCAGATACTTTAGATCTAATATTTCATAATAACTGCCGTACTAGAAATGAGTCTCTTCAACAAATGGAAATGGAAGGGATTCTCTTGCAAAAGCTGACAGCTTTCACATCTGCCCTCATGGTTTTCACTGCATTGGGCATCCTCAAGCTTTCTCACCAAACTACAATCGCAGAAACAGCACTAGTCTGGTTTGTTGTTTGTTTGTTTTATGGATTTGGTTTTTGCTCTGGTGTAGTAAAGATAAGGGCTGGCGACCGGAAGATCACGTGCTGTACGGAAAGAGTTACGGGTCGACCCTCCCTTGTCTCCGCCCCTTATAACATGACACGCCTACTGCTGGGGGTATAAAGCCCGGGTCAGCTGGAGATCTGGTGGGATAACCTTGATGTGTAGTGTTTGCTACACAGTGGTGACCCCGACGTGATCAGGCAACAGTGATGGAGCTCGCGGAACTCATAAAGGTACTAAAGTCGGTAACGACAAGGGTGCTCAAGACGGGGTTTGCGGCAAGGCGGCGCCGGCCTGCTGCACGTGGCGTGTTGATGGGGCATGAATCTCCTGGGAACGAAAAGCCAACAAGTTTAGTTTCGGAGGGGACACAGGCTGGCTGGGAAGGAGTGGCCTGTGGGACACAGACGGAACCGTTGTTACTGGGGGCTGAGCCAATGGAGGAAGGGGAGGTGCAGGGAGACTATGGCGCAGCGGGAACAAAGGAGCTGGGAAAGGTGTTCCCAATACAAGTGGGGAGTTTAGAGCGGCCACTCACGGAACCTTCGGCACCTCCTGCACCGCCGGATCTGCCACTTCCTCAATAACCCTGGGGCGAGTTGCAACAATGTGTGGAAAGGGAGCTGACTGATAGGTTGCTGGATTGGGTCCCGGGGGCCGATGTGGGATCCCAGCGGTATCGCAAACTACGTGAAGGAAGATGGTGGGAAGGAGAAAAGGAAGGCAAAACACCTGAGGATGCCCCATTGTATCCCAGTGATCGACGAGTGCTGGACACACAGAGAGCGGAGCGCAGGACATCGGGGGGGGGGGGTGGTAGGGCTCCCCCGGCACTGCCAGTGATACCTGAGCCACCAGAGGGAACCCCTATCCCTGGGGCAATGGGAAATCAAACTGGTATTCCCTCACAGTGGAGGGAGCCTGTACACAATTACCCCATGAGCTCTGATAGCAGTGAGGGCGAAGGGGGTGACGAGGGATCCTCGATTGTTGCTCATCTGCCCCCGCTTCCGAGACAGACTAACAAGGTTTCAAGGGAACTCGAGGCATTGATCAGCCGATTGAGAGGGGTGGTGGCAAATGCGGAAAGTCTTATGCCAGGGGGAATGCTGAAAGAGAGGGCAAACGGGACGGATTGGCAGATGATTGCAAAAAATTGTGTTTTGGAAGGAGTGCGATTCCAGGCCCCTCCGATTCAAGCATTTCCTATCCGAGCAGCCCCAGGTGGAGGATATGAGTGGCAACCGTTAGATGCAAAGTTGGTGAAAGAATTGGTCACAACGGTGAAAAGTCATGGATTAAATTCCCCAGAAACCCAAGTCCTACTAGACTGTGTTTTTGCAACGCCGCTTGCACCTTTTGATATCATTCAGCTTCCCCAGCAAGATCCAGAACTACTGGAGCTAAGGGAGGGGGAAATGTAGTAAAGATAAGGGCTGGCGACCGGAAGATCACATGCTGTACGGAAAGAGTTACGGGTTGACCCTCCCTTGTCTCCACCCCTTATAACATGACACGCCTACTGCTGGGGGTATAAAGCCCGGGTCGGCTGGAGATCTGGTGGGATGACCTTGATGTGTAGTGTAGCAAAAAGTGTGTGGGTTTTTTTTTTTTCACACCTTCGCAACTGCACATATCTATATGCTGTCCGGCCTTGTTCTGATACGAAGGCTGTAAGTTAAATGATATTGAAATACAGTGGTATTAAGGCATTTGAAATTCTTTGAAAAAGCAAGACACAATTAGCTTAATAGAGTTCAGAAAAGATAATTGTTTTTCAGATATTGGTTTGTTTAACTGAAACTAAAACAAGTCTGACAGTGCAGGGTTTCTGCAATAATGTTAACTCAGCCGTGAGGTACTGCACATACATGCTCTATGCCCAAGGTCAGTCTTTAACTTCCAGACACATTATTAATGATGTCTTTTCTAAAGCAAAAAGAAGACCCCTAACTTCTCATAGCTGTATATACAAGGTTTGCTAGTGAAGACGTTTCTTCCAAATGTAACTGAATAAAAGCAAGGAGAAAGAAGAGAGATCACATACTGATTTTTCTTATCCTCTGTTCTGAATGCAACTGCATAAATGGGACTCATTCCAAAAAAAAAAAAAAAAAAAAAAAAAGGCAGACTTCTTAAAATCAGTTAAAAGGTTTAGGAAAAACAGTGGGAAATAGCCTGCAAAGATTTGGAGGCCTGGCAGAGGAGGGGAATGTGCATGATATATTTGTTTAGAGATTCACTGTATTTCCAGCAAGAAGAAAAAAGCAAGTGAATCTTGTCTCACATGTAGCACTAGAAAACCCAGAACATCATAGTAGCAGCACAGTGAATCAAGCACAGAAGCAGCACCTGTCCCTCTTAGTTAAAGGGTTTTGTAGTTATTGCTGTAGTATGCCCTCCTTTGCATTTCCCACTGACAAATTCCAGCTGGTCACCTGTAATGACACCGGGGCAGTCTGTTGAGTCACAGGCCAACATGAAGACTTTTATCAGCTACTGGACCACGGAGAGCATTGATGTTACAACACACATTTGGAAAACACTTGCTGATTGGTCAGCTGTTTGAATTTTGTGTGGGCTAATGCAATATGTAGCCTAATATTATATTCAAAAGCAACTTGGAGATTTGCATAGCATTAACTAGCTCACCTTTGCTTCTGCACTGAGGAAAAAAAACAAATTAGCTTCTTCTGGGCTTCATGTCACAGTTCAGGGAAGAACAAACCCATGGGGAAAACCCTGGGTCAGCAAAAGACCTGCAGAGAATATTCTGAATCCCACACAGCCACATCTAGTTGCTCCACATGGACCCCACACAGCCTACTGAACTGGCAGATTGTGAACACACCAGACCATGGACTATGGAGGAGCTGCTTCAAGTCAGATGTGCCTTTTCCTGAATGGAATTGGCTAATACCATCAAGAACAATCTCAACTAATCCATGTATATACTGAAAGCCTTACAAAGAGGCAAAATGTATTTGTGGTAGCCTCTGACATTTGCAGCACAACTTCTCTGGCCCCATGGCAGTTGGTAAGGGGTGTGGGTTGTCAGCACTTGGCTGGGCAACCTCTTCTGCCATCTGCTTTTTCTGCAGACCCAAGCTGTGCGTTTCCACTGTCCTCCCTGACCGACCCATCCATGCTAACCTCATGAAGCAAGGACATAGGAATGCTCAGGGATTATGGGTACAAGGTGCTAGATACCAGAGCAAAACGCAACTGTAGGGCATCACATTTAATTTTACAGTGATTTTCTACTTCCTTATTCTCCACATTATGTTAAGGCAAGGAATGTTAGGGATGTAAACTGGGTAGTTTAAAGGAAGTATAAAAAAACATTTTGAACTTGTGTTTGCACAAATGATGTTATGGTCAAAGTCTTCTAATCTATGACACTGGCAAGTGCTGCTGACTTTTAACCAATTCCTTTGACCTTTCTAGAATTCTTCTAGCAACTTCTCGTACCAAGTATCTGTCTCCTCCTGCTTGACCAACTATGTCAATATAACAAAGCAGCTCATACGTCCTTTGTGGGCTTCCAAAAGTAGACCACATAATTTTATAGCACATAGCAGATGTCTGAGCATAATAAAGGCCACAGCATGTGGTGTTATTACTGCTATCATGGACAGAGCTGAGCAATAGACAGATCTGAAATGTTCTTTTCAGAAAGTGAACTTCAGCTAGAACAAAGTCATTTGAAATTGAACTTTAGACATCATGAGTATTATTATGCAAATGGTATAAATGATAGACACTTCAGGATGCAGTTCTCCTTTTACTGAAATATAAAATAAACTTGTCAGTGATTTCCTTGGCAGCAGGATACGATCCTAAAACAATAACCCTAAAATGAAGTCAGTAATGCTCAGGCCTTCTTAGACTCTGTTCCCAAGAAAATTCATTGCTACAACACTTATTTTCTATTTTTCTCTGGTTTCTCTAAACACGCGTGTTTAAAAGTAATCATTTCAGATCCCCATCAGGCCTCTGCTGGCTAATGCACTGGTTTAAATGTTACTCACCTGAGAGCAGAATGTGTTGCATGCTTTGTCATGACACTCCATCATCTGAAGTCCTGTAACATCATCCCTCATACTAGTGCAAGAGCATTCCCTGCACCCATCTTCCCAGGTTGTCCCAACGGGGTAGACTACGCTGTTGTGCACACACACCTGTTGAATGCAACAATTAATACATGAAAGAGCACACTGCTGCTGTAAGGGCACACTGCTGGCTCCAGAAGGCTGCTTTTTAAAATATGAAAACTACCACAAACTTTATGAAATACTTTGAACCCAGTAGAAATGGTACAGGTCTTAAAATTGTGGCCACTCTGTTGAGGAAAGGAAAATAAGGGCAACCAATGATGCTGTTTTATAAAGAATAAATTGGAGATTTTTATCTGCATTCGGTGGAATTGCCCAGGGTCTGACTCAGTTTCACTGGAAGTACAACATGACACAATATTTAGAGATAATAAACAGTGAGTCTTGTAGAAGGATCCACGCACACAAAACTTCTTCCAGCTAAATCAGCTGATCTGAAAAGGTACTACTTCAAGCTACAAGTATTCATTCTCTTGTATCCTTAGGCCATCACAGCTGCCACAAAAGTACTGCCATCTCTAATATTGCACTTCCTATTAGTAAATTTTACAATATGTTATTAAAGAGATGAACATCATTTATTTTTATAGATATAGCAAGTAACTCACAAAGACATAAAATTACTTATGCAAAGTCATGAACTACTTAGGAACAGAAAATAAAGGCTAGATCTCCTGAGGTGCAAGACATTATAACCCAATGTTAAGCTGTAAGGTAAGGTTGCTTCAACGAAAAGGTTACATTGCCCTGCAACTTCTCTAAGCAACCTTATCTTAAAGGTTAACATAATATAGCAACTTAATTAAAGGTTGGCAAAATAAGGAAAAATATATCCTGGTGAAACTTGTAAGAGAGTCAGGTATTAATTTGGCAAAAAGTGGCAATATAGTTCATATGAGATACAGTGCCTCCTTAGGCAGAGGCAAAGGTAATCAATGGGCACAAGGAGTTTAGGTCTAAGGTGTCTCAAATATTTCAATAAAGTTAGTATAGGATTGAAAGAATATATAGTAACCGTACTGACCCAAAAGCATGTCTCAAAAAATAGGTTGGTTATGTCAGAATAAATGGCTGTAATAAAACAAGCAACAGTGTGATGCAAGTGTGTTTCTCTCAGACACATGTAAATTTAAAATGCCCTGGCATCATTATCCAGTAGTCTCTTTGGGGGCTTGTTAATGACTGACTTTGGTGCTGTCACTCCATGTACAAAAAATACTTTCATCTGTGGAAATCACACTTCATTCCCCTTACCGTGCCTGGTACACAGGTTGTAGATACACAGCCGCAGTCATTGGTGAGAGATCTGGATAGATATCCCAGAGGGCAGCTCACTGTTGAGTTAGTGCAGCTGCAGGTACACTCGTATTTATCACAGCACTCGGTCTTCTTAATAGTCAGCTCTCGATGCGGTGGGCAGGAAGGTCTTTGAACTAAGCTGCATGCTTCTCTGTTACACGCTAGCAGAAAAAGGTAGGTACCATGTCAAGCACACAGCATTTCAGAGTGCCGTGAGTGAACAAGACAGTTCTCTGGCAGCAAGGCACTAATTTGCTACTGCAAACTGTTACAAACCTACTTAAAGACTAAGAAGTAATGCAGATATAAAAGAGCCAGGTCAAAAATTGTGTTGCAGGTTCAGGAAAAGTTCCTACCCTGCCAAAAAAATTCTTGTTTCATATACAATCAGAAAGATTTATAAAATAAGCAAAAGGGTCAGAGCACACACGTCCAAGAGTAAAGTGTTTCTCTTTTCCTTAATTCAAAAGCGTACTCAGAAAGTGCCAACACCACCCTTCTTCCAAGTCTCTGAAATAATTAAATTTCCACTGGCTCCAAAATTAAACCTTTCAGAGGGAAAAAATAACGTCTAAAGGAAGTTGTCAGTGTTGCTCAAATGCAACGCTCCAGTGTCACTCCCTGCTAAAAACAAAACAAAACAAAACAAAACTTACCACATGTGTAATTTGGTCTGCATTCTCCAGGGTTGGTCAGAGCAAGTTGCAGGCCAAACTCACAGACAGGGGCAGGAGGCAAATCACAGGAAACCAGGTCACAGACTAAGAAGAGAAATTGAGAGAGTGTTTAAGACCACGTATGACTACTTAGTTATCAAGAAAAGACATACACACGCATGCATATCCCCATTAACCTTCTTTTCCCTACACTCTATTGCTATCCTAAAATACGAAGTAAGTTAGACTTCAGCAGGTCAGAGTTTGTTTTCAAAATAGCTTAGGGAACAGTTCAAGTTTGGGTTATGAGGATTAAGGTTCTAATGTTATATTTAATGTGCAAATATAGACCATGCAAAAATAGGTACTTGAAAAAAGACTATTCTAATGTCATTTCAACAAAAACAAATTGCTCTGTTCCCTTCTTCATCTCTTACAGAAAGCCAAGTTTGACATGAATTGAGACTCACATCCTCAGGAGTTGTTTCTTTTTCCACATTGATGATTGTACAGTCATTCAGTGGTTAAAAAATTGAGTATTGCATTAAACAAAAACACAGATTGTATCCCTTTGAAGCATTTCGTAAAAATATGTACCAAGAAGACTCCAACAGTTTATGAGAACCTACCACACTCGTACTCGGGGCAGCACTGACTGGGGTCCCTGCGCAGACGAGGGACTTCACAGGGACCACACTGAACAGCTGGAGTAAGAAGAAAACATCCATAAAACAAGTTTGGATAAGAACTAGAAAACTAGGTAACAAAAACATCAATTAAAGTGCAATTATACTTAGAGCTAAACGAATTTACGTTTGGCAGTAGGGCAAGGTCGGACGGTGCAGTTTACTTTCTTGTTATCGAGACATGTGCAGATCTTGCAAGGCTCATTAGCAGGAATCCATGTTTCCATGTGCTGCACAAAAAAAAAAAAAAAAAATCCAGGTTGTTAGAAAGAAATCAAATATTCTGGCCACTGGCATGTTGGCGATGGGAGTGGGTGAGGTTAAGCAACACCAATTTAGAAAACCAGAAGGCTATATGCAGCATTGGTTGGTTGCTCTGTTAACAGCAAGAACCTAAGGAGACACATAATTCTGAAATGACTGTAGTGTACCAATTTAGCAAAAGATGTAAAGAATGCATGAATGGGATGAGGAATTACTATTGTTTTAAGCATGAAAAATGCTCAGATGTTATAAATGCAATTGCAGGCTATTGTGAGTAACAGTGGACTCATGCAACTACATACCATGATTGGATGTTCAGTGGTAATAAGAGAAACAACAATATTTTGGGAAATACATAGAAGTGGCTGCTTTCCCAAATTAGTAGTACTTAAACACAGAGAAATAAACAGTGCATATTTTTTAGTAAGAATATGTGGGGTGTCATCACGTGATTTCCCAGTGGACTGCAGACTGAAAAGCACCATAGCAAGCCCAAATCTGAAACTATCGCTGCGGTGGTTACCTGAAGGTAATAAGCACATTCAGAAGTTGCCAGTAAAGTACATCAATATTCAAGCACATCTCTCTCTCTCTCTTGAGAGAGAGGAAAATAACTGATTTTAAAGATGTAGTTATCTATAAAGAACTATCTACATGTAAACTCCATGTGAATAGGTAGGTAAGAGTGAAAAGATGCATTATGGGACAATAACGTTAATTTGCACAATCGATCCAGGTTCTGGGTGAGAACATGTAGAGTAGGCTAGGATGCCACAAAGGCAAAAGGTGCCATCCAGAAAACTCTAGAGTGCAGTTTAAAAATAACAGTCTGCCGAGATCTGTAGTAATAAGAAGAAAGGAAGGAAATATCTAAGCATACTGCCACCTGTACCCAGAGGTATCTATCTATTTTAAGCTATCACAGGAGCATGAAAAGACAGTTTACTTTCAAAGGTTAACCGCATGGCAAGGATAAGACAGCAGGCATGGTAGTACAAGCCAACCAGAGGTTTAACAAAGCTTAGCATCCAAATCACATAGGGTTGGTTGATCTACAGGAAATCTATTTTAGTCAAAGAAAGCTTGCATCAATGTGTTGCTAGTAAAAAACATTATCTCAGGGCTTGGGAAAACTCAGAGCGCTCTGCCAGAGCATTCAGTGGCCTCAGGGTTAAAAAGTCCTGAGAAGGCAGCTGATAGAGAATGCCTACATTTGCAGGTGGTGATATGAAAGGCATGTGGACATTTCAAAACACAGAGAATCACAACATTTGCTCTAACTTTTTCAGCAGCCTCAATTTTCAAACAGGTTTTCTTCAGCATAAGTAGGAGTCTCTTTCTAATACCAGAAGAAATGACAAGAGATAGCATGCTGTTAGTAGAGCTCTATGTAGGTGTTGATACTGAGAAGCCTGTAAGCCCAAGCACGATCTGGGGTAGAAAGGAACCAAGGAAAGAACACCAGCGGGAAAGAAGGGGGTTAAGGAAATCATAACCCACGACCAGTTGCACTGCCTGTTGTATTGCTCACACAGCTAATCCTGCAATGGTGGAGATGCAAAACGGCTGTGTGAGCTGATCCTCCCCTGCCATCCACCTCCTCATCCACACAGCAGCTGCAGCTAAGCCTTGCCATTGGGGTACAGACAAGAGGTTTTCAGAGTTAAAACCCCATTAAGGGGCATGCGACAACTCATGAATTTCAGAACTTCTGCAGAAACAAGTAGATATCATGCAGACGTTATTCCCAAGATGTATGCTGAGCTTTTCTCCACGAGGGCTTGAAACAATTATTTAAATGGAAAATGCACTGCATTGCCTCAGGATTCAGGGATTTAAGGCACACAGATCCTAGGCTTTAATCTGCAGTTGCAATAACCATTTCATATAGAATCATAATATAATAACTAGAGTTCTCAGGCTCACCAAGAGTTGTGCACAATTGATCTGTGTGTAGGGCAGTAATTATATATATTGCAAGCTATTTTTTCCTTCAAGAAAAATAATGATTTTTTTTCTATTCCTTTTATTACAAAAATTACTGTGTTTTTTTTCCCTTCCAATTTACCAACTCTATAAGCACTACACAAATCCAATGATACTGTATTTAAAGCAAAGATTCAAAACAGAACACAAAGAAAAAATCATGACCATATGTATGGAGATACTGTAACCTTAAAATAAAAGCTAGTACAAGGTCCATGTGCTCAATCCTTCAGAAAATTCTAACCTTTTGTTTTGATAAAAGTCATTTGGATAATGCAGTTGTGGAACAAAAGAACACACTTTCCCTATGTCTTCCCTCCTGCTGCCAAAATCTATAAGGTATGTACACCTGAGAAGGGGGCTAAAATGCTGTTAGGCTCCTGTACCAGCCCCTTGCCCAACAGGAGGAAACCCTCAAAATCTTATTTCGTGAATACTTTTTCAGCGCGCTGTGTTTTGACAGTACCAGCAGGCAGCACCAAGGCACAAGCCATGGCAAGGTGAGATGCTGGGGTCAGCACCCTCAGACCCGCGTGGACCTGTCCTGTGCGAGCGCAGGCTGCACGGACACATGCAGGGCTCCTGCTGCAGACCTGCAATCTGTACAACTCTTGCATTGGCAAAGCAGTGCCTGAAACACTTGCTTCACTTAGTCAAGTGTATTGCTCACTGGTACCCTATCACCTAAGAAAGGTGTTTGCTCTGTTAAGTCTGATGCTTTTGTCATTATGTTGATCAATGCAAACAATACTTAAAAGAGATGGTTTAGCCACAAATAGTCTTTTCTTCCTTTCAGTTTAACTGTAAATGTTTATAACACTTTTCTTGCCAAACTAAATGCGAGTCTAAATTTGTGTGTGTAAAATGAAGTTATTCAGAGCACATACAGTCAATTACTTTTTTAAATCTATCTTTTTACTTAAAGAATAGACTATCTACACACACACACACAGAGAATTCTGTTATTTACAGAAGATCAATGTTACAGAAATGATGATGTCTTTGACAGCAGGTTTGGTGAGTATAAGACAAGACCATCCAAAAATCCCCTAAGAATCTAAAGGCCATAAAATACTGAAATTAAAGCTGCTGCTTCTTAAAGTCTCATAACAAAACCACAGATTTAACAGGACTGGCTGACTTAGGTGAAAACTCCCAGAGTTGAGTAGCTGGGGGTGAAGATGAACAACCCCTGCTACTTGGAACAGGGGACATGGGGAGGAGCTCGTGCACCCACTGTGGGATGCTGAAAGGGAAATCAACAGTCTCTTTCACTGCAGTCTGGCACCCAGCCCCCATAGCTCTTCCCAATCACATTCTGTCACAGAAAGGTCTGACTTAGGCTGGGAAAGTGGATTTTCAGTAAAACTAAAATGATGAATTTCATCAAAGGAATGATTCTCATTAAAAAAAAAAAGAGGTAGGCTAATATAACTTGACATAAGGTCATCTTGGTCTCACAGCTCCACACTAACCACTGAAAATATTTCAATAAGCTTTGCAAAGAAAATAAGATACATTTTAAGGAAGGGTTCCAGATTTATGATTAAATTGTCATTTCTAGTAAAAGCCTACTGAATGGAGGTGTTTATCTTGGTAAATGTTGACTTATGCCATCCCTCCTCTCTTCCCTCCAGACCTCCCTCCACACAAATTTGTCATGCATT
Source organism: Nipponia nippon (assembly GCF_047370975.1). Classification (NCBI taxonomy): domain Eukaryota; kingdom Metazoa; phylum Chordata; class Aves; order Pelecaniformes; family Threskiornithidae; genus Nipponia; species Nipponia nippon. The sequence goes on along the minus strand of NW_028262347.1, from coordinate 82,195,646 downwards.
TCCGGGTCTGTACAGTCCCAGCTGTGAATTTTATATCCATCCCTGCCAATTTCACACTAGGGGAGCTACACAGGGCTGACAGCCGGCTGGTTATGAGGAACTGGGCTAGAAAATAAAGCATCCAAAGGGGAAAACAGTTAGACTTATAAAACAGATTTACTTGCAAAAGTACGAACCCCAACCACTTACAAAGGTAAGCTGCTAAGTATAGAGTTACCTGATGGTGTGTGCCATCTTCACTGACACATTGTGTGCAGATTTCTTCATCAACACAGCTGTCATTAAAAATCACCTGTCTGTCTGGACAGAAGCAGCCTTCTGTGGGATAATCCTTGCAGACACTGAGTTTGGTACTATTCTCACAGTGCTTTATGCAGGCTTTGTGGCAGTGATCGTATGTCAAATATGTGGGACATTTCATTGCTGAGAAAGACAGAAAAAAACCCTCTTTAGATAAAGAGATCTGAAATGCAGAGAAATGTTTCCACTCATACTTTCTTTAGAATTCTGTTCAGGTTTTTGAAAGCCATCATCTGATGAACATATTTTGCCCTCTGCAGCCACTAGCATCTTTGAAAACACATTTTTAAAACTAAGACAATCCACAGTGGAAAGTGATTGAAGGCATTTGCTTAAGTTACAGCCCATGCAGAAATCATCAAGCCACATTTTCAGGTCACATGAATCAGCAAAGTATGACTTACCCTGATAATGATACAATGGCTTACATGACCTGAACGTCTTGCCTAACTTTGTATTCAACACTGGGCAAGAGACATAAGAATCTGGACCCACCTTTACATGTATTAGAGAAGCACTGGTAACAGCGCATGGTTAGGAGATATCCAGGACAGACTAAAGTGTTGAACAAAGATTTTTTGACAACTTGATAGGTGGCAGTGTTCCCAAGCAACTAAAGAAAGCTAACAAACAGAAGATTTTGGTACTTCAAATCTGAACCTGCTGGATTTCTGCACCTTATTAACTGAATTGCCTTATTAACAGAATTAACTGAATCAGGGGAAGTTGCATTCCCCCCTAAGCCAACATATAAAATTTTTGCTGATGAGTTCACAACACTGAGGGTGTTGTCTCTAAAAGCAAACATAAAACTAAGGCTATAGCTATTCAAGAAGCCTATGGACACAGCTTCCATACTGCGTACTCCCTTAAGTCTACTTTATTTTTCTCTACAGCTTCAATTAGGAAAAATGTTTCTTATTTCCCAGTTTGTGACTGCTGTGAGGTTTATAAAACCTTATTTCAGTCCCCTAACAAAAAAACACTGAAATAAAATTACTGAATGAAGACCTGAGCTCCCAACCAAGCAAGCATTCATCAGCTGAACTGTTTACAACATCCCTCCTAGCCAAAGGAAACAGAAAATAAATGTCTTGAACGTTAACCCTTTTCTATTTCAAGCCATGCTAAATCTGATTATTTCTGGTGTGCTGGAGTCTATGGTTGTATGTGTGGATAACCATCATAGTTCAGCAGATGCAGAGGAACTTGAAAAGCCACAGGAACTTCATGGAAAGTCCAACCCTGTTATGAAATGCTTTGGCTGGATTCTGAAAACACAAAAAGGTCTATCCAAGTAAAACAGGAGAAATTGCCTGCTTATAAACCTAGCTACCTAGACTATACTGTGTTTTCCAGAAAACTTATTCCCAGAAACAGTTCTGTAAACAAGGTGACTACAGTAAGCACCAGTGCTTATTGCCTGTGATCGTCTCACATCAGCTCTAATGAATGTGTGAAAATACATCCACAGCAACTGTTAAGGTAGTGTTTCATTTACTTTTTTATTCCAGTGTCAGTAAATATACTCAGCACACTGGCTTTCATCTTGCTTACTTACCACTAGCCCTAAAGCAAATCTAGTAAACCTCTGCACAAAATTAGATTAATTTATTTTAGAGTTTAATGCTGATGCCCATCACTGTAGAACCTGGACAGCTCCCAGGCAGAATCAATACCACTGCTAAAGCCTCTGATGTACTTCATGTAACATAGCCCCTTCTCCTTCCTCCTCTTTGGCTGGCATTACAGAGCCAGGTGTGTGAAAAATGCAATGAAGAACCATGCCCAGGACTCCAGATATGCTATCAAAAAGCCTATGTGCCTGTGCAAAATGGCGATGTTTTTTCAAGGAAAGAAGAAATGAGGTGGTTATGTTTTGCAAAAGAAATATAAATGAGGTCATGTGAATGCCCTTGTTTTGAAGTCACCTTTCTCCTTGGGGGCATAAGAATGAAGCATGCATAAGCAGTGTCCAGAGACAGGATAAACTCCATCAATGTCCAGAAAATCATCCTAACCATCCTTTCATCCTATTGGCACAATGACAACTAGTCAATCGTAGAAAGCCACCTCAGACTCATTACCTCCCTTGTGCTCCAGAGGTCTGGCCAGGTCCTACGTGACCTACAGGTAACTTGGCTTTTTGTATGGAAACTTCTGCCAGAGTTATGGAATGTGAGGAGGCACGAAGGACTCCCCACAGCCAGCCTCAGAAGCAAGTATTTCAACAAGCCACCTTCCTGGCTGGCTATTTCAGTGCTTACCTCAAATGCCTATTGTTTCTGAATGAAAAGGAAAAGACTGTGGGTATTAGCAAAAGGAGAAAATAAGGCTGCAAATCAAGTAATAGAAGAGTAATTCTTCTTCCAAATGAGTTTCAAAAGAAATCTACCCCATATACTAGCCTGTGTGATTCTACTATGATAATGTATTCATATTGTATTCTCAGTTTGTTGGCTCCATTAAAAATGACCTTTTCTTTCGAACAGGGAACAGAATAGTAGAAGAAAAGCCGGGGCGGGGGGGACGGGACGGACACGACATGACAAATTTCTGTAAATCTCTGATAGCACATTTGAAGGGGTCATCTGTCACATTTAAGTATTGACATTTCTTCAGCTGCTTATTTTTCTATTACAGTAGCTATTCCTAGTAGATACTGGTTGGGAGAAAATAGCCTCTGTGAGGATCTGCAGAAGGTGCAAGTCCATCAAAATAAAATAAACTTAACAACTTCAGAGTGATAGTTTGCACTGGGATTCACTTCGAATTTGTGGCTCAAACAGATCAGACAAGACAGATCATCCTTGGTTAAAGTACTAAATGGATATTTAGAGGAGGGGTGTTTTTCAAGCTGCAATACATGTAGAAAGGCACACTTCCTTTCAGGTGACAATGCCACTCCTTTCTTATCAGTAGTATAATTTAGCAGTTACCTAGCTCCTGAGGTCACATACTGCTGGCTTGCCTTTTGCCTCACTGCACTGTGATGTGCAGCCAAAAGGACAGCTAAAACCCCAGTGCTGATGAAGCTGGAGTGAATAACGCACCAGGGCCAATAGCTCATCAGATGCCAGGCAACCTCCCCACATTGCTCAGGCACAGTTTTCTTAAACCTCCCTTAACAGTCTTCTTTACACAAAGGAGTATGTTTAGGAGGGTTTTTCCAGTGTTCTTGGAGTGGTTTCAAGGCCACATTAAACCAAATTAGATCAGTGCTGCCATCAAAAGGGGCAGTCCCTTCTCTGCCTTAATCTCTTCACCTCAGCTGCTCCTTCCTGCTGGCACTATTTTTTCCTTCAGAGCTAGTTTTCAGAGCTCACCAAGAGGCATGTGAGGACTAAAGCCATCACAGCAAAAGGAGTTGGAATGCATGGCTGGAGATGGAAGAGGAAGAGAAAAACTTTGTCCCAGATCAGCTGAAGGCAGTCGTAAAGCCACCCCCGTACTGTTGATTTCTAAGTCATGGTTTAAATCCTTCAGCTGTTATGGTCCTCACCAGAATGCCTTGCTTACACAGCAAACAAACTGCAGCAGATAATCTCAGTGTAGCTCCACTACACAAATCCTTCATTAGCAGAGGTGGTTTCGAGGTTTCTTGTATCCCATTGCTTCTCTCTCCTCCTCCTCACCTTCATTCTTGCTTCTCTGCCAAATGTCACTGCCCCTCAGTTGAGCTGCATTTGCTTTCTAACCTGAGCCTGCAAAACAACCCAATGAAAGACAAAATACAAAACCCTCCAACAACCAGAATGGTTCCTGAAAAAATGTTGTTTCCAAGCAAATATTTTTCCAGGAATCCCTGCAACTGCTGAGTGCTACCAGCATCCTCCTCAAAGAACCACAGCTTTCCTGAGCAGTACCAACTAGCTATTTGTTTCACACACCATGCAGGCATCAACTACCTATCTAAATTTAATTCATCTGCAAACTAGCATTGGCAAGTACCTAGAGGGCATATCCACATTGCACATAAATGAGCTTAAAGAGCTGCTGAGAAGCACTCATGGAAACATCAGCATATGAAGATTAACAACTGCTATTGCTGCTGCTGTCATTTATCTTCTGAGTATTTCTGCTTCCTGAGCAAAATTTGCTAACTGCTAGTGTTACTTGAGCTACACAGTTCAAAGCTGACTTGGTCACCTACACATGAGCTGCCATTTCTTTTCTAACTGCAGAATGAATATATCTCAGTCCATTCATTAACCACTATATAAACAATCCTATTTCCAGGTGAATAAAGCTCCCTCTCCACACAAAGCTGAATCCCAACATGTGTCAATAGTAGCAATGCAGTGATTTGTTAGAAAACCCTACAATCTTCACATTAAGATAAAGCTTGTACTGTCACTGAAGTGGAAACCCTATTCAGCTGGCATTCACTGTGAGGGTGAGCCTGCTCAAGGGGTGCATATTCTATGCCTCCGGGTTACGTGGCTATCAGTGGAAGCTACAGGCTGCAGCACAAGTCTACTAAGTCTGGGGTCTAGAAAAAAATAAAATTAAAAAAAAATAAAATATCTTCCTAACTATGCATTCCCACCTTGGAGTACAGTTTCCTTCCATCCATTGACACAAAGCTGGAAGTCTACTCAACACATCTATCCTCCCAAAAAGGAGCAAGGAAAGCTCAGGCAGTGGAACTGAATGAGCACAGGATGAGAACAGTCTCTGTCTTTATGTACTCACTCCAGTGAGCGTATTTACCCATCCAGGCACAGCAGTCAGGAAGGACTTGTACTGCTTGAAATGTCCCAATATGGCATGACAAAACTCCAAATCAAACCCTAAAAAAATGACAGGGATTCACTGGAGTGGGGGGAGGGAAGCAAGGTACTCCAGAACCATGCCATTGTTATTGAACATGTAGTGGTAGAGTGATTAAGCTGCACTGTCTCTTTAGTCATTAATGCAACCCATATGATGTCCCTGTAATTGGCAATTTTATTTTTGGCAGTTGCACACATGCACCTGCTTGAAAGAAGATGATGATGGTATTGTTAGGACACTAACGACTGTTTTATGCAACTAGTGTTAAAATGGGCAACTCTTGGCTATCCTTGTACATGCTGTGTAACAAGATGGGAATTTGAAAACTGCAGAGAGTTATTAAGGTAATCCACTGACATTCAGCCTTGGACATCACAATTTGCAAAGTTTGACTGAAGCACTAAATTTGGAAAATGGCTGGCAGTATTCTCCCTCTGGTTTCTAGGACTATATTCCAAACAGACTGTGTTGTTTCTTAAAAGATTCAGTCTGCAACAGCAACATGTTCTTCAATAACCAGTCCTGGAAAGATATTTAAGACAGTAACTGGAGGCTCCGGCCAAATTCAAATTCACATTCTTGACTTCCTATCCCATCATTCCCTCAGTATGAGTTTAAAACATGAACAAAAACATGTACTGAGTTCTTGCTGTATCATGCTTTTAGGATGCTGGTTCTCCAATTCCGAAATGAAAAGTACCTGGGCAGCAAGAGGGAAAGAAAGCAAGGCAACAAGAACTGACTAAACTGGAGAGGCAGGAGATGTGAAAAACAACTGGGATATCAAGACACTATGTGAAGGGCTAGCTGGGAAAGAAAATGCCTACATATATACACGCACATCTCAGCTAGATACCTGACTAAACCAAAAACACTGTGAGTGAATATCTGAATGTCTGTAACCATCACTACAGACAGACTAAGAGCAGAAGGTATAGAATAAGCCACCTCAAGAGTTACTTATTTGTACTTAACTGTATGGCAGATCTTTAGGTATGCCTCATAATAGGACTGTCGGGAGAAAAAAAAAAAAGAAAACAGAAGAAAAAAAAACAGGAAGATAGGGCAGAACTTCTTATGTCTATAAGAATTTAGGGGAGTAGGTATACAAAGCGACAACCGTCTGAATTTAGTACTAGCATGCTTGTCCTGCTTCTATTGGGCTCTGAGCAATTTGCAAGACTCACATCCTGCTATACAGCTTTCTCACAGCACAAACTCTTCACCTCCAAAACACAAGCAAAACACAGCCAGAAGGAGAACCAGATTTGAAAGCAAATTACATCTGGTTTGATCGGTGTAGCTGGCATGTGCTAGCAAGAAAAGACACCACAGAGAGTGGCCGTTTCCCCATTGTTCACTGCATTAGAGACTTAAATTTACACTGGCTCTTCCATTACAGTCTGAAAGGTTTAGGCTTTGGTTGCAATGTGGGGAATTCGCAAAACTATTACAGTGAAAAGTCTTATTTTGTGCCATTATGTGCAGCTACGACAGTGACAGGCTGGGGAGCAGTTCCACTAGTCAAATTTATGAGTTTCCCTGCCCGCCTTGTACAGATCCTCCAATGTCTTTACCAGAGCAACAATATCTGCAGCTAAAACTGTCCGGCAGAATCGGAGCAGCCTCTCAGTCCAAACCTGGTCCCATGATGGTTCGGTGGCTGCAGAGTCAGGTACTATCACATAGCTGTGTTTGCCTGTGCACAGCTTTCACAGTGTTTTTATTTCATAGGTTATCCCTCCAGCCTTGCAAAACTACCTTGCATTTTACTAGTTAGCAGTTTACTAAGAAACATGTTTTCCATAATATGCAACTTAATGGATGACAAACCAGTTACCAGATCTGCAATGCCACTTATATGGGAAACTCGATTTGGAACTTCTGCCCCATTACATGGTATTCAAAAACCAATATTACACTGACAAGATGGTCATTGTCACCACTATCACCAAGTCAGACAGTTTCTATATCACTTTTAATGTATCATAAACCCCTTACGACAAAACTCCGGTGTTCTCCAGTCTACGCAGACCCCGTTTTCCCTGCAGATGTGAGCGTAGGAAGTTATCATCTCGCAGGCTTCATCCTCATAGCAGCTGCTTTCTGCGCAGGCCTCATAGAACATGTTGGGGGAGATTACCCTGTGGCACTCTGCAAACCGATCTGAGAGCAGAAGGTGGCAGTGGCTCGTTGCATGCTCAGAGCATCTGTCTTCTCTCCGGATTTCACAGATCTTCCCTGGCTCTTCCACCGTCCAGTCCTGGATAAACACGCTGCTTTCAGAAGTGACAGAGCCATCGCGTAACGTGAAATCATTGATGTGGTTCTGGTCACACACCCCTAGGAGGGTGAGTAAAAGGAAAAGAAAGAGTCTGAATACAGTCAGCAATAAAACAGACCTAGAGAAAACAGGCACAGGACAAACGCAGCTCATTGCGGCTGCCTGGTGAACACCAAGGGGAAGAGTAACAAATCATATTCCTTATAGCTATTATCAATGAAGGCATAAAAACACTGGGTCTTGTTTCCCATTTCCTTATTACAGGAGGTATAGGTTAGGCCACAGAGGTACAGTCTATACAATAGATTATACCATAGAGGATACCATAGAATTAATTCTCCCAGGTAGTAGTACCCCTCATAAACCTTTCAACTCCACTGCAAGCATAGGACATGTCTCTCATATAGATGTATATGTAAGAACCTAAAGTTAAAGCCTCATCCAAAAAAAAAAAAAAAAAACAAAAACCAAACCAAAATCTCCTTGAAAAGATAACGATATAATGTGAAATAGGTAAAATATAAGAGAAGTCTAGCCTTGCTCTTTCTAAGGTATTACTGGGAGTCAATGAACTGTTACATTGATGGCCATAGTAGAAAAATCTGCATAGATTAGCAATGTGCCAACAATGGGGGATCAGTTCAGCCAGAGAGTTTACACGTTCAGGACTACGCAAATTCCAATAATACAAATAGCAATTAAAGCCCAAGTAGAAAGCTGTTAAAATTACTAGCTTTCAAACTTACCACAAAGCCCTTGTGTTCCTGAAGAAAAGCTCTTTGAATTAAGTTTAAGAATAAATTCATTGTTTCTTGGAGTAAATGTGAGATTATGTCCAAGATGGGAGAACTTGATTTCATGCATTATTGTTCCATAGACAGTGACTTCAAACAAGCTGCTAGAATAGGGAATATGAACTCTTTCACCGTTAACAGTGACCTGTTTTCGAAAAGGCAAGATCATAACATCAGTTCTAGCAAGCCATTAAAATCAACCCAATCTTACGGTTGAAGCACATTTTGACTTCACAGGTACTTGCAGATCCACCTGAACCTGGACATAAGAACCAGTTTTGCAAGCTGAAACTTTCTATTGAGTCTAAAAATGCGCAGAACTAATTGACCTTCATTCTGTATATTATATGAACAACTTTTTCAACGTTTTCCCATATGAGTGCATTCCCTCAGTATCACATATATACAGACTAGCAATCTAATGCCATGAAATTAAAATGCTGCCTACAGACCCTGATTATCAATAAACCTCAGTGAAAGTCAAGGCTGTTTATCACTATGCAGAACTGAGTGCAGGTGTTTTGGTCCATCCTATTTTGCTACATACGAGTCAGAAGAGATCACATTTGCAGGCTAGCTGATTCCTGTGTGTCCGAGGAACCCAGAGACTGAAAATGTGTCATATTGAATTTGAATACTTCTCTGCCTATAAAATAGATGTAATACGTACTAAGCTGGCCTTTCTTCTAATGCTGAGGTACATCTGCATACAAGGTAAGAACCAACTCACTAGCTCTTCAATTAGCCAGTCATGCATAGGTTTGTGAAGAACAGACTGGTCTCCCATGCAGCAAATGATAACTGTGTAAAGGACCTCTGCCAACAGAGGAGAATCAGTGCAGTATGTCCTGTCTATAATCCCTGCATTTCTGGCAGAAGTGTCAGGGAGACACTGCCAAATCCCATGTTCTTGACATTGTCACACCCACATAACAGGGAGAACAAGAAGAGAAATGTGTCTGGCTTGTTATGTGAATGGAGATTGTATCATGAAATAATTGAAATAAGACATTTGTTCAGAAGCCTAAGAATAGGCTGCAAGGGGAACAGAAACTGGATAAAGGGAACAAATTTGTCCCCGAAACCTGAAATTCTATTGCATGAGCAGACAATGCACAGTCACTTCATTGTGTTTAGCTTACTGCCATGTCACTGAAGAGCTGAACAGATACTCCACGATGTTTCACTTCAATGGAGTCCATGCAGTTCATCTTCGGTGTTGCTCTGCATGGTCCTTCATGGAGGAGAACTTCAACATCATGTTGCATGTCTCGAAACAAGGTGTAGGAGCAATTGCCAGTCAGCTTAAAATTTAGCCCATCAAAAGTGACAATATGTCGAGATGAACTTCCTATACAGACACCTGCAAATCAATGAAAAAAAAAAAAAAAAAAAAAAAAAAAGAGCCATGTAGGCATTCACTTTTGTTCAAATTAGACTATTTCTTCACAATTTTTATGGGCATGTGGAATCAATTAATTGAGAAAGCTAGGAAGGTAATGAATTGCAAATGCTTGCAGCAAATCATTGACAAGAAACTTTGGTAAATACTTCATCACATGTTTTCTTTGAAGTATCTTCATCTGGAGCAATTAGTATTACAAAAGAATTGGATAAACTCATAGAAAACGCCACCTAGAGTACTGCATCCAGCTGTGAAACCCTCAACACAAGATGTGGACCTTGTAGAACCGATCCAGAGGAGGGCCACTAAGATGATCAGAAGGCTGGAGCACCTCTGCTATGAAGACAGGCTGAAGGAGTTGGGATTGTTCAGCCTGGAGAAGAGAAGGTTCCGGGGAGACCTTATAGTGGCCTTACAATACTTAAAGGGGGCTTATATACAAGAGGGGAAGAGACTCTTTATAAGGGCAGATAGCGATAGGACAAGGGGGAATGGTTTCAAACTGAAAGAGGGGAAATTTAGTTTAGATGTTAGGAAAAAATTCTTTACACGGAGAGTGGTGAGGCACTGGAACAGGTTGCCCAGAGAGGCTGTGGATGCCCCATCCCTGGCAGTGTTCAAGGCCAGGTTGGATGGGGCCCTGAGCAACCTGGTCTAGTGGGTGGCGTCCCTGCCCATGGCAGGGGGGCTGGAGTCAGATGATCTTTAAGGTCCCTTCCAGCCCAAGCCATTCTATGATTCTATGAAAATCCCTTAGCATGGTTTACTCACGTTGAATGTGATTTATTAACAATTTTATATGAAAAATAAAAGCAGGGAAAATGTATCGCTTCTCTATTTGTAGAAAGACTGTAACGTACTTATTTAATTTTTGCATTGCATTTTTATTATGGTATTGCATTTTATTCTGTACAGTATTACATTTGAAACAAAGTAACACTATTTCATTCTTATCAAACACATGTCAGAAGCCAATATCAGGGACTTTTTCTGTTTTTTTTTTTCAGATGGGAAACAGGAAAAGGGCAGAGAAACAATATGCACAGGATAAACCAGTGGCCAACTGACAGCTCAGTGTCCTGGTTATTAGGTTATAAACACTTCCTTGTCTTCACAAACTGGAAAAAAAGGAGGATTATAATCTCACAAGTACCAAAACAAAACCTGAGCAAAAGGATGCTTCTGACTCATGCGTTTTCAAATCTTTTGCTTAAAGATAATAAGGACAATAAAAGCAATGTCAGCTGAACATGTAGGAAGAAAATTCTCAATTTTTAATAATTCAGCTACTTGGCTTCTCATTGAGATTTGAGAATAATCTGTTTCCCATTCACTGACCTTCAAACTTAATTTCCCAGGAAAAACAACAGCAACTTTTGCTTAAAAAAAAAAAAAAAGAAAAAAGAAATAAAGCCTATCTTGTGTACTGTCAGGCACTGAATTGTCAAGAGGTACATCCCTTTGGAGCAGTAAAGCATCTTCAGATATTCTACTGCACCTTCTTATAGAGTTCATGTATATACAACAATGAGAAGTTAGCTATAAAACAATGATGTTTCTCAACCCTTTTTTTTATTCATGGACACCTAAAAATAGTCTAAGGATAATGGGAATCCTTTTAAATTTCTCGTAGGTATTCTGTAGCACAAAATGTGTTAATGTAATCCATTGAAATCCATTTAATAGTCCACAAACACCCAAGAGCCATCAATCACACATTGCAAATCATATTGCTATAAAATTTATAACTAGCTCAACAAATGAACACCTTCATGGTGTAAATCCTGATCTATTCTATGAATTCAGTTATATGACATAAGAACACTTTTTCAAGTACTTCCTCTTTGCAAAAGCATTTGTCATATCATCTGCACTGCCAAGCAATCATTTGAAAGGACTCTAGTTCTCTAAATAACTGAACACTACTTTGCTGAATCACCATTAAGTGTGCACTGCCATGGTCATGCAGCATAGATTGCCTCCATTCATAACAACAAAGAGATGCTGAAGCACACTGACCTCCTACTAAGCACCTACTTTGCTACGTCCATCAATAAAGTTTACTGATTGCTGTGAGTTTTGGCTCTGACTTCAGCACACACGGCATCAGAATCAGCCTTCCCACCTGTTATGGATGTTGCTTTAGTTGACACAGCATCACCCGGGTTTCGCTGAGCAGTCATTGAAACAAGGGTACTTTACCCATGGGGTTTTGATCAACTAGGTGGGGTTGGGGTTTTTTTCCTCCTCTTATAATATATGAAAACTTACCACTTTTCATCATAAGCTGTATCACTTTGGGAAAAAAGAAGTTAAATTTTGCATATCATGTCTCACTAAATTCATAAAGAGCTAAAAAAATGTTATCTCATGTTAAACAGCAGCAATCTCAAGTCAACTATAGGTCTTTTCATGATAATCAGCTAATGGTATGAATGGTAATTTTCATTTCATCCTTTCAGAAAATCTTTATGGAGACATGTTTTGCCAAATGTATGCCAAAAGTAATGCCTTCGTGTTGCTATCAATGTATTTAGGATCAAGAAAATTATTACAGATGCACTTTTTATGGGTAGATATCACTAACAGTATCTTTTAAACATTATAAAATATTTATGATGATTCAACTAAAATCTTTCTACCTTTTTGAAATATTTATATCAAAAGAGAAATGTTAGCTTTAAAAAGTGTTTGGATAATCAAATGCGCTTTTAGAAAATGCTAAAAGTTGGGGTGTTAAAGTTTTGGATGTCTCAGGGCTGAATCCCTACACCCTGTAAATGTGAGTGGGTGCACTTAATTTCTGTTCCTGTCATCTCAGCCAAGGCACTAATCACACAGTGTTCACCGTTTCTGCTCAAATGCTCAGTGTGAGGTTTTATGGAGACAGGGAGCGTTTTTTTGTTGTTAATACATGCGCTTGATTGAGGTCAGGCCATATCCTCAAGCCTAGAAGTGGATCAAGAATACATCACTTGCTTACAGCTTGCCGAGATAAATTTCTGTTGCCTTCCATACATCCTCCTTCCTGGTTCACACAGTTTTGGAAATCAAGCATGAATATCTCTGATAAAACATTGTAGCTATACTAATGTAAAAAATAAGCTCGCAGTGGCCCTTAACTTGCAAATAGCATCACACATTCCAGGCATCAGTGACACTCTCACACTCCTAGCTGTTTCCTTAACCGGTGTACAGCGTTAATTCCTCCCACCTTGGTTATCTTTGATGAGTACAACTGATCGGCTCCATTCAGCATTACATTTCTGATTAACATTTCAAGCGATGGGGAGGGAGAGGCATACATGCAAAGACAGATACTCACATGGACACATCCATCGGCAGCCACAAGTTTCTTCAATCTTAACAGCAGGAAGATTGCTGTGACACACTGGTTTTGGCATCCTCTCACAGTTAATGTGGTGACTCTCCAGAACTGTGTAATCTCCTGGAAAGCATGTCACGGTGTGGCACTGGTCTGCTAATGTCCATTTGTCACCAGGCTAGATAGGGAGACATGGATATTTAACAACTGAAAAGAACATGGGCAGAGGGGAGAAAAACACAGAACTTGGCTGCTGCCGCACTCCTACAGCTAGCAAGTAAAGTGACACTGACAGCAGTTCTACTCAAGTTAGCCATGGATGGTTAAATAATAGAATGCAGTGCACTAAGGATTTCATAAGGATGAGAAAGTTTAAATTAGCAACACTGTAAGAAATAGACTCTGAAATTCCAAGCAAAAGATAATAGTCTAGAATAGGAGATGTTTTGTTACAGCAGAATGAAGTATTTGGTACTCCATCTATTGTTAGCTTAGCCATCCTACAGCATGGATGGATAGCATAGTCAATAAAGAACTCCCTTTAGCTTTTCTTCAAATGTCAAAGCCTTTAGTTTTCATAAGCCATAAAATTATTTTAGAAAGAGCTCTGAGCACAGATGGTCATGGCACAGCAGGAATTAACAATATTTGTCCCAAGCTAGAAAGGTATGGAATACTCTAGTTATTTTATCCACAACTCCAGAACTTTAAAACAGTTCCTCCCTTCCCAAAGGGAAATTGTTCCTTTACCAGACTAATGTTATTAGATATACATAGTGGTTTTGTAAAATTAAAAATAAAATGTAAAATATATTCTCATCTTTTAAAGGACAGTATAAATTTTAAGGCACCACGATTACATGCTACTAAATGACAGAGAAATAGATGTGGTCACAATCTGGAATACCTTGAGATTCATATCTTCAAAAAGCTGAGTTCTCTGGCCCCAGTCCCGTGGAGCTCTAAAGTCCATAAATAGGCTCAACGAATTTCAAAACAGAGTGTTCATCCCAGAGGCCTGCATTCCCAAGAATCTCTCCAAATGTGGGAAACAGCCCTTTCCAGACCCATCTCTACAGAGGTGAGCCCAGAAGCAATAGTAAGAAGTGAGACAGTGGGTCTATGAACTGGATAACATTTCTTGATGTTCACAAGCAGAAACATGTGGGGGAGAAAAGATGATTGCTATTGGGCAAGGTTATCTCCTATCCTCTCCTTTTCAGCTTACCCATCATTCCCATGAAAGAAAAGAGTAAAGTGGCAAAATATCTAGGTAACCACAGCATAATTCACAGACTATTCTTGGCACTAGTGTGCAAACCAAGAATAGTGATGTGAAAGTATTGCTCTGTATCTCTGAGCTACATGGTACCATCAAGTCTAAAACAGAACTGCCATAAAAATTTACATATTAAATACAAGTTAATTTACTGGACCTGCTTTGTATGTTTCAGGACTGTGAGAAGGGAACTTGTCCTGAAAGTGGCTTAATACTTTTCAGGCTTGTGAGCCTAAAGGAAGCTGTGAAAAAGTAATGCGAGGAGCTTTAAGTATGGAAAAAATATTTAGATAGGAAAAAATGAAATGGTTTTTAATTATAGTTGTCTCGCCTACAACTCACTGAAAGTGGAGCACCTGGAAGGGTACATATACAGCTGTGCAAGTCTGGCAAAGGACCCTCTGGCTTCCATACATATTTAATTGTTTTTATTTCACTCCTTAACAGGACATATATTGGAAAACATCTAAGAGCTGGACAAGAAAAGCAAAGCACAGCACATTAAAACAAAAATATCAGTTGAAGGATCCAAACAAAGCCAAGAATCCTGGTGCAGAGGAAAACGCAGGGACTCTGAAGAGAAAGAAAGCCTAAATCCCAACTGATATGAAATCGTAGGAGTAAGCATAGGACAGAAAGGAAAGCAAAAGCAGAGAAGTCTAAATTGTGAAGGATAAGTCTGCTGAAACCGATGAGCCTGCCAGCACACCGGAGGAAGCCTCAGACTTCCTCTCTGAGGGAGCTCTGAACCTACGGACCTGGACTTGCACACTCTTTCTCTTACTGTGCATCTGCAGGACAGAGCACCACGTACCTCAATCAGGTTCATCAGCTGGCACCTTTTAATTTAGTCAGGGGTTTGTTTGTTTGTTCTTCTCTAAACTAAGTGCTGAACAATACTAGAAAAGTCATGTTACAGAAACTGTTAGTTTAGGAATGTCATTTTTACTGCCATATGTAGACCAGAAGTGCACAAGATCACTATACAGATCACTTCATCATGAAGTGCTACCATTATAAGAGAAGTACCTACATTTCTATTATCACCTTTATGCCTGTTTAAAAGCATCAAAACAAGGCTACTGATGAGAATGAACTACATTAAAAAAATTAGTCTATCATAATCATTCACACATTCTGTCAGCTGGCAAGTTCAAATATTGAGAGTGGTTCTTTACACAGCCTATATTTAGCACTATTTGAACTCCTTGCCACTGGATATGATGAATACTAAAAACTTACATGGATTCAAAGAATGACCAAACTAATTCATGGAGGAGAAAATTATTGAGCACTATCAAACACAAAAAGGCACCACTTGCAGCTCAGGGTGTCCCTGAGTCACAAATTGTTCAAGGCTACTACAGTTCAGGGAATTTTCATATATATTTACTTATATTCTTCCCTGACTTCTATTTTTGGCCACATAATACAGGGGGTTGGATGGATTTTTGGCCTGACCTAGCACATTTGATCTTCCATCCTTCTGCTACTAACAGTGACCTTAGCCATGAATCTTCCTTCGACAACCATTTCCAGGGTAGAGGTAATAACAAAAAAAAAATGTAACAAATTGTATCATTTACTATACTGATAGGATTTAGGCTGAGATTTTTGATCCTGAGAACTCCGATTTCCTTGCAAACTGCAAGAGGTCAGTTCTCACAATTTCCAGGTGCATGACAGACATCCCGCCTGGGGAACTGAGCCTCCTGCAGTAACTCCCCTAGTAACGCCTGAAATATTATGGATCAGATGTAATTGTTTTCTGCATTAGGAAGGAACCTTGATTCTTCATCCCTGTGGACTATGCTGGAAGAGGGTAACAGGCCAACGATGGCACGTTACTGCCTGTGAGGCAGCAGAGGAGTTCAGAGTGTGGGTGCTGAACACCAGAGGCAGAGGCACTTCCACGGTGTCCTGTAGGCACCACAGGATGTTCAACAGCCTGCTCCAAAAGGCAATGGCTACCATGTTGGCAGTGTCTTCTAAAACCCATTTTTTCTGGCTGACAGAAGACATAACGCAAAATCCCCCTAAAGGCTACCATTTGAAAGTGTCGTTCATTTTTATACAGACGAGAGCCTGGCCTCTTTTCTTCCAAAAGCATTTTAGCCAGAACGGAAATTGTGCTTTAAGTTTATCACCAAAAAAATGAAACCTGACCTGTCTAAAATTCAAGTTTAGGTTTCCCAGCACTTATCTACATGTACCTGTGTCTGTTTCTAGGGGCTCAGAGGCCTGTACACATGCAATTCAAATGAACAACAAGAATCTGATTATTTTTTGTTTTTAAATAAGTTTTTCAAGTTTAGTTTTTGTTTGTTGTTTTTTTCTTAATTAGGGTATCAGCCTCAAAGCCACCAGATTATACTTTGTGTCTGATCTAGCTAAAGCCTTTCTGTGCTTTGACCAGCTGACCGAGGCCAACCATGTAAGGCGGCTTTGATATATTTCCTGAGTCTAGACAATTCATAAGCATTTCTTTATTAGCCACATCCTTCCTTACAGTGTCGTGGTCATGTCTTCACAAGGGAAAAATCAACGGAGTATTTTTAATGTACCGGAAATTCAAGATAAATCCTAGGGTAGAACTCATAACCAACCCCTACAAGAAAACGTGTAACAAGCTTATGCTATTTTTAAACGCATGAAGTATCACACACACTCAAAAACTTTGGCATTTCATCTGAGATGAAGAAATTGAACCATTTAAAACACCTACATCATTCCTTTCTTAGAGTGCATCACTTCTGAGAGCTCAGACAGGTTTACTAACATTTCTGAGCATTTACTCAGTATTAATAAAAGCTTTTCTGCAAACAAACACTAAGAACTTTGATTTCATTACTTAACAGTTGGTTTTCCCTAGAGAGATGACTATCATACAATAATTATCTTCCAATAAAATTTTCATAGGGACAACGTACTTGTATTTTTAGAAGGAGAGGGTCTGGAAAATGACATTGCCTCCCCCTATACATACACCTTTATTTTGGCCATGTCTAGCTTTCCCAGAACTTTTTTCACCAGGAGATGGAAATACATTTTTCTCTGTCAGGGAAGACACACACTGTCACAAGTTTTGGCTATGTACTGCCTTCAATAGTATTCAACACACTGCAAGATCAGGTGTTGTTAGTTGCCTTTGTGTGCAAAGTTATCCCATCAGTTCAAAAGCCAACATTTTCCTCCTCCGAAATAATTCTTAATACTTAATATTGTCCAACACTTTTTGTTTCAGATAATCTATGAAGGTATTCATGGTCCTACATGAACTTTGTAACTTGAAAGCCAGATGGATGACCCAGGCAATACACTTACTTTCTTTTTGTTTCCATCCTCATCTATACATTCTCTGACAGGGTCTGAAAGAGAAACAGACATCTTTTAATCATCTCACTCCCTTATCCAGCCTTTTAAGTCGTGGTCACCAAAATACAGATTGCTTACCTAAAAATGTGACTTAGGCTGTAACAAGTTTTTTTTGTGTTAGAATGTGAGAATCCCTACCTGAAGACTGCAGGCATTTGTCCAAAGTGTACAAAAGTAAGTCAAAGAATGCATAAACTTTGTTACTGCTAGCATTACCTGACTTCTGCAATGACATTGGTCCCAAAATACCCTGTGAGGAACAGGTGGGCTGTAATTCTACAGCACTCCTTGTACTGACATACAGCTCTGCCCAGATGGTACTTAAAAGAAGATCATGGCTTTAGCTCTGAGGCAGGGCCCAGCCTTAGTTCTGAATCTTGGGACGAATTGAGAATATTTCTAGTAATAAGCAGGTAATGAGAATTTACACACCCATGCACACACACATTTATTAAACACAGGAAGATAAATACAGCGAGTAGCCCCAAGACAAGTTTTGTGAACAACTAGCAGAAGTATGAAAATAGCTGCAATAAGAACACTCAAATTCAGTTTCATTACATTCAGGCATTGCTGTGATGGGCAGTTTTTTATACAACCAGTTAGATGGTCACAAGGCACCCACTGAGTTGCAGTTTCCGTGTTTATGTGCTCTCATAACACACCTAAAGACATATGGAAAGTAATTTCATCTAAGTACTATGGTATGACAATGTGATAAGCACATGTCTAGGAAATTAAAACACTGACTAGCAAACTCTTTATATAACACTATACTATGCTAGCATATATACGCTACATGCTCTGTCTTTTCCAGGACAAGTAATGTATTTTGAAAGCATTTAGGAAATCTTTTAAACCTTTTTAATAGTATTATTTTTGGTACTCTTCCATACATAAAGTAAGACTCCCTCCGTACGAGAAATCCAACTGTATGAGTCTGGAGGGGAAAATTATACTTTACAGATTGTAAAAAACTTAAATAAAACAGAACAAACAAACAAAAAAGAAGATCCCATAGCAAAGTCTTTACCATCAACAAAAGGGAGAACTAAATTTTTCAGATTTAGGTGTCTACTATAAGATACCTACCATTTAAATTTTTGAGCATACACTTTGTGCTGTTGGATTAGCTGGATGTACATTTCATAAAAATACAAAGCTTTCCCTTCTAGTACCAATAGGTTATAGCACAGATTGCAATAAGAAAATAGTTACTGGTTTCAAATTCCTGCTCCCCATCCTATATCAATGTAATTTAGGGCAAGAAAATCACATATTTTACAGTGTGAGGAGAGGAAATGCATCCTTAAAAGCTTATTTTAAAAGAAAAGAAAGAAAATGGCAGCTGTTTAAATCTAGAAAATGGCAGCTGTTTGATGCTCTGGAGAGATTTTAAAATGCCAGAAGTGATCCCAGTAGAGACTGATCGGATATCTCTAAGCTGGACTGTGCACACTCTGCAACTTCCTCATTCTTAGTGGTACTTGGCTCTGCAAAAAAGTCCACTTATTTTAATGGAGATGTAACTAAGCCCTAGTAAAACTGGTAAAAACCTGTGCAATGACTAACACAATGAGACAGTGGTTTGTGGAGAGGACACGTAGATGCTATTGTAATAGAAATAACAACAACAATATGAGTAATAAATATCTATATACACACAGACCAAGGAGACAAAAGAAGTAAAATACTGGCCAGAGTTGAAGCAGGTTTCCTTAGATGGGGGGGCATTGCTATCTACAAATAAATGACTGTTTAAAATATTTTACACTTTTTTTCCCCAGTATCTGTTTTCCTGGAAAAGTTAATTCTTTCTTGTTCTTTTTTTTTTTCTTAGACTTTTTGGCTGAATTCTTTGTAGACATACACATAATGATGCTTAGGTATGTGCAGAAAAATATGTAATTTGAAATCTTTACTCACAACTAACATAACATTTCTGAAGTATGCCCCCATTCATTCATGACAGCTTGAGCTTTCCTGGTGTCCTTCAGTTAATGACCGGTCCTGATTATTAGTAAGATGATAGCTTGGAAGTTCAGGCCTAAGCAGTTTTAAAAATCTTGCTGAAAGTTGGTTGATTGATTAGAATAGCAGTTGGCTACATGCTGAAAGGGCTCAGATTTTGTTTTACACCTAAGTGATGGTGGTGGTCCAGGTTACCATTTGTGATGATTGTCGGTGAAACACTAACAAAGGAACTTTGGGCTGACTTCTCAAGTCAAGAAAAATTATTCTGGTTTTGGCATTTCAATTGTTGGGTTTTGCTCCAGTTATGAGGCTACAACTTACCCATGCACACTTTTTTGATAAATTCACTATTCAATGTGATCATAGTGGATAAGTCTTCAAAATTCTGAAGCTTCATGATTCTGTTAAGAGCTGATGACCCAGTCAAAGTCCTTAGTTGCTCCTCATCATATATGTTCCCAACTCCAATTGGAAACAGGGATACCCCTAGCAAAAGAGAAGAAAAGGTTTTAAATGGGCAAGGCACAGGATAAGGAGGTCTTTGCTGTTGTATTTTTTTCATTTGCTTCTTAAAAAAAATAACTGGGAAAAGTTTTTTTCCAACAGTTAATTTTCATGTATTACTTGCACCACTCCCACAGAAGCTACAGGCAACTAAGGGCAGAAATGGTGATGCTCTAATCAGTGTTAGCTAAGATGAACTCTATTAGTCCCAAGCATAATAAGATCATGCATGGTCAACAAAACGCAGCTGCAGACTTAATGACAACATCTTTGTATTTTTTTAAAATGTAAAAAAATGTCAATATGTTGTTTTCTTTCTTCAGTTACATGGCAATTGGATTATTTTCAAGCCATTTAATTAAAAAATAATGGTTGTAATTTAGTCCATGCCTTATTCAATAGCTCCCAAAGCAATCTACAAAGGAAGTCACTGTTCCTCAGCTGAACACCTGAGGAAGCTGAGGTACAGAGACTAGAGACAAAAAACTTGAAAAAAAAAAATCGTGCAGCACATATTGATACCAAAAGCATATTCCTGTATAGGTCAGTGCAAAATCTGATCAAATCCTCTCTCTATTTATTATTATTACAGTGAACCTTTCAAGATTCACTGTACTGCAACAGTATTGAATTTATAATATTAGATCACATTTGTATCATCTCTCTCTATCCACACTACCTTAGAAAATGAAATGCCACTAACTTGTGAAGCCTATGGAAGCTGTTCAGCTTAAATTGCAGGTTGGTCCTGAATTTACCAGTAATTCAAAGGCATCTTCATCAGGCACGTTTTGTTCAGGCCTGTTTCTTACCAGAACATTACGCACAGTAAGTCCTGAACTTATATGAACACACCAGTGCCTTAATTTTTCATCCTTTGTTCTAGTGCATTACTTAAAAAGCAACTCTGCTTAAAAATAATGTCAGCAAAACAAGATTTACTGTTCATTCTTGCAGAAAGTGCAGCAGCCTCCACAGTGTCTTCTGATCTCCCCGACACGATGACTATCGCGATCTTTGATGCGCTGGGTCTCCCCCCATGGGATTCCGACATTGCATTCTGAACTACAAAATCAATGGCTTTTCCTAAGAAGAAATGAAGACATAAATGAGAGATATGATAGAAATCTCATAGGAGGCTATAAAACTAAATCTTACTTTGTATTAGTAGGTTATACAGTACTGGAAAATACTTATTCTTAAAGGACTTTTAACATCTGCTTTATTGCTGCTACATGAAAGATCTCAGCTATTAAGAACTTACCAGTATTATTAATACATCCCAACACAGGAGGGCCCTCCTTAGCTCTCCAGTCTCTGAAGTAATGGGAATTTTACTACCTTTCCTTAGCCACGAGGATAAAGTTATGCTCCTCACTTTAGTAGTTACCTTTTCCGGAAGAATTGCGTTACACAAAAGGAAAGAAGATATTGTAGAAGAATAGGCACCTATTTCCCAATTGCAGAACAACAGTGACATCCAGTGGCTATCTGATCTACAACTTCACACCATCCTGAAATATACACACAAGTTGCTCAGCTCCCAGAAAAGATCTAGTCCTTCCCTAATTTAGTCAGCTTGTCCTACGGGTGTGAAAAGCATATCTTGCCTCCCTACCACCAGCAAACTCTGAAATCTAGACTCAGACTAACCCATAATATAACTGGGCAATCCATATTAAAAAACTGAAACAAAACAAAACAAAAAAAACAGCAAACAAAACCCACCAAACCCCACAAAAGACACAAAGAAATTCTACCTTAGCTACCAAATCACAAAACTGGCTTAAATGGGTAGCTGCTGCCCCTTCATATAACATCTGTGAACACTCAGGCAAATTTTTGTTCAAAATCATGACCTCAGCAAGAGAGTACTTTGCTAGTGCTTGTGTTTAGATATGTATTTGCACAAATATTTATACTGGGAATGACGATATGCAGCTTTCTTAAAAGCTCCTTTGGGCTTGGAAGTTATCAGGTCAGGAAGTAGGAATGATACCGTGTGACTGATGTGACATTCAGGGCAAACAGTGAATGGTGGATAATAAATACCTGAAAGACTAGTTCCTGTGAGTAATCTGCAAAAACTGTGGAGCAGGAATATGTCTGCCTGAGGAATTCACTGAACAATTTTAAACAACAAGCACATTTGTAAAATACTGGAAGTCAGATTGTAGATAATTTACCAGCGCACCCCACCAGAATACCTTAGCACACATGAACACTTTGCACTTTATGTCTTCTTTCATCATGTCACCCACCCCTTTTCACTGGCAGAAGCAAGGACACTTTTCCCAAGCTGCTGCAAGGACTGACAACCTCTAGGAAGCTCACTCAGTACATTGACTATTGATAACATGTCAACAGCAACTGGATATTCTACAAGGCCTTAATCAGGCTTGCAGGAAGAACTTATCCCCTGGAGGAATCTAGCCTAGAGTACATATTTGGAAAAAGCCTAAATATCTCCTTTTCCACAGTACTGGCTTGGAGGTGATGTTCCCTTCTCAAATACCATTGCTTTTCCCATGCTTTCCTGTTGTCTCATACACCTTACAGTCCCTGACTGACAGCCTCGTATCCCCTTCCCACCTTATCCAGCCACATCTTCTTCCCCTTTAGCCCCTTATCATTATGTCCTCCCCAGAGCCCCAGCCTCAACTTTATGTGTCATCTCTCCACACAGATGCCCACAACTAAAGAGAAGAGCTGGGACCCACCAGGAACTGCTGCGAGGCCCTGTCAGACCTACCGCAGGAACAGGATCCACACCAGCTTCTCCTCCTATAAGCTTCCATCTAACACGTGCCATTATCTCCACTAACAATCTCCTGTCTAGAGAGGGTCACATATTTTTCCAAGCAGTAATTCTCAAATAGAAAGATGCATGCTTGTTTAAGTTAAAATGCTTTTTGGAAATGTCAATTACAATCAGGAGAAAAAAAAGAAGAAAAAAAAAAGAGAAAAATCAACAGAAAGCTTCCAACAGTATTTAAGAACAAGATGGGATGTTTCTCTTTGTTTCTTGCTACGTAATGATTATCTTTTTTATTTAGTTCTTCCAACTGTGTAGATTCATTCTGTTCTTATAATTTGATTTTCATTCCCACTTTAATTCTGAATTATATTTTATATACAAAATGAAAACACTTTGGAGTCTCTGTTCAGTGAAAATCTCAAAGTTTTCAGTGTTTTTTCTACTTGTAACAAAATATATTTTAAAACATCATTATTAGTTGGATGATAGCGATTCCATTTCACAAACTATTATTTCGGACCAGAAAAAATAATTAACCTCAGGTATTAACTCTCCTATACAGCTGTCTCACAATCATTGCTACAAATGGTTTTGTTTTCCAGTAGTTACTCTGTATGTCTGTAGAGATAGATGTTAGATGCAGAATAGCATGTTAGCTATAAATAACTAAGGGATAAACAAAATACAGAAAATTAATATGACTATATTCCAATCCTTGAGATCACTCCAGGATGGTCACTGTGCCAGAAAATTGACTCATTTCCCCTTTGTCCTATAAATAATTACTAAAAAAGTATTTCAAGTTTCAACTTTCAAATATTTTAGGTTAAACTTTGCACAGTAAAAATCACAAATGATTTTTCATTCATTTGTGAAAAGTACTTGGAATTTCTGTGTTTGTCTTTCTTTAATGACCCTTTGACTTTTGTGTGGTTGGTGTGGTCAGCAGCTGCTCCAGCTCCATTTTTCTTTCTCCCATTAATTCTGAAAATTTTCAGAAACTTCCATACATATATGTAAACTGGAAAATCCATTATTTTTATAATTTCTAATAAAGAAATCAAGTTCCATTGTAATAGAACCAGGGACTATTTCAAAGTCCCCAAAAAACAATTACTCAATTTAATGCATGGAAAATTTGTTGTAGTGTACTAAAAACTCTTTGGATTTCTCCCCTTATTTTGAAGCCAGCTCTAGAGAAGAGCGCCAGGCGTCTGAAGATATGATCAAATGAACACTTTCATCCTCCTAGAGGGATTCAGAAAGTCACCATCCCAATCTGGAAGCTGTCACTTCTCAGGTGTTTGTATCTACATCTCACCAGGGAGGGTAATAACAAACTCCTCAGAGACCATAATAAAAAATATTGACTACTAACAAACTAACCAACTGAACCTTTTCTTACTACTACACTGCAACATAACAGTAATCTGCCATTTTCATACCAATAAAGGAAATTCAGAATGTTTACATTGAAATAAATATCATCAAGCACAAGGCTATATTAAGACTGAAAAAAGAGTGCACAGCATCTTGGATGTAATTAAACCAGCTTTGAAATGGCCAGGTCTGAGCCACACCAGCTTCAGCCATTATGAGACCACCTTGGATCTCGTATACCCCTTCAGTGCCTGACATCTGGGCCACTGCTGCTGCTGGCACCACTACAGCTTGCCCTGACATATCCACGTATATTGCAAATGCATCTCTGGCTGTGTTAGTGCTGTAGCAAGCTGATGGAAGAAGGAAGGGTCCGCTCCTGCAGGTGCGCTGACTGGGCATGCCCTCCCAGTCCTCTGCAGTCAGCACTGCTGCCCACCTGGCCATGCAGCTAGCTGCCTCGGGAAACTCACCATATCTGAAAAATAACCATTCTAAAAAAAAAAAAAAAAAAAAAAGCAGCATCATTTTCAGCCATTCTGGCCCTTCACTCAGCTTGCTGAAGGCCCAATGCAGATCCCTTCCCAAAGAAGGAAGGCAGTGCAAGTGTGCAGCAGTGAGCTGTCAGGGGGCCAGGGACAGGCCCTTCTGCAACAACCAGCTCTTTAATCTGTTTAGTTGTAATGAACCACACCATCAGCTATTCATTTCAGTGATGGACCCTAGAGAAAATTCAAATGCTAATAGAAAATACCCTAAATCCTGCTCCATAAAAAAACAGAAGAATTTTTTTTCTTTAAAGAAAATCTGACAGTGGCCAAAACATTTGCTAGCATTGACAAGGGGCATCATATAAACCCCAGTGAAGTGAATGAGACATTTGCTATGGGCTTTAAGGGTTACATGTTTATGAAGGATTTTCTCTGTGTTTGTGCATGTGACCCTAAGCCTGGACTAGCAGCCAACATGTTACCACATACTGAACATCGGGGTAAATTATGTTAGTCTCATGTATTATTGTTACAAATGGTTTCTGTTTCTCACATATACAATGTGCTATCAAAAAAAAAAAAAAAAAAAAAAAAGGCAACAAATGGGTTTTGGAAGCAGAATGACTTCTATACTCACATGTATTTTAGGCATTAGACATACAACCCATGAGAAATCAAGATGGAAGTCTCAAAGCCAAAAGCTTTCATCACATACAAGAGAACAACGGAGCTGAGAGCAGCATGACACACAATAAAAAAATCTGTTCCCAAAGGCAGTGGACATGGTGGGGAATGCATGTCTGGTCATCTGTGCCTGACTACCTGCCCCCTTTTGCCCTGTGGCATCCTAACACATCACAACTATGCCTGTCCTGACAGGCATAATGTCCACAATTAATTTCACACATGCACGCACACATCCTCCCTTCCCAAATTTGACCACCTAAACGCTTATCTGGTTAACTGAACAAAAAGGCCTAGCTTGCAAGAGCACTGAGCCTGCAGCAGCCTTTCAGCTCAGTCAGTAGGATCTGATTGTTAGTCATTGGGCATGTCCATGGAAAAAATAAATAAAAAGAAAAACTGAAAAAACATTGACCTATATGGGCCACTTCAGAAAGGGCAAGTTGTTCATTCCAAAGGCTGCCACCACAGCACAGCACCTTCTCCCCATCTTTCAGTGCTGATACACTCCTGACTACACTATAGAATGCAACACAGAAGTCATGTATGGAATAATCATTAAAGCAAAAGCAACAGAAGATATCCTACAAAGATGGGGAAAAAATGGAGAGGGGATGGCATCACTGCACAGTCTTCTCCTCTCAGCTAAGACTATGAACATTTGATGCCGAACTTCTGACAGTCAGAAAAGGCTTTATAAGAACCTTTTTCTGATTGCCTTTAAAATGACTATCCAATAAAGGCTAATTAGCTGGATATACTTTTTTTTATATTATCTGATGCACATTCAAGCCAGACTCACATTCTGAAGTAGTAATTCAGAATGGTTCATGCAGAGGTTCCTGCGAGGACTGAAAGGTGATTAAATGGACATAAACCAGCGTTAAGGACAAAAGACAATCTGTTGAGTAGGGCTGAAGGTGTTTACTGGGAGTCTACAGGGAATTACACTAGGTTATGCCTTATTAATAATTCCATTAATGATTTGGATAAAGGAGGAAAAATGTGTAAAAAGGCATGTTAATCTGAATCACAGGTATGAGATTGCGAGGAATTATGAACATCATGGAAAGCACTGAAAGAGCACAAGGTGCCCTAGAAATGTTTGAAATACATCCAAGAAATAAAAAACAAGATTCACCCCAGAATAAGCCAATCTGGAGGAAAATAAACCAACACACAGACATTTAACAGTTTAGTGGGTGCCTCAGGGAAAGCAGAAATTGCTTAAAAGCAATCTTTGCAATTATTTTCTTTAATTTTGTCTGAAATGAGGAATAAAACGTAAAGCCCCCATGAGGGTCTGTGGAGTTGTGACAGATGGGGGATTCCAGCTAGGCGGAGGTTCCTGCCGGGAGCTTGTGAATCTGTGCCTTAAGTGGCCTCAGTGGCTTCGCTAACACTTCTGCAACATCTCAACCAAAAAAGAAAAACTACTACAAGAGGTCTTAATCACCCACAAGTACCAAAAGCTGCCTGGGAAAGAAGCAAAAAAGAAAGGCTCCTCAGCACTTGAAGAGGTAGAGAAAAAGCCACAGGCTAGGAAGCATCTATTTAACCAAGGATTTGTGTAATCAGGAACAACCCTCCATGACAATAATCCTGAAGGTAGTATTTATATCTTAATTTAGCATCTTGACTAGACATTGAATTGTGTTCCTTTTTAACTGAAACTAGCAGATTATTTTAATTTTGAAACAAAATAACTATGGCAAAATAATCCCACAGATGGATGCTTTAAATAGTTGATTCTTAGCACATTGATAGTGTGGCATTAATGCATGCCAGTTAACAGAATGGCTGGACTCTGCATGAGCAGCACAGATTCATCAGTCCAACAGCCCACCAGCACTGAAAGGAGGAGGCTATGAAGCCCCAAAACCTCTTCTCTGCTTTTCTGGCTCTGCAGGTCAGTAAATCCTGCATTTCTCTTACCACTGAGGAGTTCTGATAACCCTGGGCTCTACCAGGACCACATTCAATGCATAAACCTTATAAGAAATGAACTAAAAAAGCAAGCATGCAAGCAAAAGTATCTGCCAGGACAGTGAATCAAAATAGCTCAGGGAAGAGACTAGTAGGCATCCAAAGCTGGCTTAAGAAAGGAGCTGACACCACCAATTCAGAAACAGTAGTGGGGGAGCAAGCAAGGAAGACCTTTGTCTTTCAATGGATGGGAGCCCTTAGATCAAGGCAGCTGCTGGCAAAACCATGGCCTTGGGTGGGTGATGGGGGGCCAGATTTTGAAAATTCTGCATAGACTGCATCACTCAGGGCAGAGATCCGCTTATAGAAAGGTTCTATGGTGGGCCTTTGCTCCTAAAGCACAGAGTGGGTTTAGAAAGGAAATATCTATACCTTCTTCATCATGACAGACAAAGCTGAATGCTGCTATTCAAATATGTTAATAACTATAGAAAATTTCAGTAAAAATATTTAAGATTTTTCCCTAAAGCGGGGGGTGGGGGGACACAACACGGGACACCACACATTTCTTTCCCTAAAAATGCTTTTAATACCGTTGACCCACATAGATCATACTTCCTCCAAATTTTGAGTCTGAGGCAGGCAGCAGGCATGGAAAACATCAGCCTAAATCAACTACTTTTAGGAAAGGTATAAGCAAGCAAAATCATAGTTTTATAAAGCATTAAGCAGTATTTACTATAGGGACTTATCACTGTGCTCCCTATGACACTCCTAAATACTCATGAAAGCTGAACAGAGGCATGTTTATGTGATTCTCAGTTCTCTTGTACAGACCACTCTTTTAGCTGAATGCAGGCTTATACAGTTAGCTCTTGCTTACAGTTAGCTTTCTTTTTTCAGTTATTTCTTAGGTGAAGTTGTACACAATTTCATTATGTCTGAATATCCCCAGAGCTTCTTCTCAGTAGGTTACTTGAGCCAAAATTTGCATGATGTTATCTTATTGCATAAACATGGGAAAACTTTGTGGTATAGGCTGCTCTTTTTGGTCTGCCTATGCCCTCAAATATTCTGTAGGTTTTCATTATTTCATACTAATGAAATGTATCCCTCTCCTGGAGTTTCCTTATCATTAAATGAAACACAAAAGGGAAAGCTTTATGCAGTAAGACTTTTGCAGTGATGGCGACAGAGCCTACAGTTGCTCTCTGCACGTATAGCCTTTTTTGACGGAAATAGGATGATGTGGATCAGCAAAGATTGAGTCAGGATTACACAGAATCATGTTTCTATCATAGGGAAGCCAGCGCAAATGAGAAGAAACAGCGTTGGTCTGATGGTAATGATATTTTTGATAGGGAAATTCTGATCAAGCCCTCCATAGGCTAGAAAAGATTTCCAAAGCTACCCAGGGAACTGCAACATCCAGACTGAGCCATCTACACTTTTTAAGCAGCCTCTGCATTTCCAGAGGCCCAAGCACAGACAGAATGGCATGAATGACCAGGCGTTTCCCATGGATGCTAAGTCTCCTACACAGTCAGCCGAATTCACACACACTACAAGGTGCAGGACAGGACCACAGTGACTTATTTTCATTACTTCATTTGGGAGAAACTACTTCTACTCTATTCCATTTTGGTTCATTATACCACATCTTTCATTGTGGTCTCTGAGCATTTTCCAATGAGACATAAACAAATCACTAACGAGTATGTCATGTGGCTGCCTCTCCCCTTTCATTTCCCAAAGGCCATGTTTTCTCTGTTTATCCTTCAGTTCGGTGCGGCTTACTATACACATTACATGGAAGGCTTCATGAAACTTATCTATTTGTATGTAACAATTTATCCCACAACGAGCCTATAGAAGTCATCAGCCATCTGGTATTTTTATTTCTCCAGGCTGAGAAAGCAATCATGGCTAATCCTCCTGCGAACTATGGAAGTCAGGTTTTATTTCTCACTTTTCTGTACCAATAACTCTTTACAGTCTGAAGTAGGCCAAAGACCCTAAAAATCTGTGTACTCCTCAACTCTTATAGGACCCTAATGCTAGGTGGCTGCCAGAGCAAACGTGGTTCCAGTCCAGAAGAACAAAATTCTCAGGGTATCTGGTGAAAGATCAGATATGCTGTAGGAGAATCATTTTTTGCTGAACCCTACAACTGACACATATGTGTGTACTGAATTTCCACAGATGCAGTGGGAAATCTGTGTTATGTTTTAGCACATGAAAATTGAAATGGAGATATTTTTCAGGATGCAGTTGTCTGGAACAGAAGATAACGTTTCACCAGTAAGTCTTCAGCTAAGGTGCTGCCTTAGGTGATCATTGCTCCCTGGCACCGTCCCCAGCCTTGTGCCAGCCCAAGTCCTTGTGGGACCAGCATGGCAACTTGGATGAGGGAACTGAACCACCCAGAATATAACTACTGCTTTGCTAAGTTATTTTTCAATCAGATCGCTTACACTGGCTCAGCACAGAGTGACAAACATCTGGTGAGGGCAGCAATTGAAGTCAGCATAAACAGTTCTGCTGCTAAATATCTAATCAACTACTTGATGCTGAAAGGTTAATGATCAGAGTCTTTACTTCTTAATTATGCTTTGCTTTCTTGAAAGATAATGAATGAAGATCCTGATAATTACTTCAAGGCTAAAAAGAAACTGGTCGTCTTATTTCCAAAATACATTAAGATAAACCCTAATTCAAATAACCTACAGATACATTTTAATAGAGAAAATTGAACATTTACCAAGGAATGTACATACAGTAAAGACATGAGTGAACTAAAAAACCTGACAGTCCTACCAGAACACCACCACAATACCACTGACATGAATTGGTGATTGGGGAGAGGCTATATTTAGAATTTCTGGGTTTTTTTCCTCTTGTTTAAATATCAACATCCACATAATCACTCACCTAGTCTTGTAGGACCTTGCTCCCTTTGTTGAATTGAGTGCACCATCTCTACAAGCTTTTCAGTCTCTTGAGGCATGTTCCATGAAATTTCTAGATTATTTTCCCTGGCATACTGGAGAACTGAAACATGAATTGAAGTATTGCCTGAAGCAGAAAACAGAAAATAAACATTTTAAGCAGTGCATATGAATGTCTTAAAATAAATCTAAAGGATACATTAAGGTTGTGTTTTACATTAAGCACAACTAGACAATGATTTTCCATCAGAGTGTGAAAGCTGCATTTTCAATCAGAAGATCAAAACTGAACTGTTCCCAGAGGAAAAAATATGCAAGTATTGCTGGAAACAGTTGCTTTTCTGTCAGGAATCAGCAAGCAGTGTTTTACCTCAGATCAGTTTGACCATGATTGGAAAATTTCAGTTTACTGATCTCCAAATGTTACTGCTTTTAAAATTGTCTAAACATCACTTTTTTTTTCACATGCACATAGTTTTGCAAAGGCGGTAGTTTGCTGCCCCATTTATCTGATCGGCCAGGCTCCGCCAGATGACTACTTTCATGAAAATTTCCCTCTGTCATGCAATACTTGAGTGGCATGCATCAGGCTGCAGCATGGGACATAGTACACCCAGGGAGCATGACCTGCAAAGGGGAATGTAGAGAAATTCCAAGTTTTGCTATTCTCTGACATCGTAGTTCTGTTATACATTATGTAAGAAGTATGAATAAAACTGTTAATAGAGGGTTGATATAAAAAGTTAATATCAGACTTGCAGAGTTGAACTGGGCAATACATTGTTTATAATGTTTATAATGACTAGCTGTACCTCTCTTCATGGTCTTAGAAGGACTTCTACTGTATACTGAAGATACTTATGTATATAGCATATTATTCTTTATCAATGCTTTGTAAAACATTTATGAATGAAGTTAATAATAATTGTAATTTCATGTACCCAAATGTTGCAGTCCTATATTGATCTGAACATTGTCTACTCCGCCACACTTTACAGTTTATCCACGATCATCTTAAAGATTTTAAAATCAAGGCCGTAGTGAGGAGTCATTTCATAGCTACACTATTATTGTCCTGTTGTTAATGACGTAACATTTGCTATTACAGGCTTCAAAGACAAGGAAAACAGCTAGGCTAAAAGAAATTATCTGTTGTTTTATTTAGTTTGTGTTTATTTCACTTGGCTTGCTTCTCTATATCTTGCATATACACGATTTTCAAAAAGTGTCTTCCATGCATGATCTCTAAAAAAATCTAAGTTATTCTAGATGTACAGAAATGCTATACTTTTCCTCTATGAGCTCTCTAATTAGTACAAGTGCTGGTAATCACCTCTTTTGGAGGCACAGGTATAATACAAACACATCAACGCCCAGTGGCAAAACACCAGCAGCAACAGCAGTTGCTCCATAGAAATGGTTGAATGCTGAATTGAAAAAGTACAATTCTGATCAAAAATCCAGGTTTGTTAAAACAAGTGCTTCTCGGAAAATGCAGGATCCTATGCAGCTCCTGCCATATGGATGGACTTGGTACAAGGTCACACAATGTCCTGATTTACTACATGTACCACATGGTCCATTCACGTGTGTGCAGGATACGTGGCATTCTGCCAGGCCGGCTGCACTGGTAATATCTGTGCTGAATGACCTCACTAGAGGTGTACCTCCCATCAGTACATACTCTGCAAGCTCAGTGAGTCTAGCACTCCCAAAAAGTGCCTATCACCCAACATGGGTCAGGAAATAAGTCTCAAAAACTCAGTTCTAGTGCTCTAAGGTAGCCAAAAAGCTGGTCAGAGCTAGAAATGCCCATTCCAAAGACCAAAACCTTGCAGTTGGACCAAACCTGAACCAAAAACCCTCTGAATTATCCATTCTTACTTGAACCAGAACTGAACTTGAACTATTATTTTCAAGTCTGTTGAATCTAATCCAGAACTAAACCAAAACCAAACATGTATTTTTGCTTTTCTGCCACAGAATAACAGTTCAGCTAAATCTCCATCCTGTGACAGGGACCTCTTTGCCTGTTTGGCACACACGCTTATGTCCAGTACAATATAAATGGAAGTGCTCATCAGAGCTGCTGTCCTAAATATTCCTCATCACACAGTTCCTTCAATTGGATGTCACACATTTATTCACCTGAACCAGAACAGCTTGGTTCAGGAGGAAACTGAACAGCATCTGAAGAAAAAGCTTTACTAGCTTGATTTTCCCAATATAAACTCGAAAATTTTTTGAGGGATTGGAATGGGTCATTTAAAAAATAAAAATAACCTATACCGAGAAGCTGTTTTGTCTTGTATAGCAGAAGAATACAGTGTCTTTACGCGTTTGAGTTGAAAGACAGATACATACTGATCTCAACACGTTCAATAAATGCCTGTACAAAGTTTTTCATTTCCTCAAACTCTGATGCTCCAATATTGGAACTTCCATCCAGAAGAAACATGACATCCATTGGTTTGTTGCACAACTCTGAGGGGTAAGGGGAAGAAAAAAAGAAAAAAAAAAAAAAGGTTATTTGTACATAATACCCAGAAGTAGCATCTGCTAATCATTGGTAGGAACAGAGAGGGCAGAGATACATGTATTTTGGGAAAACAAAGTAGGATAATGACCCCTGAAACAGTAAGTGATGCCCCTTTAATGAAAGCCTTGACTTTTATATTCAGTGGGGTACGAGGGTATTTCAATTCCTGCTTTTCTGCTAATGCTATTTTACTCTCAGGAGACTAAAACAACAGCAAACAAACAAAACAAACAAAGCAACAACAACAACCACCACCCAACAACAAACAAACAAACCAAAAAATACACACACACCCCCTCAAAAAAAAAAAAAAACACCAAACCAAAACAAAAAACCAGTGAAGCCTCTTCAGGAAAGAGGAAGCATAATTTTAACTTGCTTGAGGCAGGTAGATGAGAATAAATTTTTTCTTGTGTCACCCTCCATCCTATCTGAGAGCTACTGTACTTTACTGACAAATGGAGCCAAGGACTTCTGAGCCCACTGAAGGCTGGCTGCAGGGCTGTGTTCAGTACTGCTGAACTGGGGCAGCATCCTCAGATGCCAGTAAAGACAAATGGTCCTTCCTTGGCATTCGGACACGATACCAAATGAGGTTTGGGAACCCTCTTCAAATTTCAGTGATGTGAGGGGGAAATAGAGGAGACAAAAGAGAGGAAAGAAAAAATTACACAAAAAAATACATCCAACTTTACCTGGGATTTCTGTCCAATTTTTACGAGAACAGCATGACTGCAGCACTAATTCAGGTGCTTCTTCAATAAGTTTGTGATAACCGTGCAAGATTATTGGGTTATTAGGCTGACTGATCTTTCTGAGCTCTTGGATATTTGCATTGGGGGTTATGCCTATGGGAATAACATTTATGCTCCTGGGAGGTCGTGTGATAACATCAGTGGAAGGGCTGGATGACACCATATACACCAAATGAGGAACATCTTGCCTGCCCCCATTCACTCGTGTAAATGTGTGTTTGGAAATATAATCGAGGGCATTCCCAGTGTTGGTAGCCTTCCCTCCCTGGTAGGGTATGCTCCTCACCTTCTCAATAATGCTTTCCTTTGACTGTATTTCCGTAAAGGAATACTCCAGAGTGACAGTCTCTGCATACTGCATGACTGTAACATGAACATATTCCTGTCCTATATTCATTCCTGTGATCACCCTTTCAAGAAATGTCTTGACAATATTGAAATTTTCCTCCCCAACATTGTCAGATCCTTCCACAATAAAAGCAATGTCCAGGCTTTTGTGGGTGGGTTTTTC
This sequence comes from Nipponia nippon, assembly GCF_047370975.1. NCBI lineage: Eukaryota > Metazoa > Chordata > Aves > Pelecaniformes > Threskiornithidae > Nipponia > Nipponia nippon. Next base: position 82,161,638 of record NW_028262347.1, on the reverse strand, counting down.
TGAAAAGTGTGGTGATGCTGTGAGACCCCAAGTGGGAAATAAGACACTGGATATTGTTGGAGTGGGCGTAGCTTGTAACGGAGGACTTTCTTCAGGTCCAAGATCACATAGACGATCAATGAGGAAATCCCTATTATCCATTAGCTCTAACACATTGTTCATTAGGAAGGCTCTATTATCTGGTGACTGCTTTTCAATGAACCTGATTTGCTCCACATTAACATACGGTCCAATCCCCACAGGCATTACTGCGATTTTTTTATTCTTCAAAGCTGTGAGGATGCTGCGGAGTTTTCCTGGAGACTTGCTTGCTATAAATAGCACTGCAATTCTGGCAGCATTGGTCCTTTCTGCTTTTCCAAAAACGTGAAACACAGCGTATTTAAGGACTTCAGCAGCGGATGCTACTTCATCACCTGTGTATTTTATGCTTTGGACAATTTTTCTCATCTGGGACTGTGTTTTGATATCTTTAAGGCCAAGATAGATTGTGGGGCCAGCCCTATACACCAGAATTGACACTCGGATTTTCTTTTGGGAGATGTGGAGTTTCTTCATCATGCCAGTTATGAAAGTCTTCAGCTGTTCAAAATCCTCCTCTGACAGTTTATTGGAGCCATCCACTAGGAAGGCCAAGTCCATCATCTTGCTGCATGAGTATTCACTGGGTGGTAGTTCAATGTCCTCCTCTGGAGAAGGTGTTGTTGGTGTTAGGGTGTCCTCCACTGGTTCACAGGCTACACAGGTTAAGTTCTTCCCTTCACACAGACTAAAAAGACCACCAAATTTAACTGTAAAATATCAACACTTATAATAACACATCACCTGTGTCTCATAAAAGAATGTCCATACAAAAACAGTTAAATATCTCAAAAATACAACAAAACCAAGACATGATGTGATTTTTTCCCACCCCATTTCCCCACAAAGTATTGTACAGCTAAATCCTGTAGGTTCATGCACATTTGTTTAGATCCAGGAAATGTATGACAACCTGTAACATCTTTGTCAGAGGAAACTCTCCTTACAACAGCCTTTGGCAGAATGTGTAAAATCTGTGTCTGGAAATTGTCTAGAAACCCACTGCACTTGAGCAATACAGCTACCTACAAGCCACTGGTGGACTGAACTGGCAGATCTGGTTTGCTTCACAAGGAAGAAAAACGTGAGGCAAACTGGAGGCAGCTAACACAAAGTAGAGTAGAAAAGATGCTTTTAGCTCTGATATGACTTAGTAGACTCTGTGAGGAGGCTAGGTTTACCTAGGTTTTAATCTTAGTGAAAATAACGAACAGCCTTTTTCCTACCTCTAAAGGGCATTATTTTCCTTTTCTTTTTTCTGACTTCATTTTGTTTGGAATACAGCTTTGGCACATGTTCGTCCTCCATTTTTTTTTATGTCTCCTCTGTTGTCTTCCTCTTATTTACTGTGTTCTCTGTTTCAGTCCCTTTTCTCATACCAAATGATGTATTTCACCTATAGCTGTTATCTCTTTTTAGTCCCATTTTAGTCTCAACATTTCTTCTCACCTCCATTACTACATTTTTCTCTTCCCCTTTCCATCTCAGCTCCCATTTTTCTTTTTCCCCCATCTCTGCCTTTTCCGCTATTCATCCTTCTGTACTGCCATGAGATTTTTCACATCTGTCACTCTCCACCTTTTAGGAACTTGTTTATAACTCATCTCTTTCTATCTTTAGAAAGGCTTTAATACTTCTGCTCTTCTAATTCCTGGTTGCATGATTTTCTTTACTTCACTTATCAGAGCAAAGAACATGACTGTACTCACACACAGGGTGGTACAGACTCAGTCAATGTACTTTCCTTGTCTTACTGAACAGTCCAAGAAAGAATAGGAAAAGTATATGAAAGAGCGAGGACCAAAAAATGCTTATTTTCACTGCCAGAGAAAACCCAGGATGTACAAACTAAACAAGTTAATACTGGAAGAAGGTGCCATTTTCTGGCATCTGGTGCCATTCACTTTACACGTGGCACCTTCGCTTAAGTTCTCTTAGTTTAAGCGCTATGTTCTTTTCAAGCTGCTTTTAGTGTCTTCCTAATTGAAGAATGCACAGCTACTTTTGGCATTAACATATAGCAACAGAAGATTTATTATTTTAATCCTAATATGAGCGAGCCTCTTCTAGTTTCCAATTTCCTCTGGATATTTGCTATAAAATTCATTTTTGTTCAATATTTTCTATTGTTTGTACAGATGGTGTAGGCATCTAAATTAGGTGACAGCTATGCAAAAGGATGTTTCCCTAGTGAGGTAAGTTTTCCTAATGTTCTGAAATCTTTTGTGAGCAGCGGCCAGTGTATTAACATTTAAGATAAATTATTATTAAGGATTACAAAAATTAGGGAACAGAGACTCATTTATGAAGACTCTTTTTTGACCTTTTGATGGAATTCAAGGCTCTTCGTGTATACTCTTAAAAATAAAAAATATTTAATTGATTAGCCTAACAGTCTCATGCCCTGGGTTTATAGCACAGACGTATGCTAGCCCCGGCAAGAGGCCAAGAATTCAAAGTTCATACCCATTCAGAGCTTCTGCGAGGTTCAGAGCATTTGGAGCTAAGGTGTTAGTCTGGGCTAATAGCTGCCGCAGTTTTACAACTCAGTTTCTATTAAATATGATCAAATTACAAGATGGAAAACTCTTTTGTATTCACAGTGTTATAAGTGACTAGTGAAAGTATCCACCAAGGATCTAGACATCTGGAGAATGCCAAACTTTCAGATACTACAGGCCATGATGTAATATGCCACTGGGCAGTATACAGAATGAAAATCAGTCTCGGCCGCATTGCAGCTGAAGGCCCTGATCCTGCATGGTGCACAGCATTGTGCACCCTGCCATTAATTTCATCATACCTGAAAATGCATATATGCAGCATCAGGCCATGGGATATCATCTTAGAATCTTGGGGAAATTGATTTTCCAACAATAGTACACAATTCCAAGTTCTAGACTGAGTGCACATTCAGATCTTGCACTATACATAGTATTTTTTTAGTACTGGCAGAAGGAAAGAGTCTGATGGCTTTATTGATGCTGAATCACACCTTACAAAAAAAGAAGTGGAACATCTGAAGCCAGTGGGGCCACCTATACATAGGGAAAGTCTTTTCATGAAAAGAATTCATGAATTTCACTTGCTTAAATTCAGCTGACATCCTATAATCCCTACTGTTACTGAAAAACTTCAGCTTCAGATTGTATGCAAAGGGATATTGACATAGAAGATGGTTTCCAAGCTTCATCTTCAGTGGCATATTTAAAGTTATGTCCAAAAACTTATTCATGCGGATATGCTTCATCTCTCTCCCTTCACCCTACTCAAGAGGAATGTGATTTCACTGCATAAACCCATCATACCAAGATTGACAGAGCTGTGGATCATCTCTGTTCAAAACTATTCTCCTTCCATGCGGGATCTTGACATCTCCAACTGCACACACAGGACAGTCTTCTGGACTGACACAATCCAGGGACAGTTCATCAAGTATTTTCCCTGTTTCAAAATAGCACAGCAGTATAAAAAGATGCCAATTTTCATGAATTGCAAAACTAATCATTGCATTTATCCTGCTACAAAAAACATGACAAGGCTTCTGAGTTGGGCTTAAAATTCTGAATGTTCTGCCTGTGTTATGGTCACTGCCAGTTTGACACAAAGAAGTATTTCCTTCCTTCACAACCTCTTTTATTTAGATACTGGAAGTACTTAACCCAGTGTTTAACCTGCAACAGCCAGTACCATACAGAAGGTGAATATATCTTTCTAACAAAGCATTGAAGATGACAAGAGAAAATGGCATTTTACTTTTTACATATATATTATTGATTTCTCTCAGTATCCCCTGCCTCACTCTGGTCAGAGATACCAGAGCCCAAAATAGCTATTTTTGGTCTTAAAAATACCTACTTTCTTTGCCTTCACGTCTTCTCACTCTGCCATTAGGAACTATTTATTCATCTGAGTTTTCACTCTGCTTTTGGATCTTGCTCATCTTTCACTCTTTCCCTTTCTGTCTGTCTTTCCCCACCCCATACTTCCCATATTTTTTCCTTTCCCCTTTCTAAGAGATGGCTGATGGGAACAGTTAAGCTGAAAGTGCAGGCACACACAAGGATGCCTGCTGGGCACTCTCAGGAGCACCAGAGCCTTGGAGGTAGTAAGCAGGTCAAGGCAACGGGTTTCCCCCGCTGCAGTAGTTGCTCTGAAGAAGAGCATTTTATGAGTATCCTTTAACCAGATAATCAACAATCTCTCTTGCTACACAGCCCCTAATCCTCCTATCTTCCTTTCTTATCACCCCATTCTCATCCTCTCTTGTTCTTGCTGGCACTATTTCAATTCTCCTCGGCACCACTTCATGCCATTCAAACACTGTGCTCATTTCACAAACTCAAACCAGGGTGCCTAGCCACCTTCCTCCTTATGCAGCAAGAAATTGTGGTGAAAACACATCAGTAAGCCTGTTAAGGAATTAACTGTTATATCTATGTCTTTTGCTATATCCAGTCTTACCAATCTGCGAATATTTCTGGACTATAATACCTCTTTTCATGCAACATAAACACTTAGGGGGTAAAAAAAAAATTAAAAAAAAAATAAATACAGCAATACCTAGAAGTACCAGGAGCAGAGCAGAAAAAGGTAAGGAATTCCTTAAAGCAAAAGAGGGACTCACCTGCAGGACAGTGTACGTGGCATCCTTCCACACACTGCAGAGGGCACTCCAAAGGCTGTGGGTGCTGGCACGTTATAGGACAGGCAGGTCCACAGCTATTATATCGCCATTCACATTGATAATCTAATTCTTGTTTATTCAGGTCCTCACAGCTTTGTGCTACAGAGTGAAAGAATTACAGGGGGAAAAAAAAAAAAATCAAACTGGTGTATTCACCTTGCCTCTCAGAACTATGACACCAAACTTGGTACAAATTGGACCACATACACATAGGAAAAGAAAGAATTCCATCTTTAAATAAAAATATATTTATTTTAATACAGCCAGGGCAGGCCACTTCTTCACACTTAAAATTTTTTTTCACATAATTAAGTACTTGCTCTAGATCAGAGATATTTGTTTTTCATAAAAACAATTGCAAAAAATGATCTTTAAATTTTAATTTAAAAAAAAAAAAATGTACAGAAACCGTTTCTTTCTCTACATTTGTTTGTATCATGGACTACTATATCCCATTATTAGAGGGAATGTTTTTTCCAGATATGGCTCTGAACGTAACTAGAAAAGGGAGAGGAAATGTCACCATGAGCTGCTAGCCCAGTCCCATTAAAGTGAAATTCTCTGGACATCGGTGGGAGCAGAGCTGTATAAGAACAGTCTATCTGATCCAACAGCTTACTGATCAAAAGCTTGAACTTTTTCACCCAATTCTTCCTCATCTGCCCTGTACTTACGGCACAGAGCTGGTGATCTCCAGTGAACAGCAACACCTTTTTGGGCACAGACATGTGCATAGGCTGCTATAGCATCACAGAAGCAAGCACAGTCCCCAATAGATTCACAAGCACAAGTGTCATACATGCAAATATCCACGTAGGGCTCAGGATTGACCTAAAAAAGAGAAATACACGGTACAGTACACTCACTGATCCCCTCATCTCCTCCTTCTACACACATTTAACCTTCAGATGGTTTGCCTGCTCCACTTGCCAAGAGTTGAGTTGCCACATAAATCAGTGCAGGTCTTTCTGCTGATGTCAGCAAGGACCCAAATCACGCCATGTTCTCAAAGCTGTTATAGATGCTGCAGTTTATTGTTCCTTAATATTCCCCATATGGAGTAACTTTATACATTTTTGGGCCCTGCTCCCATACCCAGCTTGGGTAGAATGCAGTCTGAATGGCATTACATTAGCTCAGCTCCCTCTCCCCTCAAATCTCAACCCTTGTGCTTGAGTTCATGTGTCAGTCTCTGGGCTTTAGAGCAAAATTTCCCTGAAGCAGAAGTTATTCTATAGCTTTCTACTAGGTGGTATCCTGAATTTTCCCATGAAGCATCAGCTACAGGACATGGTCAGAGATGAGAACACCAATTAGTCAGGTTCCTCCAACTCCTGTGTGCTGTCTGCACAACCATAGTTTTCCCCTCAGTTGTAATCAGCGTCAGCACAGGTCATGCGGAATTGAAGAATGTGAAACACATGAGACAATACTCACAAGTTTTCTGCATTCTTCAAAGAGATCCCCAGACAAAATGCTGCATGACGTTTCTACCATCACCTGCTTCACTATGTTTCCATTACACAGTGGAGACATCAAGGTCTGCTCCTGGTTGGGCTTAATATTGTGAGAGACAAGCATACATTGCATTAGCCTTGCCTTCAGGACCTCAGGACTCTTCAAATTGAAGTAAGAGCCTCACTAGCACTAGACATTTTTCACGACAAAGGAAATTGTCAGGACAAATCCTGCCCTGGCAGAACACAGAGTAGTGCAGGTCACCTCCTAGATTTTCTTCAGCTCTTGTACGTTGCAGTTTTAACAAAGATATTTTGATGACAGAAAGTCCCACTGTACCAAACATCCACCCTGAAAAACAATCATTCACAGCTCTACAGAAGGCCCGCAAGACTCACAAATACAATCAGTCTTCAGCAGACAATACCCATGGCCACTGCTCAGTAGTCTCCCCCTCTCCCATTTAATTTATCTAAGAACAAGGAGCACTAGTATTGACACGGCATTTATCACAGAGACAGTCTGCACGTTCTGTCCTGTGCCTATTACCCCAAAACAAGGAGCCGCTCCTTCTCAGTCATACCCTGCGGTCTCACTCCTCATTATTGCAACTTCTTCTGTGCTCTAATCAAGTTGTATCTAAGAAATGACATTCAGCAAGGTAATACTGTGGCTATGTCACGCTTGCACACAATTTATCCAGCTAACCCAGAAGATGTCATGTGATCAAAAATGCATGCTTCATTTTATTTTCTCATAGTTTAAATCTTTTAAGGAAAGATCTAAAAAAGGGCCTTTTTTCCCCCTCTCTCTCTGCAATTTTAGACGAATTTTCAAGAGAAAGTTTTCAGCCTTGAAAGCATCATCTGAATGAAATGCTTCATTTTACAAATGTCAAAACAAGCTGTCTTCAAGCTGTTTCCTCTCACTTTTTTATTTGGAAATACTTTTGGCCATAATTATTTGCCAGGTCAAGACAAATTTATTTTTAAATTTCATTCTTTCAAAACTCTGTATTTGGAAAAGAGGAAGTATATTCTCATGTATAGCATAACTAGTGTACCCTGTGAAACCACCTAATCTCTGGCACCAGGACATGGAAAACACTTATAATATAAAAAATAAATAATAACTGAATGTTCTTTAAAAAAAGATCGAGAAGTATACAGAAAGAAATTAATCTGTGCATTCAGTTGTTCATAAATAGACAGACTAAGATTTGGGATATAGAAGTTTGGATGGGGAAATACAAATTTTTTATCTGAACTCCCCTGTCTGAAAATTACAGCTGGGTTTTTTTAGATTAAGCTCTAAAATGAGATTTCCAGTTATACCTGGATTTCAAGCATCTGGGCTGGCAAACTCGATGAACAGCCTCTACTGTACAGATTGGCTATTTTAACATTCCTGAAGCCAGGCAGCGCAGAGGCCTTAAATAAGTTAATTGATCTTTTATCAGATTTCAAGAAATAATATTATTTGGCAAAAATATGGGGGAAGGAGTTAATTTCTATTTATTTTTTATCCTTTCAAACCTCTTTGCCTGCTCTTGAGTGATACTGTAACCCGTATTAATTAGTTTTCACAGTTCATTCACAATCACCTTTTCAACATCAGCACAGTATGGATTAACTTTCCAAGAATTCCCAAAGTCAACTGGATCTACTTCAAGATGTTCATTGCTGCTGGTCAAATCATTGTTTTGGATTCCATCAAAATTTCCACACAGACCACACACTTGATCCTTGCAGGGAAAGAAACACAAAATACATAAATCTTACATCTGTAGACTGGCTTAGGGTTTTGTCTTTTTAGCCGAGTGGTTTAATGGTACGAAGCTTAAAAACTGAATTATCCCTGGCCTTGCCAAGTTCATTAAAATAGAGACAGTCTCTCACAGAGAATGTTTACCTCTTATTCCCATTCTGCTTAGCTGTAAGTAGGACCATACTGTCTCCAAGGACTCCAGGAAGTAAGACAACTCTGATCAGTGGTGCCTGTTGGCTCTATTTGAAGTATGTCCCTACAATCCCATTTTATTTCTGGAAATGACTGTCCTATCGCCATCACTAGTAAATCTGTCTCCTTATAGTGCTCTTTTTGAATACAGAAGAAATCACTCAAGGCATAGTTATTCTGAGGCACCACAACATTTATCCTTTCTGTCATAGCTCATCTCCAGTGACCCAGAATTTACCCCTTATGGTTGAACTACCAGGAAAGTAAGCAATCCTTATGGTATTATGAAAAAATCCCTTCATTTTCAAGCAAGTGCCTAATACTCCATGGAAATCTATCAACATGTGTATATAAAATAAAATGCTATTCCCCAGAGACAGGGTAAGTGCATTCTTCAGTGAGAATAAGAATTAAAGCAAAAACCACTTACTTTGAAATTGCCTTTTAAGATAACTGAGACTCCCATGGCCAGATCCCAGGTCACACTGATGCTTTTGCCCAGTAAAATGATGTAATAACGGCCAGACCTCACGACTTCTAAACCATCGTCATCTTTAGGAGGTACCTTGATGTTTACCTGGATAAGAAAAGCACACTGTGCTATCAACCATGTCTCTAATTACTTTTCATGTAGGTCACTTTCCCGGTGGGACATGTGCTCATAGGTTAACAGCTATTTTCAAACATGCTGGTCTCCAGAGAACAGAGAGTTCCCATACGCTATGCAGGTGCTTTCGAGCACTTGCAAAACTGTAAGCAAGGACAGGTAAGGAACTGATTACAGGCTTGTCTCTACACTGAAAAGTTGCTGTGGATAAATTACTGCCTCAGAAACAACACTTCTGAACAGCAAATTGGGACACGAGTACGGCATTTCAATCTCATCACATTTACTATAATTTTGAATGAGGCAATGTCCCTTGTGCTCCCAGGGTAGAACATACACTCACCACAAATGGTGACACACAAAGCAATGACTGCTAAACAGAAGGAGGGCTGATAAAGAGGACAGGGTATACCCAATTAACGATCAGTTCAGTATTTAGTCAATGGTTCACTGAAAAATTGTGTTTTATTTTTATTTCATCTTTTTAGAAAACTAACAATTCTGTGCTCCTGAGGCAGGTAGCGACAAAAGGGCTGGCTGAGTTTAAGTGTAATGTGAATTGGGAGAACCACATGCATCAGTGGCCTTTACAGGACCAGAGCCTGATTCTCAAGTCAGGAAGGACTTTCTTCCCAACCAGCTACACTAACAGGAAAAATCCTGAGAGATTCCTTTTGGTGTCTCTTCATTTTTCCATCACTTTCATTTCCCCTGTGTGCCTCTTTCTCTTTCCATCTGGCTGCAAATTCACCACCTCCAGCTACTAAGAACTTAAGAGATTAATTTAAAATGCTTTCTTTCACACTGTAATTCCCTTTGAATGGGAACACTAATAGGATTATTAAACACATTTGGAGAGAAAGGTCTGCCATGGCTGTTACTTTAAGCACCACTACTGCATTAACTGCTTAATTGTGGAAGAGGCAGACAAAAACTTTCAATCAGTACAAACAGCGACTAGAGCAAGGGAGAAAGAGGACCCCACAAACCATTCATCCACTCCTTAGTTTGAGGGCAAAATACTTCCTTATCCCGCTATTCCTTCTTGTTCAATTCAGTAAAAGCTCAGTACTGTAATTCAACTCTCTTCATCTCTGGGGTATTACCAGAAACGTTATCCCCAGAGAAGACTGCAGATCTCCTAAAGAGGGCCTTCAATGTCTTTAGGGGAAGAATATGTTAAAAGAGACGCTGTTTTAGGAACTGGAACCTTTTTCATGTTCTTTTATGCCCAATATATTACTATACAGTTTAGTCACACTTGGTCACTTATCTTCTAAATATCTACAGCAATCTCTGTCTTTCCAAACTAAGGCAAAAACCAGAGGAGGACAAAATTGAGCTGGAAGGTTGACCTAAATTACAGAATTTCTATGTTTATGGAGGCATTTTGCCCAACCATGAATTCATAAACTTTTGACCTTACAAACTGGCAGATTTATTTGTTTCAGAAGAGCAAAAATGATTTCACAATAATTTTTGTTTTAATGTGAGCCAGAACTGCAGCATGCAGATACTTCAGTTAAGCCCCCATTTACTTAAAACTAGAAACTGCTCTCAAAACAATATAATCTTAAAACAATGCTGCTTGGAAACATTTTAATGGCCAAAAAAAAAAAAAAAAAAAAAAAAGTTGATTCTCCTGCTTGCTTCTAAGGATTCTTGTGGAAAAAGAGTGTAAGAAGTCATCGCTGGGTGAGAATTTGCCTAAGAGTCTTCATATCAGTTGTTTTTTTCTTAATCTCTCCTTTGGTTGCTGTTATTTCTAAGAAAACCTGCTGTAGATATTACACTGAGCCTTAAACTCTCTAGAAAGACAGCTGAAAATTCAGTCAAGGTCATGTGGACAGTCTTGCAATACAGACCTAGCTTTTGCAAGGACATACTCTCTCAGGAACGAAACACCCTCTGTTGCTGGAGCTGCTGGATGCCTAATCACCTCTTTTCTTTTCTGGCCCTTTTTTAGGTGTCCAAATGGAATCACAGCTCTTCTGAAAATCTGTCACCTAAAGAAGCTTTCAGACAAAGCCTGGGTCTATGGACTGATCCCTGCACTACTATTCACCCTCACCTAGGCAGGGGATTCTTTAGCAGTAGAAATAAAGAACTGGTTGGGCAACCAATATGTCCTATGTTCATTCCTCCAGCAATCGAAAGCCTGTGTGGATCACATGCTGTCAAGATGCACTGCACAGACATTATTAATAATGGTATGTTTTATGTGTTCCTGCCGTGCATCAGTGGCACATGGCAACTTGCAGGCAATCTGCTGGCTATGCAAAACCTGGTACAGCTTTGTCTGTTAACCCAAAACAAAGCAAATGTAGAGTGGTTTCACATTTCAATGGGAACGTTTTTGCAAAGCTCTGGTTCAGATGCCAGTTCAGAGCACAGTACTTCTGAAAACTGAGAAACTGAAACACGATAATCCACTGTAGCTCTGTAATGTTTGAACACACAGACAGTCTTAATTGTTACAGTGCCCAAGGCGAGGAGCTGAACTCTGCCCTTTGGAAAGCCTGTTTCCTGCCATGAAAGGACATGGGAGGTGGAAGCAATTCTTTGTCAATTCTTCAGTGTTTGTTGGTAGGAAAGGGGAAAAAAAGAAGAATCCAGTCATCTGGAATTTCCATCTGACAATTTAACAAGGGAAAGGATAGTTGATATTTGCTTCTGCAGTATCAACTTGTTTCAGCCATGACTTCTTTTTTCTCCTGTGTGCTCAGTCCTTCAGAAGGCTAAATTAGGTTTGAAGCTTTACTAGTCATGGGACAGTCACTTCTTAGCTGTTCCTTGCACTTAACCTTGTTTGAAATAGACTTAGACCTCCCATGTTTAGAAAGGGCATTCCTCATATGAGCTTGCATTGAACAGCATTCTTACTTGAGATAAATTTATTGGCATCAAGCAGAAATACAAAAATGGCATTATACTTCTGGGAGCAAAATGGATAATTATAATCCTGCTAATCTGTTCCTTTTATGATCTAATTTTCAAGAACCACTGAGCACGAGGTCATTCATGCCTCATCTTACTAAACAACCTGAAATACTTTTCCCCAAAAAAGGGAAAGAGAACAGAAGCGTACATACATTTCCATTAAACAACTCTATTTCCCCACTTTCATACAGAATGATAACCCTTTTGGTGCACTTTTCTCCAGTGAAGCCACAGCCTTCATTTGAAATTAGTATCCGGAATGTCCCAGAGTCATCCTTGCAGAAATCCTATCAGACAAAAATACATGAATGAGTCATTAATGTGGAACATTTGAAAAACACATACAGATCTATGGAGAAAAAGGAAGCCTCAGATAATACCCTGTGTACTCTATGGCCAGTAAGACATATGTTGGCATGCCAAATGTTCCTATATTAATTTATTTTGTGCTTAGCACTGATATTCATGTGGTCCACCCCTTAAGGAATGAGGCCCACTCTGCCAGTGACACACACATGCATATTTTGCAGGGAGGATCCGTGCTATTACAGTATCTGTGACATTTTAAAGATGTACAATGGTCACAGTGTACATCTTAATACACATATATTAATAAATTTAACAGTGAAAACAAGACTCTGCAGCTTTAATGATAAAATAAAAATATAAACCTAGAAGATTAGGTTAGAAAGAAGGGTTAGAAAGAAACTTGCTGCACAGTTTGGAGCAAAATGTTTGATGCTCATGTTTTCCCACCGGTACATGAATAATAATTACTATAATGTCAACCTATATTTCTTGGGGAGGAATTATGTCGTTTAATATAATTTTAAGTCAAATATTTCTGAGATGCATGGAGAGTTATTACTATATTTATATGATGACTCACAGCTATCAGGCCTTTTAGGTTTTGGGGGTTTTTTTAGTATACACCTTTTACGAAAAAGACCCCATCTATAGTTCCCTCTGTTTGTCACCTGAGGAAAACAGATCTCATTTTCATTTTAAGTAGTTTTGTAGTACTGTATGCTATTACTGCCCATAAGACCTTTACACAGAGCTCTCACTAGTGTCAGAGCAATCATTCTTCTAAGGTAATCCAGCTGGCATCAAGGTGGGAGCATATTTCAAAGACCTAGCCAGAGACAGGTTGATCACACTTTCCTGCCCAATGAGAACTGCAGGGAGGAATGGGCCTCATGAAAAGGGTCTGTGTGGAAAAAAGTAGCCCACCCAAGAAACATGACACTTTCTAACTGCAGAAGACTGTTGTTATCAATTAGCAGTGAATCCATCTACTGTTAGACCAAATTTTCAGGGAAATCTTTCTTCTTTTGCACATGCATTTTTACATACACAATGATTTGCACCTGTAGATGAGCTTTAAATTTTATTTAACACTAAATTTCTGTCTGCTCTCACAAATCACAGGCTGATTTAGTGTGCTATGTCTTTATCCATATTGGATATTGTCAATATACCCAAACAGGGTGGTGCATGGAACAGGACAGTTACTTTGCTGAAGTGAACAAGCAGAGTCTGTTCTCTGGACACATATAGAGAAGGTTCACCAAGCACTTTTGGTCTCACTCTGAAGTCAGACAGTAAGCCATCAATCACTACAGGATAAAGCGGCTAGTGGGGAATGAGGAAAGATTGACTTACAGGTATCTACAATTCCTTGTTAGAGATGAGATTCAGACAGCTCCTCTCCGTACCACGCTGCTATCGTATGATTTATGACTGCCAGCTAGACACATGACAACCTAACTCACTTCTGCAGAACACAATGCAATCATCATATTTCTCAACACATCTTTGAAGTCAGCAATAAGCTCTGCTCTCCTCTACCATACATCTGGGTTAGTAATTAAGAATACTTTACTCTGATTTATGCAAACTGTACTTCTCTCCTGGTGTGAAATACCTTATACCTTGCCATCAGACAGCTTAAGCGCTTGACATATTCTTACCTGAACTAATACATATTGACAGTTTCCTGGAAACTTGTATTTCAATCCATCAAATGTCAAATAATGAGCTGTACCAATAACAGTGCAGGTGCCATCACACATATTTTTGGTGCATTCCCACTTTCGACCATGGCACATGCTGTAACAGAGATAACAAGTCAGTGACAGTTATGTATATGATAAGCAAGAGAATGCAAGGTGCTTTAGGCAAAGCTAAAAAGTTTCTGCCACCAGGAGCTCATGACCTGAAGACTCTCCAAAAGCCACACAAGTGGTGATGACCTACTATGGTGCCTTCTTCTGCTCTTTTTCCTGGGCCTGGGTTAGAGAGTAACCTACTGCAGACCAAACAGGAGCGTCATTCCCCTGTGTGTCTTAACCCGGACATCAGCTGCAGCTCTGTGAGAACCCTCTGCAGTTGTCTGTGCTGCTGTCTGTCCTCACGTATGTTCCCAGCAGATCTTCTCTGCACTGGGCTTTGAGAAGCTACTCTTAGGGCTGCTGGAATCCTTCTATAACTACGTTACACTACCATGAACCAGATGACAATCACTCTCATTAATATAAATTAGCATATGTTGACATTGGGTGCATAAATTCAAATAATGCATTAACAGATTAAGTGAATAAGGAATATGTTTCACTTTTTCTTACAAGCTGCATATAGGAATATGTGCTTTTTTAACCTCCCTATTACAAAAAGAGGACTGGACAGAGCCTGCTAGAATATTTCATAATACTATTACTATTTTATTTTGGATATGCTGCTCTGCTCAGAGTATTCTTTTAGAAAAACAGTTTGATTACCCTCTAAGGACCATTACAGGTTAAATATGAAGTATAATATCAGCAATATATATCAGCAATATCTGTGTTTATTCACAGTACTGTCCATTTTTCCTCATTGAAAGCCAAAATAGTAGTAAATTTAATATCCAACTGATGCCAAAGGACATGTGTTTACTCTAGTGACCAACTTTTGGGACCAAGTAACCAGGACTGTAATTCAGTCTGTCCAGTGGCTTTTGTTCAGATTACATACTTAAGTATAATACCACTCTTCTCCAAAGTGGTCTCTCTATTCTTAAATTAAATTCATTCTTCATGATAGTTTATCTGACCTAGCAATTGGAGACATTACCTCACAATCTGACAAGAGTAGACATATGGATAGAAATATTTCTTTTTCTGTACATAGGTACACATATACATGCACCATCTGAGGAATGTGCTACAGCGTGGTACTATCCCGTGAGGTCTCCTGCGGTGATCGAACCAGAATGTCTGCCCTATAGAAGAATTCAAGTTTGGTGCCATTCAAATAGGACTCCAGGCTAAATCTCAGGTTATGCGACAGGAGATGTGACAAGACACCTGATCACGAAAGGAGATACACCAGTGGTTCCCTGCCTGTATAGTTTACAAGCGATGCTGTCAAGGACACCTCCTAGACTTCCTCACAAGCACAGAATATGCAAGGAAAAAAAGGAGACATCCCAATATACAGAGCAAAACAAGATGCTGCCTTGTTTATTCAGGGGGAGGGGAATTCTGAAGAGCAATCAGACACAGGGTTAAGGGCTTGATATCATTATACCCATGTTGCTGTAGCAGCTGTACTGCACTTGCATTATCATACAAAGCCAGTGATGCCATGAGGAAAAGGACAGCATTCTTGGTTTTGTTTCATTCCTTCTTTTGCACTCTTTTTGCCCTTTGTTTTTTTTTTTGTTGTTGTTTTGGTTTCTGGTTTGTTTTAAAAAACAAAACAAAACAAACCAAACAAAAAAAACCCACATGGTGACCATCTTCTGACTGGATATTTAAAATGCAAAGAAAGCCAATTCTCTTATCTTGGTGTAACTCAATTTGTTTCAGTGTAACTATACCAGTGTAACAGACAGCAGAAAAAATAGTAGGGCTCCTACTCTTCATGATGACACCAAACCAGCCATATTCAACACCAATCATTATTAAGTTTCTAAGAGTTTCCAAGAACATTTGTATCCTTTCATTGCTGTGATATATAATAGTGTAAATCTTACATGGTACCCTGATAAATAATGCTCAAGGAGGTAAATACCTTTATCCTTATGTTAAAATGAGGGAAAGAGGGAAATTGAGAAAGACAAGAAGAGACTTCAGAGCATCCACCCAGTTCTCTTGCCCATTTCCAGAGGTATCCTGGAGCCTTGCTACAGAAGCTGCAGGTATGAAAGAGGATCTTTTCCTTGTCATCCACAGGCTTTTGATCAGTGAAATAAATAGATTTGCTAACTAGCAAGAGACTGAGCAAGTAAAATAAAAAACAAGGTCAATGAAGCATAAAATCGGCTCTCTTTTTTTTTTTGTTATTAATTTAGGGGAGTTAGAATAGCATCTGACACCATAACTAATAATCTAATCTAATAATAATAATTTAATAATCCAATAAGCAATAGCTTGCTTGAGGTTGGAGAAACATTCATCTACTAAATGCTATATGAATGCAGATGGACATCATCACTGCCCCAGGGATTTTCTAATCAAGCTCTATAAGGGCAGGGAAAGGGGAATTCTATCCCTGCTTTACAGATGTTAAAACTCAGGGATAAAAAACCTGAAGTACTTTCCCAAGATCAAATTGCTAACCGAAGAAAAACTGGGTAGTGAACAGAGTTCTCTAGTAATGCCTTAACCCAAGCATAAGCATTGTTTAATCTTGATAACACTTCACAGTATAATAAATATTGTGCAATACATTTTCTTCAAAGAATGACATTTCAGTAACATGAAACCTATCACACCCTCTGCTATTAAATCTCTGCTAATACGTACAGCAAGACCAAGATTTTGTATATATGTGCACAGAGAGATTATACAGTATGCAGTGTAGCAAAATTCAGATTAGCAAATTTCTGCTGTGTACTGCTTCATAAATGTTATTCCAAAATTTTCACTGAGCTCTACAATGAATTCCCAATACATAGCATAACAAAAGTTTTGCCACTAGCGTAGACTTGGAGACATTCCGTTGTTCATGAATTAGGGTCTCCCATATGTCAAGTTGCATGTAAACGCCAAATCTGACACCTCTGGCTCATATATTGCGTTTGCAGGTGTTCACATCTGGCTAAGAACAAGTGAGAATGAGAACTCCTGCAACAGCAGTACAAAAAGCAAAAACAAAAGAAAAGTAAGATCTGACCTCCAAAATGCAGACTCTCAATTCTTATTAATTCTCAAAGCAATAGTAATTTCCTATATCACTTTCTAAATGACATTTGACTTGATATTTGCTGAGAACTATCATGACACTTCTCAAAGTCACATAGTTCAAAAAAGCTCCAGTGACATTTTTGAAGGGACCTTATTTCCAATTTTATTTTCACATTCAAGAAAAATACATAAGATGAGAGGAAGAACTTTTTATCAGTGAGAAAAAGCATGATTTCTAACATTTTCTTGACCCTGATATTGAAGAAAATTCTATGTTAGAGGAAATGTCACTTACAATGGCATTGCCAGAAACAAAAAGGCAGTTACAAGAATGAAGCAACATGGTTATGACTATCCTACGATTGAAAATTGTAAGAATGACTGAAAATAAAAAGACTGTGCATGGTTACTGTGAAGAATCTTGCAAATCTCACAACAATGCCTTTTTGCACCTTACTGTTCTTGTTTCAATAAAATTTTCATTGTGTCTGTTTCTCAGCTGAGTCACTTTTACCTAGATGTAATGTAAGGAGGTTATAGTATATGGACCTATATAAAAGTTATCAACTTCTCCTCCATCTTCCTCCCTTCAAACCTACTTTTCCCCAGGTCTAATTGTAGTACATGATTCACAATGTAATATGTAGCTGCAAAGTTTAAAAAAAAAAAAAAAAAAAAAAAAAAACACTGGAAGGTTAATATTTCCACATAAAGCCATAAAACTTTATATCCAAGTCTAATTTACACTAGTTCGGAGCAGTCCCACTAGTTTAAAAATACAACACTTGGTATCACTGTTGCTCAAAGATCAACACACAAAACAAAAAACAAACCAAATGCCTCTAAGGGTGCTGATGCTCCGATCCAACTCCACCCAGTCATACAGAGGATAACAGAAACACTGCTCCTGGTGGTGCCACAGAGCTGGGCAGGGACAGTTCAGGTAAAAAGTACGAGAGAACCTGTAGTCTAAGTTCAAAGAGAACACAGTGTCCACACTGCTTGTGGCTGCATGTCCTACACCTTGGACTCTTGGAGCTCGGCAGGAAAGAGCCACCATTCCCTCCACAAGCACACATGGAGAGCAAAGCACCTCTCCAATGCAGCAAGCATACTGTGCAGGCAGACGACCCAAGGCTGTGCCGAGGGCTTCCCTCCATGTAAATCTCACAGCCCAGCACTTTCTTTTGAACTTACAATTTCTTTTTCAAAAACCAAACAGGACAGATAGGGATATGGGTGAAAGACATGGAACACTTACTCTTTTCTTCTAAGAAGATATCACCAACTCCTCCCTCCCCTTTCTTTCTTACTCCTTCTGAAGATATCAAGGGACTGAGTGCTCATCTGATGTATAAGAGCCCAGCTCTGTTTTCTGCCTGATTCAAACTCCTCTTTAACATTTTCCTGAAGAGCTCCTGTCATATTACAGCTGGCATATCACACCCTTTCTGCTGATGCATGCTTCTGGCTTAAAAGGACTGATTTGAAGGGCCTCAGACAGCAAAAAACAAGAAGCATAACAGCAGAGCTTAGTGACAAAATGCAGGCTCCATTCCTCCCACCCCGGAGGAGCTCCCATATTTTTACCTTGTGTTGCAAGATCAAGGAGCAAATCGACTAGCTAGTGGATACAGAGGACCTGCACAGACACATGGACTACCTATTTGTAAGGCACCAGGTACAGTTTGCCTGATATTGCATTCATCTGATGAGACATGCAAAGGGAAGATGCTGGTCTGCGCAATGTATGTGCTATTGCACTGAAAAAACTGTCTTTATATAAAATAAATCTGTCTAGCAAGCTTTTTTTTTTTTTTTTTTAGAAACACGTTAGGTGCCCTAGAGAAAAATGGAAAAATGCAGCTCCAGTGGCTCACCAGGTGTTGCAGTCGTTAGTCACTGTCTCTCCCTTGGCGTATTCTCTTCCGTTGTGAAAACATGGGCATCTCTCAGGAGCAACACACTTGTTTTCATGTCGCACCTAAGCAAAGCACACAGTTTGTCAGCATGCGGGTCTGCTGGTATGTGCCAGTACGCAGAGGAGTAAGCACAAGAACATGTGGATAAAGAATAAAGGAAAGGATAGAGGAAGTTGTTCAAGACTGTCTGAGATAAGTAAGGTTCAGCACTGCTAGTATTTTTTTTTCCATTAACATAAATAGAGCTATGGGTATGTAAATCACAGTCTTGTTTCAGGGGCTGAACACCAGCTTAAGCTGCTGGGTGAATAAATTAGATTATACAATAACTTCATGATGAGAAATTTAAATTTGACCAAAACCAGGATAGCTAACCTGAATATGGAGAGCAGGTGAACAGCACATGCTTCTCACACACAATAAACTGAAGAATGGCCTACCAGAAAAGCAGCCAGCTGCAGGGCTCAGTTGGGCTGACCGAAACACGGCCACTGAGGAGGAGACAAGGAGTCACAGTGCCAGGAGGACTCAAGTGCAAATGAAGGTTCGGTTGTCACAAACAACACCCCCCCTAAAAAAGCCCACTCCCCTGTCTACTCGCCTTTGAAAATTCCAGTAGTCACTCATTTTCTTTCAAATGCCTACTTATTCGCCAGAAGGCAGGATAAATATCAGTCTATTTGAGACATTATTCCACTCTCACAGGCATTGTGGCTGGGAAATAGGTCATTATGTTCTGTTTACCGTTTTTTCTTTTTCAGTTTTACCCTACTGATCTTAGTTTCTCATTGTATAACAACAAACCATTTGTTCCACTTAAAACAAAGTACCAAAAAACCCACAAAAAAACAGTAATGCCATTAGACTACCCAGTTTTTTCCGTTCCTTTTCTCTGTTTTTTCTGTGATTACTCCCTTTCCATTTTGAAGACTGCCGGTTTTAGAGTATCAAACAAACCCAAGGCTGGCTATGCTGTTTTTCACTTGGACATGGTTCTGCAAAGCCCAGGGTAGGTTTGGCTCATGCTTCATGGAATACCAAAATGGAGAGCACTTCCCTTCCCTCTCATTCAAAAGTCACAAAATATTACCTTCCCACTTTAAACTCTTTCTGTAAAATCATTAAAATAGTTTCTTCTTTACCATTAAATACGGGCCAATGAGATCAATGTAGTCTGAATGCCAGGTTAATAAAGTAGAATTGCTCTGCCTTTTCCTATGGGGACCTAGAACTGCCACAGGGAACTACTAATAAAAAGGATTTCACAGCCCAGAGACCCTTCATTCATATGCAGCTCCACATGCTCCGTGGCTTATGGAGAGCTATATTATGCCAAATAAGCTCACGCCGATAGAAGCAAGATGGAAACAAAAGAAATGCTTTTCTAGATGATAGAGCTGGGGCTCTGCCTCAGACTTAATCTCCACAAAGGACAGAGAGAAAACAGGCCAGAGAGGATCATATGCTTCCAAGGCTGATTAATTCCTTCCTTCCTTCCT
The DNA here is from genome assembly GCF_047370975.1 of Nipponia nippon. Classification (NCBI taxonomy): domain Eukaryota; kingdom Metazoa; phylum Chordata; class Aves; order Pelecaniformes; family Threskiornithidae; genus Nipponia; species Nipponia nippon. The sequence continues at coordinate 82,141,314 of NW_028262347.1, read as the reverse complement.
TCCTGGTGGCATTCAGAAAAAAAGCAATATATGACTTCACACTTACGGCTACATTTCTGAATTTTTCCACAGTGTTCAGCAACGTGGGTAACAATAGACTCAAGGGCTGGCATCTGGATACAAAACTTGGGATTAGATTTATGTTAGTAAAAGGAGGATTAGGACCTCTTCTACTTGCTCCCTTGCTCACACACTGACATGAAGCCAGTCACAGCCTATCCCCAACTCTAAAAATTTAATAGACTGGTATTAGTATTTCTATCACAAGCATACAGCCACCATGAAGCTACAGTGCAGCAACGGTTAATCCACTGACAAAGAGGGAAGACTACCTTGTCTGAACACTGCAGAGGGGGTGGGTGGGATTTAGAAAGCTGGACATAAATACCCAAAGTGGACTTTGACCAGAAGACTGATTTTTTTTTTTTTTTTGCTGCAAAACTCAATGGATGATGATTTTGTTAATAGCAACGCACAATCTACTGGTCATATTGACACCACATCCAAAAGCTGGTATATCTAACAGCCCGATGCCATGCTGTGTTACAAGTCTGTTGAGCAAAGTACCATGCAGTACTACTAGGCCAGTGGCATTATTCACACACAGCTGGACTTCTGTGGAAATCTCTGAATCCATCAATAGATGGCATTTAATACAGGAGATGTAACAGTCCTGAGTGCCTGAGGTGGTGGGAGGCATAAGTGTTGGGGAGGCAACCATGAGAAAAGACACAGGTTTGTAATGAGAACAGCTGCTGTTCACACCATCTCACACTCATGATGATGCTCCTGAGAGCACGTCCATGGGATTGTAAGTGGTCGACTAGATGATGAAGCTACCCCCTACTTGGGGATCTGACAGAAATGTCCACCATTTCCTTGCTCTGTCTTATTTATTGTCAAGCCTTGACAAATCTTGCAAGAGGAAAGACAATATTACAGATTTCAGAACCTTCAAGATTCTTCTCTCCTAAACTGCCTTGATGAGGCTGAATTTTAATCTCTCTTGGTCAACACAATTTTGGTGAATATCTCACTGTCAAGGGAAGCTCAGATTTTCACTGTCTTCCTCCTGATAAACCTAAGGGCTTCAGCATAAAGTCAGCCAAAGGTAGAAGGCAGTAAGGGATTAAGTAAAAGAAGTGGGTCAGATTAGAACCCAATAGTCGATACTTTTTAACTAAAACCAGCCTTTTACCATGTCTGTGCAGACAAAGACAAGTCAAACACATGTTAGGACAAAACACTCAACGTGCTGGTTTACACCTGACTTTTCTTTCTTATGTTAGCTGTATACTTCTTACGTTTGTTTTATGAAGCATTATCCTTGGGCAGATGCACATATCAGAAAGCTGGTACCCACCTCCTCGTGAAGACTCTGTCATGTTATATAGGATAAGCCTACGCTGAAGAATATACAACAGAGCTTGCAATAAAATCAAAATAGCACTCTTAAGTTTCTATTGAAAACAGTTTGGCAGAAAAAACCTTTCAAACTCTTCTGATTAAAATGTTTAGGGTTTTTTTTCCTTTTTCTACTAACATATCATAGTTTTAGAAATCATTTTATTTCAGCAGCCAGAATACCATAAAATGTTTAATTTCAATTTTAAACCTTAATTTTGCTTCAGTTGCTGGAAATTGAAAGACATTCATTTTCTAGTTTTGAAGTGTCTGGATTTTGTGCTTTCTGATTGTTTTGCTCCTTTTTTCCCCCAGAAAGGTGGTTAACACTCCATTTGTATATTTATTAATATTTTCCAATGGGAAAAACCTGGAGTGCAGTAAACTAATCTGAGAAAGCGTATTTTTCCCCACACTTTTGCACATATGTTATGATTTATCCTTTCTGCTCTGCAAAAGGGTGACAAGTATGGAGAATTTCCCACCCTCCAGATGATCAAAGACAGAAAAAGAAGAATTACTTTTCATGACATATTGAACATTTTTATTTTCAAGAAATCAAAACAATGTAAAATATTAAGTGAAGATGAACTGGAAAACTTATTTTTCAGTTGGAAAAAATTAATTTTCATCTGCATTTTCTGACTGGGGAAATAATCGATTGATTGATTGGCAATTTCTCACCCCAGCAATTTTTCTGATTCAAACCTAAGCAACTGCAGCATGATGTTCATGAGCAATCCTTGATTATTGTTTTTTATTCTTTTTCAGATATGTAGTTCAAAATGGGCAAGCAATATGTACATACAGATTTTAGACTATGGATTTCTCTGTTTAAGACTAATAACTCAGCTAATTGATCTGTAAACATCTCTATATACATAGGGATAACACTGCATGTAGTTACACATTAACTGCTATATATACTTGCACATTGTACTGGAGAGTTGTTTATGTAAATTACAGATCTTTGACTGTGTTTCCTGATGGTATGAACTATTTTAGAGAAACAAGAAGATGAATTTTTTTTGCTAATAAGTTATCCATGGCCATTCATAATTTTTATATGCTACTGTACTGCAAAAGAAAAAATCTTCAGTAAAATGGCACAATTTCTTCCAGAGTGATGATATGTGCAAATATTTATTCCCGTAAGTGTTCAGTAACCTATGACTTCCCACAGACATTCCTACAAACAGTAGCTCACCTCCGTGAGTGCTTGTAAATTAAGCAGGATTACAGAACACCAACAAGGGAGACTGACCAGTAAAAAAATAGTCATATCTTTTTCCAGTCCCTTTATTGCTCAACTCTATTGGTACAAGTCTGGAAAACACAGACTTCGTGACTTTGTAGCACTTTTGCTCAGTGTGCCCAGAGTCTTTAAGGTAGAGAGGCGGGACAGCAAGGAGAACGTGGTCACCACCCCAAATCCTTCTGTCTTTGGCAACTGGTACTGGGAGCACATCGCAGAACGCAGAAATAAGGAAAAAGCCTCCCTCAGACCATGGTTCGGTGCCTGTTGGGGACAGGGAGGAAACTGCTCTCTGATAACAAGCTGGCAGGTTGCATGGAGCCACACGCCAGGAGTCTAACACGTGGCAAACGGCACTCACATAATGGAAGCACCAAGCTCGATATTGCCTTTGCATGGCCACGCTTACAATAAAATCGTCTCTATACTGGCTTCTCCCATCATGGCTTTGAGAAACACAAATCTCTCAATTTTTATTCCCTGTCAGATGGGAAGCCAATGAGAATGAGCGATTATAGACTGAGGTTGCTGGAAGATTGAACCATACTGTCATCTAGCGGACAAAGAACTTATTTGACTAATTTTTCTAACTGGGCCCAGTTCTTCTATCCAAAACCTGACAAATCACCTTATTGAATTCAGGGGCATGTTTCACATCACTGCAGAGTCAACTGGAATTTCCAATTCCAAAATGCCAAAGACTGCTTCTCCTGGCAAGAATTTTATGAAACCATTGTTTGAATGATAGTTCCAACCTACTGAAAAGCAATAAGAAATTCTATACTAAACATGAAGGTTAATTACTAGGAAGTTGATTTGCGGGAGGTTTTTTTTTTTGTTTCTTTTTCCTGTTGAGTAGTTATCATAATTTGTTTTCCATTATGATCTCTGAAGTGTACTATTACCATATCCTGGGACTGAAACAATATCTCAAGCCCCTTCACCAAATCAAAGAGAACTGATTGTTATGTATAGAGAAAAACCTATTCACACTGGGGCTCCTGGAACTTTACAAGTACAGAAACTTTTGGAAGTTTACTTATCACACCACTATTTGGGAATATTCTTCTCTAAAAGGAAAGCCATTTGAAAACTGAAATGTGAAAAGAAGCAACACTTGTTTGAAAATTGTGGTGAAAATTTACTCAATGTTGATATGAATGCCTTCAAATTGCGTTCTGTATTTTTCACTTTGGACCTACAACATACTCCACAAGCCTGAGATTTTGTCTACAGCTGCCATTTTATTCTGCAATAGCATCTATTTACATAAATGTGTGTTTATCAGCAAAATATGGTAGCAAAGTTCAAAAAAATACATTAATATTAATGTTAGAAATGACTGTGCTATGAGAATTCTTTTTTTTTTGTTGTTGTTTCTAGTAAGACAATGGAAGGCATTTTGAGAGAGAAAACACCTGTGTTCATATAGATGCGGAAAAAAGCAACACACCTTCATAAACATACAGGGTTCCAGGGAAAGTTAATAGCTTTTTTAAATGGAATTTAAACTAGTAGATGAAGTCAATTCATTAGAGCTGACGCCTAAACATAAACATGCATCTCAACTGTAGATGTAATAACCCACACCTTCATTTGCTAACAGTCAATGTCCAGTGCATATTATCTTAATCTGAGTCTGCACCTTGAGCAGGTATAAGAGAGTAAAAAAAAAAAAAAAAAAAAAAAAGTAATCTTTTGCATTCTAGACTTCCTGAGTTGCAGCATTTGAAAACATCTTGCTTTACCATATGCCTCTCTGAGTCAGAAAACTGCACCAGCACATCTCTAAGTACCACAGGTATCAAATAGACTCTCACAATTCTAGAGTATTTTATCCCTCAAACGAAACAAAGACACAACCTCCTCTCTCTTTTTTCAGCATCTACCAGGTATTTTCATCTGCATTTCATGCACTGAACATCACAAACTTCTTAATCCCAGCAGTTTTCCTGGACAGACAACTCAAAAGTGTCATTTACTTAACTTCATAAAGAGTGTACCATGTGCTTCACCTCTGTCCTATTCGCAAGATGCCTGGGACTATACCCCCAGCCCCCAGTGAGATCCTGTGCACAACTCTTCACCTGCCCAGAGAGCGCTGCACAGCACTAAACACTGATGCTTTTTTCTATTGCTCAGAGAGAACAACAGCACCATTCTGCTGTCTGTTCTACTCCTTTTGCTTTTTATCAGGGCTCTAAATCGACATCGAGTTCACAGTCACTGGCTTAGCAAATAATTATTTGCTCTATTTAAAAATGATTAAACTAATTAAATTTGAAGGTTGCAGGGGAACATAAACCTAGACTCCAGAAAGCATCTTACCAGTGAAAAAAGCATGCTCAGCCCACCATCTGCAGCTCCAGGACACCCTCTAGCATCATCTTAGCAAATTTCATGTCCCACATTCCTTCTCATGGGGAACTCTCAGTTTGGTACAACACACAGGAAGGCAGCGGCAGAAATGGAGACTCAACAAGGAGGCAACTAGTATCAGCAGGAGGGTTTGGCTGGATGTGGGGTGGGTATTTGAGATATGGGTGCCTGTGTACTTCTGTCTCTCTGACTAGGGAAGTTCAGCAAGACTGAGGAGGAGTCTGGGAGGAGAGTTGAAGGAAGACGTAAACTGGTCTTAAAAAAAGCACGTTTTGGCTTTTTGATTATCAATTATTATTACAAGCTAAACTTCATCTTCTATGCAGATATACTAATATACATATTTTAAACCAGCCACAATTTGGCAGAGTCAATACTTCACAACCACATATTTCCAAGCTGCAAGAAGACTGCTGGTAGGAAAAAGTGAAGGCAAGAAAACAAAGCGGAGCCTGCTTACCATGCCTTTTGGACAGAGGCATCCAGATATGCAGCCATGGCTGACGCACTCCAAGTCGTAATTCTGGCAAGTCTTGGCACACTCCAACCCTTCAGCTCTTGGGTTGTTTGCAGGACAGACAAATCGTTCCATGGGGGATCTGCATGTCAAGCTCCTTTTTACTTTAAAAAATAAATTTACAAAAATTGCAATTAGAATTGCAAGTATTGTTAGCACAGTATTTTTCTAAAGGATGGATAAACATTTTTAATAGAAAACTGATTTAGGATATAGAATAGAGCAATGCCACTACACCACTATGCATGACATCGTAAAGGTAACAGTCCCCACTTCCAATGAAGAAGTGACCTCAGTTAGGCTACCATAAAAGCCTGTATTCCAATATGGAAGCAAAAGGAGCTGCACAAGGGTTCAATTCCAGATTGCATTAGGGCTACAAGCACACTTTAGCGTGAAACATATTTCAACCTGTAGGGACTGTACACTAGCACTGTCAGCACAAAATCGATGTTCTGAGAAGCAACAGCACCATATATTATTGTGTTTAGACTCACTTCCAACATGGAGTGTAACTACATGGGTGACTGTTAATAACAATGCCCTTAGCATAAACACAAAGTTTTCAAACTCTTTGAGAATCAGATTCTGACAGAAGATCAGGATTTCCCAAGAAATTCCAGGTTATTATTTCAGGCTAGGCTAGAAATATGCCTTTCTGAGGTTTTGTAAGTCTTAACGCACTAGTATCAGGAAAATTATGCCTTAATAACATTACAGCAAGAGTTTGGTGAGATATACACATAGAAGGCTTCAGCTGAAGGACAGTGGGGGCCAACCAGTGCCACCATTACTGGTGGTCTACCAAGACCCTCTATCCCATCACAATCCCATAAGCTCCATCAATGTATCAGTGGAGAACCTCAAAAAATCCCAGACCACTGATGTCCTAATTTCCAATGCAGTGCCTAGCTCTGCAAGGCAGTTGTCAGTCTTCAGGAGGTTTTACGGCAAGATACCTGGTGGGTGGAGGGCACACTCAGTGCCTGGCAGCACTCTAACCTTCACAACACAAAAAGCTTCATCTGCATCATAAAAGAGAGCTTGCAACCTGCTAGTCAGAAGCAGGTATAAAGCTGGCTATTTACTAATGTCTTGTGATCCTCAAATAGCAATTGGGGGCCTCGGATCACCGCCAAGGGACCCCTTAACCTCTTCAACTAAATACAGACTGCAGTGGCTAACTGTAATTTTGAGAGGTGGGACACAACGAGCCCTGCACAATCCCACGCAAACATTTTGTTTCTATCCTGTAACAAAAAAAAAGTTAGAAAAAGACTCACAACATCACCAGCCACTGCAACCTCTGATACTTCTTCCCTATTCTAGATTAGAATCATAGAATCGTCAAGGTTGGAAAAGACCTGTAAGATCATTGAGTCCAACCGTTAACCTAGCACTGCCAAGTCCATCTATACCATGTCTTTAAGCACCGTATCTATCTGTTCTCTAAATACCTCCAGGGATGGAGACTCAACCACTTCCCTGGGCAGCCTGTTCCAATGCTTGACCACCCTCCGGGTGAAGAAGTTTTTCCTAATATCCAACCTAAACCTCCCCTGGCGCAGCTTGAGGCCGTTTCCTCTTGTCCTAGCACTCGTTACTAGGGAGAAGAGACCGACCCCCACCTCACTACAGCCTCATTTCAGGGAGTTGTAGAGAGCAATAAGGTCTCCCCTCAGCCTCCTCTTCTCCAGGCTAAACAACCCCAGTTCCCCCAGCCGCTCCTCATAAGACTTGTTCTCTGGACCCTTCACCAACTTTGTTGCCCTTCTCTGGACACGCTCCAGCACCTCAATGTCCTTCTTGTAGTGAGGGGCCCAAAACTGAACACAGTACTCGAGGTGTGGCCTCACCAGTACCAAGTACAGGGGGACAGTCACTCCCCTAGCCCTGCTGGCCACACTATTCCTGATACAAGCCAGGATGCCCTTGGCCTTCTTGGCCACCAGGGCACACTGCTGGCTCATGTTCAGGCAACTGTTGACCAATACCCCCAGGTCCTTTTCTGCCAGGCAGCTCTCCAGCCACTCTTCCCCCAGCCTGTAGCGTTGAATGGGGTTGTTGTGACCCAAGGGCAGGACCCGGCACTGAGCCTTGTTGAACCTCATACAATTGGCCTCAGCCCATCGATCCAGCCTGTCCAGATCCCTCTGCAGAGCCTTCCTGCCCTCCAGCAGATCAACACTCCTGCCTGACTTGCTGGCATCCGCAAACTTACTGAGGGTGCACTCAATCCCCTCGTCCAGATCATTGATAAAAATATTAAATAAAACTGGCCCCAATACTGAGCCCTGGGGAACACCACTTGTGACTGGCTGCCAACTGGATTTAATTCCATTCACAACAACTTTTTGGGCCCGGCCATCCAGTCAGTTTTTTACCCAGTTTTTTATATCTGTGTGCATGAGACAGACAGCCCTTCACAGTATGGCTTATCTGCTGCTTCCCCTCATCCACTAAGCGGGTCACCTTCTCATAGAAGTCATTACCAAGAGACTGAAGAGAAAAAAAGAAAAAAACAAAACAAAACAAAACCAAAAAAACCAGAAAAAGTATTAATGTTTTAAGGTATACTAACTTCTGGCAGATGGCCTCTCATCAGCAAAAACATCTGGCACGAAGGCACCAGGAGCTCTGTTCATACTGCAGTGCATGAAACCATTTTCACAATAGCTAAGAAAAAACAAATAGAGCTTATATTTAACAAAGTGACATTTAGCTTTCACTCACACTGTTGTTTTCAGTCAGACCTTCAGGGAACCTGTCAGAGTACCAAAATTACATCTCTCATGGGGGCTGATCTGTTGCTTTCCATCCACTGTGCTTATCAACCTTAAAGGCAAACCTTCCTTAAGATATTTGCAGTGATATACTAGCATGGTAACTCAGCTGTATGCTAGCCCTGTCCTCCTGAATCCAACGCATCTGCACAGGCATAAAGCTGGGCAAGATAATAGTCAGGTCTGCTGTGGAGAGAAGTAAGGGATCATTTAGTACCTGCAACTTATGACTTCTGTGGTAAAGGAGAAAAGAAGACACTTCCCAAATCAGGGCTTGCCAGCAGCTGCCCAGCAATTACATTCCTAGTCTCGGTATTTCACTACTCAATTTAACAATTAGAAATGCATTGTAATATTTGTATCTTTAATAGAGGCAATTACGCTTTAATGTTTAAGAAATGTACCTCAGTACATTAAAGTGACATTTTAAAAGCCTACAAAGTAGCTACTGTCAGTAATTAAACTACATTTCAAACTGGCAGGAACTGTTCATGAACAGGGCTTAGTACCGTTTTCTAAGGTGGCATTTGAAATTGTATGGATAGAGATGCAACAGCAAAACTCACCATTTGGTTTGTTGGAGGCAAAATCTTGCCCTCTTTTAAACTAGTTTCACTGGAGGTAAAGGAACTGATGAACTGAACCAGTTAACCCCTTGGGCTATCCAAAAATTTGAGTCACAGCATGTCGGGAGGAGTTATGAACATTGCACTTACCACATGGTGTAATGATCTGAAATGACATCCTCTGGCTGGAAGATCTCACCATCATAATAGCAAGAGCAATGGGACTTTGGCACACACTGCTCATGCTCGTCCAGGTAGTGCCCCGGGGGACAGTAGCATCCTTCCACGCAGAGTTCATCACAGTCCTCATCTGGGTAAGACAGAGATCTGCAGGTCTGGTTGCATGGCGTTCCACACTGTCGGTACACTTGGCCTTCAGGACAGGTCATTGCTGTTGAATGATGTGCACATCAGGGAGACTGGCATTTGATTCAAAGCCAACTAAAGGAAAAGCTGCCTAAACCAGACTGGGAAGCTGGGGATTAAAATGTATTTACTCAATTTACTCATCGATGGAGGCCTGTATTACACTGTCCTTAACTGTGCAGCACCAGTAAAGCTAGGGCATTACTTTATATATATACACACACAAAACCTTACTACAAGCAGTTCCCAATAAATATTGGGATTGGATTGCAACCCCTGCAACGGAAATCCATCCACAAAATTTCATCCAGAACGAAAAAACACAGGCTCTGTCCAACCTCTGCTATTACTTGGATCTACAAGTTAGGAGCATTACAAGCGTCATGTACATATTCACACTTTTCTTCCTTTGCAACATGGTTAGGGACAATTTGGTCAAAATAAGTAGAAATGTAGGTTTCTGCCTTGATAAGCAGGTGCTGCAATAGTTTACAGCCTCACATCCCAGCAGCTCTCAGTGATTTCTATGGAAACAGGTGCAAATAATGAAGCCATTTAGTGATTGTGGGGCCAAACCTTGGGTACTAACGATTTTTGATGATTAATTATTTTTATGGAGACCTAATTATGGCCTTTGGAGCCATTTTGGCTCTGTTTATAAAACTTCCATTTATTTGTACAGCGCTGATTTTGAGGCAATTTCCTCTGCATACATCAGCATCGGCACTAGGTGGCAGCTATGACAACACACTTCAGAAGACGAGAAAACAAGTTAGTATTATCAAGGGCTTTTAACAGGCCTCCTGATAACCAGGATTTACAAAACCTGTCGTTTGTAGCAACCTTCCAAAGCAAACGGCCAGAGTTGTAAGGTGATGAGGTAGGATGTTCATTTGTACTGTACTAAAACCAAGATCAGGGGGTTACAGAGAAAGCTTTTCCTCTTGTCATCCCTGCAGAATGATCCAATAATCCCTACCCTCTCTTCTGTGAGCACACACCCCTGGGAACTGTAGCAGCAATGGCAGTAAAAGAAAAACTATAGCAAGGCTACAGCACTGCAGCCTCACCCAGCTGCTAGCAGGGCTGAACTAACACTTGAGGCTAACAAAGCAAGGCCTACACGTTAACCAACGTCTAATGCTTACCTTCACAAAATTCTTCTGAAATGAAGAATTACTTCTACTTACTGAAGAGAGGCATGGTCACACCAACATCTCCCCAACTTCCGTTGAGGCATCTGAAATCCCGTACATGGAGCGTAAGCCCCTAACATGAGGATCCAGCACAGAGGCACCTAAGGTGACTTGAAGCCTTCTTCAGAGCAAGGATCTCCCAAGTCTGGGACTTGTGCAAACTATTTAACATACCTATCACAACACAGCCCAAGAAATTTATGTGTGCTCATCAACACAGTAAGCAGAGTAAATACCTCCTAACTCAGAAATAAATAGATGATAGATTCACTCACAGTTACAGGAGTCTTTGGCAGCTATTCACAGAACAGTTCCTCTAATTTACATAAACACAATCTTTGCAGTAAATCAAATACTGAACAGGCACAGCCCACAGCTGAGGACCATTTTAAAAGTAACTTTCATCACTAAAGGCATGTGCAAGCAGGACAGGCATGAAGCTTCAGCCAAAACTATCATTTGCTACACAGGAGCCTCTGGAAACAAGGAACTGGGTTGGAAGATTTCAGGTGGGTACACCAGGTGGGTTTACTGGAGTTTCAAGATTCAAAAAAGATAGGATAACTGAGCCCAACATCCTGCCCTACTTTCTAGTCAGTGGTAACACTCCCTGCCCACAGGGACAGCTTTGCAGTGGATCCCTTTCTTAGCTAAAGCTTTGTAACTCATCTTGCCTGCCCATGCACTTTCTAATATTCTTTAGAAACATACTCCATTTTTCCAGTTATGCTACCCAATGTCATGTTCACACTCCAAGTCCCAATACACTGCTCCATCACCTCCCAGCAACATCTGTTTTTAACAGCAAAAAGGCGAGACAACTGACCTGGGAGGGGACTGTTGCCGGTACACTTTGTAATAACACTGCCACTAAAAAAAAAAAACATCCCGTTATTGCCGGGAAAATTAGAGGAAAAGGCGAGGTGCATCTAGTCTCTACGGATGCCTGCTATAAAACTGAAACAGCTCAGTGCTGTGCTCTGAAGTTCAGCTTGTCCCAGGAGTAAGATGGGAAATAGTGGGAAAGCATTGGAAAAATGTGTAACCATCAGATAGTTCATCCAGCTTCTTGTGGGTGGGTTTTCCACCCAGAGTGAAAGAGGCAAAAATCCTGACCAGTTTCTTGGGTAGCACAAGGTGAAAATGCAACTGTACCTAGGTCAGAGGCTCTGGGTGAAGATGCACCTTGTCAGGACCAGATTTAACACAGCTGCTCCACCAGCACCAGCCGGCATGCTGAGCCCCACCATGTGAGTCAACCATCCTCAAATGCTTCTCAGAGCCTGCCCTTAATTCCCTACTCCCCACTCCAGCAGTCTTGGATTCATCCCATACAAATCCTCTCACAGAAGCCATGCAGAGACAATAAACTACCCCAGCACCACCACATTAAGGAAAATAGTGGGCTTATCAACAGGTCCTAAAACCTGAAGAAAGATCTAGCTAACTGTTGACCAATTCCCCTTTGCCACAAAACAATATGTACATACATACATACACACACGAGACATAGAATCATAGAATCATTTAGGCTGGAAAAGACCTGTAAGATCATCGAGTCCAACCATTGACCTAACATTACCAAGCCTACCACTAAACCATGTCCCTAAGCACCACGTCTACCCGTCTTTTAAATACCTCCAGGGACGGCAACTTACCACTTCCCTGGGCAGCCTGTTCCAATGCCTGACTACCCTTTTCGTGAAGAAATTTTTCCTAATATCCAACCTAAAATTCCCCTGGCACAACTTGAGGCCGTTTCCTCTTGTCCTAGCACTTGTTACTTGGGAGAAGAGACTGACCCCCACCTCACTACAGCCTCATTTCAGGGAGTTGTAGAGAGCAATAAGGTCTCCCCTCAGCCTCCTCTTCTCCAGGCTAAACAACCCCAGTTCCCCCAGCCGCTCCTCATAAGACTTGTTCTCTGGACCCTTCACCAACTTTGTTGCCCTTCTCTGGACACGCTCCAGCACCTCAATGTCCTTCTTGTAGTGAGGGGCCCAAAACTGAACACAGTACTCGAGGTGTGGCCTCACCAGTACCAAGTACAGGGGGACAGTCACTCCCCTAGCCCTGCTGGCCACACTATTCCTGATACAAGCCAGGATGCCCTTGGCCTTCTTGGCCACCAGGGCACACTGCTGGCTCATGTTCAGGCAACTGTTGACCAATACCCCCAGGTCCTTTTCTGCCAGGCAGCTCTCCAGCCACTCTTCCCCCAGCCTGTAGCGTTGAATGGGGTTGTTGTGACCCAAGGGCAGGACCCGGCACTGAGCCTTGTTGAACCTCATACAATTGGCCTCAGCCCATCGATCCAGCCTGTCCAGATCCCTCTGCAGAGCCTTCCTGCCCTCCAGCAGATCAACACTCCTGCCTGACTTGCTGGCATCCGCAAACTTACTGAGGGTGCACTCAATCCCCTCGTCCAGATCATTGATAAAAATATTAAATAAAACTGGCCCCAATACTGAGCCCTGGGGAACACCACTTGTGACTGGCTGCCAACTGGATTTAATTCCATTCACAACAACTTTTTGGGCCCGGCCATCCAGTCAGTTTTTTACCCAGTTTTTTATATCTGTGTGCATGAGACAGACAGCCCTTCACAGTATGGCTTATCTGCTGCTTCAATGCAGCATGAAGGGATTGGTTCTGTTGCTTATTCATGGTGGGCTGCAAGGGTATGAGCCAGCTCTTAAACAGTCAAACCGCAACTAAAATTTTGAAGACGTGAGAGATGAATGCATTTGTTGCTCAACACGCAGGAGAAATGCTGTGCTACACTAATGACTTATCTCCCTGCCGCTTATGCATTTCAAATCAAGCAAACCGGTTCTGTCAAGTCATTTCCCAAGAAACTGAATCTCTGTTGACCAAGGCATGAGCGGAACACGTGTTCAGTGCACTGGGCCATCAGCACAAATTACGCAACCTGCACATTCACGTCTCAAGCCCATTAAAAGAGGGATTGTTCTCCTTCATGTGACAGGAGATGTCTGGGGAACCAGGATTATTTAATGGGGGCTGATGGATCTGCAATCAAGGAAATCGTCACTTTATGAGAGCATAAAGCGCTCTGTAATGCAGAGAAAGGAGGAAGCAGCTCTGCACTATCAAAGATTAATTGTGAAAATTGACTTGTTCAATTACAGAAAGAACGATGGTGCATTATCACTGCTTTTTCTTCCAGCCTCCAGACCTGCACATTTTTAAAAGGATTTTTATTACATTACTGTTCCACTATCTGAACATTTACATAAATTTGGTAAAATATTATGAAACCATGCAGCAGTTTAACATAAACTGTTTTTGTTCTCGTTCGCAGTAAATGCTCTCCAGCCTGTAGAAGCTGTAGTCACCTTACAGGTACAGACCCTACCAGGTGAAATGCCAGTGACCCCTCTCTCTCTCTCTCTCTGTCTTCCAGTTTCTATACACTCAGTTTATAAATGTTTTTCCCACCCCCTGTTTGGGAAAAAGTAGCAGAACAGATCTGGAGGGCTGCCAAGCATACATGCTTTTCCCCAAAATCTTCAATTGTCTTCTTGCCTTAATAGCAAAGTTGCTCAGGAATATGGAGAAACATCCATTTCACAAATATTTATGGGGAAAAGTGTGTCCATATTCCATCAAAATTCCATTGCAATGGATTTTTGCCTACCACATTGACCTAACGGAGAAAGAAAAGAAATAAAAGAAGTTGGCTTCTTCTGCTCCAGCTTCTTAGCATTTTGGCTATTAATCTTGCACCGGACTGATCTCTGCAAAAACATCCTGTTCTTTCTGTTTACCCCATCTCTGTAACCAAACCTGCAGTCTGAGTTGTCATTCCATCCTCTTGCAACAACTCATCTTTTAGACTGCAAACTTTTGAACCAGGGTTGCCATTTATTACAGGTGGCATCCTGCAAGCAATCCTCAGGGGAATTAAAACCTCAACTTTTGCTGACTCTCATAGGAGCTAAATGACTACACAAAATGCCACAGACAAAGCTCTTGTTTGCCTAGCTCAGTGGTCCCACCCATGGCCTGTTGATCAATGTTCAGGATCTCATCTTTAATCAGTCGCCATATCATACTAGAATTTACAAGAAGGAAAGGAGCTCATGCGTGATTAGAAAAATTATTTTCACCCACTAGCTGAATGGTGTACATGACATGAGATTTGACATAGATCTCAGGCCTCTGCACTGACAGGGTGATAATCAAACTGCTAAGAGAGATGCCAGAGAGGTTGTAGAATCTCCATCCTTGGAGATATTAAAAACTTGTCCAGAGAAGACCCCAGGCAATCTGCTGTAAGTTAGCCCTGCTATAAGCAGGGGTTGTACCAGAAGACTGACAGAGGTTCCTTCTGATATGAGTTTGTCTATACTTGTATGATTCTGTTCTATGATACCACTTCACCGAGTACCTGCCTTTGTGCTTTCTCCATACCCTCAACTTCAGCCTAAGTCAGGAATCACTGACAAGGTCAGGAGCTGGGAAGCTCAGGCCTCAAAAGAAGGAGGTACTGAAAAAGCAATTCATACATTATTACAAATCACTTGAAGATGCCTGCCCTGGGATATTCAGAAAGTTTCCAGGTGACTAGCTGAAACTTAAATACAGCTGAAAATGGAAATCCAGTCAAAAGCTCTACTGAGGTATGTCAAATGATTGCTTCTCTCCCCCAGTGCTGAGGAGTCTCTGAACAGTTTTTGCATCCTTGCTAGAGTGGAGGAAAGATATACTCTCTCACCATTTGCCATAAGAAATATTTGGCACCTTGCAGAAATCATGTCATTCTAGATTTCTCATCTGACATTGCCAAGAAATTCCTTTGAGACAAGGAAAATAAGTGAGTTTTAAGAGCATTTCACTTACGGCAGAAGTCAGGTTCTCTCCACTGGACCAGGATGTTCTTCCTAGCACAGGCTGCTGCATAATTAGCAATAGCAGAGCACAGACAATCCTTGCCATTGGAGGAGGAGCAAACATCAAAGCGGCAGTTCTTCACATAGGGTGCAGGACTGACTTCATGGTGACAGGGTTCAAATGAAGAAGACATCAGAACTGAGCAGGATTCCTCAGCGTATTTGGCTAAAAAGAGAATCAATGCACTGAATCAATCAGTGGCTTTCAAGAGAAGCTAGAAGACCCACAGCAAGCATTTTCTTTTTCTTTTGTAAAAAAAAAAAAAAAAAAAAAAAAAAACACCAAACAAACAAACAAAAAAAACCAAAAAAAAACCCAAAAAAACCACCACACAGAAGAACAGAATAGGATCAAGTATGCATAGATAGCATCATAGCTCATAGGTCATGAGCTCTACTAAAAGAATAATGTTTCACTAGTAAAACAAATCAAGGAAAAGCATGCTTTTAAATTGTGTTACCACTATTTCTGGTGCTGTACTTCCTTTTACAGGGCCTCTGTTTTCTGCTGCTTTTTATATTTGCAAAATTAAACCTTCTAGGCTGCACTACACTCACAAATCTACAGTGCCTGCTCTGATCTATGGCCATAAAATTTTGTGTGCTTGCTCCTCCACAGAAATCAGAGCTTGCTGTAACACCTGGGACAAGAAAATTGCTCTGAGAATTTCTCCCCATGTCCAACCAGGACAGCCAAGCAGTATGGAAGGAAAGAGGAAGGCTGTCTGTTGGGATGCAATAAAAGAAGGGAGACAAGGGATCAGGAAAAGTGTATAAGGTGTAAGGACAGAAGGGAGTAAGACAACAGGTGTTTTGTCCACCCAGAGGATAAACATAGTATTGCTGTCACTTGTAAGAGTAGTTTCAGTGGCACAAGTTTGTGCTGGGGCTGTGGTGGTCTAACTCTGACTGTGGTCCAAACTGAACAGCAGCATGATCCCACATTACTGATTTTTGTTTTCAATTTTCATAAAACATTACATTTTCCTTAGGAAGCCTGCATCAATCAGTGTGTCTCTGTTTGGTTGGGGATTTTTTTGTTGGTTTTGGGTTTTTTTGGGTTTGTTTTTTGTTTGGAGTTTTTTGTTTTGTTTTGTTTTGTTTTTTTTAACCAGAGATTACAGCCACCCCGCTGATAATGTAAGCAACACTAGCTTCTTCTCTTTATTTTTCTTTTGTTTATTTTTATTTTTTGTTGTTATGTAAAATGGAAGAGCAGAGTTTTCTGCACATGTTAATTTTGGATGGAGTTCAGTACCTAAGCGAGGATTGAGATTGCAAGGGTCACTGTCTTGTTTTGACAAGTCTTGGCAGTCTGCGTTGAGCTTCCAGGAATTTCCAAAATCTTCCAGGAGAGTTTCCACCATGCCAGAAGGTGTAAGAAAATCATCCCCTTGGTTACCATTGTAATTGCCACATAGCCCGCACATCCTTTCGGAATAGACTGGAGACAGCTAAGGAACACAACATTAGTCTGGTTATCCTTCAGAATAGGTCACCACTGTATAACAAGATTTTCTAAGGAATGAACCATGCACAATTTAACAGTCAAGGAAATTCTCAAATACACAATAAAATACTACAGACAATTTCATTGTACTACATTTTCAAACTTCTAACAAAAATGCTATTAGTAGTAGCAGCAGGACAATTTTTGCACAATACAGTGATAATTGCAGATGGTAACTGAAGATGACTAGAAGAAAAATGGCTTACATTCATGCCTTGATCAGGACTCCAGTTTAGTCTTTACCTATTTTTCCCCTTCATTCATATAAATGAACAGGGCAACAGTGGGAGTTGCATTTTTTAGTGAGCTGATTATATTTCATAATTTGGGAAAAGATGCGGCATCTGAAACCATTTCACATTTTAAAAGAAAATTTGAAGACAAGAAAATTTAAAGAGATTGTTTTGTCACAAAACAGAGACAATGTTGGAAGAGTTGCTTCCCTCACCATTAAGGACCATTAACAAAATAAGGAAGAGACTGCTACCCCTAAAGCTACATTACCTCATTAGAGCTTCCTCCTGCCTAGAGAAACTTATGATGCACTAAAAGCAGCATTGCAAACAACCCACGTAGCAGATGTACTTTTCACCCTGCCTTATTCTTACTGCAAATCAAGGGACATCTGAAATGGCACTCTAAAGTTAGAGGTAAACAGGGGGAAATCTCCTAAGCAGCATTTGCAAAACAAAGGCACCAATATCTTTTATTCTAGTAGGAACTGTCAGTTTCTATTAGAATTAAAGATCTGAGACATCACAAGTACTACCAACTGTTCTCAGGAGCTGACTCAGTGCTTTAATGCTGCTCTCTGTATGCATTTACTAGAGTGCTACTTTAGCCAGGCTGGCAGGAGTAACCAGTGAAACAGCACCAAGAAAGCTAGAAAAACACATTTTTGAAGAAAACTGGTTTTCTGTATAATTCAAAATAAAAACATTCTCCAAAACATAACCTGATACTACCCTCCCTTTGAACACAGTGGTCAGAGAGTAAATATGGGAACATCGAAAGGAACAACCATGAATTATTAGAGGATACGTATCCTTATTAATCCAATTGCCAAGGAAGCTACTTTTTCACATACTCTGCAGATGGACAATGACTCATACAAATCCACATTCTGACTTATTTTCGAGTGGAAGCTCAAATCACAAATATCAAGTGGTCACAGAAAGGGGAGCCTTCTTGAGGAACACACAAAGAATTTTTACCAGAAGTCTGGCCAAGGTAATGGAATGGTATCACTTCCCCCAATTGTCAGAAATACTTGGCAACAGGTCAGTCTACAAATCCTGCATAAATTAACTCCCCAAAAGCAATTAAAAAGATGCTTTAGATACCCAGCAAGGGAAGGCGCTCAGAGCAGAACTGAGTAAATGCAGATGATTGGAGAAACTTCCACCACTTTTATGGGTAGAGGATCTGGAGCAGAAAATTAGATTTGTTTTAACTGTAAGAAAGAATTTGCCAGGCTATACGAGTCTCTGACCAGGCAGAAAAATACTTCGAATACTGAGGAAAGCCAAAACTTCCGAGATGTGCCAAGGGACTGAATTGAATTATTCTCAGCCCAGAAACAACTTCTAGGACCCTTGGAGCACAGAGATACAGGCTAGATTGAAAAAACAACAACAACAAAATCACAGATGCTTTCTGAAGTTATTCTTGACCTTCATCTCTGCTGTCTTTTCAACTCTTGTACTCACTTCTGAACTAGCTTTCATGAACCCTTATGCTGTGCCAGATGTGACATTTAAGCCAGATTTTGGGGCAGGCGAGGAGAGTGCAAAAGCAATGCCATGGTTCAGAGGCGGCAGCACTTACTGCTTGGTAGAAACAGCAGCCCCAGGAAAACTGTCTCTCTTGGCAAAACTCTTCTCAGTGAGCAAACTTACCCCACACAGAGAGCCCAGCTGCAGAGCCCCTGTTACAAGTGGGGCTCAAAGGCAGCAGGGCTGTGGTTAAGCACCTGTCCATGCAAACATGGCAGGAGCACGCAGGTCCACAGCCACCCAGTGTCACGCGGGAGCACATCGCCCTGAGTTAGTGCCCATAGCCTGCAGGTCATCACAGCAGGAAGCAACGCTACAGGCACCTCACGCCCCTGACGAAGTGAATAGACCCCCAGGGACAACACTTGCAGTCCCTGAGACCTACTGATCGAATGAGAACAGCCTCTTGTACGAGCAAAGAGGGAGACAGATGGCTTAACTGGAGAAACTGTGATGGTTTATCAGCTATCAAGAGACTATTCCACAGCAAATAATCTGCTCCCCTTCCCTCACAGGCTTTTCTGTGCTGCAACTCATTCTGCAGCTTACAATACATGCACAAAAAAAAAACAAAAAACAAAAACAAAAAAAAAGTGGTTTATGTGAAGCTTTCTGTTGTGGCAGCTAGACTGCTTTCCTTACAGCTCATTTCTTTTAAACCTGGTTTGGGTATTTCTACACTCTGTTGTGGTCTGCAGCACAGACAAACCCTAATCAAGGGTGACTTTAAATATTCCTCATAGTAGAAGGAGCATGCAACATATCTCGTATGAGTTAATTGATTTTTCCTGGAAATTATGAGTAACTGTGTCCCTGGAATCATACTCTTTCCTTATTTTAAGTCATACGAACCCATTGCTATAGACAGGACAGTCAAAGCAAATGAAAGTAAAAATCCAGTTTGGAGGGTATCTGCTGAACAAAACACAAAACTATTCATGGTTAATAAAAGCTGTCATTGCACAAAAAGAGAGAGAAGAAAAAAGCTACCAAGCTGCTGTAGGATGAAAATGTTTTTTTCTGGAATACAAAAGGACCTGTATATCGCTCTGGGGGTAGCAAAAAAGAATGGAATTTCTAACATGCAACACACAGCAATTTCTCGCTTCAGACAAGAATATCTTTGTACATGTTTGGGTGGGACAAGGGGGGGGGGCAAAAAGGCAGAAATAAAAGAGACAGAAAGAAAGAATACCTTTACTAGGAGTTCACCATGACCGTCCCAGTCAATCTGCACATCTTCCCCATAGGTAAGGCGAACTGAAGTCCTCACCATGCGCTGGATACGGAGGGCACCTTAAAACAACCACAAAGTGTCAGTCAGTCAGTCAAGCCAGGATGCAGTGTATCATTGCCTGGGACTGCTGTGTCGTGCTGAACAGGCCAACAGAGTGGGTGCCACAGGGCAGGGGGTGCCAGCAATGCCGACTTCACACTTCCCAAGCTTTGTGCCTGCTCAGCAGTTTATAGCTGCATGAGCTTCTCTGCAGGCTCTGCTTTAAGGAACTCAGGAGCCCTAGAAGAGGATATGTGCATTCTGCAAAACCTCAGGCATTAACTGTGATGTTTTTCAAGGTAACTGGAAGGACATCAAGCTTCTGGATAAAATAATAAATAATAATAATAATAATAATAATAATAATAATAATAAGCATAGACCAACAGTGGTTTTCAAGATCACATCTTTCAAATCCAGACCAACTTAGTTCTCCTGATTTTAGAGGAGCTGAGCCAAGATGTGTCAGCTGCATGGAGAGACGCTGGAGTGACAGAACTTCTAGAAGAGGCTGCAACGGAGAATTTAGTATTGAAAATACTTTTTGATTGAACTGGGCTAAGGCGTGCCAGAAAACACTAGTAAGTAGAACCCCTTCAGTGGCTGGCCAGAGTTAGACCATACAAACACACCTTGTACCAAAGGGATCTGTATGTCTTGTCCATTCAGTGAAATTCCTCCTCCATGTTTCATTTTAATGAGGCTGTTGTCCATATCCTGGATTCGGACAGAAGCTGAGCGAGTGCACACAGCATCAGGATCATCTGCACACTATAGAGAAAGGAAAATTTGCCTCAAACCTCAAGCTTTCACTTTATAGGTGACTTAGCCCCAGGCCCCTGAAAGGCATTTCAGCATCTAATTTGGGAGGTGTTAAGTGTCTCGATGGTTTTATGGATCTAGTTTGTGCATCCTGCAAACACCAGGCTGGCAGCCTTTCTTCCATTACCCCGTTAATCACGCACCAGGGAGCTATCCTTTGTCTCAGAGCCTGGAAAGCAATCTGCAGGCATTACACCGGACCCCCAGGAGCGGCCTGTGCCAGTGGCTGGCATCCAGCCCCTCCAGCTGCAGCAGGGGCAGGCAGGGCACGCTGTCCCGCACAGCCGGTCAGGCTGGGAAACAGCTGCACGCTTTGCACTGCCCGAGACTCTTGTGCTATTTATTTTCCCCGGCTGTGGGTTACGCAGATGGCGAACAGGCATTGCCGGCCCACAGGTCTCCTCCCTTGTTTCGAAAGGGAAGTTTCAGTAGTAACCCATTCTGCAAGTTCCCAAGCACAGATGACCTCAGAGCTGCGTTATCAGAGCTTTCTAATGCAGGATACAGACGTAGATGATGCTCACAACTGTCACACCCCATTTCTCCAAAGCCTGTGACTTCTCTGTTGCTCATGTCCTGCAAGGCAGGCTGATACTCCTCTTCACTCCTGTCAGGCTCCTGACTCCGTCATACCTCTCCCTGACTTTAGTTCCTCTGTCCCCATCCCCTTTTTTTCCCTCTGCTTGATTCAGTACCTTTTTCAGTCTCCAGGTTAGTTCACCTATTCCCATGCGCAACTGGTCGATGAAT
Organism: Nipponia nippon; assembly: GCF_047370975.1. Lineage (NCBI taxonomy): Eukaryota > Metazoa > Chordata > Aves > Pelecaniformes > Threskiornithidae > Nipponia > Nipponia nippon. Next base: position 82,119,799 of record NW_028262347.1, on the reverse strand, counting down.
TTCATAACCGGGTTAACCTCCCTGTGACACCCCCTCCAGGGTCTCCTTCCCTCCCCGCGCTGGCCTGGCTCCCTTCCCTGCCTCTCTCCAGCTGCCTCCGCTCCCTGACCTCCAGCTGCCTCTCTCACGTCCGTCAGGGGAGAGGGCAAAGAAAGCCAGGAGCTGCTGATCGGCTAGCGAGCAACAGAAATCACCAGCCAATATGACTTAATGGAAAGCAACCCAAGGTACTACTCTGCCAGTGCACCCTACTTGGTGTCTGAGGAAATGTCTTTTCCTGGGCATTAGCGAGGCATGGGCCTTCAGGGTGCTTTACAAGGGGGGCACCCTCATCTGCATTTGTTTGTTCAGCTGGCAAAGAGGCGGTGAGGGCTCGTTCTCCAAATCTCATTACGAATCTCAGTCTCCAGGTAGGCTCCTGGGAATGGCTGCGAGGAGAAGCAAAACACTAAGGAGAAAGATTGCGTCTGTTATTTAAACTAATTATTTCATAGGAAAGTTACTTTTGTTGGCCTGTCATCTGCAATTCATATCATACTCCAGTAGCCCTTCCCGCTCTCTCAAGAGCATGCGCAGAGGCGCACAGGCACCAGCCAAGGCTGCTGTTACCTGCACGGTCTCGATGATCACAGAAAAGGAATTTTCCATGCAGTCCTTGGCAAGTAAGTACTGACAAATCCCGCTGAAGGTGAAATATTTGTTGTCAAAGCTTTTGAAATGGGATTGGCCAGTGACAGAGCATTCTCCTAAAAAACGCAGAAAGCCATTAATCACCCCAGTGCCAGTCACAAACAAAATACTTCCCATCCCCCCCGCAAACCACTGAGGGGGACGAGCAGCCCAGTAGAACAGGTTGCACAAGGCCCAAGTTCCCTGCAGACCAGAAAGCACCGGTGAGATGCTTATCTCACTGTTTATTCCTGTAACTCATTACCAGTAGTAACACAGGCGCTGACAAAACCTGGGGAATATGGTATAAATCACAGTCAAGAGCTGAAATTCATGCCTACAGGAAAGCCTATATAATGTTTCAAATGGAGGGTCATGAGGACATCAGCAAACAGCTCAGCTCTCTGCACTGAAGTGGATTTGATTCTTCTGTAGTATATACCTCAATGGCCCTGGACATTCACTCAAGCTCTCCACAGGCTACGTTGTACCTAGTACTGAAGTGATGGGTGCTGGTGGCCCTAATCAATTTTAAACAGCAACCTCCGCTCTCTTTTATATAGGAACTAAGCTTTCCTCATTATACAATGGGGAAACTGAGGCATGGAGAGTGGAAGTACTAATGCCTGAGACTGGCAGAGCTGGGAAAAACACTCAGGATTACCCAGCATTAGTGACACACTCCATACACTGGGACATGTTGCCTCTTTACCCCTGTGCAGGAGCTTGCAACATCTTGCCATAACACAGTTTAAACTCACTTTTACTTAGCCCAGTGGGGCACATCTGCATCCGTAGAGCCGGCTGCAGAATGCAGATGTTTTTACAGAGTTGAAAATCAAAATTTGCAACAAGACTTGTTGGACTCTTGCTGCTGCTCTGCTCTTGTTCTGCAGAGGTGCCTCATTCTCAGTCTGTTTCACAGTTGTGTCTTGGCAGATTGTGAGCCCCCTCTTTGTCTCTCTACTGGTGTTTTTAGAGCATTGCAGTATGGTTTTATGAAGGCAACAATGTCTGAAAGCCTTCATCACAATGGCCTCCTTGAACACAGCCCCCCAAAGTATTGATTCCTTTGTTGGGCTGCCTTGAATATCAATAAGTTATTCTAACATTAAAGTAAAAATACCTTATCAGAACAAAGAGCTGGAAAATAATCACTGTTGGAGTTCTTCCAAGGGCAGAATTTATGCTGGACTTTACTCTGAACCATTATCTTAATTAACTACCATAAAGTTAAAAATAATTCTATAGTTACAATAGCTACATCTAAAGTCCTTACAGAATAACGTGAAAGTCTGGCTTGCCCATCCTTCTACTACAAAAAGAGGCTATTTAAACATATCAACATCTTAAAATGTTTTGGTAAGTTGTGGCTTTTCACTTCCAGGAAGGCAGTAGTCAAATGCCACAACTGGGATGTATTACCCTGTTACGCTAGGGCCTCTGCAAACACATAGGGAGCCTCCAACTCCACAGAGCTTGCAAAGAAATTCTTTCATACGAGAAGACTATTACACTTAGAGACGGTCCCACGACAAACAAGGTGGGCAGAGACCTCCTTATCTAGAACAAAATTCAGGTGCTGGGCCTACATTGGCAATCCACTGACAAAGGATGGAGAAAGGTTAAATGTTACAAGCTGGCAGGTGAACACCATGAGTTATTCTCTCTTCACTGCCTTTGAGTCCCACATAAGATCTGTCTAATGAACATGAAGTTGAAATTTCCCTCTGCAACATATTATTCAGTGTTAGGCGTCTTAAACCAGCCTGTGCTGAAGCACCACCTCACAGGTCCTGAGGATTCTCAGCCTTGCACACCTCTAAGAAAAGTCCAGCACTCACTGGATGTTTGTCATCCCCTGGAGAGTAAGGTAGTTTAGTATTTACTAGCTCACCCTGGAAATCCTACTTTCTGTTCAATTCAACTTGGACAAAGGTAAAACAAGTGTTATTCTACTGAACTTCAGAGTCAATTAACTGGCTATCAGATGTGGAGAACAGATTTAAAGAAAACTACACATAATCCACTATATTATGCACAGTTTCATTTCCAGGGCGTTCTCTGCAACTAGGAACCAAGAGGACAGGTTTGCAGCATGGAGAGCTAGGGACTGCTACCCAATACAAGTCCCAGCCCTTTGGCATTGCTCCTGGAAGGGAAATTTCTTTCCTGCGACAAAGTGTCTTCTTATGGGTCCCTCCATCTATTCCATTTGGTATAATGCATCCCATGAGATTTCCTGAAACCTACTGCCTTCATAATTAATTTAATCATGATATCAGCTTGAGAGCTTCTTGCTAGTGCTAGCCAGCTATTGCTAGTTGGCTGACACAGCACTGCCTTCTGAAGCACAACCTCCAGCTGGGCACCCAGCTTTATCGCCAAACTTACAGCTAGGCAATTCATTCCCACAATATAAAAGAAACCTTTCCTGACAAACAGGTTGGTAAAAAAAATAATGGAACTACCTTGAGCTTATGTGAGTCTAAGTACATAAACTTTCTGTGACACATGATTGTAGAAGTATTTGTTGCAAAAATAACCAACCAGCAATAAAAATATGCTGCAATATTTTTTCAAATAGGGACAAAACAGGACAGGTAACATAAACTTGGCTAGTGTTCCTATCAAGGACTGCTACTTTGGGAGGCTTTGCTGCTCAGTACAGTTTGTAGATGTTAGCAGGTACATGTACAACAGCTGCACTTAAACAACCTTCTGTCTTGCACAAGCCTAGCTGAAAAGTGACTTGGATATATTGCCAGAAGGTACAAAAATAAGCTGGCTTTCTTTTTGACTTCTGCTCATTCGGCACAGCTTCCCAACTCAGAAAAAGACAGCAATGTTATATTCCCTCTTGCACAAAGCTGTATATCAACATATGTTTGCAAGTCTCAATACCAGGCTTATCTTCATTTCTATAATCACTATGAAGAAAACATGGCTGGAGTTGAGGATAAAAATTTGGCCCACATAGTATTCATAGTAGCCCAGAAAGCAAGGACATTACGAGCTATAACCTAGGTAAAAACTGAAGTTAGAAAGAGACCTGTTTCTTGTTTGTAAACATGTTGCTGCCCATTAGCTAAAAGACATAACAAATCAGCTGGGGCCGTGTCCTTGATTCTGTGTTTTAGACAGTGAGATTCCCTGCACTTGCAGAGATCTCTAGCGAACACCTCAAACACAGGGCTTCTCACAGTCCTGTTTGGCACAGCTCACTAAAAATGTCATTTCTATTTTGAACATTTGCATACCCCCCTGCCTCCTTTTTTTTTTTTTTTTTTAACTGCTGAGACTTTGGGGCAAGTGTTCTTTCACTTTAAAGCAGGAGGAAATGGAGCACTGACGGGTCAGGCAAGCTTAATGTTAATAGAAAGACAGACTTTTTGATAGCCATTTTAAGACTGATGTAATTCTCCTAATTTGTAAGGATTGCACAGTCTCATCTCAAAAAAACAAACCAAAACAAAAACACCAAGCCCAAAAAACCTGCTCTCTCTTTTTCTGTCCTGCCATAACCCCCCAGTCTCCTTCTCATCCCTTCCACTCTCAGTTCCCAAAAGCAAGAACAAACAAGATAAAGAGCCGTGCTGTCTCCCTGCAGACTTCTACGCACAATGCAAGCAGAGTCAAATGCTGTTTCGGGTGAAGCAGGCCTTTCCATGGCTGAACATAATGCAGGAACTGAGACAGGAGATGGGCCACAGAACTAGCAGGAGGAAATAAGGAAGGTGGCACTCTGCTGGCCAATGGACAGCATGAAAAGTCACATTCCCCATGTAGGCAAAAAGCTGGGACAGCAGCCACCAGTACCAGTGAGTTTGGGAGTCAGAGTAGAAGGAAGGGGAGCAAGAACACCTGCAGAGCTGCCTCTCCAGTCTGCCACCACCCATGGAAGGCAGGGCGGCCACCTTCTCCCCAGGGCTGTAGCTCGTTCACCTGTAACATGACTGTTAGGGCCCAAACCCATGAGGTATTACGACTGATCCAATCTACTCCCAGTACTTCAAGTTGTCCCATCAACAAAAGTATGCTGATTCAGACAATCAAGTAAGGAATGGTACCTGGTCAAAGAAACCCAGCAGTGTTCCTCTACCCAAAAGCCAATCCTCTGAACATACAGACCCTTATATCTTGGTAAACTAAGTAAGCAAAACAGGAGCCATTCTTCTCATGAAACAAGATTTTTCATTGCTACGCATAAACCACAGAGCACAATGTCTGGCTTGTCTCACGAGAAGAACTTAGAATTATGATCCCATCTGGATTGCACTGAAGCAAGTAAGTAAGAACAAAGACAGATTCACTTTTTGTGTGGAAATAACATAAGTAGGATGTAAGTGGGAGGGAAGTAGGCAAGGCTTACTTGTCAAAACCCGAAAAGAGTAGAGCAAACATACCTGGGCATTCCCCATTGCTGCAGATCCAGGTGCCACGTCGACAAATGCTAGGAAACATATCATGACAAGTTAGGCAAGAGTACCTGAATTCAAATCTTCTGTTGTAACTTTTTTCCCAAGTAATAGAAACATGGGTCTCTGTTTCAGGGAAATCAGACCAGTGTCCAACATCCTTTCCATCTCCCATAACCTCATTTCTTAATGTATCCGTCCCTTCTTACCATCATTCCACAGCAACTGCTGGTAATATAAGCTAGAATGGTTGCAAAACTCAAGAACTACTCTTTTCCCCTGCCAAACTCTGTGTTTATTATAGAGTTTTCAACTACATTCCACTGATGTTTTAAATGCAGTTCTCAAGGTATTAATATGACAGAATCATAGGGAAAAAAGTTTGAAGGGACCTCCAGAAAAACCCTCAACTCAAAGATGGGAACTTCAAAGCTAGATCAGGTGGCTGAGGACCTTGTCCATTTGAGTTTAGAAATCTCCAGGATGAGGTCCCACAGCCTCTCTAGGCAGCTGTCCCAGTGCTGCACCGTTTTGGGGGAAAAATATTTTCTTGTGTCTAAACAGAATTTCCCCTGCTGCAACTTGTGTCCATTGCTTCATGCTCTTTCGCTATTTGCCTCTGAGAAGAGTTTGGCCCCATCTTCTTTACAACCCCCATCTAGGCAGTGAAAGTTCCCCCATTAGCATTTAAACAAATCTATATTTCCCTTTGCTTCTCCTCACATCATAAACTCCCCTGCTGTGATCATCTTCAGTGTTCTCTACAAGACTCTCTCCAGTCCATAATCTTCTCTTGCAGTGGGGGCCCAGCACTGGCCACACTACTCCAGTCACAGCTTCACGAGCTCATCACAGGAGAGCAATAATCCTTTTCCTTCACTGGCCAGCTAGACTTCTGCTAAAGCAGACCTTCATCACTCTGAGAACACACTGCCGACTCAAGCTCCTCTTGCTTAGTTTCCCTTTCTGTGCAAGCTGCAAGGAGGTGGATTGTCTCTGCTCTAATGTCTTTGGATGATAGGCACCAATAGTAACCAGTAACATGCACTGATAGTGATTGAGATGACTGTCATTCTTGGGTCTGTGGGACACCATGCCAGACAATCCTAGAATCTCCAAAAATCAATTAAGTTTCAAGAGCTGCTAGATTCTTCTTATTCCTTTAATTATCACAGCCCTTGAAAACTCTTTGTGGGGAGTCAGTTTATTGAGGATGGTAAATGCAGAGCTGATCGAATGACATTCTCCATAGCAGTATCAAATCTGAATAACAGGAACAATTTTCTAACAATACAGTCTATCAGGCAACACTGATCTCCCAAGAGCACTAGGGCTTAACATTGTGGCCAAGCTCAAAGCTACAGACAGCTCCAGGGAAAAAGACAAAATGCTAATGTCATGGTTATGGTTCATATTCTGTGACACATGGTGCAGGCAATGAAAAACTTCTGATTAACAGTGACAATGCATAGACTGTCTTTCTTCTGCCTTCACTGGTCCTTCTCCTGTACTCTAATTGGAAACATCTGGGCACAGAGTTGTCTGAACTCCTTCCACAAATATGTTCACACTTATACAAAATTAGATCAGGAATACATTACTCATTCCTCTTCCTTTCTTCAGACAGCTAGCCTTCCCCTTCAGGCTGGCATTCATGAGTGCAAGAAAAATCGTGAGCCATGAAGCTGGGAAGATTAATTAGCTTTGTGAGAAATTCTAAGGACGTGCCTGAGATAACTCCTCTAAGAAAGAAATGGGGTTTAGAGGTTAAATAAACGTAGGAAGTCAAAACAAAGACACCACCGCTGACACTAACCAGACATGGGAACCTGCCAGTCTGTCTTATCCACAGGAAACAGGTAGTTCTCTAGTGTTGGAAGGAATATGACCCTCACATTGTTCTATCAGATCAAATATCCCTTTAAAAGCAGAGCTGATTTTGTCTTTGTGAACAGCTCACTTCTTGGAAGGGGCTGGCATTTCCAGTAAGAGAGCAGGTCCTTTGCTAATGAAAGGAAATTTTTAAAAAGTAGGGGGAGAGATTTCTAGAAAGATCATCTGAAACAGTCACTAACCAGTGTGCAGTACTTATCTAGACCAACAGCAATCACATCAGAGCAGCACAGAGTTTACCATGAGTTGCAGTCCTGGGAGATGGTGAAGCCAGGAGGATAACGTTTTCCAGAGTGGATGCAGGAACAGTCGGAGGTTTCAATGCAATGTTCACCATCAAGAAGCTTCCCCTCTGGAGAGATCAGGAAGCAGCAGATACACATACCACACACACACAGGGACATAAACATAACTACGATTAGATTTTCTAGTTCTTCATATACTTTGGCAAGACTTCATATGCATTATTATCCATAGTTAGTCACAGACAGCATAAAAAAGAACGAGGCTTGCCAAAAAGCCTCACAGGAGCTGGTGTCTGCTTTCCTTCTACTGCTGCCTCTCCCTCAGATGTGCTGCATGGAGCATTTCTAGTGCTCCCAGAAGAGCTCTTTACTTAGTGAGTCCCCAAGTCCAAAACACACATATTGGAACATACATGAGTCGAACATGGGGAGCACGATCAAGGTTGATCAGAGCTGGTCTAGAAACTGACTGCTGGAAAAACATGTGCACTTCACTGACTGCAGTAAAGGGTGTCCAGACAGGTTTTGTATTTGTCATAAGAAGACAGAAGAGGAGACAAAGTAGGGAATGAAGAAACAAAGTTGGACACCACAGAAGACTAGCAGACAGGGTCTGAGAGAAAGAAACACTATCATGTGGAACTGTGGTTCCTTTTCTTGACTTCTGCAGAAGCAAAAAGTGAAAGGGCCAGCTTCCCAACTTGCATCCAACAGCTGAGGTTTCCCTATTACACAACTATAATTACCTATTCTATACATAGAGTATTTTATCTTACAAAGATAAACAGAGGCACAGAAGAGTTACAAGACTTGTCCAAGATTGCACTATAAGCTAGCAATAGAAGAAAGGACAAGTTTCTTTCTCTTAGATCCCCATGTTGAGAAATAGTTGATATTCCTCTGTTTTTAAAAGAGTTGCTGTAGCAAAACATTTTGTTTGCTGAAAAACCCTTTCCCTCCTCTTTGAGAAACTCGTGCCAATCACCTGCAGAGATTTTGGCCCTTTTCCCTGGCAGCAGCAGTCACCACTGACAGTGAGAGACAGGTAAGTCCCCTTTCTCCCATTCTTCCCATAGAGCTGCCTGGAAAGAACTCTGCTGTTAAGAAAATCCTTCCAGTCAGAGATATCAAAACAAGATCTGAGCATTTAAAAGTGGTGTGGCTCTCCAGAGAGCACGAAAGAACAGAATCTCCACCTTTTTTCCTGGCAATAGTAACTCCTTTTACAGCAATTAAAGTAACTGCCTGGTGCCTTTAAGAAAAAAAAAAAAAAAAAAAAAAAAAAGCCACATTCATTGAACAGATCCTTTTTACTCTTGGAGCACTGGAGGGAAGCTAAGTGAAGGTATAATTCTCATCCTAAATCCCAAATTCCTCTGTTCATCTGTCAGATCCTCCTGGTTCTCTGTGAAACTTAAATCAAAAGTTCTTCCCTATTGACTGTGCACCAAACAACACTAAAAGTTTTGAACTGCTGTTATTTCTTTTCATGCGGTTCCTTCTACCTGTTTACTTGTTCCTCATGCAGTACCCTTTCTGTTGAGCTCCTGTTTCTCTGCTCTTCAGTTCCTGTCCCCTTAGGCCTTTCCTGGGCTGAACTGACCAGTGCAGCTACCAAAGGAAGAATATAGCAAGAGTCCTTGTGCAGCCAGTGGATTTATCTCCTTTAGCTTTTCCCAGAACCCCCAGGACTGCACAAATAATAACTAGATCCTTCACAACAAAATAAGCTCCTGTGTCTGGTTACATCACCTGTCACCCTCCATGGGCAGAGTGACAGCTTTGAACCTCCAGTAAGTAAGAGACTGGCAGCTAAATGGGAAACTACTAAGCTCTGAATGCAATAACGACTCCTCAAACAAGGTTGACATGACAAGGTTTTGGAAACCAAATTATGTTCTCAGTAGACCTCTATCACGCTAGGTATCTTGTACAGGGGAACAGTAAATACATCTGTGCATTCGCCCAAAGTCCAGATTTGAAGGGTGAGATGCAGAGATAGTCCTCTTAAAAACAAACAAATAAAAAGAAAAACAAAACAAAACAAAACAAACAAACAAACAGCTAGAAATGGGAGCATATGGAGCTTTGCAGCCAGGAATAAAACTCTCCTCCTGCACTTGTACAACAGACAGAGGAAGAAGACTGTGGTGGTTGGGCTGCCCCCTTTAAGCCAATCAAATCTCCTGTATGAATTCAATTCAATAATAAGTTTCAATAATTCAATAATAAGTTAAATTGTTCATCTAAAATCACAAAGATCTTTGGAATTATAGTGCGAGCTCTACACGTACTGTTTTTCTTTAGAGAAACTCCTTCAGTACATTGTCAGTTCTTTCTTCCTCTAACTGGATGCTTCTAACCAAAAGCAATTCAGAAGGAATCTAGATATGTCAATGGTAAGTGGTCCCTCACCAAGAAAGAAAGGCAATCCTAGAGTATTAGATGGTGCTGACTTTCACAGAAACATTTACTTTTTAGTTAGGTCTGAAAAATGGCCCTTTCATGGAGTGAGCATACAGGCATTATAGAAACTGGTTTATTCTAGGGCATGGTCCCAGAAAAGAGAAGTGTTTCTGATTTCAGGAAAATTTAAGGGAAGACACAGCTTTCCTTCTTCTAATAAAATACCTAGCATCACTGCCAAATATTTCTCTGTAAATAACCCAGTAAATAAATTACCAGGGCAGCTGCAGCCATCAACACATTGTCCATGACACACTTCATTGATATTCAGGCTCTGGCAGGTTTTGGCACAAGGGGATACACATTCCTTATACTCCATGCCAACTGGACATCTTGGCCCTGAAACAATTAAAAGAAATTAGAAATGCAAATTCCTCAATAACTCTTAAATAAATAAATCCTTTAGTTATCAAAGGCTGAAAAACAGAGACACCAGAAAGGTCATATCCTCTCCAATCAATGATTTCTTTTTCAGAAGCAGAACATTTAAGAAACACTTGATTTTCAGTTTGCTGCAATATCATCATCTATCAGGTTGTGTAGTAAATACTCAGAGACTAAAGCCAATTTCTTTCCTAATAAATTGAGTCTTAATAACTAAAACCAAGAGCATTAAGAACAATCAAACACAGGGAGAAGTTTTGTAATAATATCCAAGTAATCTGGATAGACCAGCATGTTTTGTACCTTTAAGATATGCAGTTACTCCACTCATTTGTAATGTTATACTGTTCCATGGTTCCAGGGAGAACTGGGAGACAGTTAAGACTCTGAAATCCCATCCTTCTTCTTCCAGAGAACAGCCAGCACAGGATAACACCCATGCTGTGGTACATTCACTGCTATCATTATCTAGGCTTGGCCATTATGCAAGTACACACTATAGTTATTCCTTCGTTTTGATGCATAGATGTACCCCACAAGACTGCGTGAGCATGGAGTGGGAAGAAGAGATTAGACCCTGCCCTTCCCCAGCAAATCCTCTATTGAAGGAGGTGGAAAGGTAATAAAGGAGCAGTCTTGACTTGCATGGCTTCAGGGCTTGGGCACCAGCTCGCACTAGTACAGCGTGCCCAGCACTAGAGCTCTTCCAATGCAGCAGAGCGTTTCATGCCTCCCACACAACCATCATCATCATCATCTCCTGAGAAAACATCATGGCACAGATGAAGGGTGATGGAAAATTAAGCTCCTGATGTGGCAGCAGGCCACCTCTCTTTCTCCTGACTCAGAAAAAAAAAAATGTAGTTTATGAAGTCAAGGGTTAGAAATGAGCTCTAAAACACCTGGGAACAGAGAAGGGTTCATTTCACTTGTGGCTTTAGACTTATAGACAGCCCTAGCAAAAATGGGTTCTCTGGCTTGCAGCCTGAGCAAGGAGACAAGTTTTCATCAGATCCCTTCTATGACCCAATGCAAAGGTAAAAAATTACTGCTAGAAATAAGACTCTCCTCTGGTGTACAGTCACTTGAACAACTGGTTGGCAGTATCCTCCTGCCCTAACCATATCTGAAGGCAGAGTTTTCTTCAGTGGTGGCCAATAGCAGAATATCTTTACCAGAGAAGAAAGTGGTGTCAGTACAAATCAGTCAGTTACCCCATGAAATCAATTTACATAAACATCCTGAGAAAATTGTCCTTCCTGTTTAATGTAAAAACATGAGAAAAATCATTGAGAACATGATATTAGAGGATTGATTTTTTAATTCATATAAATTTTATTCACATAAATATTATTCAAGTGCTTATGTATTTAACAGGGGTTCTCCAGTGGAGGTATATGTGTATACCAATGGTGGGTGCAAACATGACCTTTCCTCTATAAATGCAATCCATCCCAGTCAATCTATGCACTTCCTTGTTGCAAAATATTAGCAGAGATGCAATCAGGACCTCTGACCTCAAAAAAATCTGGGCTAATAAAGGCAGCATTTCAAGACGCAATCAGGATCTCTAACCTAGACCAAATTCAGCTTAAAAAAGGCAACATCCCAATTTCAATGTAATTGGTTCAAGCAAATAAAGGATGAAATAATTGTTTTTATGAAAAAAATGTTAAGGAGAGCCTTTCACGAGGATGCTGACTTACAAGTACAGACTGGATAACGTCACACACATCTGAACCCTACGTGAAATAGCTCCTAAACATCCTAGTCTATATCTTTGTGTATTGAATAAGTGTCTGCTGACTTTGTATACCATGGTAGGACCTGTAACAGCTCAGGATCTTCTTCATATATGGTTCAAACAATCCTGCCTTAGGGACAACAACTTCTAGAAAAAGGTGGGTGATGGAGAGCTGAAAGGGGGAGTGAGCAAAGGCACTTGAGATAAATGGAAGTGACATGCACTTCAGATTTTAACCTGCCATGCCTGAATCAACATCCTAAAAAAGCACCAATTGCTTTTAGCTGCAGCACATAAATCTGCAAGACAGACATGATCTCATTTGGGATAAGCAGGCTAGGAACAATCCTGTCGGCTTACTGCATGAGCTCTCTTCAGGCCACCCATCCAAAATCACTCCTTCATGAGCGCAGCTTCTTGCATAATCAAGAAACACCAAGCAGTGACAGTCCATGCCCTGGGTACAGGAGCAGATGTCTCTTTCACAGAGATTGATGTATGGCTCTGGATCAACTAGATGGTGGCACCTGGAGAAGGTCAAAGATGTTCTTAGCAGCTGGCAGGTTTCCATGACACCCTGCATGACAAGTGAGGAGCAAAGGTAGAAAAACAGAGAAAAAGGGACAAAATAAGTTACTATACTCTCAGGAAGAAGGGAGAAAACCCAGCTTTTCCAAACACACTGTCACCACTGTTGTTAAATAACATCATGGTTATTATTTAACATCACCATGTAGTTAAATAACATCATAGTCAAGAGCTAGCAGCGAGCTACCTCCATTTATTCACCATATCCACATATACACAGAGGTACATTAATATACTGATTATTATAAAATAGAGTGTCATATAAAGGATGTTTCACGCAGAAACATATCAGTCAATCAGTCAGCTAGTGAACGGAGGGAAGCAAAGAACTGCTTCCTACCCAGTGAAAACCAGATAGTGTCTGGATTACCAGGAAGACATGCACAGCAAGGGAGAAGAACTTACGACTGAGGTACTTAGGAAGAAAAATGACCAGACCATCTTTTGGATAATGAGGGAGCACAGTAAGTTTCAGAATGAAAGATTGAGTCTGATTGGAATCCAAGGAATCAAATTTGTTTCCCACTTCTGGCCACATGTTCCTGTCGCTCCTGATGGCTTGTCCAATGCATGACAGGTCAATTTAACTCAGATAAATGGCAGAAAAATAACCCAGGGAAGAAAAGCAATTTCTTCTGTTCTTCTCGTGAGTTAAATCAGCATGGCAACAGCTACTGTAAGGAGAGGACTGCACAGTGAGATGGGGGGTGGGTACCAAGACCTCTCCTTTCAGACGGCAGCAAGCTAAGATGAAACTTAGCTGTACGTGGAAAAAAAAAAAAACTAAGGAAAATTTAGTTTATGGCTTTCTCCAAGAGAGGCTCCCAAATAGATTTTATCTTACGTATGCATTATGTCACAATTCAATAAGCCTGAGGTCCTCAATGCAACTTTCTGAAAGGATGACACCAAGTTTACGTAAGTGGAAAAACAATTTTCTGCTACAACCCTAGCACAAACAGTTGAAGCATAAAACTTTCTTCTACTTATTTGTCAGCGTTTTATATAAGCAGATGTAACCATGCTGTATATTTCAGGTATTATACATGGGGGGGGGGGGGGGGGCATGTTCTTCAGAGTAGTTCACAGTAATGATGCATTGCTCCTGAATATCTTAACAAGTACCTGAGGTGACAGCACATACAAGTTGGAAAGAGAGAGACAGTCTTGTTTTCATTTTGGGGGAGATGAAAAATGGGGAGAAAACAACAAAAACATAGAGTTCAGCAGATGTCTAGATGCCTCCTCTGAATGGCAGATTGTATACCTCTATAGGAAAACAGCTGAGTAGAAAAGACTTTTTTTGCTAAAGGGTGTTCTGTCCAGGTGATCAGCTAAAGCTAGTACATGTCTGAATTGAGAGAGAACTTCTTGCTTATGAAAACAAACCAAACAGAAATGTCTGGCCCACTGGGAATATATTCAGAGTTTAGCAAAGTGCTCAGTGAACGACCGCATACACAAAGAGGTTTTGAGCTTTCTGAGAAAGGCCTCAGGGAACTTAAAGCAATGCTAACTGAGCACCATTAGGAAGCTCAACACTGTTGCCCTCCAGAAAATGGGCTCCAGCCTGGAATAATTATGATGCCCAGATAGCAGCCACCATGCTGAACCAGCTGGAAAAAAAAGACTAGAAGAAAGGGAGCAGGAACTGCATAAATGGTGGTAGGTGCTGCTCTAAGACTACACAGAAGTACAAGAAAGGTGAAAAAGTACCCTAAGGGTGGAAGTAACAACAACAGAAGCAGCCAAAAAAAGCTATTAAAGCAGCACTTCAAGATGAAACTGATATAACCGAAAGTGAGCTCAGAGCCATTCAGAGGATGAGCAGTGCAGAACTCCTGGATCAAAGCCTTGATCCAGGTACTATCAAATGCAACAGAAAACCAGTATATGCAGTAAGCCCATTTAGGGGCTGTGTTAATACATTTTCTTAATAAGGTAATAGCCTTGTTAAAAAGGTAATAGAACTTAATTGTTATGTTGCAATAGAACTCAGACTCTGTGTACGCCACTAAACAGTAAAACTAGCAGAAACAATCTTTTATGACCATGCTTATTACATACCAGTAAATGTTAGATGTGAAAGTGACTTTAAAAATAAAGGAGATTCCACACACAAAAAAAATAAAATTAAAGCCTTTTTTTTTTTCTCCCTATAGTGTTCTTCGGTCTTGGTCTTGTTCAATAACAACATACATAATGACTGAGCTCTAGCTGATTATCAAGAAACAAAGTGATATATGTTAGAAAGCAACAAACAGTTCATTTTCTCTGTGTAAAGGTTTTCTTGCCATTCAAATTGCTTCATATTTTCCAGTGACTTTATGCAAGAAATTATAGCTGAAATTTTTGCATCTTTTAGACATATCTTAACTATTGTGATAAATTAACAGACATAAGCTGCAATATAGGAAAATCAAAATAGGTACAAAACAAACCACAAAATTTCACCATAAGGGTGGTCAAAGACTGGAACAAGTGTTCAGAGAGGCTGTGGAACCACCACTCTTGGAGATATTCGAAATGTGAGTGGACAAGTACCTGAGCAACCTGACCTAGGATGGCCCTGTGGCAAGCAAAGGGTTGGACTAGATGGCTTCCAGTGGTCCTTTCCAACTTAAACCATTTTGCAAATTATTTTTATTTTCTCTCTTTTCTTTCTTTAAGACTCAATAGTCAGGCTGAACTAAGAAAGGTCCTTGTTCTTTAGCTTAGGGGACAATGCACATACGTGGTGAGCACCAGATACTGGCAGTCTCACCCACTGCTGTAGCGTTCCTGCTCAGGGAGCAACAGTCCTGGAAGCAGCTCCACACAGACAAAGAAACATCTAAAACCAACAGACCAGGGAGCGAAGCTTCAGGCTGAAACAGTGCTTAGAGTACAGGTGGCTGTAAGATTAAAACTAGCAGAACTGACTGCAGTATCTGAAATACAGGGGAGAAGTTTCAAGACCTTCACTTGACTTCTGCATGAGTTCTAAGTGTTTCTTTAAATGGGTTGGCGGTGTCCTGGCACTGGCAACCCTTAGCGACTGCAAACTTGCTGACCTTTCTGCCCCAGTCCCACCACACAGATCTGTAGGTGGAATTTTGTACATTCTTCCAATTTCTGTGGCATTGCCTTCTGCTGCTGCATGAACTGCATTTGTCTGTTGCTTAACAATTGCCATTAAAGAGATATAACCTAAAGAGTAACAGAAGAAAGCAGAGACACGCTCTCGTTCCCTTGAATTTAAACCCTATGGTATATAGATACACAGAAGTGGTTCTCCAGATCATTCAGGAACGGTATATTTTGGTGCCATAATTGGGTATAGTTTTTCAGAATACATCATCTTTTGATTCACTCAAAGATAGATGATTTAGCCTCCCATCTTTCCAAGTAAAAAACATCCAAAGCCAATGTGTTTAGTACACCAAATGCTGGCTGTATGTTTGAGACAACATAATAACAACCGACAGAAGTCACTTCACTTGAACGCTGATTCAGCTAACCTGTATATTTCAGGAGCAGAAAAATTAGATTTTAGATATAGTGGGCCTCATTTTCATCCCTAAAATGTTTTATAGTATTGTACATCCATGTCATCCAATCACGAGACAAGGTAGCCAACAGGAGCCCCACCATGCAGATGCCAAGCTGCCTCCAGCCCTAGGAGGGGAATACATGTATCTGAGAAGAAACCATATCTGCAGGCAGAGCAGTAGTCAAACACACGTAAGTGCGTATGTGTTTTGGAGGTGGAGGGCAGGGAGAGGCCCGGAGCAACGGTAGAGTAAGAGTGTGAGCTGGGTCAAGACCTTCAGCTTGGAGGTTAATGGAGCCATTAATCAAGACAAGAGCTCTTCCTTAATTAAGAACATGGAATTGCCCATGTTTTCAATGATTTGAAGACAAAAGAGCAACGGGGCTTTCTGGCTTCACTGCACTGTGCAAAAAAGTCAGAAGCCATCTCTCCAAGGAGGGGTGGGGGGGCAAAGAGGGCAAAGAAAACCACAGATCTACCCCAAGCAGGGGGACAAGGGTAGGAGGAGCGCACTGAACCAAAGCTGTTGTTTTCCTCACCTAGCAGCTGACCACCTGGCAGGGAGGGAGGCTGGGAGATGGGGGAGATTTACATTCCTGAAGCTGAAGCAAGCAAACAAAGCACACTATTAAAAAGCCCTACATTCTTCAGCAGGCACTCATTTCACTGGACTTCTATTAATAGCACTGTGTTTATTCTTGCACAGTGAATAAATTAAGCCACTGTTAAAAGCTGTGAGCTCATGAACTCACATGAGAGAGAATATAATTTCATCCAGTTTGCGCGACAGCAAACTTTATCCAATAAATCATCAATATTTAATGCGATCTGTATAAAACTCACATTAGCTGCAGTCTACCCATCGGACAAGATTTTGCCCTGCGTGCCACTCCCTGGCTTCAGCTGCAATGTTGACATTTTCTAAACATTGAACTTGCCTGAATAGATAACATATAACATTCCCGTGGCAACAACCAGTCGCAAGAACTAGCCCTGCTCTAGAGCTGTAACCAGGTTTAAAACACAGTCCTGTCCCTCAGAAGGCATCTCAGCCAGGTTGAAATCGCTCACGCTTTGGTCATGCCCTCGGCACCATGCACCATTAGGTGTTCAATCAGTCCCGACCCCGACAGAAACACCGCGTGCACACCAGCTCAGCTCGAGCAAGAGGCATAGGCTGGAGATTTCCAAACCGAAATCACTGCTGTATTTCCTCAGCCAAGTTTGCAGGCTGTGAGGCTGAAGCTGTAGTGCTAAGGGGCACAAGCATGCTTCACTGAATTTCAGAACACATCTAACACAAGCATCCCCATCCAAAAGTTTAGTGGAAAATATAGTCAGAAGCTTGTCCAAGTCTTAGCTTTTTCCAGGAAGCTAGGAAACCAGGAAACCAGCACTCGAAGTAGCTGTAGAGCAAATATGTTCCAGGAAGTGCTACTACTCTTGAGAACTTATTTGAGCCTAATTTAACAAGTATAGGTCTACAGGACTTGTACAGCACGAAACCAAAGGCTAAATTTTGGCCTCAGTTACTCTGGTATAAATCTAAACCTGGCACCCACCAGATCATTTTGATTTACAACAGAGTACATGAGATCAGATGCAAGCTATCAATGGATGAGGGCTCAATTTACCATGATAGTCATAACCTGTAATACCACATGAAATCAGTAGACATGCAAAGCTACTTTCCTCCCAGAGCTGACCATCTGCGTGTGTCCTCCCTGTGTCTAAGGGAAACAAGAAAGATGTTTATGCTTATAAAAGAGGAGAGGAAAAATGTTGATGCAGCAAAAGGGGTCACAGAGTTGGCTGAGACAAGCAGTTCTGTGTTTCTTCAACAAATCAGAGCTACTATCTATATGCATAGCTGAAGGAACCTCCTCCTCCTGGCAAGGGAAATAGCCTGGTGGCACAGAGCCTTTGCAACACCTAGAGAGAACATCTCTTCTGTCAAAAATAGCCTGCTGAAACATCTCCCTGC
Organism: Nipponia nippon; assembly: GCF_047370975.1. Taxonomy (NCBI): domain Eukaryota; kingdom Metazoa; phylum Chordata; class Aves; order Pelecaniformes; family Threskiornithidae; genus Nipponia; species Nipponia nippon. The sequence goes on along the minus strand of NW_028262347.1, from coordinate 82,101,876 downwards.
TCTGGTGACTCCCAGGTATATGAACTGCAACATGTTCACAAATACTATTTGTGGTGGTGGTGCCACAGAGGCTTCATAACTGATGCTTCTCTGCTAGCAGAATCAGAGAAGGAATTAACTACCTCATTGTACAGGTACCATTTAAAACACACCTTTCCCAAGTAATACCAAAGTTTCTTTGGCAGCAACTCACACTTCAGGCTCAAATGAGCTGTTGGTTTCTTTGTTTATGTGTTTGATATTTGTGTGTTGGGTTTGGGGGTTTGGAGGCAGGGCAGGGAGGGGAAGGGAATTATATACGTACCACAGTTTTAGAAAGAATAGCAACAGCCAGGGTGCAGTAGAAGAGAAAAAAATGCATTCACTAACTGGTGAGTAAACTGTTCCTTTCTTAAGACTGCAGTAAATAAGACATCTGTCATAACATGCAACCTCCAAGGTCACTTCTCTACAGGACTGGGCAGCCCAGTGCAGAAATCCTCCTGCTAGCACCAGCCAGAGTCTGCAGAGAAGGCACACAGTTATCAGCTCAGGAACTGCAAACACACAGCTGGATCCTGCATCCAGCCTCACGCTGGCTCACGGAGAGGCTAGGAGCACCCACAGACAGCACAGGTGTGCACTGCGGATCTGTCACTTCCACCTTCTGCCTACACCTGACCCTGCGGCACCACAGCAGGGACCTACGTATGGCCACTGCCAGCCTCACAGTTATCTCCTGCCAGGCTGGATGAGGAGCCCCACACCTTGTTCCAGAGCGGCAGCGACAGCAGTGCCCAGTACAGCTATTTCAGACCACACTTCAGAAACCCAAAACGGGTATCTCCTGCGCCTCACATCCTAACCGCTTGCTGAGGGAGGACCACGTTAGGTACAGACGTGGATTCAAGGAAGCATCTTCTGCCAAAGAGTAGGCAAGCTGCCTTCAGGTAGGGGAGGACCAAAACAAGAATGCTATCTTGTGGCACCAACCTTCTCTGCAATATCAGATGAAATGTTGCAGGTGTTGCTTGGAGTCTGCACTCTCTTGCACTGTTTGTTTTCACTGTGCAAAGCCCAGGAGTTTGCAAAGTCGTAACTATTTCCCACAAGGGTCCCTGTGAATGAAGAAGAGGAGAAGCACATGGCTGTTTAGGGGTTTGAGCAACAAGTGGTCATTATTGGCTACCATCTTTGTGATAGTCTTCTGAAAGCTGGTTTCAAAAATAAAAACTGTCATATCAAATGAATTTCTATTCCAAATATATTGACTGTAGAAAAGCCATCTTCAGTGATCTGGACTTACTCCTGCAGAGGACCTCTCTGAGCTCAAGGACAGACTAAACCCTGCAGAAGGCAGCCCCCAGCACTTCTCACACCTGTATGAACATGGTAGGAGTTATTTGCTGGTCAGCTATAATCTGCTAAAGATTATAAAAGCCTAAGCATGCCTACACATTTTCCTACTATTTAGAAGTTGTCAACAAAACATGAGACATTAAAGAGGCAAACAAAATGAAACTGGTCTCCCTAACCAATGAAAGTATTAGCATTCCTGATCCCAGCTAGCCTTGATTTTCTCCTTCTGTCTGAAACTAAATCTTGTTTGCAAAGAAACTTAACATACACCATAATTGCTTGGGCCCATGATCTTACTGTGTAAGCTGTCCTGAAACATGCTCCTCTGTCATATTACAAGCAGCTCCTGGCCCAGTCTTGGCAAGATTTGCACTCACTTTGCATAAAAGCAAAACTGAAGTAGTTCATCTGCTTCCTAGGAGATGCTTCTGTTGCTCCATCCTACTGAGAAAGGGGATCCTCCCAGAAAGGGAATGTCTCCTCCTCCCCCTTTTGCATTCCATGGCCTGGCTGATTAAAGGACTACCTCTGCTTCCTTCTGTGGGTACCTGCTACAAAATAGTTAATTTAATTACTCTCTCTCCATTCTGTAACTTTGCTTTTTAAAACCCTACTATGTTGCATGTGAGAATATCAGTTGTCACTGTTAACTCATTCCCAAGAATGGAAATATGACCCTGACTGTCCCCGAAAAACAAAATAAATGTTTCCTAAATATATCTATATAATATTTTTATATTTTAACTACATTTTATATTTTATGTATATATAATCAAAATGTCATTGAGCTACCTTCTGTACATTTGCACATTCTGTACAAACACATAGAATATACCGAACACTAAAACTGTTCCTAAACTAAAGGGTAGTTGTGAAAACTACGCCGAGAATACTAACGCAGATGTAATAAAGCCAGCAGACTTTTTTTTTTTTTTAAACTAGAAATTAGGGGCTCATAAATGTAGTGTACATTAGGTCCACAGCAGATGTCAAAGGAGGAAGACTCCGAGGAAAGGATGACAGGGGAAGGCAGTAAAAGGCATGAAATTTTCATCTATGCAGCCAGAACTGAGCACAAGAAAAGAAAGACAGCAACAAGAAGAATGCAATCCTTTTTAACTTACCACAGAGTGTAAGATTAGAGTAACAATGAAATCTAGTCTGATGAGAAGCAAGGTGCCAAATTAAATAAATCCCCTTTTATTTGCACTAATGCAGTCTTACACTAACAGTTATAAAATAAGAGATGGGCTTCGCTCTGAAGCAATGTTCCTCTGGCTCTGAATGTGTGTCTATGTTGAGTTTCCCACTGGCAGGTACCACCAGATCCCCATTTACCCACAAGTTAAGGCTTGAAGGTTGGGACAACTGTTGGCCCTGAAATGCTGGTCACCTGTTTTTTCATTTCTCCCCCTCTGTTAGATTTTTTCCTTTTGTGATGCTTGTAAATTTACACCTCTTATGTAGTTCTTTTATGCAACATTTGTATTATACTATTTTAACTCTTTTAACTCTTCTGCTTAATACTTTCAAGTAAAATTTTTTCGAAATAAATAATTGCAAAACTTTTGCAGGTTTTGCATTTGGTTTGGTTTTTAACCTACTCTTCAAACCCTCTTGTTGTCAGTGCCTGTCTATGTGAGCAGACTATTCCACAGGGACGAGTGATTTGCCAACACCTTGCCAGAGCAGTAGTTCTTCCTTGCCAAGTCCTGGGGCCCTTAAATTAAGCTACAAGCTGTTTGGAACAGGCAATACTTGATCAATTTGGGTTTGCTCAATAGCTCAAGGTCCTGCCCCAGGTAAGCCTCCTCAACATTTGATAGTAAAAAATTTAGGATAATAATGAATTAAGAGAGATCAGTTGACAGTGTATTTTTCCTGTGATTTGTCCAGTGCAGCCTTAAGTGACCTATGGCAACAGATAAAGGGCTGGAGAGGCACTATGACTTTAAAATAAGAGTGCTACAAAACTTTGCATGCACATTTGCCAGCCTGCTTTTCCCCAGAACTTTTGTCATCAATGCTAAACAACATGGGCACTAAAGATGCACAGTATTTCACTGAATATCATTAGTTATTCAGTGGAACCTGTATTTTCAGAATACTTGTATTTTCCTTGAATGAGCAGCTTTACAAACACACAATAAGATGCACTCCATACTCCTGGAAAGGTGAAAAGCAGTTGGACATGGAGGTTTCACTGACCATCAGAAGAGCTCTAACATGAAACTATGAAGTGACTCCGGGGCCACTGAGCTGCTTAACAAATATAGGTTGTAAGGATAAGTTATTTCTGCAGAGGGTTACTTTGGAGAGAACTCTTCAACCCATACTCTGCGCTACACGCCCTATCGATCAGTGTGGTGAGTCTCAAATACTTCATCTATTTGATGAGGCTTCAGGAAGAAAAGCAGCGAGGGAGAATTGTCCCAAGCATGCCTGACTGCTCCAGAGGGAGGGAAGAGTGCCCACCACCACTGCTGCCTTCCACCCAACACCTTCATTTCCTTCTGCTGAAGGACACGAGGGGGTAGGAAAGGAGAGGCATTGGAAGGGACAACACAACAAAAACAACTCAAAAACCCTGGGGTTTCTTAAGCATGCAGGTGATACTATTAACAGAGCAGCCGGGCATCTCAGCTGCCTACTCTGGCACTGCACGCCCACCACACAGTGGAACTGTCCTCCTCTCCTACACAGGAGTTTTCCTTCTGTTCCTTCCGTGTGTGGTTTTTCTTCTTTCTCTAAGCAGCCAAGTTTCTGGAGAAACAATTCCTAGCCAGGGCTCATCAGAGCCCTACACCCAGAAATCCTCCGTATGGCCCAGGTGGGATTTTTCCTAAAGCACTTGTTTTGTCTAAATCTTGCAGTTAAGCATGTTAGAAAATAGATGCTTTCACAAAATGTAATGAAAACAAAGCATTTGGACCCAGGACAAGTGCCTGAAGAACCAGTGCCTGATGTGGACCATAGTACAGACTGATACCGGCATGCAAACTGGCTGCTAAACAGCCGTGACCCCCAGGCAACTAGTTAGGATGAAGTCTCCTTTTAGGATACAAGATGGGTTCAGGAGGTAGCTGTTAAAGCACAACCTGAATCTCACCTTCTCCCTACGTCCTAGAAACATCCCACCATTTTGATAACCCTGCTAACGTCCCACAGGAGAGGGCCATGCACCAACCACCTGAGCAGCAGGTAGGGCCTCCATTAGTGTTCTGTTGGACTATGACTTTAGTGCTCTAACTGCTGCCCTCGTGGCTCTGTCTTTTTGGAGAGGTGGGAGGGGGGGAAAAAAAAAACAAAAACAAAAACAAAAAAAAACCCCACAACAGTAAAAAGGCACAAACCAGAAAAACCAAAACCAAACAAACTAAAACCACACACCACACTGATGTGTTTTGGGCAAGACTCCCCCCTAACTCACACCCCTTTTTTTTGGTCAGAACAGTTGCTTTCACTTATCTGATTTTCAGATAGATGATGTTCACCTGCAACAGAAAAATCAGTGTTCAGATATCAGACTATGATATCTGGATCTCAAAATCACCAGTTCCTTCTGAAATCTGAAACCGGTATGCTGTTTCTTTACTTTGAGAGTGATCGTCAGGCAAGACAAAGCGTTAGCAATAACCATCTCGTGCTCAAGGCACGCAAGTGGGAGGCAGGAACCCTGACCTCCCTCCCTGGACCTCCTGCAGATTTTTGATATGCCCATAGGCCCATCAGGTTAACTCTCCTAGGCTCTGTTAACTCATCTGTAAAATATATGCAAGAATTTGTGCAAGAGACTACGATACTGTGAATAGAGGTGTGCAAACTTTCACACATTAGTTATTTACCAAGCAATGGTGGTTTTTTGTTTGTTGGGGGGGTGGGGTGGGTTGGTCTTTTGTTTTTTGGGGGGTTTGTTTTGGTTTTTACATAGTTTTACATGGTTTAGTACATGGTTCCAGACAAGCAAAACTATTGGCAAGTCTGACCAAAAATTGATCTACAGTTTGGACCAAATTAATGATACGAACTATTGACGTCATGGGCTATAAAGTCTTTCCTGCCCTCTCTGGTTCAATGAACATAAAATTAATAACATTAGACACAAGAGAGGAAAAGAGCCATCTCCAAAACTCTACAGCCCAGTGATGAAGGCACGCTCCTTACAACAAAAATGTCTAACTTTGATTCCAAACTCTGAATAAAGTAGAGTGGGTTATGAATGCAGGTTTCTGGCATCTCAGATAAATGCCGTATAATGAAGACAGGTACAAGGCAAGTCTTCTTCATCTGTACTGTTTGTAAATGACAGCTAAATTCCCTTGTGAATCTATCCCCTTTGCTTTCAAATTAAAATGCAAGAAAGGTGGTGATATTATTTACTTAAGCCAAACAAATACTTTAAACTTGCCTAAAATGAAATTACTGGTGTCCTTTAAAATGCCAAGAAATTTGGATCTCAGAATGACAAAAACTTTTGTTTATTATTTTGGGGGGGGGGGGGGAAATTATCTGCACTAGCATCACTTAGTTTGGAACATGCTTTAAAAGCTTCTGATAACAGGTACCACACACAGGGAAGTTGTGTATTCAGTCATATGCATTTATACTACTTCCAGAACAAAAACATTACCTGAAACATCAGGTTTTTCCTTGCAGATACTGTCTGCTTTTACCTGTTTAACCTATATTGACTCTCCAGTGGCATCACATATTCTGTATTTCAGCAGCTTAAAAGGCTGGAATATGTTGCTGACAGCTGGAGCAGGCTCAGAATAACAAGCCTTTATCCAAAATTAGCCATGGGTATTGTTTTATCATTAATATCTTTGTAATTTGGAGACAGATTCCCAGAAACACACTTCCTGCCAGTGCCAAGAAAAGCATAATGGGATGCTGGATTACTTTGGGTTGTTTTGGTTTGTTTGGTTTTTTTTCTTCCATGATGCTAAGAATGTGTAACATGCACAAATAACAACTCAAGGGATTCATATCCCTGTGCTGGATTCAAATGAGCTCTTTTGCAAAAATAAGCTTTAATGATGAACTAGACATCCAAGCGCCTATCGCAGCAATATCACTGTGAGACAGCTCAATGATGAGAGTACTAGGCAAAGACTGAGGCTATGGGCACACAAATAAGCTCCACGAGCTTGCACTGCAACCTCTCTCATTGGGGAGAAATCACCTTACACTTACTGCGAGGTAAGAGCATGCCCTTCAACTACTAACATGCTGCAAGACTACAGGGTTTTGGCTACTTGCTCATGTGTGTATGCCCTGAGGAGATTTCAGGATCAAGTCGCCCATGTTGTCTCAAATTTCCTCTGTAATATTATGTATATCATCTCTTCTGGCCCATGCTTTAGATCCTCAGTTGTAAAATGCTCACGACAATGATCATGAGACACAAATGCCACAGGCTGAAGGCTGCCAAATAGATATCTGAGCATCTAGAAAGGACTCAACTTCATGTTTCTGATATGAGCAAAGACTAGCAACCAGTTAGAAGTGTATGATCATGTCAGAAAGCAGAGCCTGTTCAATTACCAAGTTTTGGAAGCATTCACAGGATGGCTATAGAGGACAAGAGCCTAGCTGGCGGGAAAAAGCAGAGGAGAAATTAACTCCATCATTAGGATCTAGGGGTAAAAAAAAAAAAAAAAAAAAAAACAAACAAAAAAACCCAGAAAGCTTCTGAGAACTTTATTTTTATATTGTAGTTACACTTAAAGTGTGAGAACAAACACTCAAGGGACAGTTGGCTTCTTTTTACTGCCATATCCAATAAACAAGCAACCACAGACAATATAATCAACCTTGTTTTTAAGTCTCGACAGGACATAAACACTTCTCTGCAGGATGAACTAGTTTAGTAACCAACTATGTCAATGAGACTGACTCAGCACCCCATCCTCTGCCTGAATGAAAGAGGGCGTCTGCAGCTCTGAAACCTAATGGGGACAGTTTGGGGATTTTTTGAGGTTTAAGAGCTACTGCCTAAGGCCACTACTTTCAAAGCTGGGTCCTACCAATGTTAATTTGCTAGGGTATCATAGCTTTAGTCACATCACTTAGACCTCCAGGAGCTCAATAAGTGAGCATCAAAAATGTACACCAGAGCGATGTGTGTTATCCTCTAATTGGACTATCAGTTCTCAGTTCCCACACCAAAACGCAGTGAGGAGTCATAAGAGTGCCATGACAATAGCACATGATTGAATAGATTATAGACCATGAGTATGAATATATCAAGAGAAAAGAAAAACAATTACACACTGTTCACGAACTTTAAACACCCTTTCCTTCATGCGTCCTTTATTTACTTGCTGTAAGTGGTAATATCCAATAATACAGCAGGTGCTTTGCCTCTTATTTCACCACCACCTCAAAACAATCCAAATATAATTAATTAAGTTCTGTATCATAATCCACTTTCTCAGGAGCAAACTGCGGCAAACCAAACCAACCCTCTGTGTTATTAAACCACAATTTTTTTTTAATCTAAAATACAGAAAAATCATGTTTTCATTTGTTTTCAACATAAACTCTGCAATTTTGTTGAAACTGTAACAAAACGTGTGATGCTACATGAAAGACAGCGTTTATGGGCTAGATTCTATCATCTGTGACAACTCTGACTTCTAAACAAATTTGGGATCTGGTCCTCTGGTGCTACAAAGCCCTAGAAATGGGTCATCATGAAACATGAGTTTCCTCCTACACAGTCAGATATGAAGATGATGCAAAACTACTGCAACACCTTTTAAACCGTGTGAGCTACAGCCTGTGACAGAAAAAAACAAAAAACAAAAAAAAAACCCCAAAACATTTCAACTGCAGACCTCTTTCCATCACGGTGATTCTTACAGGCTCCCCTCCAACCAGACAAGGGCTATTAGCAAGCAGACAGCTTACTATTTCAGCGTAAATCAAAGCGGTTTAAAGGCTATTATGTCTTGAGGTGCCTACTTAGAAAACCTCCAGGAAGGTTTGAAACATCTCAGCTATCATCTGAGAAGTTCATTGGCTATAGCACACTACCTGATGCATAACCTCTAGCATCATCTCTCTTCCTTTGCCTCTGACGTTCAGATCTGTGTAGTGCTCCCCAGGGGTTTCCAGGTGAGAGCCCACGATCATGGCAACATTAGATCATTTTCTTTTTCCTTTGTGAACTATGCTTCCATTACATTTTATTCTGAAGCTCAAAGATCTCATTGTATTTATTATCATTACAAATCCTGACCAGAAATATATTTAACAGGTTAGAACCGAGGGCCAAATCTGATAAATCAAAATATGCCCAGATTTTAACTGGAAGCAATGGACACATCAATGGGAGAGTTCAGTCTGCCGGCAACCTTAAGGTAACCCTTCAGTGCCCTCAGTTCGCTAAGTCATTATACCAAGCTCACATCCTGGGTTGGGTTGACCTTTATGAGATCTAATCAGGCTAAAAGGAGAGCAAATAAAAACCGCAGTGGAAAGAAAAGAGTAAACTGCTTCAGAGGCTACCAATAGGCTGCCTAGATCTTTCATTTATAGAACATTGCCTCTCCCAGCTGCTTGTGTTACCCCTCACCTAGAAGTTAGCTTCAACAGTTTAAAAAAATGTCTGAACTAATCAAAAGCTGATTTTACTTGGAACAAGTTAAGAAGAGCTCATATGAACCACCCCGCCAGCAGAGCTGCCAAGGAGACAAACACGTGGGCGTAGTGACGTCCCTCACTGATACAACAAATTCAAACATAATTAAGTCTAGTTCCTTCTAAATTAGTTTAAATGAAAGATCCATTGTATCAGAGTGAAAAAATGGCAGAATTGCTGAGATACAGTTCTATTCTTCAGGCTAAAATCACAGATCTGTATGTCCATGCAGGTTACAGAAGTCAGGGCTTTCATGCTACAGTATGAGCTATGGATGTTCTCTGCTACCTTCTCTATTATTTTTCAACTCTTCCAAGCAGTGACCCTGTCATGTACTTCATTACATTCAGAAATCCCTGTGTTGTGAAAGCACTGCTTTTTTTTAAGAGGGAGGATACAGTCTCAGGCATGTTAAACAAATACATCATGAAACACACTTAAACATGAGCAGCAGAAGGGAATCCTCTACATTTGAACAGTGCAAGGCAATACAGTTTCCTTTTCTGCTCCTGCTTTTTTATAATAGCCTCACTCCTATTTATTGTCTCGAGAAAAGGATGCAAACTTCAGATCTCAACACATTCAGACATCAAGGTATCCAAGCCCTGCCAAGCAATTCTGTGAGCTGACTTTGTTCCTTATTATTTACATTGCTCTAGTGATGATCAATCATTTTAAGACACTATGAAACCAGCGGGAGTTTGTACGCTGAAGCTATGCTTATGTATCCCAAGAGTCAGTAAGACACATCTCTGGAGCACTGCCAGACTCTTCTCCGAGTTGCTTTGTCTCCCTTTCTATTTTCTATATAATTTATTTTTAATACATACTTTACGTTATCAATTTCACATATTAATGTATTAACTAACTTTACTCTAAACCTTTCTTCTTCAGCTAAGTGCTAAGAATTAAAAAACACTCTGAAATACCATAAATCAAGATCGGTCCTTCAAAGTCATATTCAGTGCTTTTCCAAAATTCTTAGTCTTTACCCACACTGGCAGACTTTGCATAAAGGTGAATAGAGCAGCAAAAACAATCTTGTGCCTCCCCTTCACTAGAAGTTGCTGTGATATAAGGTGCAGCTCCAACCCAACAGGCCATATGGACAGGGAAATGTCATTAAAAGGTAAACACTTTATAGAACAGCATCCCGTGCCAAATCCAAGCACAAATCTGCCAGCAGCAAGCCCCAGGATTTAATATTCTGCTATTGCAACACTATCTGTTCTTACTCCCACTTTTCTAACTTGTGAAAAATTAGAAGTTGAATCAATGAGTATTCCTCACATCTTTTTTTGCTGCATCTTCTCCTAGTCAGTCTCCCCACACACTATATTGTACATTGTTTAGCCTGTAGCTTTATCTTTGTGTTTCAAGATTCAAGGTTTCTAAAAATGTTAAATTCAGACTTCCGGGCTTTGCTCAGGAATGAGATGTGACAGCAATTCCCTTTCAGAAGAAAGGAAGATGAAAGAATTTAGTCAGATAGCTTTTCAGCGCATCAAGATGAGGTACCTGACAGGTTTTGTGGAAACATTTTGCTGGATCAGCAAAATCTTCATTGAATCACCCATCGGGAAAGGCGTGCAGAGTGTACATTAAAATAAAATCAGTTAGTCATAGTCTTACCTTCCTGAGTTCTGAAGTCATCTTCAGCAAATTTATTAAAGTTGCCACACAAGCCACAGGTCTTATTATAGTGCTTTTCTTGAAGGAGTATCTGAATATTCGCACTGATATCAATCTTCACCACAAAGCCATGCTCATCGCTGGATATTTTATAATAACCTGTCTCCTTCTCTATAAATATGCCATTGGAGGCAAAAGGTATGGAAACCCTGTGAAGAAAAATAGGAATTTCTCAGAATATGACACACAAAAAACATCAGTTTTTTTCTGCTGGAATACTTGTTTCCACAGGTACCTTTTGTCTTCCTGCATCACACCTCCATCTAAGGAGAAGCGAAGATTGAAATATTCTCCGAGATACACCGAGAAACCAATTTTCTCCCCATGCTGGTAGTCTCCTGAAGAGGCGACACATAAGCAAATATTGTTAGTTCTGGGACTCAGGACAACTTGTAAGTACACATTGCAGGGTCGGGAGTGTACCATGTAACATCTTCAAGAGCCATCCATCTATTTCATCCCATAGTTGTTTAATGTGAAATGAACAGATAGTCCCAAGATGAGGGCTGGCATCAACCACTGGTTGGTGCATGACCTGGCACTGGCTGTGGACTCACACTCTCCCCGTTACTCTCTCTAGCCAGTGAACTCTCCATCCTACCACGCACGCTGGAGGAGTTGCCACAGGAGGTGTGCCTGATGATCTGCCCTGCTCTTTCCCTTCCTAGTTTCCTTCCAAGAACAACCCATAGTTCAGTGGTTTGAATCCATTGAACTGATGGAAGAACCGAGCCTGTATATCTTCGTTCTTGATAAGCCCTCTAACCGTCTCAACTGGTCTTTAAGCAGTGGATGCCAATATTGGCTATCCAACTAAGGAGCAACTCACTCTGAATTTCTCAAAAGGAGCAGCACATAGAGATGGAGACCACTTTCTTAGGCTCTGAGAGAGAAGAAGGTGGGAGGTTCAGACATTGTCCTTTCTCTGCTTTTGCCCATTGTCTAGCTTTGACTTTACAGCAGCTCCTTGCACAATGCACCGCCCCTTCTGGACCTCCTGCTCTGAGGTAGCCAGCTCTGCCCAGACCTAGACACTTCACTCAGCAATGCAGCTTGCACTTCACAGCCAGGTATCCAAAACCAAAACCAACCCACACACGCATGCTAAGATAGGCATCAAAAATACATTATGCCATGCTTATGTACCCAATAAATAAAATAAAGCCTCTGCTCATGGGTTTGTCTTTTTTTTAATTGAGATTTATTTGATCACATAAAAGAATGCAATCAATTCATGTCACATATGCTGGTGGGTTCTTCTACATACAAAAAAATTGTACTGAGTTGCTTAAGTTGAGGAAGAAAATTATTTAAATATTGGTATACGTTTCCTCTTCAGAGTGATGAGATCAGTTTACTTCAATTTACTCAGTCAGTAAAAAGTCATCTTAAACTATGACTAATACAGAACAGTTACTAGCTAATATAGGAATATCTGCCAAAAGAGTTTGGTATGAAAGTAACATACGGTTTTGGTTCTCACATCATCTGTTGCCCGTCCCCAAGAATAATGCTGCAGGGGCTCTTGCTAATTCAAAGGCCTTTTGTCCTGCAGGGTGGGATTTTTCTTACTGGGGTATTTAGCATATAGGTAAAGTAAGTTCTACAGGGTCATGTATCTCCTGTTCCTGTACTCAGCTTTAACATTCCTCTAGCAAATTCAAAATTAAAAAAGATCTCACTTTCTCTCTTTAGAAGACCCAGTAAGAAAATCTCCATTCCTTGGCAGCTTAGTTATGTGTAAAATATATTACCAAGGGATAACAGAAGGCAAAGTGACAGAATTCCCTCAGAAGTAATCCTGCTCTCAGGAAACAAACAAACAAAAACAAACTAAGATCCTTTCATGCAGTGGTCGATCCTATCTGACAAAGGGCAAAGCTATTTGTCTTTTCTTCTCAGTGACGGAACCCGGCACAAGGGCAATGCCACATCCCTACAACATTTTGCATTTGTTACTTCTTAGTATCTTGCTCAGACTCACCTAAGAGTGTGAAGGAGCGCTTGTGACAGTCCCCAGCAAGGAGGTAACTGCAGTCCCCAGCAAAATTGTAGAAAGAACCATCAAAAGTTTTGATATGATCATTCCCAAAAAGGCTGCAACGGGCAACTGATGACTCCTGAAGCAAAGAACCTGATGATCCTGGATGTCAAAATACAATGTAACTTGCAATGTAAAACATTCATTTTGTAGTTCAGGAATTTATCACCATTGATCACTGCGTGTCCTAGACCTTTAGCTCTAGCTTCTAGAGAGACTGCATGTCTGGCATGACAGTCCATAGGATCAAGCACAGATTTTTTTAATTTTTTTTTAATTTTTTTTTTAATTATATGCATTGGTGAAATGGCTTTTTCTCTTTATTTCTACTGGCCCAAACCTTGCATGGGTAATTTCAGTCCTAATCCTTTAAGGAATGCCATGCATTCATTCATTTGTGCCTGCCTGCAATCCATTAAAATCAATAGGGCAATAGCAAAGCCCCGTAGTTTGTTCAGCCAAACATCACTGATTTCAGGGAGTCTTTGTGACTCAACGCAGTCCAAGGTAAAGAGCCAAAAGGAGTAACTTTATCGATGTTGCCAGCATGATGAGAATGTTACCTGATCCAGGATTGCAGGATTAGCTGGGCAAAAAGAGAAACAAAAAAACTCACAGAAGAAACAGTGAAAACGTATTATAGCTCCTAGACATCAGAAAATAAACTTGTTTTGCTACCTGATATTACAGTGGCCAGCAGTAGGTTTGTTAGCAGCGCTGCTAAGAGGAGCATCTGTGAAAAATCAAGAGAGAGATTAGAACATTCTTAGTTTGGGGCGTTTAGTCTGTTTCACAACAACTCACCATTTTCTGTCCTTTATTTATAAAAATTTATTTCTGAGGTTCTACAACATTTCAGAAAGCCATAATCCATGCAGACTTTCACAGTAATTCAGTTATCCACCCATGCTTCTTTAAAGTAGGTAATCTAGGAGATGATTAACTATTCTTTATTCCCACTTTCACTTCTCATTGCAGGAAAATGTGGGCTACCTCCACAGGAAACGTAACCCAACATACACATATATTCTGATTTACCCAAGTTAATACATTGCACACACAAAGCCCTTCAATACACAGCATTATTTATCAGACACCCTGACATGAAGAAGCACACCAGACTGGATCAGCCAACTTGGCCCCAGTAGAAGTCATCTCTGCTGCACAAGATTTACATCCTGCCCAAATATCCATGAGGGGAAAGACAAAATTTTGCACCAGCCAACAGGTCTGGCTGGCAGGCTGGCCATTAAAACCACATGCTTATAAGCCACTGATTTCAGGATGATAGTATTCTCAAGATAAGAGGCAAGAAGTAAAAGGAGGAAATCGTGCAGAGATTACAGATCCAGGGTGAAAACTTCCATTCACCAAAATCAGTTTGAGTGTTGCCTCCTGCTTTCTATAACCAAAACGTCAGCCTTTGTTCTCCGTATGTCTATAAACTACCTCCTGTACTGCCAGGACTTGAAAAATAATAATAGGATATGAGTGCCATGCAGATGGTGAATTACAGATGCTTTCCATGGCAAGACATTAGCCATTAATGGATGAAAGCTGTAAGGAGCTCCATCTAGGCGAGTTAATTTCAGTGATCATATAAGCCACCAGAGAGGCTTAAATATATCATACTTTAATACATTAAAGCCAGAAGATGAGACACACCTTTCCCTAAAAGAACCCTCCAATTAAAGACTAGAATACATTTGCAAAACCAAATTCTGATTTCAGTTTACAGACACACACTTCTTATTGATGTCAATTATGTAGGTCCAATTCACAGCCACATAAATGATGAGTTTGCCATATTTACAAAAGATGGGAAAAGAAAGATCTATTATAAAACTCAGTCTAATATAATGCTGCAAATGCCAATCTGACATAAGGCTGCTACTTCTGCAAGACAGCTAAGAAGTGGCAACTGCCTGGGAGTGCAACTGCAAAATAATGGTAAGGAAAACAATAGGCATTATTCTCAGATTACACACTTGCTAGTGTATTTTTAGTGCATGCACTGTGTTATTGTGATTAAATCAGATATTGCTTTTGTTTGTTAACCTCTCAGTTTTACAAAGCAAGTAAACTAAAAAAGACAGGGCATAAAACCCTCCTCTTCAGCCCCCTTCCACCTCCCAGTCTGTTTTAAGCTGCAGACTTGGAGTTTCTCCCAATTCTAATGGAGCAGGTGCCACTAACAAATCGGAATACAATCAGCGAGATCTGCCAGTATATACCCCTCTATAATTTTATCACTAGTTTAATTAGAAATGAATGTACCTTCTTCTGTGTGAGATTCCTTTTGCACATGAACAAGAAGCTCCTCCAGTTGCCACCTATAGCCTATACCACCATTGTTCCCGTGTCCCTTCAGAAGGCAGGACTGGAATGGCTCTGGTCTGAAATTTCTTGTTTTTGTACAAGCCAGGAACTCTTGTTCATTTAAAAGGAAAGATAAAAACTGAACGTCACATCCGTCTGATTCTCAAGACAATAGATTAAATTGCTATCGTGTAAATCTGTAGCCTTAATTGCCAGAAAGTTACAATGAGGGGAAATAGTTTTAAAAACTTACATGACAGATAAGTCTTTGAAATATATTTTGCATGTGTATGTGTGACAAACCTCACTGGCTGAGTCAATAGGCAGCATATTTATTTGAAAGACTATTGTTAAAGAGGAATAGGATGCTCCATGCCTTAAAGACCACAGAACCATGTAGTATTTTCTCCTGCGAACAACTGCTTTACAGGAGAAAGAGGAAAAACAATTCAGAGCTACTAATGACCTGTTTCTCTTCTCCAGGTACAAACACATTTGAATTTTGTCACATGCTATAAGATCAATTCATTCGGTCCTTGAATTTGCAAATGTTTTTAGAGGTACCCTCTGGAACAACACATGGTAACAAGTTAATCACGCACATACTTGTTTACAGAGGTGGGCACAAGCTTTATGGGCATAAGTTCAGCACTGAGCAAAAAATGCAGAGCAAATGACATCTTAGTCTACTTTCAATGCCTCATGCTTCATATTTTCAATAGCTACTAGTAATAACAAAGGGGTTAGGAGGCAACACATTTCCCCATAAATCATATTTTGCCACTCGTTCACAGAATCAGGTCCTTACTTTAAACCAAGAAAAACAATGCAAAACAATAAAATATGCCTCCTGAGAGTCCCCAGCAGGCGTGTCTGTCTTCTGCACAAGCAATTCTGAGAACGAAGTGAGTACAATCCCTGCACACGGTTCTCAGAAAAGAAAAAAACCCAAAAACATTAACACCACCACCACCCCCATTGCAATATCATAATTTCTTCCTGCAGGCAATTTCCCTTACGATTTCTACAGATGACTAGGTTGATACTTGCAGAATGGCAATGGATTATTTTTGAGACAATTTAGGTGATGAGCCTGCTTAGGTTGAGGAGTTACAAGTAATACAAATAATAAATTGTTAGCCATACTTAATTTGTCTTGTATGAACTCTTCATGACATCTGCACGTTAAAATGCTATAGAACTGCGCTACAGCTACTGAGTGACAGAAAGAAAGAAACACAGACCAAATTGTTTGTTTCCATGTGAAAAGCCAGAGAACAAGATTTTCAAATGAACACTTTCCATCAGGATATTCTCAGGCAGATGCTCCTGCCTTTTCTACAGCAGCAGTAAGGTTTGCCCCAATCACATCCATGGCAATGCAAGGTCCACACCTCACAGCAACTGGGAAGATCCTGAAGAACGGCCTTTGCTGTGCTCCCACAGACATCCCTCCAGCATGGGGCAATCCTATTGCAGCAGCATCCTGCTGCTGCAATGAAGTGCTGGTAGAGGACAATAACGTATCCCTCCCAGCTTCTGCCCAAAATACTCCTCTGCATTTGCAAAGGAGTAACATCTATGGGAAAAAAATATGCAAGTCAAAGGTTTAAAAACTGTTTCTTTGGCATTTTTGCATTAGAGGGTGTAACACCAAAAGCTGGGAACCTCTAGATAGAGGAACCAGTAAGTACAGAGGCTCTGACCCTGCTGAAATCTGCAGGCCAGGGTTTTACCCAGTCTAAACCTGACATGACTCTATAGAGAAGGGCTAAAAAACCTTTCACATGAAACCGCCTTCAAGTCTGAAGTTACAGCTGAACAACAAGCAGAAAGGGGGCAACAGCAGAGAGAACAGGCAGATCTCATTTTTCTCTTAGTCTCACGTCTGCTTCTGGTTTTTTATGAAGACAGAGGAATAGCATTGACTGGGAATCATTCTCTCCTCTTGGGTCCAGCTGCCAACTCTCAGCAGGCCCTGCATACCTCCAAGAGCCTGGGCATTAGTGATCACAGAGAGATGTTCCCAAACCTTCCATTACAGGAATCCCAGTATTATTCATGATATGGGAAATAAGATCTATCACCATGGTCTTTTGTCTTCTCAGTGCCTGAGCCCCAAGTAAGTCTCTTCATTTTATAACTTCTTTTTGCAAATCTAAATCTAACAGGTAGCTTTGATTAATGCCTTTTTGTTTGGTGCATACAGAAGATGGAGTGAGCGTCCCTTAAAATATTCCTTAAAAATAGAAACATTGCTGGGTTTGTTCCATAGTGATTTCTTTATCACTATTACAAAAAGGGGCCAGTTCTTCAACAATACAGGACTGTTTAGTCTGCAACCATGATGGATGGCCGAGGTCTTCCTTTATTAGCTTTTGAGCTGCTGCCTTCACACCCTGACAAGCTTTATCTGGAAGGCCAGCGAGGGAGAGAGCAAACAGTACAGAAGTCTGAGCCCATCGAAAGGTGCTTCGGAGAGGAGCAGGCTGCAGTCAGGCAGGTTACTGAACTTGGACTGAGCCTCTGAGGTCCACACATGGTCACCTATGTGATCAAAGCCTTGGTCTACACCGGGGGACATTTTGTGAGTTGCACAGCCAATGTTTAATAGATGGTTCAGATAAACCAGACGTCACAACACCTCTTAAGTGTCTTAGGGACCTTGGGGCACATAACAAAGAAAATTAATTGAGCTAGACACCCAAAAAACAGATTTCCTTTTTCCTTCCTGGCTCTGTTTACTCCAAAAAAAAAAAAAAAAAAAAAAAAAGGTAATTAAAGAGCACATTTATTGGCTGATACTGTACCTTAGAATCATAGAATTGTTTAGGTTGGAAAAGACCTTTACAGTCATCAAGTCCAACCGTTAACCCAGCACTGCCAAGCCACGTCCTCAAGCACCACATCTCCCCATCCTCCAAATATCTCCAGGGACAGGGACCCAACCCCGCCCCAGGCAGCCTGCTCCAGCGCCTGACCACCCCATTTCCTCACCAACTGCTCTTGTGTCCTTTCTCCAGGGAGGATGGCAGCTGGAGGCAGAGCAGTGCTACAAATACATCGTCAAGGCTGGTGTCAGCCATCAAGGTTTGTGCTGTGGGGTCGGCAGGGCAGGCCATGGGCTGCTGGCAAGCGGGAAGGAAGCCAGCCCGGAAAACTTAGTGATGCTTGGGTAGATCTGCCATGTAATTTTACAAATAATACACCCAAGGCACAGGAGGAAATATATAAAGGACTATGCATTGTTGCCAGAAAGCCCCTTAGAGCCAGTTCCTGGAAGAGAGTACAAAGGACTTCTGAGAAAAATGATCCATAATACTGCTTTTCATTGCTTTGTTCAAATATTAGGTCACATGCAACAAGTCCAATGTTTCCTAATAGTTATATGATAATAGGTATTGAGGCATTAGAGAGCATGCCACATTTGTCATCGAGTTTATTACACAGATACGTATGCAAAGAGCCCATATTATGAAACCTGCGATACTGAGTGCAGGAACGGTGATGAAACATACAGAACCTGAACAACACAACCACCAAAACCAACCAAAATATCTTGATGTAGGCAAACTGGAAGACTAAAGCCTAGCAATACTGAATTTTGATTCTGCACTTAGGAACTGGCAAATTAGATTAGGCTGTGGAAACACCACAGGATGTCACTTTAAGACTATTTGAAAGATGCAAGCATCTGCTGTAAGAAAAATTCATCTTACTTAAGGAAAATATACCAACGAGGTTCAGTAACAAAATTTTCTTTAAAATTGTTTTTTAACAGGAAAACAAGCCAATCTAGGATGTCAACACATAGATCTTAATAGAGCCAACTAATCTAAAGATTTCAGCCTGATTCTGGCCCTGCTGTAAGCAAGTTGAGTTGAAGTACTCTATTCTGGACAAAGTTTGTTTCCGTAAGCATCACTTAATTTCTGCAAGCAAAGGCATTGATTGATTTTCTGAGGTCTAAAAAGTGTTCTTAGCACCTTGAGTAAACTGAAATCCCAAATGCCACATCCTCAGATGCCACACAAAAATCAAATGAAGGATGGTGTACTTTGAAATGTAGGAAATGTTGGAATGGAAGGCATGCCTCGTGAATCAGCAGAAAGTTCTTAAGCAGAGACTCATAGGGAGGGAAGCCATGCTGCTTCATTGCTCAGAAGTAGTCAAAAAAGTGACAGAATTACAGGAAAAGGGGGGGGACACGACACGACACACACTAACATAAACATCATTGTGCAATCATAAACACGAAATACACTTTAATCTTTAATATTGTTTGTGCTCTCAGCCAGTCTATCTCAAAAACAATGAAATTCTTAAGGACAGAAAAAGAAAAGATAAAATGGTGATTAGAGGTAGGAAGCAACTTCTCTGCAAGGGGAGGAAGGGGGAGGAAAGGCTGTGCCAGGGGAAGTTTAGGTTGGATATTAGAAGAAACTTCTTCACCGAAAGGGTAGTCAGGCATTGGAACAGGCTGCCCAGGGAAGTGGTTGAGTCTGCATCCCTGGAGGTATTTAAAAGAAGGGTAGACGTGGTGCTCGAGGACATGATTTAGTGGTGGACTTGGCAGTGCTAGGTTAACAGTTGGACTCAATGATCTTAAGGGTCTTTTCCAACCTTAACGATTCTATGATTCTATGAAATTTCCAATCTTAGAAAATCAGGAAAGGAAAGCATGAGAAGCACTTACCATATCACAGATGGCACAGAGAAGGTAAACAAGTATCTATCATTTCTCCCAGTGTACAGGCTGGGAGCGGTCAGTTAAATTCTCAGGGAGTTGTCTTTAAAGCACATAACTGGAAGGCCTCAGCACAGGTCACTGTGTCAAAAAGGAGTCAGACAAATTAATGAAGGGCTGGTCCATCACAGGGATGGATCAAATCACAGTGATCAAGTGATGAATCAGATAGAGCTTGTGGCTTATAAAGTCTTTACCCCTGTCACGGAGGTACACTAAAACTAACCAAAACGAAGGACAAACTCAAACAAGTTCATGGCACAAAACCACACAACAGAAACCAATGAGAAACAGGGGTAAACCGAAATCAATCAACACTCCCGTAACATTTAACACAGAACAGGTTTGAGGTGTCAGTCGGGGTATTGCTACTACACGTTAATGCACACGAAAAAAGCGTGCACACACACTCACTCACTCACAAGGGGGGAAACTCTCTCCCCGCCGTGAGTACCCAGAACATGCAATTGCTCACCTGGGGAGAGATTCTCACTCAAGAATACATCCAGAAGTCATCACTCACCCAAAGGAGGCGAGGGCACTCAATCCCAGGAAGTTTCCTCAGGCAGCATCCCAACCCAAGAGGAGAGGTTGCAAACACAGACCCACTGCTCTGAGAAGACCACCCCAAGGGGGTCTCCAGCAGCACCCATTTACAACCTGGGTCGGATATGAGCTGTGGCCATCACTGGTCATGATCCAGAAGCTTCTCTGAGCCAAGGTGCCTTATTGGCTGCGAACCCTGCATTTCTTATAACTCTTTTCCTAAGCAACAGCTGTTAGCCACCAGAATCCTACTTCTTGGTAAAAAAAAAAAAAAAAAAAACAAAAAACCATCCAAACAAAAAAACACCGCCACCACCCAGACAGCTTTCCTTATCCCAGACTGATAGACGGTATGTCTCAGTGGTTTTTCACAACAGGCATTCACATTAACTTTTCCATTAGTGACCCAACAGTGAAACTCAGCATAAGCAACAATAAATAAGCTAAAAGCAAGAATCATTGCAAATAGTTCTGAAAATAAGGGCATCCCATGACAGTTCCTGAAAGCTCAGAGCAGCAGGCCAGAAATAACACAGGGCACAGGCTTAGAAAAGTTACTTCTGCATCACCTCCTACTTTCTCCATGTCCAAGAGGCAGGGGGTGGGGGGAAATACACCACAAAAAAAAAAAAAAAAAACAAACACATAAAAATATCAGCTGGCAAAGCCCACATAACCCTGTATTTGAATCCTTCCCTTTGGAATACTTAGGCTACGGTACTCTTCTGAGGAAGGAGCTGAGGTAGATGAACAAAGGACACTAGTACTGAAATGGAGTATTGACCTTCCCCATGCAGAAAGCCTTGAATGAGATTTATACTGCATAATTATTCATTAACACATTTTAAGGGCATAAGTAAGGGCAGAGAAAGTAAGCCACTTATGTATATTCAAGAGACAGGAGGACATGTGGACAGCTGTAGTGGCCAAAACAGCAAATTCGACATGCACTGGTACCTCGGTACAATACCCGAAGTAAGCGATACTCATCAGGGCTGCCTAGAAGGCTGCCCCATGTCCCTGAGAAGGGCAGTAGCAGTGCCCGCTTGCCCTTGGATCTGCACATCGTCTCTCCGCCACTTCTGTGCCATGCAGGGACTCCTCAGCAAGGCAAGACGGATGGCTGAGCTGCATCGCAACAAGAAAGCCGGAGTCACGCTCTGTCCCTGTGGCAGCTGCCCAAACAGGACTATATTTGTTGCACACTGAAGTATAAAACAAATTTCAGCAAGAAGTAGCAGAATACATTTCTTTGAAACACCCAGAAAGCCTATTTGAAAAACTAAACAGTGCCATTTGTTCTAGTCCTGTATGAACTGCAGGGGCTTCAGTGCATTTTTGGGGTCATCAGTGGTCAATTCCTTCTCCTGGCACAGTTAATGACAGATGGTTTAAAGAAAGACGTTCCCCAGAGAGAAGAGGAGGCACCAACCACCTATATTTTGTATTTGTAACCCCTCAGCCTCCAGACATCCTTCCACATGCTGGGAAGTTCACAAGGCAAAACAAACACTTGGGCACTCTCCCTCCTAACTATGCAACCCATCCAACAAGGGCATTATTAAAGATAAACCTTCAAATTAACCAGTTGAACTCTTTTCCTGGTGGCAAGTTCATGGGATTTCCAATTTCACAGCCTTCCCCAGGGTTATCTTTTGAGTCATCTGAGCCTAAAGGACCCTAGGCCATAGCGAGTGAAGCAGAGCTCTTTGGTGCTACTCTGTATAAAGCTCTTTGGCGCAGCTGCCAGAACACCAGACTATAAACCTGCCACATAGCCTGACAGGGGGGCTTACGAGCCAAGTTGCATCCTGTAAGCCCAGCGATCTGCAGCACAGCATCAGAGCAAAATATCCCCCCTCCTGTACAGTGACCCTATAATGTCTCTAGGAAGTAAGAATACTATAGCTGAAGGACGATATCTTCAGCTGGTGCCAACTGGTACTGCTCTGCTGAAGTCAGTAGTGCTACTCTAGTCTGTGCTAGCTGAAAAGCTGAAAGCCTCATAAATTTGCATATGGTACAAAGAGGTACCAGAAACTGAAGGAAGGGTAGAGGAGAGATTATTTTTCTCCTGGTCTATTTGTCCCTTATATAAGTTATGTACCACCTTGAGGATATATACCTGATTGTACTTCTCAGACACTAGCACAAGTTTCGGTGTTCCCAGAAAGGGGATGCTGCTACAGCAGAGCAGCACAGCCTAGGAGGGGGATCCCTTGTTTTCAGTCTCCTCCTGTAAGAGTTTGGAAGCAATTACTCACTGCTCTTTCTCTTTTGCTTGTTAATGCCTTAAGCCTCCACCCCTAGGTTGAAATTCCCTGCATACAGGGAGTCAGCCAAGGCCAATTCAATAATTTCCCCCCTCCCCTCCTCTCGAATTGTGGTTTTCATATTCCTATTCCCCCGCCAACTAGTCAAAACTCTAGCCTTATTGGTTTACACAGTGTATTTACATGCACGAGACTTTCTGAGCAGGGTACTCAATGCATACGTGCTATTCACTTTACCAATTCCACAATTACCCCATGGGATGCTTTCTATTCATCTAGCCTGTTCCAGATAGAGCGAGTATTTCAGCATGCTGGTCATACCTTAACATCAGCACTGACATCAGACTCTAAGCAGTCAACCACCACAATATCACCATTAGGCTGCTGAAGGAAAAAAAAATAATACATACAATACGAGGGAATTTTTCCATTAAGATAATAAGAGAAAATGAGAGTCTGAATTCTGCATGACATCATGCCAGTTTTCAAAACCCATGCTTTAAAAGCAGTTAATCCCTTCCTCTGGGGTTAAATTTGTCCAAATGCCTGGCTGCTACAATGCCTTTAAATGAAACCATGAAAAATACAAGTAGCTAACACTTCTGGGCTGTGAGCCTGTAAAACAGTTGCAGTAACAATTCATCTTGTAACACCATATATACAGTAGATTAATTTGTTACTAAATTAGCCAAAGTCACCCTCAGATACACACCAAGATCTCTAAATCTCAATTTATATGGAAAATGTCCTTAGTTGTTCTTTTAACTGGAATATCTGAGGTTTGGTAAGCTTGTAAGATTTACAGTTAAAAATAAAATAAAATATAAAATAAAATATAAAATAAAATATAAAATAAAATATAAAATAAAATATAAAATAAAATAAATCAACCATAATTGACGACCCTGGAGCAAAGGCAGGAGGAGGCCAACAGAACAGAAATGTAGCTTTGAGTGGACATCAGACAAAATAGCCCCACCACTGTGCTCTCCATTCAGGCAAGAAAGGGGAGAATCAAAGTCTATTGTTAACCCCAAAGTGATGAAGCACCATGAATGTGTGCGTGTACAAATATACACCAATATATGCACCCACTTGCATATATCCACCAATTACATCTGTTCTGACAGGAAAACATTGATGTACTGAGAAAAGAGCAGAAGCAAACAGGAACGGACAAAAGATGGGAAATATCCTCTTAGGGTGGGTAGACAGTTGCCAAAAAAAAAAAAAAAGAAAAAAAAAAAGGAAAGCCATCTTTCTCACGTGTGTGCGTTCTTACAACTAATGTCTTGATTTGTTAGTTCTTATACAGCTAATATCTTGATTTTGAATCACTTGTCTTGTAAGTGTCCATGCTTTTATTCCTAAAAAACAATTGCCTGTTGGTATAAATCCACTTACTTCAGCAGTTATGACAATAGAAACAAGAGACATTGTTTGCCAGATGAGATTTAAACAGCATAAGTCATTATTTTTGCAGATTGAGGCCTTGCCTTTACAGAAGGCAGCAAACACAGACACTGTGCTGCTGCTTTACAGTTTAGGAAGCAATTTCATCCCTCTCGCCTTCTGTAATAAGACAGAAATGGTACTTTCTGTATTTGCATCACAAGCATGTA
Organism: Nipponia nippon; assembly: GCF_047370975.1. NCBI lineage: Eukaryota > Metazoa > Chordata > Aves > Pelecaniformes > Threskiornithidae > Nipponia > Nipponia nippon. The sequence continues at coordinate 82,077,650 of NW_028262347.1, read as the reverse complement.
AGCAAAGATAAATTAATTAATGCCTTCTGCTCTGTGCACAGGGCTGGTCTAAGGTCCTAGGAGGTTTACTAATGATGAAGTTTACTAATGACAGACTTCCTGAAATGCTCCTGCAAGAGCACAGGTTTCCATCCAGGATCGCAACTGTTAAAAATCTTTCCACTGCCCAACTGAGACAGCATCCAGAGTCAGCTGGAGCTTCTGTCTTCAAGGCTGACCCCTGTAGGATTGTCCTAAATTAATTATTTTTTTGAATTAAAATACCACCAGGGTTCATTTAACATTTCAACTTGATACAACTGTTGGTAAACTGTTCCAACAATTAATGCCACATCATGTTAAAAATACACACTGTAAGTCGGGTTTCAGCTAGCCCAGATGCAGTCTTCAGACAGTGGATTATATGAAAACTTAAGAAATATCTATTACCACATTTTCTCCACATACTTGCCTGGACAGTCAGTTCAAGCCAGTTCTCCACCATCCACTTATTAAATCAACTGAGCTCCCAGATTGCCTCCCTAAAGCACATTTCTCCCCATTTTAAATGGTTTTCATGGCTTATCTCTAACTCTCCCCAGAGACCAGAATTCGTGCTGCCCTATGAATACAATATTGCCTTTCTGGTCCACATCCCTCCCTCCCTGCACCAGCATCTTCTACCAGCTCACCATGTTAAATAGCATAAGGCAGAGAGAGATGCTATCAAGACTCTACCAGAAACAAACCTTCTCAGAAGGATGATTATCATTTGGCAATGTATAATCAATGGGATGAGCACTTAGTTGCTGGGGGTTTTTTTGCATCATTCCAGGTTTTCTAGTCACTGAAATGATGAATGCTAGATGTTGGCTGCCATTGTAAGTAATGGGAAAAGGAAAAAAAAAAAAAAATCACATTATCTTTTCCTAACGAAAACTCTTCACATTTAGAACAAGTTATTTTGACACAAAACCAGGTTATATTAGTGCTGTCAAAGTACAGATCACCAGAAATACCAACCAGCAAGGGGAATCTTATCCATTAAAATATTTTTTTCCATCAATTTCAACTTTGGTGGGACTTCAACTTTCATATCTACCAGAGATTCAATCACTATATTCACATTGGCCTTCACTTAAAATATTTATGCATGCTTTCAGTCTCATTAATTTAATTCTCTTTTGAATATGGGCTACAAAAAGGAAATTTCTCTGACTAAATGCTACTACACCCTTTCTAGTGTCAGGAAAGTTCTGCACACAAACAAAACAGTTGTAAAAGATTGGGAAGAGTGCTATGAATTAAAACAAATTGCATAGAGATGCCAGTTCCCATTGAAGAAGAGGAAGTTTCTGAAGGTCTCCACTAGGAAGAGTAGTACCCAAGACTGAAGTCTTGGCCCATGGAGGTTCATTACACTGTGCCAAGGGGAGCCAGGATTTTACCTTAAATGTTTATTCCATTTTCTTAATCACTTTTGAAAAAGAAAGGTTGTGTATGGATGTGACTTCTATTTAGCTCATTTTTCTAAAGCTGAGCAAGAAACAACTCTAATAATAAGCAGATCGTTAAGACAAAGTCACGTGTTTCTCTTTCTGAAATGCTGATTTACCCCAGTACAAAACAGAGCATGTTACTCATTGTAGAGGACAATTAAGTCGCAGAAACATTCACTGCTCACTGGGAACAATTGGCACCATTATGTGATCAACAAATCCATGTCTTATGCGCATTCCCCACCACCACCCTTTTTATCCTGCAGTCATCTAATATAAGCACGGGGGATGGGGTGGGGGGAAGCTCAGATAGATTGTGAAATTTGCTTCTAGGTCCTGTTTTTTGCTCACATATTGGGATACAGTACATATCCTAAAATCACAAGACTAATACAAGAACTAGGAAATTCTAGAATACTAATTGGTTCTTTCTCATATGCCTTTAGATTTTTTTCTAACATCCAAGATTAGCATTTACAAGATTTTATTCACAAACATGAAGGCTAGAGATTTACTTCAAGAAGAAAAACAAAGCTGAGATAGTCACAGAAACTCCCAATTCCCATATTCGGCATTCAAATAAAAGATAAAACCCTCCAAATACTATAAGATTCCAAAATAACATCAGGCAAGTTGACAATGCAGATGCAGGGATGCGGGGGGAGTGTCTCCCACTGGACTGTTCCAAAAATTATGGGATTTTATAGAAATTATATTACAAATTAAAAATACCCTCTAAGTTTAACTTGAGCACTCTCTTTTAACAGAAAGACATGGGTCAAGCGGTCCAATTTTTTTTTTCAATTTGGAGTGGGACAAAAACTGTGCAAAAATTGCATTCTGATAAAAGTTTAGTTTTTGAACAGCCTCAAAGTTGAGACCTACCTTGGGCTCACTTTTTTTTGCGAGCACATTCCCAAAGATTTTATCTTTAGAACAACAACAACCAAAAAAAAGACTGTATCTTGCTTATCTATGTTTGATTGCTTGACATAATACTGGTCATAAATTGTTCCAAAAACAAGAAACAGTTAAAAATTATGCTTACTTCCTGTATCAAACAAAAGTAATCAGAATATATTCTTTTTTCCTTCCCTTGCTTAGCAGAAAAATGCATGGTATTTAGAAGGAACAGTGCCTGAGGATTTATGCAAGCATGGATAGATCTGTATTTTTTGTTTATTTGCTTTTTACTTTTGTTCACATCCTTCTTCTGTTTCGTTTTTCCCTATTCACAGCACAGGCCCCACACCCTACTTACTGGTGTTGAAACAGTTCTGGAAAAACTCAGGTCCAAACACACATGCAATGCCAAGCTACTGACCCCAGCAGTCTGACATGCTTTCTGGAAGGTGAGATTCAAGCATGGATATACAGAGAACTCAGGAAGGCTAGGGCAGATTTTATAGCACATACGAAATAGGCAAAAGTCAAGTTTATTCTGAACCTAGTGGGCTGAGAGAAGAGTACACCCACCTTTTGGTCTTGGTGTTCAGGTTAATTACCATGGTGCTTGCAATGCCCTTCTCGCTCTTTCCCATTTCACCTTTCAAAAAGAGGAAATCATCTTCCCTGGAATTTCAGCTGGAAAATGAATGCCAAGGGTTTCCAAAAGTTAACGCACCTTCAGTCATTTTACTTTTATACAGGCTATTTAATGAACATGCTGTGACATACATTCTTCTACATACATTAATCATTCCATGTACAACTCTATTTATTTTTCTCTCTCCTTCTTCCCCCAATTTGAGAAAATACATCCCAGGTCATGTCATCACTTTCAGACTCTTGGGAAGACAGGAAGGCAGAGGCACACAGAAGGTATTATTATAACAGGTGCCACTACTAATTGCATAAATATAATTTTATAGCAATTGCAGTGATGGCAGAAGTGCCAAAACTGATTTCAGGGAGCTTTTTGCCTCATTTATAAGTAGTAAACATTCACTACTTTGGTTAACACTGTAAGCCAAATAAATTAATTGCTTCTTTAACATGTAGAACCATCGATTACTCTATACAGGATAATGGCAAAAATGGAATAACTTCTCGATAAGTAAAAAAAAAAAAATTGAAAACATTTTTTTTCTATTATAAAACATATTATAGTGTAGGCATTTCTTTGGGGAAACAAAAAAAAGAAAAAAAGACCTCGAAATTATCTAAAACAGTGTATTTTACATCAGGAGCACAGCCACATCTCATTCATTAAAAGACAACATGAAACTTAGTTCTTATAAGCACATAATGATTTTCTTCCAGACTCAAAAGCACTGAGCCAATTACATATAATTAGAAGTGGAAACACATCCCACAACAAGTGTTTTATTTACAAAGGGGAAAGAAAAAGACTTCCATTATAGACTTCCTAGTAGTACCTACGAGACCACTCACAGACCAACGTCCCATTATGTTAAGCACTCTACAAATACAGGACAAAAAACTCTGTCCAAACCCAAAGCATCAGTAGGGAGACAACAGAAGGAACGCTTGAGCAAGGTAGTTTTGCTGAAAACATTTTACGGATGATTGAGTAGACCTTAGCATGGTTTGGGAATTTACTAGCTTTACAAGTAAATTAAGCTTTAAATATTTTAACACTACTTTTAGCTATTTGTAGCTTCATGGTCTAAAATTTGTAACTTGAGTTATAGCAAAAAGGCCTTTTTAGAGAAGACAAACCAAAGAAAGTGTTCCTCAAAGAAAAGCTGAAAAGCATTAAAGCCTGAATTTCCAATAACTAGAACTAGTGAGAATCAGACTAGCATCAGTAAGTACAAAATGACAAGCATGGGCAAAAACTCAGTCTCTTCAGAGACTTAAAATTAAAAACATCCAGCTGCCATATTTGTTAAGCAACAAAAAGCAACCTGTATGCCATGTTCATATGCAGAAAGTTCTGTCTTACCATTAAACTACAGAAGGGCTCTGTCCTGAAGCGGTGGTTCTCAGGCACTGAACTGAAGTGCATGCTGAGCTCCTGCCCATGGGACCAGGCTCTTCCAAATCTCTTGGCTGCTAGTTAATGGCTGGGGATTAACAGCACTGGAAACTAAAATTCAAAATTTCCTAAAGGGATGTACTTTAAGCCTGGTTTAAACTTTACTTATATACATATTTTTATATATATTCAATTCTTTGGCCAGTTTTAAGCCAATTATATTCCTATGTGTTTAATGAATATTAGCAGCCTCACATGGATGGGGAGAAATATTGGAAAAGGAAAAACTGAAGCACCCACTCAGCAGTTACCATCATTGCCTCAACTATAAACCAGCAGACGCTTTTTCCCTGACGGCAGTTTGTAAACATAGGAGGGAGCAGGAAGTCCCTGCTCTGTGGGGTGGCTTAGATGACAGCAGGAGAGGCAAAATGTGGAGGTCAGAGAGGGGGGAAGAGAAGCTGTGGTTATTACAGCAGGAATGAGATGCAGGGGCAGAGGGTCCAGATCTGTAGGAAATTTAACTCCACTACTCCCACTGTTCACAAAACTATTTATACATGAATAGCTGTATTTTTTTAATGTTCCATTTGGAAAATCTGACATGGGATTTACAAAGTTCCTGTCCTGTGTTCTGATCGAAAGGACTGCGCAGAAGCTCGAAGCCTGGAAATTCCTGTTAGACCTGTAAAACTCGATGATCTGGTGATAACTGAGATAACTGGGAAACAACGTTTTTGCCATTTAGAAAACTCTTCATTTCCAAGAAGTTTTCATCCCAGTCTGGGAGGCTTCCTAGATGTTCCACAACAGCTTAATCAAGCAGTGCACTGAAAAACAAGGGAATTTGGGCAAGGGGACAGGCTGATACCTAAGCCAAAGGTATCACAGGCACAACGTATTTTCTAGTAAACTAGCATTTTCCAGTGTCAATGCTGGAAAGCCTCTGACCAGCTGTACTGAAAACTTAGGCACCAGAGCTCCTGTCAAACAGTACCACAGTGCCCCTCCTCATCAATTAATTTGCCTAACGGGTAAGGCACCAGGAGAACAAGGAGGCTGTTTGAAGGACTCTCGGTGAGGACAAAGGAAGGCTTGTGAACTTACCCAGAAACGTCACTCGGCCACGCAGGAAGATAAATCTGACAAGGATGTTCTGGGCAGAATAATGCTCAAAACAGTTTGCAGTCTGGTTTTATCTGGTCATTGCTGAACAGTCCAGGAGCTGAGCAGTTCAGTGGCATAAAAGAATGCGCATACTACACACATCATTTATCCTGGTAAAGATTAAAAAGTGTGGTGGCAGGCTGATTTGCTACAGACCACCACCTTATCAGGTGCCCATAAGAAGCAGAACAGGACCTTGATGGTGGCGTGGCTGCAGGACTGCTTGGCATGGACAAGGATGCTGACCAATATTGGTTCACTACTTTCTGTGCTCCTCCTGTCTACAGGTAACTTTTGTCTCGTCTTTTACACACACTGTAAACTATTTGGAGCTGGCACCTTATTCTCAATTTGTACAGCACTTAGCAAAGTAGGGACGAGGTCAACCACTCTACATTACAAATAGCATCAGCACTACACCGGGGTGGGGGGCGGGGAATCAAAACTGAGCTCTACCACATGCACTGAACTCATCGAGTTTAATCCCATGGAATGGAGGGAAGGTAAAGCCTTTGCAAATGATGAAAGACACATTCATATCTAGGCTAGAGTTTACAGCCATCAAGGAGCTAATCACACAACTGACATAAACCCTAGTCTAGACAAAGCTTTGTACACTGAAAGGGGTAAAAATACAGTGCAATAACATGGAAGACAGCTTCACACCCTTCTATAATGAAGGCTGAAATCCTTCCAGCTAAGGCTAGAGAAGACTTTAAGCACCCGAGATTCATGCTGACTTACACTTTCTTAAAATTTCACTGTGCCTTTTAAACACACAGTCTAAGCTTAAAGCCCCTCAGTTGTGGATCTACCAAACGCACACCAGTTATTTACAAAGGTCATTTTGCATATTTGGGTCCCAATTAATGCCAGCATTTATGTTAGCTACTGCACAACAGTGAGAATATGATGGTCCTCAGCCCTGTTTTCTAGAAGTCCTTCACAACCTCGTGCACCAGGTTGGCCAGTCCCCTGATTCTTGCTCTCTCCAACTATTTTAACCAATCTGCATATCCTGTAATGCCTCATGTGGAAAATAACAGAAAACGGCGTTGCACTAGGTGAGAAGAGGGAGAGTAGGAGATTAAGAGACAGGGAAGGAACAAGCAAGCAGTCAAAGGACTGCGAGACCCACACAGTCAATGCCAAGAAGCCAGAGACTCTGAAATCTTCAGCCAGGGTTAAACAACCATCCTGAAAAGTTACTTTAAAAAACGTACACATCCGTACAAAAGAGTAATTTTTAAAAACTCATTGTTCACTGAAAGGTAAGGAATAGCAGCAATAGCTTGTTCTCAGCACTAACCGTGGTTAAAGAAATCTCCAGAGACCAGGGACTAACAAGGTAAGGCAAACTTCTGAAAAGCAAGAAATGCAGTTAAGATTGCTTTTGCTCAACACGAGGCAGAAATAAATCTAAACTTCTACTGCTGTTGTTACAGAGGCTGCTTAGCAATTACTTCTGGCCTTCAAAATAGACCATTTCTACCACAATAAGCCAGGAGGACAGAGCAGGAGGCAGCGTGGTCAGCACCGCAGTGAGTCCAGCCCCGAGCTCCCTGGCTGCCCCGCAAGCTGGGTCCAGCTGTGTTCACCGGCAGAGGGAATAACGAGAGAAGGCTGGCAAGGATGAACAAGGGGGTGTGTATCTTCCCAAAAGCAAACACGCTGTGTTTCAGTGGGGAGTTGTGTTCTGAGGGCTTTCATCTGTCAGATGCCATGACTTTTCTCCCTGCCTCCCTGGCTTTCCTACTCCTCAGCATGTGTATTACTCTTCTGCAACTTCTGCTGCCATAGAATGCATGTTGCTTTGGCAATTATCTTGGCAGATCTTCAGATACAAGGAAAACATCCTTTCTGGCAGGCACAAGCCCCTGCAACATCATGAGATCAAGTACAGCAAGTGCCAGATTAAATCTGAGGTTTATCAATACCGATTTTGGGCAAAGCCTCTACCCAATATACATTACTACCTTTTCCAGCTCAGGATGTGTCAGGGTGGGGTTGCTCTGAAGCACAATTATATTTGCTATAATCCCAGATCAGATGCCTGTGTACTAAAATAAAAATGTCTTCAAACTTTTAAATTTATTTCCCTAGATTTATTTTCAGTACTGATTCAACACTGATACTAGTATCACTGTGATAAGAGAAGGCAAGTTACATTATTCTAACTGTACAAATACAATTCAAACTGTTTGTCTCTGGGAAATGTTTTCTATGCACTTTCAAGTATGGAGGCTCAAAATGACAAGAACACACCTGGATTTGCAACCAGGGGGAAAGTACCTACTGGGTTACTGCTATCTCTGCAAAGAAGCCCTTGAAATGAAAACAAACTAACCGCAAACCACACTAATGGGAAGGCTGTCACTTCTGAATTCAACCGTAGAAATGAAATATAATAGAGGAAAAGAAATATTGGCTTTATTCCCAGACACAAAAAGTAAATCATCTGCAGAGAGAATGACATTCCTCTCCTCCCCTTCATCTCAAACCAGATATCAGATCTATGGAAGTGAGTATACAGAAACTTTCCCACCTTTTCACAATCCAACTTAAGAAAGAAAGAAAAGAGGGAAAAAAACCCAAAACTGAACAGCCATATATGCTTTGGAGACTATACATATCTATTAAATACATGATAAAATTATCTGCAAAATTTAACAGCTTCCTGAAGTTAAACAACAAAATATGTAATCTCAGCAATATCAGGAATCTCAGTTCAGCTGTAAATTTCCACAGGTTCCTTGGAGAAACTGGGGTGTCCACATAGAAGGTATTTTGTGAAATTTTATTTATATATATACATAAAGGTCTGAGGAGGAAATATTCTCAGTTTCCTGACCTGGTATCTCAAGCTGGACACCTAAAAAAATATTAAAACTCATTACCCCTTAAGTCTCCCACCCCGGTCTCAGCAGCTCCTCGGGAAGCACAGTCCCCCCACTCCATCCCCCTGACTGACCCAGTCGCAGCAGCCAAGGCAAGGCAAAGAGTTGCCCCCTCTCAGATGTGTGGCCACAGACTTTTAAAGGACGAGAACAAGTGGCAAACAAAGTAGTAATAATATCTGTCACAAATATCATGTAACTGGGCTTTTTTAGCTTTGTTTTTGTATCGTCTAATACAAGGCTTGAGCCCATGTTCTGTGAAGCCTAGGTAGAATCAAGCACTTGAACAACACATATTTGCAAGTGTCCGTTCCTATTTAGACACCAAAATGAATGACCTCGAATTAGAAGTGGAGACTTTTTGAAATATGCATTTCTAATCCAGGTACTCAAATGGGATGAGGGACTTTCCTGAAAGCTTTGCTACCAAGGGGCAGCTGAGCAGTGGAAAACCCAGCTTTCACACATTCGTTACCTCTGCAGTCAGAAAAGAATAGCTGTATACTCAGCTCTCACAGCCTTCTGAAGAATATATTCCAGTCCTCCAGAGCTCTGGTATCTGGCAAATTTTCAATATTGCATACTTGCTGACTATCCTAGTGTGCTCCAGGATAATGCTGAATTATGAACCCAGCCCTTTGCACAAAGCATTCCCGTATTCTTTTGAAAAGACTTCCCTCCTCCACCCAGAAAGTTACAGAGGCGATCCAAGCCCCACTGTGGAAATACCAAGTTTGTGTTCTAGCTAAGAGGAGCACCAAGCAGGGAGAACAGAGGTTTACAGAGAAAAAAGGGACAAGCCAGGAGCCCTGCTGAGAAGTGAGAGCAGAGAGGGTGCTGGGACCACATGGAAAAAAGCTGTGCCTCTCATCCTTTCCGTGTAAAGAATTGAGAGCAAAATGCGCAGGAAATGACAGTGCTCAGGTCAGAGATAAGCAAGAGAAGCATGAGTCTGGAGGAAGCAAAAGAACTCAAGGTAAGCAAGTATGCAACAACTAGGTTAAAAAATAGATTAAAAAAAAAAAATCAAATAGATCAACAATCAGATGGACATTTACCTTAGTACTGCCTCTTACAGGCTGACTGATACTTGCTATGCCCTAAACTGCAATCTCAAACCATTAACGTCTTGGGATGAACACAGGGGATATTTTTTTAACCTCATAAGATACCTGGTAGCCACCTTCTAGCTGGGCTGGCCCATTCTTCTCTGGCATCTCTGCACAGGAGATAATTTGAAGGATGTGATGGGTGGTTAAGTCAAGAGCATGAGCAAGAAAATTTTCCTTTTCCTAAGGAAATTATTAAGCTGGAAGGGAGAAGGGGGCAGCGCTCCGCAAGCCCCCTCTCAGCCCTTGCAGGCCAGCCAGCACAAGGAAGCAAGGTACTGCACAGAGCCAGCCTCAGACGCCTACTGCCGGTGTGTGACAGAGCAGTGTCTTGCACGGCATCAGGCCATTCATGCAGGATAAAAGGGTGCCATTCTGCAGGGTAAATATATAGGTGGTCTCTTCAGTTCAAGGCTGAGCCATGGCAATTCCACTGTTACTGCCTATGCCACACTTGATATATTAGAAACCAACTTCCATTCCTGTCTGTCTAGCATCTTTTATGATTACTGAAGGCACAAAGGTAATTTTAAAGAAAATCAAACATCCCTTTCTGAATATTTTCTGTGACTTGCTTTGGAATAAAGATACTTGGCAAAATCTTCAAGCTTAGCAATTTAAGTAAGTTAAGCACTTAATTCCAAGTGTAGAGACTTAAATACAGATATCCACACACCTGACTCACTGCTGAGCATTTATAAAAGAGCCTTATTTTTAATGAGAACAAAGCCCTGGAAGTTGAAGACACTGAGAACATCCGAGAATTACAGCTTAAGTCAATACTAGACTCCGACACTGAACAAAATCAACCCGTTCTTGCTTTATATATAGCTAACTGGTTAGCAATTCCAGCCAAACATTTTCTCAAGTTTCCATAATGAGTCATACCAAACATTGGTTAGCTTCATGGCAACAAGTTTGTATGCAAGTAACGGAAGGTAAAAATAAAATAATTAAAAAAATGCAAACCTGCAGTATTTATGTAAGATCTGTATCTGCACTTAATATTAACTAGACATGTCAGATTTTATACCACATTAGAAACCATACCTAGACAAGCAGAACCGAGGTTTATTTCGTGTATAGCTGTTTTCAGGTTCAGATACATGATAGGTTATTAGCAATTTTTAGGAACAAGTTGACTTACTATAAATCAAACTCTAATATCAATGAAGCTAGCAAGGAACCATAGAAAGCACACATACAAGCAAGATCATAGTATTCTCTTAGGTAGGTGATTTATTGCTTGGCATTTCTTGGAAGTTTTCGGGCCATCAGTAGCCTAGAGTCACATGCCAATTTTGAGACACACCTCACACACTGCCTCTGCCTACCGGCATTTGAAGACTGGTTGTTAACATCAAAAACTCTACTGGTCTTTTTCCCCAAGACACTCTAAAAGGTCTACTGCTTCTATTTTATTTTTTTTTTTCTAGCTAGATATTATCCAGGTTTGGGCCTACTTTACCTCAGTGTGTGGAGAGACTACCCCTCCTTCCTCCAAAAGGAGTCTTCACAGGCTTTATTAAGCAGCTACAATCTTTTGGGAAAATAAGAATACTTAGTCTAGTCCTGAGAAAGCATGCCTTCAGGTATCTCAAAAGACTTCTGAAGAGCACATAATTCCCCCCTAGTTTAATTATGCTGATTTTTAACATTTTTCCTTTTCAGTTTGGAGTCAAAATCAATTGCCTTCTAAAGAGACTTCTCCAGAGTCAGCTCTTCCTCATACACTTTGGCTTTAGAACACTCAACTTGCAACTCCTAAAAGAGATTACAACTTTTTTGGAAATACTCACTGCTTACTCTAAGAACCAGGCTCCCTCAGAGTGATTTGGAGGTGAACTCATTTGCCCCTTCATACTACATTAAGTCTAAAAAAAACCCAACAGTGCTTTAAACCCTGAAAGCTACAAGGCTGCTTGATCAACTGCAAAACTAAAGTCACCTGTTATTCTGACCTAAAGCAATGAGCTGCTCACACAGGAGAAAAATTGGTATTACTTATTATCTCAAAAGGGTCAACCAAAGTTATAGATCCAACACATCTTTTGAGCAATGATATCTGATATTATGGCTATGCACAACACAAATATAATTTGAAATTTAGTAGTGAGCTGAATAAGATAACATCTTAAATCAAAACCAAAGGATTTTAATTATGTCAGTGCAAAAAGAATCAAAATAATGTGATGATACTTATTTACCACTTCTTTAACTTCTCAGGTGGAGACTTATTTCAGAAAATATTACATAAACAAGACATAAAATTTAGAGAATCTAACTGTGCCCCCTTGAGAAGTATGCAGAATATGCAAAAATGTACATACCAAGCCCCATTTCTAAGGGGGCTTTCAATCCTTATTTCATGACTTGATAGATATGGAAGAGAGGATTTTCAATTAAACTCTATCTTGATCCTTGTTTTCATTCACCAGTTTCATCTGAGGTGTCATCAAAGGAGGTTGTGGCATTGACTAAGAGAAGCTACAGTTGTTAGTGACCAGCAAAGTTAAGTTCACCTAATGGCTGATCAAGCAATCATAAGACCTGTGGTTTTGCTCCACTATGAGAAAGTTTCACAAGTTATGTCAACATAAGTACAGTAACAGCTATGCCTTTAAAGAAAGATTTTCAGTTTAATGTAATACAAGCTGAAGTTGAGATGGGAAGAAATACAATACCATAGCTTTAAAAACATACCTTACTCTTTGAAAACCTTGCCTTTCCATGGAAACAAGCCTTCCTGAGTGGCACCACAGGGCATATGCTGGCCCAGATTTCTTCAGGAGGGTTTAATTAATCATTGTTTAATCAATGATGATTTGAGGAGCAGTTGGAGAAATGTGTGCCCATCATTTCAAGGCAGCGTGATTCATAGGAAGAAACACAGGAGAATAGTTATAAGATACAAAAAATAGCACTCCTTTACTTTACCCACCACGTTTTGAGAGAACGTTCCCTAGCCCCTAATGGTATTATATGGAAAAGAGAAAGCTTGTTCAGCAACCTGTTCATACGGAAATTCTTGCTTTGGTTCTGGATTTAATGTAAATATAGCCCTGTTTGGGCACTCACTGCAAGAAGACTAGGCTATCAGCTCAAATTTGGTGTGACCTCCCTCTTCTAAATTGGATCACAACATCCAGAGTTTCCTTATCTTGGCTTTTGCCTCTCTTTTACCTATTCTAAAGAGCAGGCCCCAGTATATGATGTATACCTTTCCCATGCTATTTCTTAAACTCTAATATTTTTTTCAAGAAAGGAGGGAGTTGTTTCCATTTTACAATGCTTGAAATTCACGGGCAGATTGTAGCAGCCTTATTTCTTACTCCTTCTCTTGAAGATACAGATTGGTTTGCCTCCAGCAGGTCTTGATGATCTATGCTTCTCTGTTTCTATCTCTGAAATAAATAGATAAATGTCCAAGTAAGCACAGGCACCAAAATAATCCAAGCAGATAAATTTCAGCTCCCAACAACACATCTATCACCTGTACAGAGTCTCCTGTACCAGCTTCCCAGCTGATATATGTTTGACAACAGCAATTGTGGGTGGTCAAACGCTCTGGACTGGTGAGGACAGTGAGGGTATCCATTGTGTCATGCTTTTCAGTAGCAGCTGTAGCAAAATAAATTGCACAACATGTTGCATATGCTAGCTGGATGCCTGCCCACAATACTTTGCCTTCCACTCTTACAACATTAAAAAAAAAAATAGTGGCAAAACTGCATGAGATTGGCATTATTTTCCAAAGCCTGAGAAGACACTCGAGTACCTCCTGGTAATTTCAGAGATAAATGCTCATCTGCACTTTAAAAGACGGGTCCACTAGAAGCACATTTCAGATCCTGGCAGCTGGTTTTCAGGTGCAACATAAGGCAAAGTAGATGGTTAGATGCCTTCCTTACGTAAAAAGATAAGCTGCAACCCAACACCACATTGGTAATTAAAGTCCTGTTAAGAGTTTTCCTATGAATGATAATAATAGGCCTCCTGTGACACCGGCCAGGATTACCTATACGCTGTGCTATAAAGCAGCAGTTCCCACCTGAGGACCTTGAACATTGTTTCAGGTCTTCAAGAAAGATTTTGTGAAGTAAAAAAAGAGATGCTGATGGAAAGGGGAAGTAATTTTTCACAGGCTTTCCAAGCTATGAAGCAATCTGCAGCATGATCAGTAGGAAATGATCACAGACCTCATGACGACACTAGGAGTCTGTAACCAGAAATATTTGAGAAAGCCTATTCTTGCTCATGTGATCATCTCACAGAAACTATTAAGGTCAATGACTTTACTAGAATGGAAAAAATAAACAGTTTGATTTGAAATATAGTTCCATAACACTTTTTCTCAGACCTCAAATGACTTCTTTAGAGCTGACAGGTTCAAAGGAACAATACTCACTACTCCTGTAACTTCTGTTCAACACTCTTTCCTCCTCAGTTCTCAAGACAGAGTTAGAAGAAACTGAAGGGAGAAAAGGAACAGCACCAAGAAAATATGAGAAGAATTTGAGAACTGAATTGGAGTAGGGAGGGAAGGATAAGGAATAAGAGAGAGAAAATAAATTAATAGAATAAAACATAAATCTCAATCCTAGAAACAGCTTTTTTTGATCCACACACTCAAAGCTATGCATGGTTGCTTTAATTACCAAAGAGTGGTTTGCAAGCTTAAAATCAAATCCATGTGTTTGCAAAATAAAGAAGTTGAGATCAGTACTGGAAAACGGAGCCAGTCTTATCTAGTCCATCATTAATTAAACCTATGCTGGAATATCTATTTAGATCAGCTCCCTCAGATGAGTGCTATTTCAGAATTAAAAAAGATTGAACTTCACCCACAAGTGCTGTGCAGTTACCCAGAAATAAAACCCTTTCCTGTTCAGACAGAGGGCTTAGGTAGGAGGTTACTCTGCAATAGCTAATCTAGAATAGCCACTAGGAAATTAAGTCATGCTAATTTTCAGTGAGGATAGAGCTTATGGAGCCTTTTTGTGTACCGTAACAGATCCTAATACTAAACCTCTACTGCTAAAAAGGAAAGGCATTTTCTGATTTTTTTTATTATTTTAATGTATGTTTTTTATTGTTTTGATATAATTTTTTTGTTCTTGGCACTTGCATAAAGAAAGCTTATTTTCTTTCTGAGAAGACAGTGGGAAGAATCTCCTGGAACACTTCTGCATAACTGAAAAATTGGGGGAAAATATCCCCACTTTCTCAATTGTTAAACATTACTTTTCCTGCTTTCTTAAATTGAATGAAAGTTAAAAACCTAGCATTTTAAAGCTCAGTCACATAACTCTAATGTTCTTAGTCGGGTGTGAAAAATATTTAGACTTATACATACAAAAGGATTTATAAACATGGTTGATTGAGATTCTGCCAGAGTGTTCAGACTGGTTTGCATCAGAAATTTAAATTGTAAAATTCTTAATGTAACCATGAATCTCAGATTAAAAATAATTTCCCCACTAGCCACCTAGCAGCACCATGAAGGAAAGCCCAAGTATCTCCCTAACCCGTGCTGTTTGTCTCTCCGTGAGTTGGATCGTGTGTGAGAGGGACACCAGGACTGCCAGGGGAATTTGGGGAAAAAGCCTGGAAATCCACCTCTGGTTGCCCCAGCAGAGCATCCCGGCAGCCCTCCCACCAAGCAGGCATGGGGGAAACGCGAGGGAATTTGCACCACAGGGTGCAGGATGCCAACACCTAGGAAAGGGGCAGAAAGGAAGAATGGAGAGAAAGGAAGAAGCAGAGGGAGCATGGGGACCAACAGACCTGACAACAGCGTTGGGAACCCTACATGACAAAATGTGAACCAAACACCTTCCCCATGGTGCCACTGCTGCCTCCCAATCCACATCCCCTGAACTTTCTCCTCTCGACTTGGTCAAACAAATAGATGTAGCCAACATGCAGCTCAAGCCAAACAGATGCGGTGAACATATTGACTACCATGAAGAGACCCATGAAAGATTACGGAGCTCCTCATGGGAACAGAATAAAAACCAGAAATATTTTCAGAATTGGGACCGTAACTAGTAATCATGTTTAAGAGGCATTTGGACAATGCCCTTAATACCATGCTTTAACTTTTGGTCAGCCCTGAAGTGGTCAGGCAGTTGTACTAGATGATCGCTGCAGGTCCCTTCCAAATGAACTATTCTATTCTGTTCTGTTCTATTCTAATCACTTTATTTTGAAGGGGGGAAAAAAAAGCCTCCAGAAAGACTATTAAACACAGGCAACTGTTAGCTCTCGGTAGAGCACTAGTTTGAGTAGCCATGCCACTGGGGCTGCTGCACAGCACTGAGTAAACCACTTTCTGATCCATTCTGCTAATAGTCTGTTTGAGATACACACTAGTACCTGATACATAGAGTAGTGTTCACATTTTAACTGAAATACTATTAAACGTATGCAGGTCGTCACTCCAGCAGCGCAGAAGTGCTAGAGAGTAGCCCTGGGGCAGCAGCACTTGGAAGAAATCTCAGATGTTTCAAAAGCTGCATGTATAGGACTTATTTCTTCCACTGGACATACAGATGAAAACCAGGGACAGCTTAGCGTGAAGTACAGAATAAAAATGCAAGCGAGTGGATATCACCAGTTTACGCTAGCCACTCACACCAGGGGAAGCTTTTCTGTTTAGAGCAACAATTCATTCTAAATGGCACCTCGTCAGACTTCCAGTCAAGGGGTACGATTTAGAGTCAGTCACCTTTGGTGGACATTGGCGCCTGCCCATCAGAATAATGAGGAAACATGTGGTGGCCTTTGTTTTCTTGGACACGAGACACAGATCTCGAGCCATTTCACTCTTTTCTGATTCTACCTGTATTTCTCTCTCATGCACTTGAAAAGCCAGGACTTTTTTCCACTTTGTTCCACAAAAGTCCTAGATGACCCTCAGTGGCCTGATTTTTAATCTGACATCTAGAAAGGTTTGCCCTAGGTCACCCCACACCCTGCAGTGCTATATTATAGCAAGTATATCACTGCTCTATGTATCAGGTACTAGTGTGTATCTCAAACAGATGTGGCACATCGTGGGTCCCTGTTCTCAAGAACCCACCTAACTGCATGCACCTCGATAGCAGCCACAGCCTGTGGCCCCACTTCTGTCCTCTGGTCTTAAAATAATCTCATATATACCAAGAGGGCTGACACATACAGACATCAAAATAGTAGTTAGATGAATCACACTTAGAGCTGCATATGTGTTACAGTCATGATTTCCAAAAAGGCATTTTGCAACCCTTCATAGTCACAGCATTTGTCCCTACCAACAGCCTGCTGTTTATTAAAGCTTTGGGCTCCCATCCTACAGACACAAGACTGCTCACGTATTGAAAGCCAGATACAAGTATTACTATCTGCAGCATGAGGGTCTTAAATGGTAATTTCACTTGAAAAGGAGCTAAACTGTAGGCTACATATTCAATGGTGTTAAACTGCTTCTATGAAAAATGAAGAGGCATCAAGACTATTTTTTTGTATTCCGTGACAATTAAAAAAGCAGGTGTGTTTTCTTTTCCCTAAGTAAAACTATGACATATTCCACATCCTTCCTTCCTGAAATGACCTACTTTCATCATTGGTAGTATTAATAGAGTCTGAATTATTTGGAACTGATGCTTATACTTTGACTACAAGTTTAAATTTAAACAACTAAGAACAAAATATTTTTGCTTTTTATCCCATGCGTTTTATCTCAGAGTTTGAAAGTGATAATTGGTTATGAAACAATTTTATAAGGGTTCCTAAATTCACATTGAGATTTTCAAGTTGCTCTCCTGACATTGTCAGTACTAACGTATCGTACACAAAGGTCTTATGCCAAATATTTGCAAGGATGTGCCTAAATCTCTTCTAATCTTCTTCAAATCGTAGTTAAAAAAAGTGAATTGAAAACATAGAAAATGAAGAGGTCTGGCTTCAGGCCTTTACTTCCAACTACACTTCCAGTTATAGAGGAAGACTTAATTTCTAGTGAAATCCCATGGGGCTTTGTGGGTTCTTCAAAGCCTTTCTCTCATGGCAGAAACCAGACAAACTTCCGAGATGCACAGATTTACTCACAGCATGCGGTCTTCCAGAATTTATCTGTTATGGATACCAAACACCAAACACTTTTCCTCCAGCAGTGGAAAAAGGTCAGTGCCTTTGACATAGTGTTATCAGCATAACTAATCCTATGAGTCATTTTTGCAATGGAATGAAAATCTCAACTCTCCAGCTCCAAGACCTGCCTCTCCCTCGCAGCCCCAGATGTGAAAGCCAGCAGGAACCACCTACCCATCACGGCTCTCTCCCATATATCACGCCACTCCAAATTATTGCTGCATTTAAAAGAACCACAGTAAGTACCTGTAAAATTTGCTTGAAAAGGTTAGGCCTGAAGAAGTAAGGCAATTAACCTGAAGTTTCACAGATGAACTTGGGGATGGATTTTGAGAGGTAAGAGGAAATAAGAAGCCACAGACCCTATGCGGGTGTCATCTGAATCATCCTAAACTCTCAACTCCCTGACAGCAGAGAAGCGATGTGGTCACACAGCCCCCTCCCTCACCGGACGGCCGCATCCAGCCCAGCACACGGTGTACCAGAGTCATCACTTACGCAGCAGAAAAAATTCACTGAAGCTAAAAAGCAAGCGAAACAATCTTTTGTTGTTTTTTTTTCTTTTGTGTACAAAAGAAATTCTTTTTTTTTTTCTTTTGTGTTGCTTGTACAGTCAGAGATGTTATTTCTCTACAAAGAAGAAAACTGGTGTTATCTTTCTCCTCTAATCCACACTTCTCAAGAAACTCTGTTAATCCCTGTCCTTCACTGAGAAAAGCTTTATCTCTCTGTGGTTCAAATCGTTTATCCCTGGCTGTTTAAGGGAGCTGAAAGAAACATTTTAGAAGACCTGAAATTGTTTATGCAAAGAAGGCTAAAGGCACCAATCTAGTTGACACTAGCCCTTCCACATATTTGTAAAGGTAGAGCTATGGGGAAAACAGGTCAAGGAGGCTGTGAACCTCAGTACTTCTGCAGTACTTACCAGTGGTTCCCACCATCCTTTAATACAGTTAGGAGAGAAACACCCTCTCTCCTTTGCCTTCCTACATTAACCACAGGATCAGGGTCCTTTGGATAGTGCAGTCTGAGGGGAAAACCCTTCCCGGTGAGAAGCAAACACTTGTCCTCTTCACTATTGGCCCAAACCAGACATTTAGTTTCACATTAAAATAGCAGAAAATAATTCAGGTTATCTGTATATGAAAACTAAGTTAGTGTCATGTCTAGATGGTTAGAAAGGTAATTTTAAGAGGCTTCTGGTAAACTCAGATTTCTTATCAGCAATATCCTGAGTTTGTGCTTCTCTGTTACAGTAGGACAAAAT
Source organism: Nipponia nippon (assembly GCF_047370975.1). Taxonomy (NCBI): domain Eukaryota; kingdom Metazoa; phylum Chordata; class Aves; order Pelecaniformes; family Threskiornithidae; genus Nipponia; species Nipponia nippon. The sequence continues at coordinate 82,058,658 of NW_028262347.1, read as the reverse complement.
AACACTTTAACCATCAAGTACAGTTTTAAGTGCAGATTATAAATATTTCATGCAAAATATTTTGGCCTATTATCCCACGTAAATACAAGGTTTTAAAATAATAAATCATTCTGAAGTACTTCTACAAAGGGCATGAATTTCCATTAGTGATTTCTATTCTGCAGAAAATCAGTTGATTACTATCTCATTCCAATAGTCAGAAAAGTTCAGATACGTTCAGAGATGCATCACACTCTCGAAGACTGAAACATAAATGTCCTCTCCAGACCCTTCATATGGAATGAAAAAAAGCCACATAAGCACAAATTCTAACTATTTTCAGTCCATATTCTTGAGAATACTGAAAATGCACAAATCGGTTTCACTTCTTCATAAATCAATTTGCCGGATGAATGGGGAGGCTTTAGTTTTAAATAAGGACAAACTCACAGGAGGTTTTGATCCAACAGATCCATTTCTTGTCTCTGATCAAAAGGCTACCGCCCATGAATTTTAATGGGAGATGCTTTAACACAGTATAAGCATGAAAAGCTTAATAATATCATGGTGGGAGGTTTTTGGGTTTTTTTTTATCCAAAGTTTTTCTTTTATCCCTAACTTTAGAAAGTTAAGGAACGCCATATTAGTGATATTAACTAACAGGCATAAATTCTTAATGGCAAAGTTACACACCCCACCCCTCGCCCCGAAAGCCATACGGAAAATCAGTCCCGGCTCCAGAGTGAGACACAGTACTTACACTCGCTCAGTTTACAGATACCACAAGAGTTTTAGTCGTGTGCACTTACCAGCTTCAGCCCTGCTGGGTCAATGCTGTCGTGGCCAGCCTCCCTCCCTCCCGCTCCCGTCACTGACTTACACCACAAACCGAAATGCTTCAGGTCGAGTTTGCTTCGAGTTAAGCGCCGTTCGCCCTCCTCTCTTGAGTCAAGCTTATCTACTACCAGCCCATTTAGAGACCCCAAACCAGGCGCAGCAGAAAGCTTTTGATGGCATCATTTAACACGCCGCAGCTCCCCACTCCTCTGCTTTTGGACGCTCAGACCATCAGGCCACTTGGATGCTTGGCTACAGCCAGGCACGGTTCACAAAGAGCAAGGCAGCAGCCAGCCGCCCTTCCCACACTCTCCTGTGCCGTTTCTACCCGTGGTGCAGCGGCAGCAGAGGCCTCAGTTTGGCTACACCTGTGCACCCACAATCGTCTTTGCGTTTTTCCTAGGTCTTAATTTTTCTGCCTTGCTTTCGAATGGAAATATATTAATGTTTTGCAACCTGCTTGGGGAAACTGCTGCCCAATTCAACGTCTCCTCCACCGTATTAGCTCTGGAATGTGCTCTATCTTATCATTTATTTTGGCAACAACTCCAACATGTTTTTATTTGCATTTCAGTAAGGCTTTTCTGTTCTTCCCGTTCTGCGTGGGGTTTTTTTGACTCCCGATAACTGCTGAATTTCTAGTCACACTGTATTAAATTAAGGTACTATCCCTCAGTTTTCACTCCTGAGCTAGCAGACTCGGAGGTTGAGTGCTGAACTTCCCATTAAAATCAAAGGGAAATTCTTCACTGAAATCTAATGTTTTGCCTCCCAACCGGGGTTACCTACGGGCATGTATGCAGCCAGTTACCACGGATCAGTTGGCGGGCTGAAACTTATCTCACCTGATTTATTCTAAATTGCATGCTAGTAACTTCGTACAGACATATTTGAAAGATTAAAGCCGTTAAACTATGCTGAGAGTTTATCCTGTATGGGAAAATACCCATTTAAGCCAGACTGAGGCATGTAAATTGAACTAAATCTGTGCAAGAGCAGGGAAACTACGGGCCCGCGGGCAGCGGCAACCTATCCGTGTGTTTGCACGTCGCCCTGCTGTAGCACCCGACTGCGCGGGGAGGCGCGGGGCGGCGGGCGGCAGAAGCCCCGGGCCGGGTCGGGGCGGGGCGGCGGGGGAGCGGGTCATTGGGCGGCCGGTGCGGGGCGCGGCCCGGGGGGCGGGAGGGGGCCGGGCAGGGGCCGGGCAGCCGCGGGGAGGGGGGAGACCGGCGGAGACCCGGGAGGGGGAGCCGGATTTAAGGAGCGGCGCGGGGCGGTGGTGTCCTGGCCGCGATCGTCCGTCCCTGCCGTCGCACGCCTGCTCGCTGCCGCTACCACCACCATGCCCGTCAAAGGAGGCACCAAGTGCATCAAGTACCTGCTCTTCGGCTTCAACTTCATTTTCTGGGTGAGGGACCCGCGCCCGGCCCCGGCGGACACCCCCACCCCCCCCTGCTGCGGAGCCCGGGGCGCTGCCCGGGAGGGAGCCCGCGGGAAGCGGGGTTCGAAGTCCTGGGAGCGGTGGCTTGCTTGGGTTTTCGTTGTTTGTTTTTGCCTTTTTCTTTTTTTTTTTTACCTTTTCTCCCGCGCCGCCCGGCAGGAGGGGGCTGGGTGCCCGGCCCTGCTCCCCCCCCCCTCCATCCCTCACGCTGCGGGGGTTTCCCCTGGGGCAGCCGCGGAACCCGCGCCCGGGTGGGGCGGCGGCGGCGGCAGCGGCTCGGCGCCGCTCTCAGGGCGCGGGGGCGGCCTCGGGCCCGGCCCCGGGCGGGCGCGTCTTCCCCCGCGGGGCCCGCAGCCGCCTCGCCCCGGCCGGCCGCGGGGGGGGGGGCGGCGCCCGGTTACCTGTTGCGGCACTCAGTGTGCTGCGTGCCATGTACTCGGCAGGAGGTGTCCGAGTAAGATCTGCACCCGGCTCGCTGCTTTTTTTTATTTTTTTTTTTATTTATTTTTGGTAGGACCGTGGTTGGCGTAAGGCAGACTGTGTGTCCTGCCTGTTAACGGGTCGGAGGATGCTAGGTGCGGAGAGTGATTTTTTTTTTTTTTCTTTTTTTTTTTTCTTTTACCTTCGTCAGTACATACAGCGCTTGTCCGGGAACTCTGCTTGCGGGTTGTACTCCTTGGTAGCTTTTCCAGCGCAAAGGCTGTAAGGGGGGGTGGTGAGCCACTTCCTTGCAAATTGGCGCTTGTGGTTGCGATCGTCGTGTATGTGAACGCACCTTGGTGGGAGCCTTGCTGGAGCTGTGGCTTCTGCCTCAGATCTTCGTAAAGAAAGTCCTAAAATGGTTTAATCTGTAGAAGCACACCATTACAAGTGGAGATTGCATCTCCAGTGCGGTTTCTGCCACAACTGTCTCTGTTTGCCGGGCAGTGTCAGAAAGCATGGCTTAACTGGTAGGTTATGGCTGCTTCTCAAGCACTTGGGGTGTGGACATCTGAATTTAGTATTGTCTGCCTTGTGGAAAAGTACACAGGGAACGCAGTACAACTGTCGGTGTGCCTAATGTGTAGGTGTGAAGTGTGAGGCTAAAAAAACCTAATTTTCTCTCAGCTGTCTGCTGCAGTGGAGAAATGCATGTGTGACTCCTTTTCACCTGCTGATGTGGAGAAATTAAGTTGGAGCTGTGTAAAGAAACTGCTTCTGGAGTCGGTTACAGTATTGCGCGTGGGAAGATGCAATGCTAACGGATGAAGTACTTGTGATCTCAACTTACAAATGGGTTTCAGCAAAGTAAGAAAACGGACCTGGGCTGCAACTGAGGGAACTTATGCAGAGGAACTTTACAAGGGTGCAGGAGAGCACGTTTTGCCACCTGACACTTGCCAGGAGGGTGAGGAGGCAGGTCATATTTGGAGGGTTATAGCTGGTAAGAAGAAAAAGCCTAACAACACACTGGCTGAAACCTGTGGGTCAGTGAGGTGCTAAACCACTTGTTGAGACAGGAAGAAATATTCATGGTTTGCTTTGTGATTTTTTTTTTTCAAAGCTACAGACTTTCTACAGACTATTTTATAGTGCAGGAATGCTTGTGTGGCAAAGGCGTTGCCTCAAAGACGCTCTTAATGTGAGTGTCGCCATTTTGCTCCCTAGGGCTGAGAACAGGGAGTGTCTCTTCATTTAGCTCAGGAGGCATCTGTTGCTTGGGGGTTTCATGGTAATAAAGCTCAGAAGCTTTACTTGCACCTTTGGGTGTCCTGTAAGCATGGATGCAGGCTTGACCTGTTAACAGGGTGGAGGGGAGGAGGAGTGGTGGTGCGGAAGGGGGCTGTACCACATGTAGGCTGGTGCTGCTGCCCCAAGTAGGGTTGGTACCCAGAGGAGACATGAGGATGCAGCTTTTCAAGTGGCCTTCCCAGGGGATGGCTGTGTTCTCTTAAACCTGGCTAGGATGTGGGGAAAAGAAGAGAAAGTGAGAAAGAAGAGTTAAAGGGGGATGAATACTTCTTCCTCTTGGGGTGTCCTGACAAGTGGCTGGAAGCACCAAGAGGCAGTAAATACAAGCAGGTGGGGTTAGCCAGGGATAAGTGTGTTTGTAGACCGGCTGCAGTAGTCCTTGACTCTCAGGGCTCACTACGTGTATCTGTGCCCTACTACAACTGTCAAAGGGGAGTTTCAAGTATGGTGTTAGTGAACCTCATGTCCTCTATGGAGGAATAAAGCAGCAATCTCTTGGGCCATTTTAGGCTGTTAAGCCTCAATGAACAGTGTAAAGAGAAGGTGTATTGGTGCAGACAGCACTAGAGGACAGGAACAACCCTAATAAGAAAGAAGACTTTAATGTTTCTTATGGCATTGGAGGTGTGAAAAGGCCATTAAGTAATGGAAATAAATTGAGCAAAAATGTTGTGCCTGAGTGCAATTCTGATCCTAAACTTGAAGGCACAATCAGTGACTGGCTCTTGGCCTTGGGAAACCCCCACAAGAGGAGGAACAAGCCTTTTCTTGCTTCTGAGTAGGTCATGGGTGTGGGGTCCTATTGCCCAAGTGCTACTCAGGAATGGTGACAATGATGTAGTTAGATTTAGTGCACCTCCTTGAGCAAGAGCAGCTAAAAGGTCCTGTGAAGCTGTGATCAAGTTTATACCCCTTCTTTAAAATAAGTTACCTCAAGAAGGACAGGTGAGGCATTTAAATGGTCTGCAGCAAACCTGCAGGTATTTGTAGATTGCATGTCAGGTGGCATGTATTTGCCTCCATCAGAGACTTGAGTGAGGGCAAGAGGAAGCAGAAGGAGTGAAGCAGCTGGGTATAGGAGGTTATTAAAACAAAAACTGGGAAACTCTCAAAAAGTTGAAGCTGTGTCCAAAGGAAGGAGATAAATGTTCATAAATGCTGGTGGGGCAAATACAAAAAATATAATAAGGCTAGCCAAAAGAAAGCTTTAGGTATAACTTGCAAAAGCAAACCCACCTAACATATCCCTCTTCAGACACATTAGGACCAGGGAGCTTCCCAGGGCCTCCTTACAGACAGTAACCCGTCAGGTGTAAACGTGTGTTAGGAGTGATGTTCTGTGGGACTTTCTCTTACTGGATGTGCTTGGGGAAGACCTTGGGGAAGTTCTCTGCTGTAACCATCTTTGACTCTGAATCCCTCACAGGCTTGAATTGACCTGTCAATGAAAAAGTGGTGAAACAACAACAGCAAATGCTGATTAACAACTTGCCAGGGTCACACAACAGTTACTTCAGAGCTACAAATGCACTGTGATTAGGTAAAACCTCTTGCTCACCACCTACCTTGGTGTCAGAGGGCTGGAATGCAGTGAATTTGAGTCTGGGGTTTTTGTTCTATGTTATTCTAGGCTATGTAGAGTGTGGCACATGTGGTGCCTCTGGAATAGGCAGAGGAGAAGGTTCTTGAAATAGTAAGTTGATGTACACGTGGAGATGTGACACTGAGGAAGAGAGAATGGCTGCTTTAAGGGGAAGTCAGACTTTGTGAAGCTGTTAACTCTGAAGCCTTCCAAAGCCTGAATCTTGGACAGAAAGAGTGCTGGTTAGTATTAGTTTGCTTTTTCAATGTCTCCTGAAAAATCTCAAGGCTCTTAGGGAAAGTAAGCAGTCCTGGAGTAAGATCCTATCAGGGATGAAATCGCTGACTGAGCGGAGGCAGGGCTGAGATGAGGCAGAGCTCTCTTGCGATGGAGAGAACCAGCAGAGCTGGCATGCAGGAGCAAACTGCGTGGTGGTCAGTACAGTCCCACCTAATCTGGAATAGCATGTGAGGTAACATGTCAGGTGCTTGAGTAGCATCCGTTCTTCAGAGCGATGAAGATGGGTGCATGCTGACGTAGCAGGCTACATGACAAAGCAGAGTGACACTTGCCAAAGGTAGGCATCAAGTAATGTGTGGGAGGCAGGAGCAGGAAGCAGCCTGGAGTTACAAACTAGTTGGCTCAGGGGCATCTGCTGCCAGAGGGATGAAATTTTGGGAGAAAAGGGTCTATGGTATCTTCATGAAAGCATCAGGTGGGTGCTCAGCAGCAGCAGATGAAAACCAGCTTCAGAAGTGAAGGAACAAGAGAAGCAGAAAGATGGTGCTGCTGCATAAATCCATTGTGTGCTGGTGTCTTGCAATGCTGTGGGGTGCTCTCCTCTCCTGCCTGCCTTGAGAGGAACATAGCAGAGCTTGGTAATGTTTGGGAAAGGAAGAGGAGGGTTTCTGCTATCAGGAACTGCTGAGTGAATTGGGATTCTTCAGCCTGGAAACAGATGGGGAAACATGCTAGAGGTCTCTAGGATCACAATTGGCCAGGTAGTAGGCAGGGCTTGACTGTATTGAAAGAGTCAGTGAGTAAGAACTGAGGGATATTAAGTCTGAGAAGAGGAAGTTTTGGAAAAGGTTGTGGCCGTGCACACAGTGGTGGTGCATTCTCCCCAGCAGGTATTGTGGAGTATGCAGTTCAAGGGGTACCCAATGAATGCAGTGTTTGGCAGCCCTCCTTAACTTTTCTTTTCCAAAGGTACTGTCTGTGTCTTTGCACAACCTGTAAGCGCTCCACATGTGAAGTGGGAGGTTAGTCCTGGGAAATGCTACTCTGCCCTGTTCTGATACCCTTCCTGAGGAGCCCTCTTGTAGGATGCTGTGCTAGATTATGGGGGTAACTGGTCTGATGGCTTTTCTCCAGTTGGTAAGGCCAGACCAGGCATATATCTCACTAAGCATGATGCCCTCAAACTTTTGGGACTCCAGAGCTTTGGTTAAAACATGCTTGTGGCCTGATTGGCAGGTATGGGGATTTGTGGATGGTTGCTAGAAATGCTTGTCATGCCTCTGAAGTCTGGTTTAAGCATTGCATGCAACTGTCTAACTTGTAGGGAATGGTTTTTACTGTTGCACTTAAGTAGATGAGTAAGTTAGGTGATCCAGTCCCTTCTGAGGGGTGGCTGCATCTTGGCTTCAGTTCAACTATTGCTGCAAACACCAAGTTCCTCACTGCTGTTGTGCTTCTTTGGTGGGGCTGATGTACTCCCACCTGGGTTTACCCTGTCTGTTTGCTCTTCTGTCTGAGGGTTACTAGTACTGGCCCTGGCATCTCTGGTGTGGTCTGTAATGAAAGCTGTACCATTTTAGGCTTTTGCAAGTTTGGGGTTTGAATTGGGGTCGGTGAGGGAAGTGTTGAGGCTGATACAGAAGTAATATCAAGATTTTTCTACCAAGCCAACTCAAGCTTGGCAAGAGGCAATGGAAACATCACATTATGCGCCTTACACCTAAGTGGTCTTACCAAAGCTGGTTTTGAACAACCTTGGTGCGAGCACGTGCTTGATTACCTTGAATTGTGTAATGAGTGACTACCTCTAGCTGAGCTCCCTTAACTCACTGGGTTTGCTCAGGCTTGTTGGCCCTGGTGACAAAGTCTTTTTCCAATAAAACTGTTGGCTCTGAGCAACTTGGTGCATGTTGGGCAAGTGCCTGGCATGGCCTGGGTACCAAGCATGTGCCTGCGTGTTCTCCCACTGGATTTCTCCTGCTGAACAAAAGCAAGGGCTTGCATCATTAAACTTAAATGCTGGGTTTTTCCCTTGTGAATTTTGTGGAATACAAAGACATCTGCTGCTAATATTTATAATTTAATGTATTATAGGCAAAGAAGTTCTGTAGCATGCAGTCAGAGTTCATGTTGAGTCTTTGAGCAATTATTTTCTTGCTCCTTTACACTATAAGGCAAGTGTCTTGTCTGGGCTCTCCGTTCTTCTGTGTTTTGTTTATCAGCAAATGCATTTGTCTATGGGAGTGCCTGCTACAATAACATTAGTAAGATTAGACCAGCAGGGCTCTTTTCTTTCTGTAACTTGAAGATATCTGTGTTTTTTGTTCTGGAGCCATAATCTCGTTTGCTGGTGCTGCACCAGGAACAGGCAGTAGCAGTTCAGTACTCTGACTCTGCAGAGGGTCTTCTCTGCTCAAGTGGAGACGAGAACTTGCTGGATGGGCAGGGAAATATGCATGTGTGTATGTATATATGCATGCACATACAAAAGGAACAGGAATTAGTTGCTTTTGCTTTCTGTAATCAACTGATTTAGTTGCTGACTGCACAATAGGAATCGAAATGCTGCTTGGGCTCAGTTCAATGTATTTTAACTCCAGTAAGTCTTGTAAAGCCAGGAGTGGAGTTGGAGGATGTTGCCTTGAGAAACCTGATATGAAGGTACTTGTACTTAGAGTTCTAGCAGTCCTACCTCCTATTTGCAATTTAAATTGCAAATATAGTAAACCAGCTTCTGAATAGGAACTTGTATGAAATGGGCACTAGTCTTGGGAGTGGTTCAGGAATTCTGTAATGCTGCTCCTACTGTACTGGAGCACCATTTTATGGCAATAAATGCTGTGACATTAACTTAGCCCACAACGTTCTTGAAACTAGCTTAAGCAGAAAGAAAATACTTCCTTTCCAGTCTACTGTTTTTTTTCTCTCAAAGGAGTTTGGAAATAGCTGCAGTTTCTTATATAACTGCTAGCACTCATTGCACATCTGTTAGGAAAGCTTTTTTTTTTTCCCAGAGGTTTGAAAACCTGTGCTGTTATGGATAACACTAATCCTGTAATTAAGGGGTTAGAGTGATGTTGAGCCTTGTCTGTACTTACTGTTTATGGGTTTTTATTTATAGAGTACCAGCAGGTAACAGGACAGAAACAGAGTTCATTGCTTCTCATAATGCTCCCAATTTCTTTGCCGGTGTGCTTTGCAACGTTATATATGTTTCTGGCTTTGTTCATATGCTGTCTTGCACAGTGAGGGAAAAGTTGTTCGTCTTACACAATGGAAGATCTGAGTCAGAATTTTAGCTAAAAGTTTTTATCTGTTTGAGGTGAAGAGAAGTTAGTGGCTTTTTCAGTGTACTCTTGGTACACCCTCGGTAAAACCTACGTAAGAAACAGTCATGCAGAGCCTGACATACCTTCTTACTTGAAGAAAAAAAATAACAGTATTTTGTTAGATGGAATGCTGAGCTGACAACACTGAAAGTAGTATTTATTTTTGACTGACTCTACCATATTTCTACTTATTGACTTACCTTCTGCTAGAGGTAATGCCAAAACTTGATGGAAGTTGCACGTAAGCTTGGCCTGAATGTGCTAAAATAGCAGAACCTATAGCTTCCTGTACAAAGGCTTTCTTACAGCCTTTGACCCATGTATTGGGAGTTCTTGCAATGTCTCACTTCTCTATCCCTGCCTCCATCCTGTGGAAGTGGAGTATCATTAAATCTAATGATTCCTGGTGCAAGTCTTCTGCTAGGAGACCCTATCTCTGAAACCTCAGGTGTTAAAGGGAAAAAAAATGCTGTGGAAATTGCTTGATAGCATGTCTCAGCACTGAATGCTCCAAGTTCATGCTGAAGTTAGCCAAGTATGGTGAGGGGAGGAAGGCAGAGGGTTCTGTATGGCTTCTGCCTCCAGGATAGATGGGTTGTTTTTCATCTCGAGTATATAGCAACTGTCATCTGCAGTGGTAGAGATCCTTTCAGTTATCTCTTGTCACATGGAAGGCTAAAAGAATGCAGGGTGTCAAAGGTAAATACCAGAACACACCTTTAGATATGCTCAGAGGCAAAACCATGTAGTTTACAAGGGGGAGACCAGAGCAATGGGAAGGGCTGACTTTAGAGAAGGCACTTGTCAGAGTGTGGGGCTGGATGGGTGGGAGGAGGGAAGTCCTGCAGAGGAGGCTCACTAGGGGCAGAGCTGTGTAGGAAAGGAAGACAGACCAAAGAAGTTTTTTTTCTTGTAACAGGCAGAAAGATGTATGCAGGAGTAGAGCCTTTGAGGCAATGGGGGTACATTTGCATGTGATGAAAAAACAAAAACAAAACCCAAGGAGCCTCCATAGGACTAGAGGAGGAATAACCAGGTATTTTTACCCTTGCTTGGCATATGTCCATTGCAGCTGCAGAATAGAGATTAGTCAAGCAGAAATAAGCTGGGAGCTATAAGTTGCTTGGTAGTGGTTAAGGGAAACGCAAGAAGCCTTGCTAGCACTAGCTTGAGCAGGGACGTCAGTAGCATACTTGTGCCAGGACATGCACAAGAGAATCACTGCCACAAACTTTTTCAATGCAGTGAGTGAATAGTACCCCTTTAACTCCATGTTTTGGTCAGATTGGTTGAAAAAAAAAAAAAAACAACCCACCTGTCTTCGGAGTTCCCTTTCCTATACTTGTTACTACAGAAATTATGTACATGTTTCATAAGCACACAACCCTGCTCTTTTCTTAGTTTTGTAGGCTTTTGTGCACACAAAGTGACTAGCTTCAAGAAAACAGTTTTGTTCTTTTTCTGTTAAATTTCTTTTTCAGCACAGGATAGATCTACTTAGAAATATCCTGTATTACTCAACTCCTATGACAAAACAGGTCTGTTAGATTGGGAAAACACTTAGATTAAAAACCTAACAACTAGCTCTTCAGGGAATCTGCTTCCACACAGCCTGGGCAGGGGAGGCTTGCACCCCTTTCCCAGGAAGGAAAAACAACAGCTATCAAAAGTGCCCCAACATGGCTGCCAAAACCTACGGGTGTAGCACTGGTGAGCAGAGGGGTGGCTGTGTACCAGCCTCCAGTCTGCCCAGTTGGGCTGAGATGCTGCCAAAGGCAGTGGGTGCCTGTGGGGCTGTGCTGGCCTCTTCCTCTTCCTCTCTAGGCCTTGGTGGCCTAGTCTCTGGTTGTTTTGATAAAAACTTGAAGTTTCAAATTACTGTCTTGCCTTCTGCTTTAAAACTGCCTTTTTTTAGATCAGTGGACATTGTGAGCACAAACTGAGAACACAAGTCTGCTTTCCTTAAACCAAGACAAAAAGTCACTTTCTTGCAAGAAGGAGCTGCTTTTTTCCCCCCAAGTCCACTATGGAGAGAATTATCACTTTAATGCTACGGGTTTTCTTAGTGATCTGGAGCAGTTCACTGACATCAAGTATTATCACTGTTCTGTGATCCCGTAAGTCTCTTGCCTCCCTGTGATGATAACTTTTTTCACAGGATGACTGCTTTCCCAAGGAGAAAACATGATGCTTTACCCTTCCCCCCCACCACCACCACCCAGAGTTAAGTCTGTTTTTTAAAAGGAGACATATTAAGTACATCAGCTCTCCCTAATGTTAACCAACCAGTTTCTTTCTCAGAGATCATTAACTGAGCCTTCTGCTTTTTTTGGACTTGTAAGATTATCTACACAGTTGTTGTATGGCTTAGAGATTCTTCACAATTTGAATAGTCTGGCCTTAAGGGTCTGCTGGGGGATCAGCTCTGGGTTTTAGTTTTACTGTCCTTTGCTGTGCCCTGTTCACTTTGCAGTACTGTCCCAAGCTCTCTACTTGAATGCTGAGGCTTGTCAAACCACAAACATAGGTAGGGGCAGACAGCTGGGTGTGCTCAGGCTTGTGGCTTTGCAATTCATGAGTTCCTAGCAAAACAAGCAAAGGCTGTAGGTTTCCTCTCCTAATGCTGCATATCTGGATGCGTATAAAAGCTGAAGACTGTTTGATGACCCAGGAAAGTGAGTCTCAAACAGAGTATTATTAAATACTGGGTGTCTTAACTGTAGGCTAGAAGCAATGTGTGTTTTTTCCCATCACTAAGCCCTTCTGATTTTTGAACTGAGGCACTGAAGTGGGATGAGTTTGCAAAGGCTTTAAGTGATGCTGTAGCAGTGAGCACGGGTAGAGCAGCAACCCTTCTCTCTGCCAGTCCTCTTGTATCTCTCCCTTCCCCTGGGGTGCTGCGGTGGCACAATAAATTGAAATAATAACGCTGTTGTGACGTACCATATACAACCAAGGTTCTTTGGCATAACTTAAAGTTATTTTGTCAGCATAGCCCTAACAAGGAAAGCAGTAGGTACGTGCAGGCTTTGTTCTTGCTGTGCACTTTGTGAGTAAGCCTGGGCCTATGCACCTCCGACACCAACAAAGTGCCTTTTGCATCGCTCTGGAAACCACCATTTGGGTTTGGCTCTTTATGCATTGCATATCACTTCATCTTTTTCCCAGCTAAAACCCTGCAGCTCCTCTTTGAGGCAGGCTTGGGAGTCAGGTGCCTGCCATACAAGAAATGCTGGTTTTTTCTGGCATGGCTGACCTCTCGCTTTCCTTCACTGATACCTGAGCCCTTTACACTTCAGCTAGGATGCTTTCTGCTGAGAAGCTACAAGGGGTATACCTTCCCTTAAACCCTTGCTTAGCTCCATCCTCTTTGTCCTGGGTGAATCTTCAAAGCTTTCCTTGTTTGTTTTTTTTTTTGGAAGAGCAAGCTGAGGAGGTTAGCAAAGGCAGCCATGGGCAGCAAGGCTGTGCCTGCCTTCAGTGCACGCAAGCACTCCTATAGCAGGGAGAAGGGGCTCTTGGGCTCTCCCTGTGGGGAGAGCGTGGGGCAGGGCGAGTCAGGCTTGGTGTTGGGTGTTTTCTGTGGAATTCCTTCCATATTCTCCCTGAAAATTAACATTTTAAAGTAAACACTTTCCAGTTCTTGGAGGCAAATCAAGAATGTTGTTCCCTTTTAGAAGGAACTTCTTATCAGAGATAAGGCTTTACTTCTTCTTTTCATGCCTGCTTAGCCTAACCAAAGCTCCGGACTTTCTAAGCTTATTGCTCAATCTTAAGTTTAAATTTTTAATGTCTGCTGCAATGCTGCAATTTCTGTCCTCATCTCACTTTTGTAGAGTTTTTTGGTAGTTAAAAGGCCTTCAAAGGAGAGAAGGAAGAGCTGAGAAGCATACTCTCCAGCTTTCTAGTTTGTCCTGGTTTCTTTTTTGTTTTTGTATGCAAGATGACCACAGGCTTTCTTTTTTAAAGCAGGAACAATTCAGCCTGTTCAAAGCAAATTGTTAGTATTTGCCTTACCAGCGTGCAGTTCCCTCTTTCTTGCAACACTTCTCCAATGCCTTCTGCCAGATGTTTCATTCAGAAGCTAATTTATACACACAACAACTTGCTGCAAACACAGGCACTGATTTTAAAAGGAACCTGGAGGCACACAGACAATAATATAATAAAACTAAATATTATCTAAAGTTTGATGGTATTGTTCCAGATCAGCACACAGAAATGTTGCTATTTTAGCAGCCTGTATTTTCCCCTTCCTGTCAGTGCAGTGACTTATTGGATTGGTTTTATCCTGTTTTGCAAGAAAGACCACTCTAAACTCTATACTGCAGAACACTGAACTCTTACCAGTCTGTTTAATATGCTAAAACTTCTAGCTGGCCTTAAAGGTGCTTTTTCTTGCATTACACTTGTCTTTCAGTGTGAAGATTTAAGATCACTAAGCCGTGCAATGTCATTAATCACTCCGAATAAAACAATGGGTGGAGGGGTCAGTGGAAATACTGACACTTAGTGTTTTGGTAAACCTTGGTTATTTTCAGTAAAGAACAAGAATGGCATTGTTCTTGTGTGCTGTAGTTTAATATGTAGACGTGTCTATAAACGAGATGCCTCATGTCAGGAACTAAGTTTGTTCTTGTTTTGGTATCCCCGTCCTTTTATGCTGGTTCTTTGTCACCACCTCTTTAAATAACAGACCTGTATCCTGTGTTTACTTCTGATGTTGTTACTAATGCAAGGGTAAATGTATTAATTGGTATTATTTAACAAGGCTTACTTGTTCTTACAGCTTGCAGGGACAGCAGTTCTTGCAATTGGACTATGGCTTCGGTTTGATTCACAGACCAAAAGCATCTTTGAACTGGAATCCAACAACACGACGTTTTACACAGGTAAGCTAGGAGATGGCTCAGCGTGATAGATCACACTTTTGTGCCCTGACTTCAGACTGCTTAGAAACCTTTGTGTTCTTTGAAGGCTAAAGACAAAACAGTCCTAAACAGCCTTGGTGGGGAAAGGGGCCAGCCTCTGTGAGCTCTCATGCAGGCAGCAGCAGTGTCACACGAGCAGTTTCTTGGCTTCTTATGCATTGTATATCACTTCATCTTTTTCCTAGCTTAAACCCTGCAGTTCCTCTTTGGGTGCTGTTGGGTAAGTGTTTTGTAGTCCCAGGGACTCCTGGCAGACATAGAGGATGTCTTTTCCTGACGCTTCCCACAATATAAATAAATGAGTAGTCAAAGATGGCATGAATAACTATTTCTGTCCCTGTCCCCCCCCCCCAAGTGACCAGCTACCCCAAGCCACAGCTCTATCACCTCATCTCTCCTGAGAGAACTTTTACAGCCCTATGTATGCTTATTTATACTGAACATAATGGAAGGGATGCACAAATATCTTGGTCTATATGAGCAACTGTTACAGGCAACCTAGATCAATGTAGCTTCAGTTAGGCCAGATAGAAGTTATTCTTTGATATATTCTGTTTTGCAAGATTACCAATTGGGGGACAAACATGCATGTTTTCAATTTGTTATTCTAATGTCGTAGGAGTTCCTAACTGAATTGGGTTTTATCCTGTATGTTAGATTTTGATCTCTACAGCCACTTTTAGGCTTGGGCAGAAGAACAGATGCTTCTTTGGTTGTTGGCACCTGTAGGTGCTCAAACACTTTTTGAAACCAAGTGGGTATGTTTGAAGACCTCTAATAATTGGGAAGAAAACAAATTCAAATATGTACCTTTCTTATGTACATGTCTGTCATCTTTGATTTGGATAATCCTTATACATACATATTTCACATCCCTGTAGCGCCTGGATTTGCTCTCCTGTATGGCATCACTCGTTAGCCATCCACAGTGTGGATAGGTTGGTCTTTTTCTTACCAAGAAAACTGGTTCCTGTGGTGAGCTACTTGATCTGTCACAACACCCAAACTGGTGTTTAAAGGGTCAGTAAAGATGGTGTAAGGCATGCTGGGAGGTGCAACTCACACTTGCAGCCTTATAGTACCAAGGTAGCCTGTGCCTACAGGGAGTACTGTTAGGAATGATGAGTTAGGCTTGCTAGAGACCATAGCTGGGAATATTGAAATGCTTGTGAGACTTTGTGAAGAAGCCACAGGCATGCAGGTGGCTTACCTGTGAGAAAGCTTGTATTTCACCCATGATGTGCTGGCATGGTAGCAAATTGTCTTCTTGTGGTTGCCAGGAAGATTTCCATATACTTTTAACTGGACCTTGGAAAGGGAACAGAAATCTAAACTTAGCCATTTAGCTGAATATTTAACAAGTCTTATTTTGGGTAGTCTAAAACAACTCTTCAACTTCCTAAACCATGAAAGTTTTATGATATGATACTTAAGCTACTGGCTGAATGCAGGCAGTGAAACCTGCTTGAAATCTCTGTAGGTTAAACTGAGTTTTTAAAAAAGCTTAATAGCAATTACCGTTTTAACTAATTTTTCTGGGAGTAGTTACTGACTGCAGTTTCTGATAGGAAATAGAAAGAATCTGTCAGTTTGTACCTAGTAACAAAGCAAGTTACTTCAAAAGCTTTCTATACTACTGAAAACAAACTGGAATAAGAGGTTCTGATGGACTTTTTTTTTTTTCAAAATGGAAAAAGTTTAAGCTGGGGTAAAAATGGGTGCCGGAATTTCCTGCTGATAAGAAATGTCAGGCTTAATCACTTACATATGCTTAATCAAGTAGATGTTATTTTGGCAGCTAATCTTACCAGTTTGCATTTAGAAAATATAATTGGGAAATGCTTACCTATGGCTTTCTTTAAATAGTATTGATTTGGTCTCTGAAGGCCAGAACTGTATTTCTGTCTATATTGATAGAAATGTCATACTAATTCTACATGCTTTGTGCTGATTCTTTGTCTCATATTTCACCACCTCAATAATACTTTCTTGCCATCCTTTGGGAATTGTTTTGCTCACTCCATCTTGTTGCTCTCAGCAGCTAGCAGGTGCAATGCTTAAGCTGGCAGCTCCCAAGCTTGAGAGGACTGGGCATAAATGGAGTCTTTTAGCCCAGAAATGTTTGCCCTCTGCTCCAGCACACTTGCTACCTAAATTCTGGGCAGAATGGTCTACAGGCTCAGCCACTTGATATGGTTTGAAGAAGTATCTGCTTTTGCAAAAGCACAAGATGCTGAGTTTCTTGTAGTTAGAGAGGCTGTTGAGTTAGGCAGCTGAAGTGTAGACTTGTACTGCCATGACTGGTGGAATAATTCAGTGTTTCCTGATGGAAAAGCAGGGTAGGAAAGCATTTAAAGCTTTATGACAGGTTATGATGCCTTTTAATACACTTCTAGAGGTAGCATGCTTCAAGAAGTCTCTCAGGTATTGACAAATCATTAGTTCCAGCTGTCTCTAACTGCAACACACTCTTCATCTGAAGATAAGTTGGTAACTGGCTGTGAGCTGGTTTTAAAATGTCTTGCAGTTTGTCTTAGATGGCTTTATTTTGCCCATTTTTGAAAACTTCTGAAACTGCAGTAGTGGTACACATTAACTGTTACAAGTTGAAGTTTTTATTTATCAGTACATTTCCCCACAAGTGTTGAGATGTGTTTGCTTTGAAAATTAAGCACAGCCTTTTTTGCCTGGAACACCTCAGTAAATAAACTTAAACCTTGGCAAAAGCTACAAATGCTACTTGTGGAGCAACTAATTTTATATCTTGCTGTTGAGGTCCCAACTAGCCTGTATACATGTCTGTTTTTTCTCCTCCCTAGGAGTTTACATCCTTATTGGAGCTGGCGCACTTATGATGCTGGTTGGTTTTTTGGGATGCTGTGGTGCATTGCAGGAATCTCAATGTATGCTTGGCCTGGTAAGTGTTCAGAGTAGTGTTTAAATTTTTAGCAGCGTGATGAGAAAGGAAGGAAAATATTACTATGCAGTTAAAGGGCAGCAGATGCTGATTGTTTTGGCTCCACAATGTTTAAACTCATGGTCACATACATAATGCTAAAATGTTAAATATAGTTTCCATTTCTGGCCCTAAATCCAAGCGTCCATGTTGTATTTCAGTACAGGGTGACTTCGGGAGTTAGTGACATATTCAGACTTTGAAGTATCAAGACTGGGAGTATGTGTTAACACAGAACTAAATCTTGATAAGAGTAATGCTATTTATTAAACAGCTTGCCCTGAACTCTGAAGGCTGTGCAATCTTCAGTCTTTGAGACCAGAACTGTGGTATTTGATCCTTGCAACAACAAGCCTCTACTGTTCATAATCACAGGATGAGCTCTTCTAGTTGACAACTGCTCTGCAAGCCAATTATTGGAGAGCAACCCCTTTGTTTTCAGACTGGAGGGGCCAGTAGAGCTTACTGGGTTCACGCACATCTGTACACTTGTGGAACTACTCATCCAAATAACCAGAAGACTTAGTTAATAAAAGACTGCTACTATTAGCTGGTGAAAGAACAATTCCCCTTCTATGTTATGGAAGACTTTAATTTCACATATTTCTTGCAAAATGATGCCTCCAGCTCTTTGTTGTAATTCTGAATATCTCTCTTTAAAGTGCCTTTAAATTGTACTAGAGTTTTGGACCTGGTAGTCAATTAAACAGAGATGACACTTTTATTTCTATTTTATGGGATACACAACAAAAGTGACCTTTAGCTCTCTGGGAGTTAGTGGCCAGCTAGGTATTAAGTAATGACTCCTACAGCAAGAGGAGTTACAAACCAGAGAAAAGAACTGGTGCTAGCTGTTGCGATGTGTCTTGAGTGACCTGGGCAATTTCAAGGTCTGAGTTAACAGATGATTGGGTTTAATTAACACTGATCAAAAAGGAGGACTTCTGCTTGGAAAACACTGCCAGGCTTTCTGACGCTCCTGGGAAGAAGTGCTGACCCAGTGCAGTGTGTCCTTTTTCCTAGTCTTACCAGCGTTCCAGACCTCCAGCAGGAACCTGGTTGAGTGACAGTTCCCACAAGGCTTGATGCTGGGGACTGGACAAGCTTGTAGTACATGTGTGATGCTGTTTTGTGGTGCTGTAGTCTTAATGATGTGGTCTTTCTTTTCTAGTTCTTCCTCTTCCTTTTTGTGATTTTTGCCCTTGAAATTGCTGCTGCAATCTGGGGATTTGCAAATAAAGAAAAGGTAGGTTGCTTTTAAAAGTTGGCAGGGTGGTGGGATGCTGGAACAGGTTGCCCAGAGAAGTTGTGAATGCCCCATCATTGGAAGTGTTCAAAGTCAGGTTGGACAGGGCTTTGAGCAGCCTGACCTAGTGAAAGATAGAATCATAGAATCATTAAGATTGGAAAAGACTTCTGAGATAGAGTCCAACTGTTAACCCAACTGCCAGGTCCACCTCTAAACTATGTCCCTAAGCACGACATCCACATGTTTTTTTGAACACTTCCAGGGACTGATTGCACCGCTTCCCTGGGCAGTCTGTTCCAATGCCTAGCCACTTTCTCCATGAAGAAATTCTTCCTAATATCTAATTTAAATCTCCCCTGGCACAACTTCAGGCCATTTCCTCTTGTCCTGTTGCTTGTTACTAGGGAGAAGAGACTGACCCCCACCTTGCTACAACCTCCTTTCAGGGAGTTGTACAGAGCAATAAGGTCTCCCCTCAGCCTCCTCTTCTCCAGACTAAACCACCCCAGTTCTCTCAGGTGCTCCTCATAGGACTTGTGCTCTAGACCCTTCACCAACTTCGTTGCCCTCCTCTGGACACGCTCCAGCACCTCGATGTCCTTCTTGTAGTGAGGGGCCCAAAACTGAACACAGTACTCGAGGTGCGGCCTCACCAGTGCCAAGCACAGGGGCACTATCACCTCCCTAGTACTGCTGGCCACGCTATTCCTGATACAAGCCAGGATGCCATTGGCCCTCTTGGCCACCTGAGCACACTGCTGGCTCATGTTCAGCTGGCTGTCAAGCAGCACCCCCAGGTCCTTTTCCACTGCACAGCTTTCCAGATGCTCTTCCCCCAGCCTGTAGCGTTGGATGGGGTTGTTGTGACCGAAGTGCAGGACCTGGCATGTAGCCTTGTTGAACCTCAAACAGTTGGCCTCAGCCTATCGATCCAGCCTGTCTAGTTCCTTCTGTAGAGACTTCCTGCCTTCAGGCAGATCAACACTCCTGCCCCACTTGGTGTCAGGACAGATGTCCCTGCCCATGGCAGGGGGGTTGGACTAGATGATCTTTAAAGGTCCCTTCTGACCCAAACCATTCTGGGATTCTATGACTGTGCCTGCAGAAAGTTAGCAGTCTACTGAAATCTGTACCAGTACCAGTCAAATCCTGATTACCCAGCAAATTTGGGGGAGAGGAAGAAGATGCATTCTAACAAAACAATGCAAGAAATTAAACTGTAATATTTAAAAATGAGACTGTAGCAGAGAAGCCAGAATCAAGATGCTGTTGCATGTTGGAGATGCCCTCCAGCCAGTACCTGGCTGAGCTGTGAAGCGAAGTGGGCCACCAGTGAAGCTTTACCATTTCTAGATAGGAGCTGGGTAAGCTATGGGCTGAATGCTTCTGCATCTAAAACATGACTGATCTGGGCTGTCCCCTCACAAGCAGTCAAGATTTGGTCTTGTTTGAAAATAAGGTGCTTGTTAATCAGGGTTGCTTTTCTGCTTGTATTATACACCAGGGTAATATAGCAACTTCTGGGGTACAGAAACGAATACGGAATATTTTTGTGTAACTGATGGGCAAAGACTTGGTTCTCACTCCTCCTAGAAGCTCAGAGCTTTGGAAGGGAAACTGAATCTTATCTGTTTAGGAGTGGCTTTTAAGGTGAGTGTACCAGTTAAGCTCACCCATTCAGGTGAGAAATGCTGTCCACCCTCTGTTTCCACCCTCTATTTCTACATGTCAAAAGGATGGGTATCGTAGGTTGCAGAATTTTTAACGACTGGCTTATGCAAAATAAGTTTTCCATAATTAATATTAAGGTAACACAGTAATACACTTCAACTCTGCTGTCCTGTAGGTTACTGAAGAGTTAAAGGAATTCTACATGGAAACCTATAGAAAGAGATCTCAACCAGCTGCCAGAGACACCCTGAAAGCATTTCAGTTTGCTGTAAGTACATGGTTATATGTAAACTAGACAGTACTGCAGCTTGTTCATGCTGTTCTCAATGTCATCCAGTCCCCAGTACAAGCCTAGTATCTTACTAACTAGAAGAAACCAAAGGAGTATTAGTAACAAATTGCAGAGAAGATCTTTTTTGCATAGTATCAGTGAATTCAGTATCCCTTTTTGTCCCTCAGCCTCTGAAATGCATAGAACTAGTTCTTGTTTTCCTAAACAAACTTGGAAGCGAGCTGGAAAACTCTAGATCTGTAGTATTGATCTAGAGGTACCATAGTATGCATACCTGCATTTTTGAGGAGTTCATTGTTGTGTCTGTAAGAAATACAAGCTGTCACCAAAATTAGTGGGTGACTGCTTAATGAGATCTAGCTCTTCCTTTCAGAATCTTGTCCTTTAATGCAATAAAGGCTTTTTAAAATTATGTTTATAGCAGTCACACTGGCAGAACTTCTAACCAAATTTGCATAAGGTCTGTAATAAAACCTAATGTAATCTATTTCTCCTTTTTACCAAACACAGAGCAAAAATAAGGATTATTTAACCTGACTTTCTTTTCCTGTGTTCTCTTGTAGCTAGACTGCTGTGGTGTTACAGGAATTCTTGAGCAGCAGTTCATGGACACCTGTCCAAAGAAGAGCATGGTTGAGTCGCTTTCTGTAGTGGTAAAGCATGACTTAATTCACCAACAACTCTGCCCAATGAGTAGAATGAGAAACATGTTTCTGAATAAACCCTTCCACTCCATGGGAAATTCCCATGTCACACTACTT
The DNA here is from genome assembly GCF_047370975.1 of Nipponia nippon. Classification (NCBI taxonomy): domain Eukaryota; kingdom Metazoa; phylum Chordata; class Aves; order Pelecaniformes; family Threskiornithidae; genus Nipponia; species Nipponia nippon. The sequence goes on along the minus strand of NW_028262347.1, from coordinate 82,037,659 downwards.
AGCAACCTATCTCTATCATCAATCTGGTTGTGGAAAATCAATGTACTGTTACTGTGGAAAGAACAAGCAGGGTCAGCAGGAAATCTGAACTTTACAGGAAATGTGCAGTCTGTGTCACTAGACTCACTGGCGTGGTGGACAGCGTAAGGCCAAAACTTCACCTGAAAAAATGCTAGAGTGCTCTGTTCTCCTGGCTCCTCCTATTGCCAGGGCACATTCCTGGTGCTGCACAAGAGCTGTTGCGTCCCCTCTTGGTTAGGGAGAAGTAGAGCATGGGGTGGGAGCAAGTCTGAAGTTTTAGCAAGGAAAAGGAGAGGCGGGTAATGCATTGGTGGCCTGTTTAGGTGAGTGTAACTGTGAAGCTAATTCTCTGAATCGATACCCTTGTTGAAGTGTTGCTGCAAAGGTGCCTGTATGCCACAGAGAAGAGGCATCTTGTATAGTTCTTAACTACCCCTTTTTCCTCTTTTTCTTACAGCTGTCTTGTGCTCTTGCTTCATGCTCCAAGACAGCCTGCAAGAGTCTTCCCATAGAAAATAATGTGGGAATTCAATTAATGAGTTCATTTTTTTTTTCACATTACTTGTGCCTTCAAATATCTGACCACATGAGACATTTCAATCTTTATTTAGACTGTATCTTTAGTCCCGTCCATACAATCTGAGTTAGACTGTATGGGAATAGCTGAGACAGCATGCAGGTTTTATTGTTTGCTTTTGTTCTGCTAAGCATGTTTTAGCTTCATCTGTTGACTTCATCTTCTGATATGTTTATGGCCTAGTCCCAGCTGTAGAAAAACAGTAGATAGACTACAAGATGAAAGGGATATAATGGTGTGGCTGATCTGTTTAATCCTTGATTCAGTCTTTCCTTCTGGGCTACATAAGGAACAACTAAAGAAAGTTTTCAGCAGCTCACTGTAGTCTGCTGCTGGAATAAGTAGGACAGGAGCTGGGATGAGACTTTGACCAGCTACCAGGCTCTTAAAGATTTATACCTCTGTAAAAGTTCCTTGTTCTTTTTCTCAGCTACATGTGTCTTTGCTGGGGAAAGGACTGTACTTAAATTTTTCTTTAGTTGCAATGGTAATTCATTGTCCTGGGAGCTTCAAACTGGCACCTCTATGAATCTACCCAGAGCCTAGCTTGTATGCATGCAGCTCAAGAAATCGTGCTATTCCCATGCACCATGTGTTCATAAGGTGTCTGCAAAATTACAATAGCAAGTGGAAATATCAAGAGTAGCTTCAAATCTGTTTTGAGAAGGGCTGAGCAATACAGCAACTTAAAGGCTGACAGCCATTAGTAACAAGCCAAGCGTGGTACAACTGCTGTTTGTCCTGATCTACCTGATCAACTGCAGGTGTTCAGAAAGGAATCCTGCTGTAGCCAAGGTGCAGTTAAGAGGTTTAGGTACTTGAAGAGTAGACTTAAACTTCTCCACCAACTTTTGTGTTGGAACATCCCTGCATCCCTGGCTCTTTAAAGATGTGAAAATGAAGGCCAGTTCAAAGCAGCTTTCAAAAGATGAGTCTTCATCTCTAGTGCAAGCAGACTTGGTCAAAGGTGTAGCAGTTGGCAGATTTGAGCTCAAACAAGCAAGCAGAAACAAACCTTTCATATGTATGAAATGCTAATGAACAGTCTGCTTCTTTTCAGTCATGCCCTGCTGCCATTGATGATGTCTTCAATTCAAAATTGAATGTGATTGGAGCAGTTGGCCTTGGCATTGCTGTAATAATGGTGAGTTTCCAGATGTAGAGGGTGGCTGTATGGCCAAGGGGTGCTTACAGCAAAAGTCTGAATAGTGCCTGGTATGGCAGTCTACGAGCCCATTCCACTAATGACAGGTACCAGCAGGATCAGGGTGTGTGCTGTGGGGCCCTGAGGCAGCGCAGAGGGTGGGGTGTCTTGGACCTCCCTGCTTCTGCTTTGGATTAGGATCTGCCGCCTTGTAGTTTTAGCAGTGGTGAAGTTGTATTGGTAGCGTGATATATAGGGTGAAGACGTATTGGTCATGTTGGCAGCCCACTTCTTAATCCTAATATCTCTTGGGGATCCTTACTTTTGTTTCCTTTATAAAAATTACAGACTGTGCTAGGGAACTGAAATAACAGTGCTAGTAAGAAAATTCACACTTTTTTGACTTCTCTGGTAGAAAGTATGACATGAATGCAAATATGCTGGGATGATCAAAGATTTATTAGGAGATATGGCAGTGGTTTATAGCTGATATGTTTTGAAGTATTGAGGGTAAAAGGGATTCATGAGAATGGGCTGAAATTTGGGGGTGGAGGGGAAGGGAGGGCAGGGACACAAACTGCAGAATAAAGCCTTAATGTGGCCTCTGGGCCAGGAGGAGCAGGTGTGCTTGTCCCCATGTTGATAGAATGTGCTTTGATCGTCCGATTTCTAACGCATTTGCTTTCTTTACAGATTTTCGGCATGATATTCAGTATGGTTCTCTGCTGTGCTATTCGCAAAAACAGAGAAATGGTCTAAGAATAAAACACCCAAGACTGCTGCACTATAAAATCTTTGTCATTAACTTTAGCATTCTGAAAGCGTTTCTAAAAAGTTATATATTTGTTACCTTTTTAATGCTTTATTAGCTACTGATGTAGGTTTGCTTTTTGTTATAGGTTAAAATGATAAAGGTATATCTGACTCAAGACAAATATTGTACATAAAATATCTGACTCTTGAAACTTATGTAATTTGGATGTAATTTATGTTGGAGACAATTTGATACTTAATAATAAAGAGTAAAATGTATTGTATCTTTGTTGGGGAGAGAAGATTTTACTATGCTTATTAATCTTGCTGTCTGATGCATAGCATGGAGTTCAACTTGCATAACATGTTAAGTGTTAAATCACTAGGGCTTTAGTATCAAGCAGGAAGTAACTCCTGTGCCAATGCCATATTTGAGGGGAATTCCAAGGAATGGAGAAGATGACTGCCAGAGCATGTTAGGGAAGGTATCGTCATTCCTCCTTTCCTTGGTGTGTGTGAACAAAAGCAGTTCTTAATTATATTCCTAAAATGTTACAGCAGTAACATTTTTACTGTTGTCTTCATACAGGGTGGCAAAGGATGATTGTCATGTGTGTGTGTGTATATATATACACACACACTGTGGACAGTGGTACTTTGATGCAAACAGGCTGGGCTCTACCCTGGAGCCAGCTGGGCTTTCTTATGTCAGCCTGTCTGCTGACATAACTCTCTCCCCTGGCATCTGACATGGCCTTGGTCCTTTGACATGGCAGATTTCCATAGTGTATGTTCAGGATTTTTTTCAGTGGCTGGCTCTGTGCTTTGTTTCTCCAAAGCCAGTTAAGTACAATCTCAAGGGCTTATGGCATGTGTGCCAAATCTCAGGTTTCCAAGTGGGGAAAAAAAACAAGTTGCGTGAGAAGTTACTGTACAGCTCTGCAGTTGCTGCTTGCAGCAGCTAGAGCTCTGGCTATCCTGTTTCAGTTTAAAAATGGATGTGGGAGGGAGCAGAGATACTAGTGTGGAACCCTTAGCCTAAAGAATTACCGATTTGTCCTGTACTTCTACTCTAAATGGCTTTTTAAAGTTGGGTTTTTTTCTCTAAAATATCTTCTGGTGGGGGCTGCCTATGGATTTGGATCCTTGCAGCAAGTTGATGTGCTATACCTGTATCTGGTGCTTCCCTACTGTAGTATGTCAGCTGTGTTCCTAGGAGCTTCTGGTCTTTGTCCTCTAGGTACTACAAATGTCTCTTAATAGTCCTTGCTTGTTCCCACCTTTCTCTTGCAAGGAGGTTGGTATTTATTATGAGAAATACCGGAATTGTTAGGGTCAGGCTCTGGCTGTAGCTCTGGACTGATGTATGAATGTATTGCCCACCTTCGTTACACCTTGTCCAAGGGGTTATGCAAACCATACAGCTCTCCTCTGTAATATGTTGCACTGTTCTGTGTTGATGGGGCCTTCTTAAAAAAAAAGTCTGGATTTCAAAAAAGGCAAATGGTAATGATGCTTTTGTGTGTTTTACAGAGACTGGAATGACTCCAGAAAAGAGTTGATCTAATTTTCCTTCTTGAATATATGAGAGACTGGAGGGGAAAAAAACTCTAATCTCTTATGGGAATTTGAGACCTACCATGTCCCTGAGCTCTTGCAGAACTGAGAAGGAGCATTTTTGTCAGCTGTGCAATTCTGGGCATGAGACTGAACTTGGCACCTGAAAGAGCTGGGGTGAATTGCTGTCAACCATAGTGAAAGTTTACTGCTGACTTCAACTGCCCTTGGTTTTATTGCTCCATGTTGGTGCAAGTGTTCAGGCTGCCAACATCCAACATGGTTGTAGTCCAACACTAGCATAGTTTGTCAATGTCCAAGAAAATGCAGCGGGTTGTAAGTAGGGTGATGAGAACTAAGCTGTAGGCTTGGCACCTCAGCTCATGAGATGGATTTGGGTGGCAGCTATTGGCATCCAGGTCAACTGAATATCCAGAAGACTTAAGTTTATACCTTCCACTGTTGCTGCCTTCTACAGAAGCTGGATGGGGGCTTCCTGTGAGGTAGTCCTTACCTTGCAATGCTGCTGCCTTAACCACAGTGTTTACTGCAGCCCTTCAAGCCTGAGATGCCTGCTCCCTTCCCCCATATTTTAAGTCCTACTACCTGGCCTTTAGCCCTTTTTGAACATCCTATGTATGTAGGTCAGTGTTTTCTGAGTAATCAACAGATGGGTAAGTTGTCTTTTATCACAGAAGAAAGAGCTACTGTTTATTACTTGAATATTACTTTCCTTTTAGCAGGAACATGAACTACAGCCGTAAAACCTGGTTGCAGTCATCCAAAGATCTGCAAGCTAGCCTGGAATGAATACTTCTCAGTAATGAATACTCATGAGCTGAATGATGAAAAGTGGTTGTTTTTTTTTTTTTTACTTTAAAAGTAGGAATTGCAACTGAATTTCCTGAAGACTTCAGTTCTAAGATGGCAATCCTTAAAATCTGTGTTTGTAGCACTGACTGCCCAAGCAGGGAGTGGGTTCCCATCTTCAGGTTAAGTCAGGATTGTCTCAAGGAAGCTGGAGTAGAATGTGACTTGAAGTAATATGTAGAGGGTCAGGTGAACAAAAGGGATAATAGATTTTTTTTTTCTGGGAAGCGGGAATGGAGGAGTTACAATACTGAATGGGAAACATTCTGTTTGTCTCACAGACCGAGATTTTTTCCATGCGTGTGCTGTGGCAGAAGTGACTCACACTGGTGTAATGCTTGTGAAGGGAGGGAGAGCAAAGTGAGTCAGGGCACGGCAAGGATCCCTGTTAGGAAGAAGTCTGTCCTGGTTCAGTGGGTCAGCAGAGAAGCAAGTACTGATGCTTGGAAAAAATTAGGAGTAGGAAAAAATTATCCTACAGGTGGGATGTAATGCCTATTGGGAGGAATAGATAAGGTGAAGGAAAACATAGAGAAGACTAAGAAGTATTTTACTCCTCTATGCCATCCTAGCTTCCCCATCAGTAAACAGAAAGGTGTAACTATGTTAAGACCTTAAAGCCTACCTGGAATGTGAGAAACCAGAAGGGAAAAGGGCTTAAGCAGCTTTGTTTCCAGATACAAGCAGATTTCATTTAACACAGGTGCTGCTAATCTTTTGCCCTAAATTTCTTAAGGTAGCTATGGTTTGTGGCCAAATGTGACAGTATGTATTGTATGCCTATGGGAATTGCTTGTAGATAGCAAAGAGCTGTGGGATCAGAGCAGTGCTGGCCTAGACGCTTGCTTGGATTGGGATAGTAAAAAGAGATAACTAGTAATGAGAATAAGTCCTATGTTAGGCACTAACATAAAACATTGCCTGCAATGCTGTTAAATGGATAACATTATGCAAAGTTTTCATGAGCTGTTGAAACACATGTGGCAAAGTAGCAGAGCACAGGTTGCTGCTGGGTTTTGGCTTGTATAGATGGGGAAGCATTGGTGGCCTCTGCACTGTATTGCTCTGCTGTCAGCTCTGCCCCTTGTCTGCTGCTGTGAGGAAAACAAGTGAAGATAAAGCCAAACCGCTAAAGGATATGGCTATTTATATGTTGTAAGCTAGCCAAGGGCAGTGGGGAAAAATAATGGAGCGCATGCAGAATATGGGAATTTCCACCAGGAAACAGTATATCTGCTGTTGCAAGCTTAAGAAAAAAATGTTTGACTAAGGGGCAAGGACTTTACAAAGTCCTGAGGAAGGCTGGATTTGGCAATCTAGCAGGTAATTATGCCAGAAGAAAGATCATCAGACTTACTTTAGAAAATCAGAGCTAGCCTGCCTCAGGAACAGAGAGAGTTTTAAGCTAGCTGCACTGTCAGCAATGTCAGAAGAAGGTGCACCAAGGCAGGGAGGGTCTGGTTTTCCACAGGGACAGGGTTTATTGCTGGAAAACAGTTTCATCTGTTACAGTGGAGCTGGGAAAGTCTACTGTGGTACAGCACATTGTCATTTTACAGGAATCCTAGCACACCAGCACCATAATTGAGTACAAGGAAAGAAATGACAGCAGGTCCATGAAATGTGGAAATGGTGTGGGATGTGGGAAGAATCTGGCAATAATGGAAAGAAAGGTGTAAGCCTAACACCTTTGGGGTGGGAGTAAATTCTACTTTAAAAATTTAAATCCATCATACCACATTCTAACTATGTTTCAGCAATTAATAGGCTTACTCATAAAGGGTGTAGAGAAGATGTATTTGCAGAAGGGGAGGATGTAGTTACCTGCAGGGTGACTTCAGAAGGAGCTCCTAAAGGAATTGCTCCAGTAGACAGAAAAGCCTGGATTTATTTTGACAGGCTATCCCAGTCAGGACTATACTTCACTCCCTCCACCCTTCAGGAGAAAAGAATATAAAGTGTTTGCAGACAGCTTTTAGGAGCCACCTGTATATCTCCACTATTCTTGGTTTTGTTTTTTTTTTTTTTTAGATGAATCTGAGTCCAACCAAACTTTGCAGGAGATAAGTTCAGAGAAATTGCTCTGGAGGAGAGGAAAAAAAAAAAGTGCTGGGGACTAAACTCCCAGTGATAAATGTGAGTCTGATACAGTTTCTATGGGGGATGTGCGGTGAAGTTCAAGCTGAGCCTTGCCCTGTTTTCTTACAAGCTCTGAAGGGAGGCACTTGCAAGCCTTAGCAGAGAGCTAAGGCAGCTCTCCAGCTGTAGGCAATGGTATGAGCAATGCAGGGGCTCTTTCTAAATACTGCAGTGCCTTTTTTCATCATGTTTTGGTTTTTTTTTCACTACCAGCCTGCTGCTGGCAACAGGCTGATAACATGGAGGCAGGTGAGGGTCTGAGCAGCCTGGGAAGACAGGGGTGTGCTGTGTAGAAGTGGAAGCAGTGTGAGGAGCCAGGTGCTTTGCTGTGGAGTAAAGTCGTCCCTGCAGCCACTGCTGCTGCCCAGGAGGGACACCCCATGAGCTGCTGTCATGGGTGAGCACTGCTGCTCCAACTAAGGAGCACAAGCACTAACTTAGCACAGCCCCAGCTGGGTTTTGTTTGGTTTCTATGTTTAGAGGGTGGTTTAAGCCCATGGCCACTGTATAATTATGATTATAAAATAGCCACCTCTTCATTTTCTGCCTGTTGGCAGCTCTGAGAAAATGACCTAATTTGAACTGCCAGCACTGAGAACCTTGAACCCTATCAAAAGTTACTTTTAAATGAACCTAGAACATCTAGACAGTTGGTAGCCTTTGCTGGCAATGATAAAAATAGGTTAGCGAGATTTTTTTTTTCCACTGCTGGACACAGGCTTCCACATGTGTGGCTCCTACAAAATGAATCCACAAGGCAGCCATTCATGGCATGTTGAATGCTTCTCTTTTCTAGCTGCCTATTTTGTGTTCAATAGATATTCAGGCTGCGGCCAAGAAGTGACCTTTTATGTCTTGTTCTTAATGCTGGCTTTTCGTCCCTAACTTGCCACACAGTGGACTACTGCACTTCTGCTCTGTCCTACCAGTGAAATTGTTCCCTTTGAAGCAGTAACATGGCAGGTACTGCTGGATAAAAGGAGTTTGCGTCTCAAGATGCTGCTCCCTGCCTCTGTATGAGGAAGGAATAGGGTGGAGGAGAGCCAGGGAAGTTGCACTGTAGGACAGGTTTTTCAGCTTCGCGCTGGCGCAGCCTGATGCAAGCTGCACCTTCAACTTACCCAGGCGCTGCCTCTGCTTGTGGAAAGATGGGAGAATACTTAGTAGCCCTTTCCAAACCTCAAGCTGAGGTGAGACTGTGGGTTTGTAATTAAAAGAATAGTTTTAAATATCCTTGATGCTCCTCTATTGTGGGGACTTCTTGGTCCTTCTCCTTGCCTCGGTACCCGAGTGCACGGTTAGACTCACAGCAGCGATGCAGGGCAGAGCAAGTTCCCAGGAGGGAGGTGGGCACCTCAATTTCAGGTTGCATCCCACCATCAGCACCACAACAGGGGCAGAGGAGAGACAGGGTCAGTTGTCAGAAGTCATGATTCAGGACTTTGTCTACTTCCAGCCTATTCATGGCACAGTGTAAATGCAGACAGATGTTAAGTGGCAGTGGGCGTTCAATAAAGTTACTGTTTTGCTCCTCCTTGTATGGGACTAGTTACTCCTTTGCAGTTCTCTATCACTTTATTCTGTGTGCAAGTGAAGACAGAAAAATCTTTATTACTCAGGCTATGCCAGTGGGCTCTGTCTCTGTTTTCAGATGGAGTCTGGCCCTGTGCTGTGCTGTGGGGTGGGTGGGTTGCTCTGCAGGACTGTGGCTGTCTTTGCCAGGTGTGTGGGGAGGGGGAGGAGAGAAGAGGCAAAGTCCATGTTAGCTGCTACTGTGTGCCTTTCCTTGGAACTGGCTTTATTTATAGACTGAATTTGCAAGAAACTTCATCTCAGAAGGGGGAATGGGGACCTATCTTATGTTCTGCCAACCACAGTGAGAAACCCAACAGCCATCATTGCATCTGGTTTAGATGAGGAACTACTTTATTTGCAGTGTGACTCTTAGGGACAACTGCTCAATATCAATCCCCTCTTGATATTTTTACAACATCAAGAGATACAGCCCCCAAGAACCTCTGCTCTTACAGGACTGTTGCTTTGTGGTATGGGAACATTGTGATTTGTAGACCTTCAACCATTAACATCACCATAACCACCACCTAAAGAAAACTATTTTCATTATGGTTTTACTTCTATTTTCCTTCTTTTTAAAGTTTTCCTAGAAGCTATGTAAGCATTCACATTTTACGTGTGGCACAGAAAGGGATTTTCCCCTCTTTCTTGTACAGTCTGTGGCTTTAGCCTTCATCCTCCACACAGAGTTTGCAAGGTGTGCACAACAAAAAATACTCTTGGAAAGAAATCCAAGGTGAGAAACATGATGTAAATGGATAGAAGACAGAAGACTGAGTCAAACTCCACCCTTCTGATCATGCAAGTCATGCTTTAATGGCAAATTAATGAATGAGGCCTTTCCCTGTAGAAGCAGAAAGGGTGCTACACTGCATGCTTTAATTTTTACACCAGAGGCTGTAAAAATCTCCAGGATATGAGGACAGTAAAGCTCAAAGAGAATTAGGATTGTAGGCTCACAGAATAGTTCAATATGAAAGGGACCTCAGGAGGTGCAACCTGCTGTTCAAAGCAGGGTCAGCCGTGAGGTCAGACTGGGTTACTCAGGGCTTCACCCAACCTGATCTTAAAAACCTCTAAGGACAGAAAAATGCACAGCCTCTTAGGGCAGCCTCGTTCACTGCCTGGCTGGTGTCCTGGAGAGAAAGTTTTTTCTTATGAGTTTGAACTTCTTTTGTTTCAACTTATGCCTGTTGTCTCACCATGCACCACAGGGAGGAGCCTGGCTCTGTCTCTGTGTTTTTGGTAACCTCACAGATATTGGAAGGCTGCCATTAGCCCCCTGCCCTCCTCCTGAATCTTCTCTTCTCCAAGTCAAACAGGCCCTGTAACTTCACCATCTTCTCACAGAGAGCATGCTTCATCCAGCATGCTGACCATGTTGGTTGTCTTCCACCGAGCTTGTTGTCAATGCCTTTCTGATAGTGAGGGGGCAAAACTGGACACAATGTTTTGGATGCAGCTCAGGATGCTGTTGGCCTTCGTTATTGCCAGGGCACACTCCCAGCTCATGTTCAGCTTGCTGTCTCCACAGCCCCCCCCCAAATTCCCCCCCCCCCCCCCCCCCCCCCCCAAGGGCCTTTTCAACAGAGCTTCTCCCCAGCCTGGCAGTCCCCAATCTGTACTGTCACCATGGGGTTATTTCTTCTCAGATGCAGGACTTTTTGCAATTATCCATGTTGAATTTCATAAGGTCTCTGTTGGCCCATTTCTCCAGCCTATCTGTCTCTCTGGACAACAGCCCTGACCTCAAGCATATTGACCAGTCCAAACGTGAGGAAAGTGGATTCCATCACCTCCTTGAGATTATTGACAATGTTGTTAAGCAGGACAGTTCCCTGCAGACACCGTCAGTGCCCCACTTGTTATTTGCTTCCTTTAAAATGAACATCTCTTTTTGCACACTTGGAAACTTGTCCTGTTTGTGGGCTACCCGAAGATCCATTTCTGACAGAAGCAAGTACGCTAAATATAGAGAAAACACCTCACCACCATTCTGGGAAAATCTTCAAGACGTCTTCCACATAAGGCAGTTACCTGAAAAAAGTCATCACAGCCATGGCTTTTGTTCTGCTGCTTTCTGGGAAGAGTCTGTCCCCTTTGGCTGTCGTCGGGCCACTCCAGCCCATTAGTAGCCAAGGTTAGACGAACTATACTGATGAAAAACAATAAGCAGTTTTGTTGGTACTTTATGGGTTGGCGAAGGCTAGTGTGTCCATGATCAAGGACTTTATCATGGAAAAAGAAACAAAACTGAAGGTGGAAATGGGGCAGAAAGCCGAGCGACGTGCTACTCAGTGAGTTGTTCCCGTCAAGGTCCCCTTGTCTTTGGTGGGACTGCTAATCTCATATGCCAAGGTCCACGAGAAAGAGTAAGCTTCTCCTCTTTGCTAAGGCTCCACCCTTGACTTGGCACTACAATTATTGAAAGCTAATTTTTTTGTTGCCATCAGTTCCCTTTCCTGAGCCTGTTGGCGTATCTCACAAGCTGCTTCCTCTGCTTTTCTGGCTATGTGGATGCAAGCAACCCAGAACAGCAAGCTGCTTGATTACTGCTGACGGCATCTTGTTACACCACGAGAGGAGCTCCCCTCCCTCTGGCTTGCTGGCAAAGGTCCCATCTTACTCATGGGGAAGATTTCTATTAAAATCTTCAGTTTTCCCTTCTATAAAAGAGTTTTGTTTTACAGTGCATGTCACATTTATCTGTAAAATTAGCCCTGCAGCTGGTACTAGCTATTCCTCCACGCTTTTTTGTGATCGGACCCTGTTATCAGTGCCTTATCATTGCCAGAGTTCAAGTGTCTGGGCTAAAAGTTTCTGTGCTGCTTGCCTCAAGCTGAATGGGCTTTTTAGTATGTACTGAAGCATCAGCAAAGAGAGGTCAGTTATCTCCAACAATGAGCTTAGAGGAAAAAATGTTGTTTTGCCAATGTTTAAAAAAAAAAAATCTAGCAACCATTTAACTGAAGTACAGCCTCTGTTTTGGAGGCACTGCCTGAGAGCTGTGGACAGCTTCTGCTTTTTCTTAGAGATGTGCCTATGGCTTTTTAGAAAGGAAAAGAGCACTGAAGTGTAAGCTTCTGGGAGAGACCTTCATCTGTATAGTCCTGCTAGACCTGGAGCTGAAGCCACCAAAGGACTTGGGCACCTAAGCATGTCCCTGGGACTAACAATGCAAAGCTTAAAAGCTTCACCTACACTTAGCCCCACATGCACCTAAAATCTGTAGCTGATAATCATCATCAGGCTTTTCCTGGGAACAAGAGCTGTGCCTTAATGCAAACCAAATTTTCTCAGCCTGGTCAGAGCTGAGTTGGGTGGCTCTTGCCTTGGGCTCTCCCCAGGAGGAGATGGCCTCACCTGACTCCCTGGGAAGGTCTCTCCTGTGTGGGAAGGTCTCTCCTAGATGCTTACAGACATCTGTGGCTTACCTGGGGGACAGGACATGGTGTAAATACTCCAGAGGCAAATTTTCTCAAGGACACGGCAGGAGGAAGGGCCCTTTTATACAACAGACTCTCCCAGGAGCCCCTTCTCTGCCCAGGGAATGCAACCCCTTTTCCTCCATGCCCCTCTCTCAAGATGAGTGCGCAAACTCCTAACCCATGTGCCACCAGTTGTGCGCTGGGTGGCGGAGACCAGGCTTTCTCAGCCCTCTTGAGGCTCAGGTTCACCCAGGCTGATGGCACACCTCTGCCATCAGCTTTGTGCAGGGGGAACACATACTCTTCTGGAGGGAAGCACTGATGAGCTAAAACCTGACACCATCAGACCTGGTGTGGACCAACTGTACGCTGCCACAAAGCAGCCAGGCTACTGAAACGTGTCCTCAGGTACCAGTCTTTCAGGCACGTCTGCAAATAGCCCTCTGCTCTGGTTTGCTGCCTCTGGTGGGACAACACCCTGCAAATTTGCTGGTTTCATTCAGTTCACCTAGTCTTTTCCCCTGCCACCCCCAGGCTTCGCAATGAAACACAAACAGAATGCATCTAGCAAGATTTAAAGCAAGGCTTATCCTTAGGGGGAGTGTGGGAACACAAGGTTGCAAGTGAAGAAAACATAAAAGGCAATCCTGGTCAGTGGTTAACCTGCCTTAACCTCCCCCGCTCCCAGCCTCTCCTGACTGGGAGTCACCCAGTGCCCAGGCACTGCCCTAACCCAGGGTGCCTCGCTCCCTGGGTCTTTCAGAGCTAGGGCCATCAAGGGAGACAGGCTTTTTGGATCCTTACTGGTATCCCAAGTGCCCAGTTCTTCATTTCAGGAGGTGTATCATCTGCTGTGTAAAACCTATTGATCTGGTTTCGGGTGCCCTGGTAGGCAGCCTTGAAGTTTTATCTCTAGTCAGCCTTCTTGGTTAACTGGTTCATGTTAATTCTCTTAGCTTAATACTCCACAGCCGATTTCATAGGACCATGCTGTAAAACTTGCTGTCTTAGGTGTGTTGCCAAGCTCCTGTAGAAACTGCATATGACACAACAGTGAAACGTGCCAGCTGATGCAGAAATATCTTGCTGTGCTGCAGCTATGAGAGCAGGTTTTCTCATACCCACGCCTTCATTGCTGTCCTGGTGTTGCAATATGCAGGACAGCTTGATGCCCGGCGAGACGCATGACTTTTTTGCAGCTCAGTGGCTGTGGCATTTCTTGGAGCCGGGAGAAGAGAGAGAGTAGTTCCAAGAGCATTCGTGCATTTTACACAGTGACTTCTTTTAGAAGGAAATACTTAGCACAGCCGGGCCTCTGCATCCCCAGGATGGTACAGGGAGGGTTATGCTCCTCCCTTGGAGACCTTTTTGATTTTCCTTGTTTTGTTTTAACAGAAAAATGAAAAATCCCAGAGTAGCCAGCAACCTCTTTCTTTGTGCCAGTCCTCAAAGATACCAGGCAGCAACAGAGCTGGAGGCACTTCTCCAAAATCCTGGGGGAGGGCCCTAGCCACTGTAACCCTAAGTGGATAAGTAGGGACCGAGGGCACCACATTCTCCTTCCACCCTCACTCCCCTTTCTGGCCTCATTTTAAAATAAAGCAATAAACCATTCCCTGTATTTGCTAGAACCAGCATGGATAGCTTCCCCCAGGTGTCCTGTGCTGTGACCTGGAGCAGGATGATGGCAGCACAGAGAACAAGGTGAGACTTGCATCGGGGTGTCATGGTTTAACCCCAGCTGGAAACTAAGCCCCACACAGCCGCTCACTCACTCCCCCACAATGGGATGGGGGAGAGAATTGGAAGAGTAAAAGTGAGAAAACTTGTGGGTTGAGGTAAAGACAGTTTAATAGATAAAGCGAAAGCCGCGCACACAAGCAAAGCAAAACAAGGAATTCATTCACTGCTTCCCATGGGCAGGCAGGTGTTCAGCCATCCCCAGGAAAGCAGGGCTCCATCATGCATAATGGTTACTTGGGAAGACAAACGCCATTACTCCGAATGTCCCCCCCCTTCCTTCTTCTTCCCCCACCTTTGTATGCTGAGCATGACATCATAAGGTATGGAATAGCCCCTTGGCCAGTCTGGGTCAGCTGTGCTCCCTCCCAGCTTCTTGTGCACCTGGCAGAGCATGGGAAGCTGAGAAGTCCTTGACTAGTGTAAACTCTACTCAGCAAGAACCAAAACATCAGGTGTTATCAACATTATTCTCATCCTAAAACTAAACCACAGCACTATAGCAGCTACTAGGAAGAAGATTAACTCTATCCCAGCTGAAACCAGGACACAGGAGAAAAAAAGCTGAACAGAGGAGCTGAGAAAGTAAGGGAACGGAGAAAAACTAGGGTTGGAGGAAATGGTCAGCACTAGAAACAGAGTGGGCAAGGCAAATGCAGAGCATAGGTATAAAGATAAGTGAGAACAAGTTGTGGGGAATGACAGGAACAGGCAACATCTGGGAGACAATGTAATGGCCTGGGTATACAGATCAGACTAAAGGATATAAAGGGCTCTTCTAGCTTGAAATGCTGGCACTACAAAAGGGTCTATCAGCTGGGTCTTCAGCTCAAAGGATGAAATCAAAGACTCCAACCTTCTGATGATCATTATGTGGCAGCATGACCCCGCACCATGAACTGTAGCTTTTGCTGTTTATTTAACAACAACAACAAAAAAGAACAACCAAGAGTAGAGAATAAATGACATTAAGACTGCAATCTCGGGTGATGCTGGTATGAAGAGCATGGAGGAAACCTCTAATTCATGTGCGCATGCATTGCAATATAGCTCTGCAAGATCTGTGCTTCCCTTTTGGCAGGAGTGTGGAGGCTCTAATGAACAAATCGAAGAGGCCAAGGAAGAGGAAGAATGGTCTTGTGATGAAGATACATTGATGTTGTCCTGCTTCAGGCCCAAAGTGATGGGGGGGGGGCAAGTCACACAGTTGGGCTCTTTCTGTATTCCTCATTTTCTGAGTTTGCTAGGTAAAGTACTTTTAGTTTTGCTGGGGTGCTGCGCCCACACGGCAACAGCTGAAGTCTGCAAGAGCCATGGACAACAAACCATTGCACCTCCTGAAGAATTATGCCTCTATTGTGTCAGTCCATTGCCAGTACCTACTTCTGAACTTTTGTTCAGTCCATTGCCAGTACCTACTTCTGAACAGTTTGTGCCTGAGCTCCCAAGCTGGAAAGCGAGGATGTAGAAGAGATTTGTAATAATGCCTCCTATTCCTGCAGGGTGTTATGTGAATACTTTCATGTTTGTGCGACACTGACAAACAATACTGATGAACATCATCAAAATGCCACATGGAAATTATTAACTATTCAGTGAGGAATTAAGATTACATGAAGGAAACATGGCCTCAGTCACACACTGGCTGAAAAGACTAAAAAAATCCTAATTACTACCTGCCTACCCACTGGCTGAGACAGAGGTGCTGAGCTAAAAATAGTCTTTAATTACAAGATCACGTATGCATAGGCACAAAAGAGCCTGAATAAAAGTTGCATCTTTATAGCAACATTTCCCAATTTTTTAATGCTCAGCTCTATTAACTGAAATAATTTTCTGCATTTTTTTTGAGGTGAAACATTTATGCTCTTTAAAATGCTGTTCTACCCTCTAAAAAGTGACTACAGCCGTGTTACTGCGGCCTGTTACTGGCTGCACATCAGCTATGCTCTGTGTGGTCTCTAAGTTGGGTTTTGTTTTCTGCCTGACAGCTCTGTTTCAAGCAGGAAATTTTCTATTTTGTACGCAATTGCCAGTAAAAAAGTCCTAGAGAATTCCACGCGTGCCTCTGCACCCTCTCCAGATAGCAGCTCCTTTTCATGTTAGTGAAACTATGTCGTGGCTAATTTTGTGCAAATACCTTTGAGGGCAAAAGGTGCTCCTGAACCAGGAACTTAATTTAGCTGATTATGTGTGGGCTCAGAGTGCCTCGCTCATTTTCCCCTGGCTAGGTTGGGTTTTGCAGATCCAATAAGTTAAACAGAAGCAATTCTTATGTTAGTATTTTATTTGGCAGCATCACATTTATGCAGTCACTTTTCAGAGCAGAACAGGGAGTTCCCTCTCCTCCTCTTCCTTTTTTTTAATTTTAATTTTTTCTGTGCTTACAGTCCCTCAGCCTGGGTGGGACGGAGGGAGGGCGTTGGTCTAGACTGTGACCAGGACACTTATTTACCAAGAGCTTTGCCGGCGGGAGGAGTCTGCCCACCAGACTGGAACCTGCTCAGGCTCCAGAGCAAATGCTCCTAAAAACAGCTTTCACTAAAGCCAACCCTGCTGAATAGGCCATCGCCAAAATCAGCAAAAGGATGCCTTAAAACCCCATAAGACTAGGTGACCTTCCTCCGGGCTGGAGGGAGGCAACTCTCTCCTCCTGGTTTTGCAGATGTGATCACCTTCCCCTCAATATGTCAGCAATACTGCTGGAGACCCTCCACTTTAAAATAGCCAAGCATCCTCTAGGAGACGAATGATGTTGCTGTATCTCCCGTGGAGTCTGCACCCACACCTCCAGGCTGCGTGCCCCGTCCACCCAACCAGGCTGGCTCAGGCTTGGGGCAAAAACTATTTCATTTCACAATGAATTAAGTCAGAGAGGAATTAAGCCTGTTTCTCATTGCACTCCTAATTTCTAGCCACCTTGACCAGACAACTCCCGAGATGGGTCGCAGCGGGGCTGGCACAGCAGGCGCTGACAGCCCTAGGGCAACCCCAGGGGTTCCCACCAGGCTTTCCCCCTGCTGCGTGTTGGACCAGGCCACTCTGTCTCCCCTCCCGCTGACCACTCGTGCCTCCTCCGTGTCTCTTCCCACTTCACCCTCTCTTTTCCACCTTTATTCAGTCGTTTCGTAGCCATGGTAAAGAAGGCTGCGTATTCCTGCAAGCATTACTCACTCTGCCCCCACACAGAGGCTTTCCCGTGGGAGCAGCCTCCCTATAGAGAGGCAGGGAGATGGGGATTCCCTTTCCATTTCCTCTCTTTGTGTAGGCAAAATTCAAAACAGTGTTTTAAATCAGTGGAATGACTCAGTAAAGCACCTCTAGCAGGGTGGGGAGGCTAGTTTGGGGAAAAAAAAAAGGGGGGAAGGAAAAAAAGGCAATGACTTTTGCTTTATGATACATTGGCTGCTATTCAGTCATCTGTATACAAAGGGCTTTTCTTCCTGAGCCATTAACTAAATGGATCAGCAGAGAGCATGCCTCCAGATGTGATGGTCGGTGTTTCTCTGGAGTCACATCTCGCCTGTACTGCGGGGCTGGGAGGGCATGTATTCCCCTGGCACTGCCGGAATATTACACAAACAGGAAGGTGCTTTTCAAAATGGAAGGTTGCTGTAAAAATAAACCATGACTCTTCTGCAGAGAACAGCAAACAAATTATGGGAACTATATTATGGGACAGCTTTTGTTGTTGCAAACAGAGTGAGTGTAAACAACCCAGCCAGCAAAACAGGCTGCCACCGTGTGTGGGATGGCGGGTAGCAGCAGCCTGCAGCTTCCCCGCACGCCAGCTCACGTTCGCGCAGCCCCAAAGCTGCGGCAGCGGCTGTGCGAGCTGTCGGCTTTCACAGAGTATTCGTGCTGTAGTGATGAGGGGACATCGGCCCTGGCAGGTGGAGCTGGCGGGTGCTGGGGCGCAGCTCCTCGCAACAGCCTAGCGAGTTCCCCGGAGACCTGTGCCAGCCACCCCACCACTGGAGCACTGAGCCTGGAATTGGGATGGGGACCCCCTCTCAACAAGGGTCTCAGAGTAACCTTTATTTTGGTCCCTTCTTCCCTGACAGTGGCTCAAGTTAAACCAGTGCCCAGAAGCCGTCGGCTTACAAGAAGGGCTCCCATGGCACCAGTATGGTTTCAGGCAGACCAAAGCGCTCCTCAGCGAAATGCGAAGATGAGCTCAGAGGATGGGTGTCTAATACCTCAGCGTGCCGATCCCAGCATGAAAATCCAAAAGAGAGATTAAAAGCAGTGGCTGGAAGCCTCCTGCCCTGCACCTGCCCTTCTGTCGATGCAGGTTGCTGTGGGGCTGCCGGGTAGCCCAAAGCCCACGTTTGCTCGTGGAATGAAAGCTGCAGCAGGGGCACGGCCAGAGAAGCTAGGCAGCAGCGGTGCTGGCAGCAGGGATGCTGCATGGACACAAACACGTTTATAACAAAACAGTTGTCTGCAGGGTCAGGATTCCCATCACCGCCGGAACATAGTCACGCAACATGCCTTTTGGCATCTGTTTCTCCTCCCCCTCTTTCTTACTATTCTCTCCCCTTGGCGCTCTCTTTTTTCTCTGACCTTCTCCCACCAATGTTTCTGCACTCCTCAGAGATTACGGGAGCTCAAAACAAGAGGCTCTCGCCACCCTTGATCACCACGTATCACAGCATTTTGATTTCACGACATTTGGAGCCGCGTGTGGTGAAAGGGCCTGGGCCCCGACGGAGGGTGCGGAGCCTGTGCCCGAGCCCCCGCGCAGGCAGGTGGACGCCTGCGGTAAGACGCAGGGCTGCCTGGCCCGCGGGGGTGCATCAGGGCACAACCTGCTGCCGCTTCTTGACATGGCATGCCCAGAGGAAGGTGGGGGAAAATAAAAAAATAAAGATAAAATTAAAAAAAAAAAAAAAAGAAAATAAAAAAGAAAACCCCACCTTCCCCAAGAGGCTGGGTTGAGGAGACGTGGCCGTGTGATTTCCCTGTTAAAAGTAAGGAGGAAACCACCTTCCCACAGAAGAAAGGGATACCATACCAGTTCCCCTCCACAAAAACTATGTGGAGGCTTCTGCCTCAGCCTCTCTCTTGCAGCAGGGAGCACTGGAGGAGCTGGGGTCCCTCTCTGCCCCAGGACCAGAAGGCGAGGTGAACCCGAGAGGTACACTTTGCAGGTAAAACGTTCTGCAGCTTTCTCTCTCACTCACATTTTGCTCAAAATTCCTGAAAAGAAACCAAAGAAGGAACTTCACTCCATTGTTCTAGAGCCTGTAAAAATACATATAGTAAGCACAGAGGGTAGAAGAAGTGTCCCAAGAGGGTGGCACATATGCCTGTATATAACTGGAACCTTTAAGCTCCTGGCTATTTACAGCTACCTTGGTGTAAAATCAAACACTTTTCCACAGTTCATTTCTCCAGCAACAACCCTTAGCAGGCTGCTATCACAACGCTGTTCTCTGTGAAGCTGTTGGCTTGACGTTCAAGATTTACCACCCCTTGTCTGATGGGATCATGCAGATGTGGGCCTGTGGGACACATAAGAAGACTAAGCAGCGCGTCCCGGAGAACCCCAGTGTTGGTTTTGATGACTTATGCTGTGCATCTTATGCTGTGCAGTCTCATCTGGCAGAGTTATTATCAGTTCTGAAGGTATAATTATCATAAAGCTAAATGAGGTATCGCAGGTGTTTCCATGCTTGTCAGCATTTAGCTATGAAGACGCATGGCACTGTCAGATAATGCATTTGGGTTTGGGTTTGGTTTTTTTTTAATGTATTGTTTTTGTGCTTAGCAGAGCTATGTGAAGAAAAATCAATATTTACCATTCAGCAATAGATTATTTTCTCATGCTATTTGTAGCAATCTTTCTAATAAGCAATGCAAAAAATACCTTGGGAATTTCAACTGCTAAACTGAATATATGTTGATACTTCCTAATGTATCCTGCTTTACAGAAACTAAGAAGCCTGTAGGAAAAGATTTCTCTTTTGACTAAAACGGAAGAGTTAGTTCATGAGGTTTTATGTGCTCTCACCACATTAGACAGGACTCGTTTGTAGAAAATAAGGTCTACTTGCTGGCTGAGGCACAGAGGAAAAGGTTAATATACCAAATTTACCTGTTTATACATCAGCTATTTAGAAGTAGCAGAAGGTTAACAATTTAATTATGTTAAAATATGCAATATACAGGATAGAGATGCATATGTGAGTGCGTGCATGTCATGCTCTGGGTAACTGGACAAAACCTTACAGTCGCTTTCCTTCTGTGGAAACATGCTTGCGACAATATTCTTGCTCTCCTTTCCAGTCTTACAATAATGGTACTGAACTAGTCCAATAGAAATACACACATCCACAATTTGGCTTTCCACCTCGTAAAACCTCTTCATTAATTTGGAAAAAAACCACAGTAATACTTGATTACACACACGGCTATACCCATTTGCACCAAATCTGACTTGCTTCAAAATTCTGACTACTTGGCTTGGAGCTTCCAGTTAAAATTACAAAACAGGCACAAAACAGTCATAGAATCATAGAATCATTTAGGTTGGAAAAGGCCTTTAAGATCATCAAGCCCAACTGTCAACCTAGCACTGCCAAGTCGACCACTAAACCATGTCCCTAAGCACCACGTCTACCCGTCTTTTAAATACCTCCAGGAATGGGGACTCAACCACTTCCCTGGGCAGCCTGTTCCAATGCTTGACCACCCTCCGGGTGAAGAAGTTTTTCCTAATATCCCACCTAAACCTCCCCTGGTGCAGCTTGAGGCTGTTTCCTCTTGCCCTATCGCTTGTTACTGGAGAGAAGAGACTGACCCCCACCTTGCTACAACCTCCTTTCAGGGAGTTGTAGAGAGCAATAAGGTCTCCCCTCAGCCTCCTCTTCTCCAGACTAAACAACCCCAGTTCTCTCAGGTGCTCCTCATAGGACTTGTGCTCTAGACCCTTCACCAACTTTGTTGCCCTCCTCTGGACACGCTCCAGCACCTCGATGTCCTTCTTGTAGTAGGGAGCCCAAAACTGAACACAGTACTCGAGGTGCGGCCTCACCAGTGCCAAGCACAGGGGCACTATCACCTCCCTGGTCCTGCTGGCCACACTATTCCTGATACAAGCCAGGATGCCATTGGCCTTCTTGGCCACCTGGGCACACTGCTGGCTCATGTTCAGGCGGCTGTCGACCACCACCCCCAGGTCCTTTTCTGCCAGGCAGCTCTCCAGCCACTCCTCCCCCAGCCTGTAGCATTGCCTGGGGTTGTTGTGACCCAAGGGCAGGACCCAGCACTGAGCCTTGTTGAACCTCATACAGTTCTTCACTTCCAAAGAGGAGATGCCACAGTCACAAAGCCATGGCATTTTGAATGTTGATCCTGCCACCCTAACACAGTGAGCCTTCTTGAGACTTAACATGCAACGGAAATACCTATTAAAAGCACACAGGGGCCTAAACCCAAAGTGTCTGTGCAACACATACCTCATTTTAGTAACAGTAAGTTGCAGCAGGGAATATAGCACAAGGAGACTAAGGAGTGATGAGATTCCAAGATATTGGTGCAGGGTGCATTGCAGGTATAATAGACAGGCTGACAGAAATATCTAAGACCCTTCACCTTGGTGGGTGGCCTGGCACATGGCCAAGGGCTGTCGCTGCTTCTGCCAGTGGCAACACCGGGCAAAAGAAAAGTCTGCATACGTGTGAAGTGGATTAGCCTTAGTTTAGCTCCAGTGAAGTCACTGGAACCACAGACGGGATGAATCTGGCCATCTGTGTACTCTCAAGTACCCACCCTTTCCTCCAGCCATTAACAGTGATACGAAAGACATCTCAGTTCAAAACTTCAATCCCACTTGAACCTGGGAAATTTAAGGTACAAGCATGGAAATGAATCAAACCATTCCTGGAGAAGCCTACATTTTATCCAAAAGCTTGAACACCGAAGATTTTTCATTTCAAAAATTTGACTGGGCTCATTCAATCCCCAAACTTTTTGAGATTGTATCACATAGTACTTAGTGATCCTGAGTGTCCAAATGACATTCTTATGGGAAATGTCATGGGCAGAATATGCAAGCTGGCTGCATGACTGTGCCACCAAACAGCATCCAAAAGGCGTATTTCTGAAAATAAAAGTCTCTCAAAAACCACCCTAAATTATTTTTTTCCTTTCTGTAAGAGAAGGGACAGGTAGGGGCAGACAGGCTGGCATCCTGTTGTTTTTGTCCTCTTCATCTCCTGGAAGGGTTGTTTTTGGATCCAAGCAAGATACGTAGCCAGCCCTAGCTATGAAGAATTCTGCCGTCATCACCAGTAACAGTTTTCAGAGCGCACTTGTAATTGCAATGAAAACTCCTATTCACAGCTCTTGGAAATATTGGTTTAGGCTGTTCAGCTGTGGATGAGTCAAACAAGTGTGCACTAATGCACATTCCCCACCAGTTCTCAGCCTGTTACAGACAATAAGAAACTTTTCCTCTAGGAAATGAAAATTCCAGAATCTCTACACAGATCTGTAGATTCAGGACATAAATCTGTCCCTGACTATACCACTTAGTCTTCAGCTGTCTACACACACTGCCAGACATAAACCAGCGTTTTACAAGACACAGGAGAAGAAAAAGGAGAGGAGCAGCAGCATTCAACTCCTGCCAGACACTCTATGAACAGACTATGGAGAAACTGAAACAAAAGACCTGATAACACTTAATTTCACGAGGTACAAGAGGGGCACTCAGATCACTGTAAATATAAAAATTACTCAAGCCTTGCCTGTGTCCAAAAGGCAGCGGCAAGACTCAGGGTGAAATACAGGAATATCAAATATCAGTATCTAAGGAAATGCACCTCCAGCTTCCTACAACACAAGGGTCTTCCCTCACAAGGACACAGCGAGAGCCTGACATACGTTTTAGCCACTCATATTATATATCCTACGCATTCAGGTGGTTAAAGCTCATTTGAGAGCCAGGGTTCCTAGGGGCTGCAGCCATTTGTTTATGTACCAGAGTAAACAATCTCTTCACCTGAGCCCTCTGCTGTTGCTGCTGACGACTGATTTCAGAGACCTGTTTTATCCGTTTCCTAGGCTGACAGTCTCAGGTAAAGCAGAAGTCGAGACTATCAAGCCAAGATCGTTTGCCCTACTAAACTACTGCTAACATTGCAGTGTGATATTCAGTAAGATTTGAGGAATGCGAGAGAAAAGCCACAGTTACGAAACATCCCATCAGATTAACCCGCAACACATCCTAACAGGATGCAGACGTAAATGCAAGGCATACATACCCACGTAAACCGTCCACAGCTCCTGTTCACCAATAGAGACAGTAGAGAGCTTAACCCCTCTTGAAATAACTGAGCCACCTCAGCAATAAACTGTTGGGTCAGTCCCAGAAATGATGACCAAGTATCTCAAGAAAGTGGTACCCTCCAAATATTTAAGTTATCAACTAATTCATAAGAAATTTTGAGCAATCCAGTCCTCAGGCATGCAAACCCATCTACAATTCAAACAGGATGCTAAACCAATTAATAAGCAACAGAGATCTGATTACACTGCTGGCATTTATAGTTACAGTTTTGCTGCCAGTTATTGTTACAGTTTTATATTGAAAATGACAAAAAAAAAAAAAAAGTAATTCAAGGCTAGCAAACACCACGGACTTCCCATGACACTTCTTGCACTATCTGAGTCCCTAAAATCAGGTGTAGTTGCTGGAATTCCTCCCCCTGTTTTGCATACATCTTAACCCTTCCTGGGCTCTCTTCCCACATATTCCAGGATACCAGCCATTCCTTCTGACTCTTGCATGATCTGGAATTTCCAGCTACCCATGGGACTCCAGTGCCTCTATCAGCTCTTTCCTGTCTGTGAGCTCCTCAAGATCAGAATTCATTAAGAAGAATAGAGTCAGGAGATTTGCAAAAAACACAGACCAGAAGCTTTTATTGATGGAAATTTCCCTGCTTCTTTCTTCAGCAGGAAAATAATCATGGCAACAAGAAAAAAAATACAACCCAAAAAAGGAAACAAAAAAGTCCTTCTGTTGCAAATATTATTATTCTCGTTTCTCTTTTTCTCTGTTCTTATTTTGCAGAGCTTAAAATGGTGACGTTTCCTCTTCCTTTGTTTTTTTTTTTTTCTCAGAGTGCAGCATCAGTCATGAGTTTCTTCTTTAATATCTGAAGAAAAAACAGATTCGTAAGAAAATGTGATCTCACATGACACAGAATAACATGAATTTTTTCAAATGTTTTATATTTCAAAATTAGACACACACATCCAAACAATATTTAAGGCACAGGACACCATTCAGCAAATCTAGAGTAAGGTAATTTTGTTTCCAAAATAAAAGTCTGAAAATGGAAATCCAAACAGAAAGCTCTCCCTTCCCCTTCCCCTCTTCTTGCTCAAGAAGTTCTGCTTTGAAGAGAGGTGTGTATGCCTCTGGAAATCTTAGAAGTAGTAAGTCCTGTGTAGCCATTCAGCTCACAACAGACTGTGACTGACAGAGGACAAAACTTTGCCATCTATTTTACTGACCCATAAGTCCCCATTTCTAAAAATAGATGAATCTAAGAATTAGATATAGCATAATGGGACCCGTCTTGGACAGCAACCCCGGAAAAAAAAGTTCATGCCACAGTTTTGATCCTGCATTCAGAGGAGCTACTGCTGTCTTGGAACTCCTGCATTATTCTCCCCTTCTCAACAAAAATAAATCAGCTGGCCTTTCAGTTACCAACAATAGTCTCTCCTTTTTTGCTGCTACTCTCGACTTCTTCTCTTTCAGCAAGCGATATCAACTCTGGCTCTCTTTGGTGGTTCTGGTATGAACTCTGGTCTTGTGGTGTGACTCCCTTTTGTTTTCCAGTATGCGGCATGGATCCCAGTGTTGTTCCATTGGGCACTTGAAGAAAATACGGAGAGGAGGGCAGGCAAGGTGGCTGAGTGTAGGAAATCTGCTCTGTGAAGTACTGTCCTCCTGCTGTGCTGGAAAATGGCATTCGTGAGCACAACTGATTTGAGAACGGAGCTCCCTGCATGTAGAAATCATTCCAGGGGACAGCTTGATAGGCAGTGATGCCTGCTGAGGAAAAAGCAAGCAAGAAAGGACAGAACAATGAAAATAAAGGAAGGAGGATTAAAACCATGTATATGTAAAAATGTGCATGGTATGCTTAAGAGAGCAAGCTCGGTGCAAATACAGTATTACAGTTATGCCTTAATGGTTACTGCAATAGAGCAGACATCATACACATATGAAGGTGAACTTTGTTGTTTACATTGCAGTGTATTTATCCAGAGCAGAGTTATTCGGAGGAAAAACTTAAGAAGTTCATAGCATTGTTATAATCTAAAAACCATGATGTCACTTCAGCATAGATCCTGAGCATATGTAATGATATTAGAGACACTCCCCCCCCGCCCCAATTTGTTTTCCTCCACTCATATTTTCCAAGTTAGCTCTGCAAAGCATAAGCTGGGTGCTTAACCTTCATGTCCATTTATTAAAGCTGCAACCCAGGAAGCAGGAATGTTTTTTAATTAATATCTGTAATTCAACTGAACTGCTCACTTGCTTACATGCTGAAGTAAGAATTCTGGGTGTGTCTACACTGACAGAACATTTCCCTGCCCACTGCACTTCTGGAAGCCCAGGCCCTGGTCGTCCACACTGCGTAACAGCCATGGGAAATCTTCCTTGAACACAAGTACGGAATAAGAGACCATAAACTCTGCCTCTGTTCCTTCAACAATCCTCCAACTTCATCAGTCCTAACAAGGCTTGCACCTTTACACATCCCTTTATGTTCGCACGACACGCCCCAAGGCATGCAACACACACTTCTGGCATCACACTATAAAAAAATTAATTTGGTGCGCCAGGACACAGCCTTCTCGTTACTTCTGGCACTTCAAACTAAAAAACCACAGAAAATAATAATTACGCGTTACAACCAGAGAGGAGAACCAGGCCAAGCATGCTAGATAGCATGGGTGCTGCCAACCTGTTCTGGAGAATGTTAGGCCATGAACAGGGTGAACATGAGCCAGCTTGCACCCATCAGCCTGTGAGTCAGACTTCTCTCCCTGACAAGGTCCACAAAAACGGTACAAAAACAGGAGCAGCATCTGTGGTCTGAAAACTCTATTCTCTTATGCGATAAGAACAGAGATGTATTTTTTGGACTGTGAGCTTAATTCAATAAACCTGACAGTCCAAAGAAATAAACTGCAATAGCTTATCTTTTGATTGTACTTGGGCTTAAACAACTTCAAAATACAAATCCCTGACACAAAACAAGGAGACCAACAATGCCATTTTCACCTAGTTACTTTTTAGAAAACTATGCTGAAGTGCTTTGATCTAAGTGGTGTTGCAAATTCATGTCACAGGAAGAAAAAGAAAGAAGCTATATCCATACTCTGTTTCAGAAATTTACCCGAGTTTCCACTTGGCTGCTGTAACAAGAGCTGTCCCCCCATGTGGTTTTGTACATAGCCTTGTGTGGCTCCTGCTGCCCCATAGCTTACGGCTCCACTGTTACCAGGCAAGGTGAGGAAAGCTGTATGGGACTCAGTGGGTGGTGTAGGAGTGAGGCGGACACTGGAGAGCCCATTGCTGGCCAGTTGACCTGGCAGATGGTGGAACTGGGAGAGCTGGTGCTGCTGGGGATACTGGGGCAGCTGGTAAATTCCACCCTGGCTGCTGTACTGACAGTACGTGGTCTCTAGGTTGCCTGCTGACTCCAGCTGCTCGGGGTAATTGCAGGAAACCGGTGGACTCAAACTGCAGAGAGCAAGGAGAGAGGCAATTCAGAGATTAAAGTAGGGTCAACAGCTACAGCAACCTGTACAATAAACAATTGTTATATCTTCCCCTTGACAGCCGCTCCAAACCTGATCTGACTCCACCCCTTCCTCCCAAATGCAAGGCACAGGACAAGAGCAACAGAAACCACTTGAGCCAAGTGGTTTCACAGCAGGTTTCTTTAACAATGCGCACTAGTGGGGATCACCTTCCCTTCAGTTCTTCCCACTCCCCAAAGCACGCCCCAAAGCACACCCACCCTCTCTCAAGGATTCCTCTTCACTGTGCTTCTGCACCCCGCTTTCACTTGACAGGCACGCAGTTCTTGAAAGCACTCTGATTAAAGGTATCACTTTTCTGATAGCAGGTGCCCCGTCCTTCTACGCACATTAGACGCTCTTTCACACTCCATTTAAAGGACATTCTCACTCCCACCTCTAACTGCTCATTTATGCTCCCACCTATTTCCTTGTCCCATGTCCCGCCTTCACCCTCTCAAGGCTTCTCCCAGGGTTCACTTTTTTAATCTCCCTCAAAGGCAATCCCATCTGTTCCTACCCTTGATTCTGGATGCTGTACGTAAAGGCCTCCCTGGAGCCATTTTCCTGACTGGACAAGCTGCATTCACTGTTGGGAGTGTCCAGCATCAAGGGAACGATATGACTGTGCGTGCTGAAGGACAGACTGAGAGGGAGGCTGGCCCTACGGATGGGCGGAGGGCTGGGAAGACTAGGGAAGCACTCCGTTCTGCTGGAACTGAAGTTGAGCTGTGGTAATGCCTTTGTCTGAACTGCTTCACAAGATGCCACCATTCCTGCCATTGAAGAGACTGTGAATAAAAAGAGAGACTGTCATAGGATGCTGTCATACCAAAAATTAAAAGGAGCAAGCAGAGGGAATGTCAAGAGTGGCAGAACAAAAAAGCAAGATGCCGGTAAAAGAGCGGAGGTTAACTGATGGGAATAAAAGTGAACAAGTACCAGCATTGCTGCTGGGAAGCAAAAGGGAGTAGTAGCAAGCTCTCTGGAACAGAGGATTATGTTTATTGGTTAAATAAAATTACCTTCATGATTTCAGTGTCTGCATACTGGATTTATTCAGCTCTCAAGAAGGCAGCCAAATGAAGCAAAGTACTTCCTGGAAAAAAGCCAGGAACAATCCCCCAGCCATCTTCCATCTCTACCGTCCTCTGGGAAGAGTGTGCTGCACAAATTACCCTTTTGAAAAATTTAACTGTGGTTTGAAAGAAACAAAAACGTGCCTTTAGAGATCCACTGTCTAGGCCGTTTTTTAACGAAATTTTCACTCCTGGTTTGGCCTCTGATGAGTCATGCCAAAAAAAAAAAAAAAGCAGAGACATCAGCTGAAGGGCCTTGAGAAAAAGCAGCTGGGAGATGGAAAAGGAAACCAACACCATTTGGTTGCTAGAATCTTGTTTGGTGACCTGCCTCCTCAGGCACTGCTGGAAAAGGAGAGAGGAACAGTTTCCTACAGAACAGCCTCTGTGGAAAGAGGATAATATAGGAAATGAAAAGGTCAGAATCATGTATGCTGGTGATCCAGAGTAACAAGTATACACAGAAGTTTAAGAAGGTTGCACATGGTGCAAGAGAACAAGATTCTCTTTTATTATGCCAAATAGCAAATGCTTTCTCTCTTGAGAAGTGTAGCCATCAGGTGTGCATGACACAATTGGAAATGATTTTTTGAGTCTAGCTAGGCTGAACCAGCACAAGGATGAGGCAGATATGAGAGCATATCACTGACTGTTCAGGTAAAGTTGATCTACTCCCACACATTGTAAAGAATCCAGGGAAAGCTAGTAGCATGGATAGTTTACAGATGTACTTCACCCTTGCAGGCATCCAGAGTAACATCAAATGCGCTCCGCCAGGTGTGAATCAAAGGCCTTAAACATAAAACCTAACCATAAAGCTGCCACAGCAAGCATGAGCTACCTTTACAGAATTTTGGCATGCGTGCCCAGAGAGCTGATAAGGAGATTCCTTTTCAACACCTTGCAGCACCATTTCTCAGATTCCCCAGTATGCTGTGCAATTATGCCTATCTTATTGCATCTTCCCACATTCAATTTTTTTCAACCTCTGCAACTATGGAAAGAGGGAGTCCTGACGTTTCAATGAAAACTGGAATACCCCTAATTTGGGGCTCATTTAGAAAACTAGAGCAAAATCTAGGATGACATCTCTAAAGCATTCACAGGCTCAGGCAATTCTCAGTGGTTTATTTTTTCTATTTGAACATACTACTTCTACACGTCAGGCAGCATCTATGATGTACCTGTCACATTCTTGTTTTTTGACACAGCACAGATCTAGTCCCACACAACAAAGCACTAGTCAAGACAACATTTAGTTTCCTCGCAAGTCAAAACGGCTTAGCCAGAAATGAAGCTGAAGATCTCTTCTGATTTTTCAAAACTTTCGTTTGCACTGGTTCTCCTAACCATTCTGTCCCAGAATGTAGCAGTTCACACAAACATTATGAAACAGCAGCCATGTGGGGCACAACTTACCTGAAAAACAGTCTATATCCTGATAAAGCTTCAGTTCAACAATGACAGTAGGATTAGCTATTCTGCAAACAGCCTTAGTCTTTCTCAGGATGAATACAAGCAGTGTTAACAACATAGCCCAGGAAATCACTTCTAAACCCACTTTCACACCTACTAAGAATTCAATTCTGTTTTTTGCGATATTTGCAACACTTAGTGCAGATAATCTTTGTGGATCATGGCAATAGGACCCACGGGCAATGAGATGGTGAAGACGGCGCACTCAGCCTCCAAAGAGCTGGTTCAGCCTTTTCTAAAGTTTCCTCTACTTCTCAGTCCTTTCAAAGACAGACACTGAATTTGTATCTTCTGAATAAAGCCACAAATGCATAAGAATAAACAATTCCCAAAGAAGTAATATCTGCTAAATCTGATACTATATTTACAGAAGATTCCAGCATCTTGTACAATGATGAATTCTGATC
The DNA here is from genome assembly GCF_047370975.1 of Nipponia nippon. Classification (NCBI taxonomy): domain Eukaryota; kingdom Metazoa; phylum Chordata; class Aves; order Pelecaniformes; family Threskiornithidae; genus Nipponia; species Nipponia nippon. Next base: position 82,008,053 of record NW_028262347.1, on the reverse strand, counting down.
ACTGGCTTGAGATAATACATTTTACAATTCTGTTGCTCTTCCTGACATTGATGTAGAGATAGATATCTCAGAAGGCTTTCCAGTGAACATGGGAATGTAACAGTAGGATTTTTTTGTTTATCACTTCCACTGTTTCTGGGTTTTCAGTCCATGAGACAACCTTGCGAATTTTTGGAGAGCAATTTAATAATTTGCAGCTTCACATCTCTGAACCAGTCCTGGCACTACACTTAACTCAAGAACAGCTATTCTAAGTCTTCAGCTACACAGACTTAAGAACAGCTATTCTAAGTCTTCAGCTACCCAGCTGTCTTCTCCCTACTATAGTTGCTTCCTCAACATCCTAGCAGAGTTGAGAGACCCATTCTTTAATGCAAATAGCTTCCAATGAATGGGACAGAGTCTTAAATTAACAAAAACGGATGTGTATATTTCTGTCGGGATGACTGTGATTTCAGTCTTTCACCAGTCTTGAAGGAGACTGAGGCCTATTCTAGAGAGGTGTCCATGAACTTACAACAGGGCATGGTTTCAACTGTGAAAACATGATTTTCAAATGTTCTAGGAAGCTGCTTTCACTGTTGTTAACAGGCCAGATCACAGGCACAAGATTTGTTACCTGAGTGACACCTGTCTGCATTGGAGCCTTTCCTCTTGACGTCAGCCATACATGACTTTCTTGGTCAAGCACTTACTATGTTGACTCCAAAAGGCCTTGGCATGAGATGCCTGCAATGATTCAGGCAATAACTATGCAGCTGCTTGCAGACGGTTTGGGAGGCTGGAGACCATGATTATAACTGTTTTACAAGCCCAGTGTTGGGCACAATGCAGCTGATGTTGTTTACAGGCTGAGCAAGCAGTCTAACCTCAGATGGTCTACTTGCTAGGGCTGCTTTCCCAAGCATCAATCAAGAATTCAGCAAAAGGCTCTATAACTATGAGTCTCTGTGTCATACACTATTCAATGCAGTTTCTTTTAAGGAAACATGCCTGTGTAATTGGAGCATTTATTGGAACATTAAGGGCCATCACAGAGCTTTTCACAGATACATCCTCTTCCTGAAATTATGAGAAAGCACATCTCTCTTGTAAATGACATTTTGAAAGTAGACAAAACATTCATCAAACTTAGGAGCAACGGCATTCTTCATTTAACGGACTGAAGATTAGTAAACCAACTTCAGTCTCTAACTGCATTGCTTTGAGAAGTGCATCAATCTGATCCTCTTCTGGATTTTCAGTAGGCCAGAACCTACCACTTGTTTAAAAGGTGCAACTCTTGCTTGCAGTGTCAGCTACACATCATCAGCTTTAAAGTAATCTGTTCGAAAGCTAGAATCCTATAAGTGAAATCATTAGAGCTTGTAATTTATTTACCGTTCTTTGACAGATCATGTCCAATTTCATCCAATTGCTCCCAAGACTTCCGTTACAATCCCATCTCTGCCACTGAATAATCCTCTTTCTATTTGCATAAGAGATACCAGCATAGGCTGGGTTCCTGACATGTGTCCTCAGCAAGATAGTCACATGAAACAAAATATTTCCTGCAAAAGCATCAATGAGGCAGAAAAATTTCCTCCTGCAAACCAGAGGCATAGAAAGTAACTTTTCTTTCTAAAGGGTCAACTCTATAGAAAATGTAAGTCAATGTTTTAAGTCAATGAATAACAGATATATATCCATAAGAAATCTCAGACAAACAAGAAAAACTTCCAATAACTGCAAATGTCAAAAAACCCACCATTAATTTAAAGCAAGCTATCTGTCTAGCAAAACTAGTAAGAAAACAATTCTAAGATCAAAGCAAGTTCAAGACTGAATTTTTGAAGCACAAAAGGCTCTCATGGCAAGTAGCGTAGCTAACATCAAAATCAGAAGCCATAACTGCCAGTAAGGTAGAGTACATCTCAAATACAACTTGCTGGATTTTTAATCAGCTTGTTTGGAGAACTGCACAAAACAATGGGACATAAAAAAAAAAAAAAAACCAAACACAAACCAACAGACAGTCAGAACTACTGGCTAAAGCAAGTAAAAACAATGGCAAAGGTGGTACTGAACACTTTCCAAAGGTGTCAGGTAACAGATCGTACTGTTCTCATGCACTTAAGTCATTTGCTTGTCCTGCTGAAAGTGGTTAAACGTGCTGCTACCAAGGAAAGCACCTGAATAGCCACTCCATTAGGCCACAGTCTCTAGGTACAACTGCACCACTGTGCATAGGTCACAGATTATTTTGCCATGAGCTGTTTCCACAAGGGCCACTTTTACTAAGCAATTGGTTCTGCATTGTAAATTGATGACCTTTTTATTCATTTGTTCCCTCTTTTATTTTGCTTCTGTTACTTCAGATTTTCTCCTATCCAAGTTTTATCTCCTTCATTTTCTGAGATACTCTAGTAAAGAAAACAGATGGACCCTGGATGGCCCTATTTATTGACTAGCCTTTTTTCTGAACAAGGAGGCTGAATGCATTTGGAAGTCACGTTGTCTTTCATTTTTCTTCCGTTTCATTTTCTGCTTTCATTCTTAAAGAGAAAAGTCTGCCTACACAATGCTAGATAACTAAAAAAGCAAGTTTCATTCCCCATGGCAGTGTTATCCCGCATCTAGTAAGGCAAAACAGCAACTGAAGCTTTTTCTGCAATTGTGCCATGCAGATCTCTCTTCTATGAGGACTCTCTACACCTAGTAACAGTCTTCTCCCTCAGAGGGAGCACTAACTTAGGTCTCTACTCTGCCCAGGCACCGATTTTCCCATGACTTGTAGGAACGTAATTTTTTAAGACTTCCCCCTTCCATCAAATTTTAATAAGCAAATTTGGAGGGCAGGGTGGGTTTCATAAACAAAGGGAGCATGTGACTCGTTACACACAACATATTCCTCCCTTCCCACAGGAAACCAGGTTAAAAACCAATCATCAAACATCACAGTTTGCGTGCATTAGCAAAGCATGCCTCTTTTCTGCAAAGTGATTTAGAAAAGGTACTTTTTTTCCAAACAGATCTGTATCTGGAAAGTATTTACCAGCCTTAGATGACACAAATAGATTTCATTACTTCTTGCCCAGCATGATTTAAAGAGAACAAAGGGAAGCTTGTTCCCTCACATAGATGTAGCAGAATGAAGTACATTCTCATCTTCACATGTCCTTAACACTGAAGATACAGGGGTTTCAGACAAGCAAAGGAAGCATGTGTTTCATAAAAGCTAGATGGATACACAGTAAATGCAATAGGTGGCAGTCAGCACCAAGTTCAAAGGATTCAAGGAGTAAAAACTCAGCTATCTTTATCACTCATTTTCTCACATACCCAGTCCACTCTCAGGGACATTCCCTTGCCCTTTTTCTTCCTTACACATTGCACGAAGAATTCAGACAGGACATTTCTTTCCCGTCAGAAAGACTGCTTGTGTTTTCCACATGGAGAATTGCATCCCAGCGTGCAGATTCCCCAGAAAAAAGTTGCTCATTACAGACAGATGACAAGATCACATCCCTGAATGAAACTTTATTTCTCTAACAAATATATTCTCTCTCAACTAAACAGCATGTCTGCAGATGTACTTTAGGAACCAGGAGAGTTCTGAATACAAGTGTAGAAATATGAGGATGTTTGGTTTGTTTCTTTTAAATGAATCATTTTGCAAAATCTTGGTCTTTATCTAATTAAATGCAGGACTAACAGACTGCACCACTTCATCATTCTGGGAAGCAGTGAATTATTCAAACACTTTGATCATATTTACTCTGCTGCAAGGGGAAAAACTGGAACTAACTGAATTACAGTCATATTGGTTAAACAGCTCATAAAATTGGCTGAAGTAGCCCTTGCCTTGAGACTATGACAGGCAAATTTAAATGACATAAGTGCTAAATTATGGTATCAAGAAAGTATCTCTATTACATGCTTTCAGCATACATATCTATTTCATAGAATCATAGAATCATTAAGGTTGGAAAAGACCTTTAAGATCATCAAGTCCAACCGTTAACCTAGCACTGCCAAGTCCACCACTAAACCATGTCCCTAAGCACCACGTCTACCCGTCTTTTAAATACCTCCAGGAATGGGGACTCAACCACTTCCCTGGGCAGCCTGTTCCAGTGCCTGACTACCCTTTCCGTGAAGAAGTTTTTCCTAATGTCTAACCCAAACCTCCCCTGGTGCAGCTTGAGGCCGTTTCCTCTTGTCCTATCACTTGTTACTGGAGAGAAGAGACCGACCCCCACCTCGCTACAACCTCCTTTCGGGTAGTTGTAGAGAGCAATAAGGTCTCCCCTCAGCCTCCACTTCTCCAGACTAAACAACCCCAGTTCCCTCAGCTGCTCCTCATAAGACTTGTGCTCTAGACCCTTCACCAGCTTCATTGCCCTCCTCTGGACACGCTCCAGCACCTCGATGTCCTTCTTGTAGTGAGGGGCCCAAAACTGAACACAGTACTCGAGGTGCGGCCTCACCAGTGCCAAGCACAGGGGGACAATCACCTCCCTGGTCCTGCTGGCCACACTATTCCTGATGCAAGCCAGAATGCCATTGGCCTTCTTGGCCACCTGGTCACACTGCTGGCTCATGTTCAGGCGGCTGTCGACCAACACCCCCAGGTCCTTTTCCGCCAGGCAGCTCTCCAGACACTCCTCCCCAAGCCTGTAGCGTTGGATGGGGTTGTTGTGACCCAAGTGCAGGACCCGGCACTTAGTATTCTAAGCTTATTGATACAATCTTATAGTTGCTTTCTACAGTGCCAAAATACTTTTAAGGTATCAGCACTACTAAAAATACATTGAATTCTTTGGGTCATTATTAGAAAATTACTTGCACAGACCTGCCCTTAATACTGATAACCCTATATGCTTAGAATACAATGAGGAGTCAGAAATGATGGCATGAAATTCAAAAGAATGAATTACACTGGGAAGCAGGAAAATACACACAACTGTATCACATGTCAGCACATCTATTCCTTGGGATATCCCTCCCTAAGGAAGTGGTGAAGTCCTCATCACTTTGGAAATATTTTCAAGTCGTGCCAACTTGGTAACGTAAACATATACATGGGAAATGCTTTAGGGAACATTTCTGACTCTAGGGAATGCTCTGATACTCCACACATGAACACACAATTGAACAAATCCTCTCTTTTTGGTTGCCATCAATCTTTAAAGTCTAAATGCAGTCCAGGTAGAAAACTGGTCCAACAGCACACCCCACTGACTTTCAACAACACTGCAACAGCAATTACATAAAGCTATATGCTTAAGAACTCAGCTAGTCTCACTCCCTCAAGGTCTTCCACAAAACGGAAAACTGCACTGGCCGGACAAGTCAAGGAACCTCCTTTGGAGATTTTGAAGGTATGGAGTACCTGAGGGACGCTCTACAACCCCAACAGTATACAATGCACCTTCCTCACACAGCTCACTTGACTACAGGTTGTAGCCAGAATGTTGCAGTCTAAACCAGAATATGGGGTGCGTGTGTCTGCCATGCAGAGCATAATAACCAGAATAATACTTTTGTCATCGTTCAGAGAAGCAGTACCAGTGTCAAACAGCTATTACGGAAGAATGCCCTGATCACGTATCCTTATGAAGTCATATTCAGAAATCCTTGCTGGCTTGTGCTGGGACACAAATATGGACGGCAAATTTGGCTCTAGCCTTAGCACGGAGGCACCACCGTGCTGGTACGTAGCTGGTAGACACTCGATTAGCAGAGAGCTGTTAAACCTGGTGTCACTTTGTGGATTGATGGCGTAGGGCTCTCACATGACCTTCCCTAAAGTGTTTGGGAACCTGCCAGCACCACCAGCTAATGCTGCTGCTATGCAAAATACTTGTGCTGATGGGGGTCTCACCTGAGGAGGAGGCAAGTGGTGCAGGATGTCCACTGAGCAGGCTGGAGTAGTTCCCAGCTGTAGTGTCTACACCCAGCATGGTAGACTGGTCATGAGCAATGTCAGGCAATGGAGGCATGGGCAGAAGAGGTGCCCTGGAGATATACATAAAGGGTATGAGCATGGACCAGAAAAAGGACAAGACGTTACGACAAAAGTATACACTCTTCTAACTATCCTACAATGGGCAAATCCTAGATCACTAGCAGGTGGAAAGGGAAAGCGCTGGCTGACTTAAGAGTGCAAGGAGAAGCAGTGCAAGGGACACTGTATCAACAGTATTTGAGGAAGCAGCCCCAGGTCACCAGTGTGGAAAGGACAGGCAGCAGGGACAGTACAATGAAATCAGTCAGGTGGTCTCCAATTTTTCCACTTAATTTTTCTCTTTTCATTCTGTTTTTTTCACAGGAAGACTCTTGCTCCAGACTGCCATAAATACCTCCCTGTGGAGACTGATTTCCTCCCTCACTTACTCACCCACTCTCCCTTGAAAGACCATCTATCCCCTCACATACTCCCTTCCCCCACCCCCAAATAAATGTCCCCTGCTCACCTATGGAAGGTGATAGCTTGTATTTCTTCAAAGAAGCCCATGACTTTGTAAGACTGATCTAAGCAAGCAGCATTTCCATTGCCAGGTGATGGTGGGAGAAGGACTGGGATAAAAGAACTCCCAAGTGCACACAAAGTGCCCGGCCAACGCATTCACAGAAACTAAAAATGTAGGGGTGATTCCACAGACCTTTCTATCTCATCCCTTGCTCTCTACATGACTTCAGCTGGAGCAATTTCAACAGTTTTACTTCAGAACAGTGCTACAGGTTAATCAAAAGCACTTTTAAGAGGCTCCACTACAATTTGCCCAGAAATCTGCCAGCCTACTGAGGTCCAACTCCATGGTCGGCCCTCCACAGCTTAAATGTAAAGGGGAAATGGCAAAGGAAAATATTTAATTCCTTAGGTGTCTATTGTGGAGAAACGAGAAAACAGAGTAAGTCCCTCACCCATAACCATCTGACCCAAAGGGGACTGACGGAGCTGATGATGTTGGATACTTTTTGTTGCCTTTCACACTCAACTTCTCCGATTTCCGCCACTTTGCCCTGCGATTCTGAAACCAGACCTGATAAATGGAAAGAAAGGATGCATTCAGAGAGGAAACCATCTACACAGGGGTACACAGGCAACGAATCAGCAATGGCTGCCTCCACACGTCACCAGGTGAGGCCAGAAACCTTTCCTCCAGAGAATCTGCAAGATTCATTGCAAACAGAAAGAGAAGAATAAGAGCAGAAAGATACCCCCAAACACCAGTTTCCTTTGTCATCCATGATCTTCAAGATAAGAGAGATTAACTCCAATCTCCTTAGCCTCTTTTACCTACCCATTATGTGTCTCATCTTAGGAGGAGGGAGTACGCAACCACAGACTCCACTGCCATTTTGTGTGGGGCAGTTGGTTGTGCAGTGTCCATCCCTGCGAGCTCTCTTTTCTTGTCACCAGTGGCATATGTAGTCTCTGTCCCGTTACTCATGAGCTCCTCCTCCCTGCCCCAGTCCCCCTCTGTCAATTTTCTGCACAGAACCCACAGTCAGCACTGTTACCCACACAGGTGTTACCATGATACGCTGTGGCGTTACACCAACCACAGCCGCGATCTCCCTCCTCTTCTCATTGTCGGGGTAGTGGTCTTCCTGGAACATCTTCTCCAACTCTTCTAGCTGCTCTAGAAATGATGCATTGTTCAAAGAGAGAGAGATGGGGAGCATGTGATAAGAAAACAAACAAAAAAAAAAAAACCAAAAGAAACAAGACAGAGGAAAAACAAAAGAGAACATTTTTTACTATACTTAGAAATACATGAACAACATAAAAGATGTTTTTTAAAAGTAAACCACAAAAATAAACAAAAATCTTCTTCCACAGTAAAACAAAGGGCATCGCTAGCAATGCTTCAAACATAAGGCACTCGGCAACCTTTATTTGAAGAAGTCTTCACACATCTAATAGTGTAGAATGCATTGCAATACCAGTTAGAGCAGTTCAGCACCTCTATGCTGTGCCTTCAGTACAGCAAAGGAAACATCAGCGCCATTGGCGCTACAAGTGTCACTGTCTGCCAGTGGGTTCCCTGGTATCTACCTGCACTATAGAAGGTGCGGGACTTCTTCCTGACCGGTGGTAGAATTTCTGGATTCTCAATTAACTCTTTCTTTCCCTTGGTCTCATCGTGGCTACTTCTGGATTCCAGAACTGAAGACACCTTGTAGGATTGCTGAGCTGCAGCGTTGGCTGAAGCGCATTTGTATGATCGGCGAGTAGCTGGGCCACACACATCCTGCCTGCAGAGGTCTCCAGGGATTCCACCAGACGCTTTCTCAGCGCACACTCCACTTCTGTCATTACTTTTTTTCTTCTTTGCCTCCTTTTCAATCCAATCAGTGTAATAGCTCTCACACTGTTCATGTGACCCTGACTGACCTGTGGGCTCCTGTGCAAATTCAACCACAGAAAGTGGGGGCACAGCCCTCACATCACTGAGGAAATTTGACAGCTGCCCACACACTGAGGCAAGGTCGAGCTGGCCGTCAAGGGCTGCCGAGTCTTGGGAAGTTGACCCTGTTGCCTGCAGGGTGCAATATGTTCCATCTTCCTCCACCGTCTTTACAGGGCTGATCCTATCTTCTGTTCCCAAGATATCCTCAACTTTCTCCTTTATAGCTGTGCTTTGGAATGCAGATGGCACACTGCTCCCTGTACCATGCCCACCGACAGCATCAGCGTCTACCACAAAGTACTCAGTATTCCGTGATGCATCCTCCTTCTCATCCTTGCACTCTACAAGGAAAAAAAAGAAAAACAACAACCCCCCGCCCCCCATGCACATTGTCTAAGCCAGGTGTGCCTGGATAGGAGGCTTCAGTTATGGGAGAAGGAAAACACTGCACAATGAAACCCAACAGTGAAAGCAACTAGAGAGTTCAAAATAAAGACTGTCACCAGGACAGAGTGCTGGTAGGAAAGCAACAGCAAAGAATGTGATATGGTCAATATGGAGATCGAACATCTGAGATGAAAAAAGCCTCATTTTGAGAGTGAAGATGCCTGCAAAAACAACCAACTGTAAAATGCAGGAAGAATTAATTCCAGACACAGAGAATAAAAGGAAGGTTGCATATTACAAATACGGGGAAAACAGTACTGGGGAAAACAAAGGTCTTTAGAATAAGGAACAGAATAAAAATCAATGATGTATCAAGACACTAAGTGTCACCTTATTAAAATAAGCAAAAGAAAAATACAAGCAAAATTCTGGTCTACTGTGTCAGCAGTGATTATCCGACAAAGGACATCACTTTTTGATTTATAGAGGTTTCTGTTCCTATCATACTCAAACTGACCAAGCAAAAAAACCATTAATTGTACAAACTTCTAATAACTGGCTTAAATTAGTTTTCTGCAACTTCAGCCACAATGCTTATGAATAACAGACTTACAAGACAGGTAATGAAATAGCTGGCTGAGGACCAAGTTTAACAAAAAGCACAAACTGCATTACAGTAAGAAAGACTGAATAGTACAAGACAGGTCAGAAAGAACACAGCAAGAGAAATAATTAAAATAGGCAACAGAATAATAAAGAAGCATTATATGTTCCCAGCTGGCATATAAATTCCTAAAAGAAGGAAACCCGCTGATTGTCTCAGAATGTGTGAGACTGTGTGATTTCTGCTACTTTAAAAAAAAAAAAAAAAAGTTACTATTTCTTAAGAATAGAAAGTAGAATAATAAAACCAAAACCATATATCTGCCTCTGTCTGGAAAGAGGAAAGTTTGAGCAGACTGTTGGCAACATTTCAGTTGTATGTGCCTACAGAGAAATGTGGTTGTTTAATGTGGAGGGGAAAAGATCTAAAATAATTTCATTTCACTCTGTCCTACTTTTGACATATATTAGTGCAAGGCCAAAATAAAGGGCTTGCTTTCTGCCTCAATGTTTCTTTCTTAAACAATTGTTAATCAAGAAGGAACCCCACACCACCAGTCAGATGGGAGAATCTTCATGGAAGTATGAGGGGATGCCAGGCTGCTTCCAAGACCTTCCAATTTGCTTTTTACAGGATTAAGAGAACCGAATTAGTTGCAGGGGAAAGAGACAGAAGCAGGAAACTATGCAACTATAACAACTTGATCTTGTTAAGCAGCAACAGTTTCCACTGCTGTTAAATGAGATGAAATATCCTGATGGGGAGGGTCAAGAACCGAGGGAGGCAGAAGCTGGTTATGTTCTGCGTAATTCCTTTTTCCACCTTTGCCCTCACTGCCTCTGAGCTCGTGTCGCTCATTATGTGAAAAAGCTAATATTTTCACATCATCCGTTCTTTCACTCACCCTCTGCCTCAAATCAGGAGTAGCATTTTCAGCTTAGTGCTTTGATTTGACAAGGCTTTTAACTTAGTTTTATGCAAACACCAGTATGTGCTTACATCACAAAATACATTTCAAAGTCTTGTGTATGTAGCAGAGAAAGAGATTGACACCTGGGAGTTTTATATCATCTACAGGAATATTCCTCCAAGTAAATTGCTGTCTCTATTTTTAAAACATATAGCAAAAGCCTGACAACAACTTGGGATTGCCAAAGAAAAGACCTGAAATGAAAATAAAGTTTGGACAGAAAGACAGGCCTTCATGGTAACAAACAGGGGGTTAGCAAACCACTCCTTTCTCCCATCGTTCATATGACAAGAGACCAGACTGAACATCACTTTGTCCCACTTTTAGACAAATATAACCTTAAGCAGAAGGGATTTTAACTGACGGGGAACATCATGCTTATAGAGTCTGGAACACCTGGGCTGCTGAAGGTGCATGAGCAGGAAGCAAAGCCCTCTTTTCTTCTCACAACCACCTCGCTAGACGTTGCTTGGAACAAGGTAACCACTTGCACAGTGACAGCAAGATTTTTAAGATTGTTTGGAGCACCTGCTACAAAGCAACCTGAACACACACACAGGGAAAAACATCAGCTTCACAGGTCCACCCATGCTAGCTCAGACAAGGAGGAGGAAAACTGGACAGTGGGTGAAGGTGGTCAGCACCAGCAGCCTAGAAACCAGAGGCAGCAGGGACCCCTCAGCGTGGCAGGAAGGGAGGACCGCCTGCCCCCAGCTCTCACGCCAGCTTGCCGGCCGCTTTTACACAGGGCCACGCAGAGCCGAGCAGCAGCCTATTGCCCCAAATCCCCCAAGGCACCCCGGGCAAAATGGCGGCTTCCCCCCAGGGCCAGGGTAATGCGGGGCCGCCGGCCCAAGGTGACAAGGGGAGGCAGCGGGTAATGGCTGCTAGCCCTGGCCACCACAGCCCGCACGGCGGGCCGGCCGCACAGATAATAGCCTAGAAGAGGCGACAGGGTCGTTATCCTCCACCGGGGCCGCTCATTAGGCTCATTGCCGGGTGCCTCCCCGCCGGTCATTAATGAAGGGCCGGCGCCCCTGCCCCGCAGCCCGGCCCTTACCCAGCCCTTCGGGCGCCCGCTCCTCCTCCGCGCCCGCCCCGTCCATGCCGGCTCGGCGACGGCGCCGCGTCCGGCGTTAATGCCCCGCCCGGCGGCGAGCCCCGCACAGGCTGCGGCTGCTGGCCCCCGGCCGGCTCATCAAGGCCACCTGGGCCCCAGCCACCCTCGAGGCTGCCGGACCAACCTACCTCAGCCGCCCGGGCAGGCGGGGAGCGGCAGAGGTGGGCTGTCCCCGCCAGCAGCAGCAGCAGCAGCAGCGCGGACGCCCCCCTTCCTTCTGCCTCCTCAGGCGCCCCGGCGGGCGGGAGCCACCTCCCGCGGGCCGCCGTGCGGGGAGGCGCCTGTCCTCCCTCGCAGCGTGGGTGTGGGGGGCCGAGAGCGCCGGCCTGCGAGGGGGCAGAGACAGGGCCCCCGCACGCAGGGCGCAAAGATGCTTCTGGCGCACCTGAGGACACCTGAAAGCGCGTTCTTCCTCAGCGCCCCTGAGGAGCGGGCTTAAACATCACAAAGAGCACGCCTCGGAAACCCCAATGTCACGAAACTGGGTCGTGTAATGTGAATGAGATGAACCTCATTATCTTTCCTTGTGGGCTGGCATGAAGACAGATTCATTTTTTTATGTGCTCTGGCTGAAGTAATTTAGCAGTGCTTCCAATTCTCCATAAACTACTGGTTGCAGGAAATAAATAGCACTTCTTGACTTTTAGGTGCGGTAATTTTGTGTCCTTTCAGTATTTAACAATTCTGAGAAAAAACAAGGCTCCTACCAGAGTGGTACCAGGCAGTTAGTGACCTCACGCTACTACAAGCGGTGTCATCTGCGCAGGTAACATGTCAACCAGCTTTGTGCGCTTGCAGGTGTCTACATGAGATGAAGGGCAGGAGTGAACCAAGCCTGCCTCTTCTGACTTCCTTCTTCTCACACGCGGTTGATGGAGAGACCTGTGCTGCTGCAGCTTGGGTCGTGATGGCTCCAGAAACCAAGCCCTCTGCTCTTGCATCCTCTGTGTACAGCTTTCCTAATCACCAAGTGAAGTGCAGCCGGCTGTAAACGCAACTTGCGAGTCTGCAAACAGCAAAGACACTGCTTACTTGAAGAATGTGATTTGCTTAATTGCGTTCTGCTGCACCAAGACAGAACATCCTTCATCCTCATCAGGGTTATTGGCTCAGCATCTCATTGCTGGCAGGGCACCATTCTTCTGCTGTGCATTTCCCAATACACCCTGTCTTTGTTCCAAGGTTTGCTCTAGCATCAAAGGTCCTGCTTCTGCAGATGCTTTCACCTGAGAGTAGTTTCATTATGTTAAATGAGTGTAACCTGAAACGTGTGCCAGCATTTTGGAAACAGTATAATTAGTCTAACAGTGCACCTGGTTCAGCCACCAAACGCAAGACGTGCTGGCTGGAATGTTATTGCAGCTAAAACGGCATTTCATTTGTGAGCAGCATTCAGCTGACAAAACACAACTCGATCTTAGAGGGGATGGGACCTCTTCAATATTAGATAAAAGAGTAAAGTTAAAAATCACTAACTGCTTTAGAGGCTCCTGTTTCTGAGCAAGGTTGTCTTTATTTACTGAACTCTGGTCCTAACGTCAGCTTTTTCTAGTACTGTGAAAGGGAATAAGAGCTGTGGAGAATGCTTTAATTTATTTTCCTTTAGGAGGGACCAACATAGGTCTCCAGGGCAGTGAGCCTTTTTTTTAGAGCCACATATATATTTATATATATTTTATACTTTTTTTATATGAAAAAATCACAGCAATCATAACATTTTTCAGACATAAACCACTACTCAGATTCTCAACAAAATTTTTTAAATGTAGTTCATGCTTGTATTTCATTGCTGTTCTTTCCACAAAAAGAAGTGAATGTAACTGCCCTCTAAAGGTTGTCTTTTATTTTTTTTCGGTATAGCAATAATGAATTTCTTTTGTCCAGATACGCTCGCTATGTATCAGTCTCCACAGGTTCCTGTGGAAGATTATGGTTTCTTCATGCTTCAATTTACAGCCAGCTGTTTAAGATGTACTGGCATCTCTCATACAATGTTCCTACTCTGTGGACCTTCTTTGGGGATCTTACTAGAAAAATATAGGGATTTGGCTGACAAACTCTACGCTTCTGTTTAATACTCATTTTCTGGGAAATCAGGTTATCCACATTAGATAACATAGGGAGACATCCTGACTCATAATTAAAACTAATGGGACACAGCAGATACTCTGTCAACTTGATTCCTGCCTCCTGAATGTGCAGCTGTAAGTGATATTGTACTACTTTGATTAAGTTTGTACAAACCAGAGAGATGTTAATCAGTTTCAGAAAGCACAAAGCAATTCAGTGCAGGTTTGTTTATGGATTTTGGTTGGCAGGACGGTGCTGGGGCTAAAAATTTAACTAAATAGTGAGAAGTTGAGGCCTATCTGAGATGTAAGAAATCAAAGTAAACCAGGGTATAAACACTTATTCTCAGAAGCATAAGCTGACCTTTAAACGTTCCTAAACATACAAAAACCTGACAACAGGAAATAAAGGCTGTACCTCTGACAGGGAGAAGTTAACCTTTGATCCAACTAGTTAAACAGTATAGAAGTCCTGTCAGTCACAACAACAGTGGCCTTGAAGTTTCCTATCTCAACAACAATTTTAACAGGAACATACAGAATTTAACATAGAAACCACCTTGGGAGACTCTAATGAACAATACGCCTGCTTGTTTTTGAGAGCAGAAGTTGGAAGAGTAAAGAATTCTTGACTTTTAAAATGTTTAACAAGATGATTTCTGATTTAGAATGGCAGTATCTATAGCCTGCCTCCTCATGATACAAGTAGCGAAGGTGACGCGGATACAGGATGCCTCAGACCGCCTGTGTAAGACGACTTCATGTGGGCATGTACTGAATTGATCCCGTGGCAGTGTTCTGTATCCTGGTTGAGACATTAGTGATCCTGATGACTTACGTATTGCATAAATTCATGACAGCCTGGGACAGCTGTCCCAGGTATTTTGGATCCCTGAACATTCATGGGTCTTGTTGAGGATTATAACTCTTCTTATGCCACTTATTTTAGTTGGAGGTAGGGCTTTGCTTTTGTTTTTAGCTAGGGACCACCTTCAGTTCTTCTAGGGAAAAAAAGTGTAGGCAGATTGCAGTCTGGACCATAGATTAAAAGACAATTGAATAATTGCATCCTGTCTTACTGGTATAGTGGACTGCAATCCCATCTTCTGTAGGTCATCCCTTTAGTTTACCTTGATATACTGATGACTACCACCACTAGGGAACCTGCAGCAGCAGCCACTTCAGGGCCGGTGATAACGCTCTGAAGAATTTTAAGGTATAGCTGGTAAAGCAAGCTTTCTGCACTGCCTCTGCTAAGTATAGCTATTTGTACTTAATATTCACTTAGAAAGGAGAGTTATTATTGTTTTTTCCATATATATTCAGGAAATATTGAATGACTTATATTTGAGATGAAAACCTAAGTAACAAGGAAAGCAGAAAGTTGTTTATTTTAACTGGAGAAGTGCATGAGTTTATTAGGACTAAAAGCAACTTTACTTCTTTTTAATCCAGCTAAAATTATTGATATAAATAGGCTGTAATAAGCTATTCCAGATACAACATAAATGGGAATTAAAGGCAGAATGTTACAGAGACAGAAAGCTGGAGATAGGAAGATAACTAATTCTTCAAATATATTAAATGCAAGAAGGCTACACGTTGCTTTCTTTGGTGTATTGATTCTTATACTTGATCTTGCATTGACTGAACTGAACGCAAACACTTTAACACAGAAACAGTATTTTACAGTTGAAGGCATGTCCTCAAATAGACAGGTTCTGCACAAAAGCAGGACTGCATGTAAACTGGACTTAAAACCAGAGAGTTCTAAAAAAAGAACAAAGTCCCGGGTACATATTTTGACTTTATCTACAGTGGCTAAATACCTCAGTGTTTTCTGTAAGTGTGCAAAATGGTGCATGCAATACCACGTCAGCTATCAGATTAAGAGCAGCAGGAAAGTGCCACTTCATTGCATATGCCTAGTCATGGTTACTTTGTACAGGGTATGTACCAACACATGATAAAAATCTTTGTCAAAAGTCACTGTTGTACTTTGAGTGGGAGGCAGAGTAAAAAAGGGTAATTTCAGATGGCTTCCTGGGACACTTGTTCAGAAGAGAGGTGACCTTTGTGAAACAGATTCTTCAGCTTGATACCTCTTTTAAGGTGGGGGAAGTCATCACAGTGGCTTCTTAAAACTTTGCTTAACTCAAGTGAATATTCTAATGCTGTCAAGGACTCTTTAACAGTATGCTGAGACAGAGTTAAATTTAGGTACAATGAAATATTTGCCTATCTAAAAAACAGTAGACTTGCACGATCAAATAGATAAATTGTTCTAAGTGGAAATTACACTATGGAGATCAATACCATCAAGATATCAGGAGGATATTTAAATGGAAAACTCTCCTCAATTATATTGTGCTTTGCACTTAGCACCTTCCTTCTCAGGAACTCAAAACTCTTAGTACGCTAATACTAGTGAATTTAGCCTCACAACATCCAGTGAGGTAGGTAAGTTTACCCCCATTTCACAGATGGGAAAACTGAGGCAGAATTCTGAAGTGACTCACCCAAGGTCCTGCAACTTGTCAGTGGCAAAACCAGGAATATTATTTTCAGAAGTCCAGATCCCAGACCTCTGTCCGATTAAAGTCCCTCCCTACTACCACAAAGCAAGCAATACATGCAGCTTTTTTTCCTCGTACTGCTGCCGTAGTCCTCGTGACACAGAGGAAGTGAATGATTTTTCCTGATTGAATTCCCGCTTTCTTTGGCAAAAAGCACCTGGTTCAGTCAAAGTGCTGTATTACGCTCTTCACAGAGGTGTTTCTTCTGAGGCACAATAGAAAAAAGATGGTTTCCCCATGGCAGGGAGACTGTACAGGTCCAACCAAAGTAGAGTCTTATTTCTTGCAGAAGACCTGCTGCTTGGCATTCTTCACACGTTGTTCCTCCTTCAGGTTCTTCTGCCGCGCATGTTTGCTGGAGATGTGTTCCACGTGTTCTGAGGGGAACCAGCCTCTCTCCCGGTCTGAAAGTTTTACTC
Source organism: Nipponia nippon (assembly GCF_047370975.1). Taxonomy (NCBI): domain Eukaryota; kingdom Metazoa; phylum Chordata; class Aves; order Pelecaniformes; family Threskiornithidae; genus Nipponia; species Nipponia nippon. The sequence continues at coordinate 81,991,506 of NW_028262347.1, read as the reverse complement.
CTTCCATCCATCCTGTGGTGTGGGGAAAAGCACAACATGAGGCAAAATAGTAAAGACTTTTTTCATTCTTCCCAAAAAGCCCCCTCCAACAAGGCCCTAAGATCAAAGAAAAAGATCCCCTTTCAGCTTCCACATAAAGTGTCTTAATGAAGATGAAGAGTCTCTTCATCCTCTCAATCCAACAATCAGGAACGAGAAGCTTCTTCCGAAGCCTGTTTGTGTTGTTAAAGCTTTACACTACTAGAGTAACCTCCTACCCATTATTTAAGACAGCCATTGTTCACTCTGCTCACCATCATTGCTGTACTGCATAACCATGATGATATCTGCTTTTTCCAATGCCAGCTCATCATTTTCCCGAGCCTTGTAAGTCTTTATGCATTGAACCTGTGGTGCATCTAAAGGGGAGAAAAGATCATAATGGTATGCTAGAAAGCAACAGTAAATCTGTGTGCATCAGCCCCAGAGGAGGCAGGGGATAAAGGACTGCCCAAACACTAAAGAGCAGAGAACTGGAAGGGAGACTACAGGTCTTCTACCTAATATGAGGAGTAAAAATAGGTAAAATAACTGGCAGAACCTGCCACTGAGGGAAAGCCCATGAATATCTTCTTTATTTACAAAAAGGCAAGTATTCTGCCTTGGAGTCATTTCTGGGATGTTCCACCTCACAGTGACTCCAACTCCTCTGAGCCAGACCACCCCCATTGCTGTAGTAGCAGAGCAGTCTCACCAGGGCATTCCAGGAGGTCCAGTTCTCCTCGTGGAGGAGCCAAAGCAGAGATCCACCTCAGCTTCTCACTGCTGGAAAACATCACCAGATAGGCATCAGGATTCGATGTGAGGGATAGCAGTCTGATGATGGGAATGGGGGTGTGTGTGTACAGGTTTGCTCGCAGGAGGGGTCAGGAAGTGGGTGCTTAGGGGAAGCAGAGAAAGTGGAAGTGGAGAAAGGGGATGGGAAAAGGCAAAACCTATTTTTGGAGGCTGATGGTATGACATAACATGGTAGTATTGTAGGAGCAGCTATGATGAGAGAGGAGCAAGGTGGTTCATTAGGGGCTTGTTATGGGAAGAGGATGTTTTTCAAGTCCTCTGCTCAGCAGCTGCATTTGATATTTCAGCATTTGGGTAGCTGAGGGACAACCATCAGGCTCCTAGGAGGTGTCTCACTATGGTAACAGGATATAGTGAGGGTAACCTTGAGCTCTTACTGTGTCTCTGTACGAAACAAAAACTCCACTCTCTTTCCCTGGTAATTCTGAAGTAGAAAGAGACGGAAAACATTTTTGTTTGTTCCATGCAGTTTCATCTCGCACTTCTCCCCACGCACATCCGAGAAAGCGGCATGATCAAACACAACAAAACGTCCACCCCTGCAGGTGAAGAGGAGGAACAAAACAAGTTGTGAATTTTAAGGTGATGAGGGTTACAAAGTGAGTCCATGTTGTTTTTTGTCAGGAAAGCAAAAAGCTTTTAATAAGTCTTTATCTGCTTCAGGCACCTTAGGCTTTGTTCTTGCCAGAAGTCTCAGAAGGCCAGAGAGGAGAAAGGGGACTTAATGAAAAGAGTAGAAACACTAAGCTCTGTCCTGTCAAAATTTTATTTGATAGCTTACAGCTTAAAAACAAAAATACACTCCTCCTCCCAAAACCCCAACACAACCAGCCAACAATTCTCTTAGTTTCTTGACAAACCAGTGATTTGCACATTCACTCATCTTCATACTGTCCTTTAGGAAAAAATTATTTACCAAGTAAAACTAGAATAAACGGCTATTATTAAAGTGTTTCACATTATAGAGATGGAGAGGCAGAATAGAAGTGTTGCACTAGGGACCAGAAGATATCTTGTTATATTATCATATGTTGTAATTAAGAGTTGGGACTATCAGATTCCACGTACTTGCATGATACTCACATAATGTAGGGTTAGGAGAGTGACTTGACAAATGCTGCCACTTGCTGGCAGGCAGAGAGAAAGGACTCTTTCACCAAAGCACAGACCCAGAAAGAGACAGGTATTTTAGAAGGGGCAGCAAGAATTGTGTTGAAGCACTCACTCCTTCGGCCGAGACAGGAGCAGGCAGTCATTGAAAAGATGTAGGTAGATGGGACGGGTGGTGACTTTCCATTTTGGACTCAGGGTGTTGAAGTCCAGTGCTGTCAACTCACCACACTTCACAAGTCGCCTCGACTGTGAGATGAGTGGGAATATCTGCAAGACAGAAATGAACATTTATGTCAAGTATGTACAAGGAAATCAGTATCCATGAGTTTTGGATTTGCATTTTTGCCTTTTTCTAGAGGAAGTGTGCTTTCATCTCTCCAACTGGACAGAAGTAAGTCAGCTGAAGGCTGACACGAACAATTGGGCAAGGGAAGCACTGATGAAGAGCTGACCTGTGTATGATATTCTGGTTCAACAGTTCTGTACATATTGGAGAGGAAAACAAAAAGTAAGCACAAGTGACTTTGTGAGGAAAGAGAAAATACTTGCTAGAGCAAGGCGCGGGGAATAGACAAGCTCACCTTGCACTCAAATTCAATCTTCTGGCTGAGGTAGATCAGCTCTTCAGTGCTCTTCATGCGCTGGACATTTTCATTACAATCCTTGATGAGCTGCAGAGGAAAACAGACGATCAGTGAGGTGGGAGCAGAACTGCCTGGTGGGATCAGTACTACTCCCAGGAGCCCCTCAAGAGTCACTGTAAGCGACAATCCCTTAGGCATCCTCCTGCAAAAAAAGTATTTTTCCAGGTAAGCATACTAAACTTCTCCATACCTACAGTGATCATCCTTCTTTCTTAAGAAAGGTATTCTTTAGATGAAGTCTCTGTGCTAAGTATTGTTTTAACTTTGGGATACTCGGAATAATTTGTTACTGGTGAGGATCAATGACAAGGGCCCTCGACAAAGGTGAATATCAATAAAAAGGACAGGGCCACTTAGGTGCCCTGCAGCTGTATGATGCAGCATGGCTGCACAGAATCACAGAATATCCTGAGTTGGAAGGGACCCATGAGGATCATTGAGTCCAACTCCTGACTCCACATAGGGCAACTTAAAAGTTAAACCATATATCTAAGAGTGTTGACCGAACACTTGAACACCGTCAGGCTTGGGGCCATGACCGCTTTTCTGGGGAGCTTGTTCCAGTGCTTGACCACTGTCTCAGTGAAGAAGTTTTTCCTAATATCCAATCTGAACTTCCCCTGAGCAGCTTTAAACCATTCCCTTGCATCCTGTCACCGGCCACCATGCTGACAAGCACCACCCTCTCCGCTTCCCCTCATGAGGAAGTTGTAGACAGCAAGGAGGTCACCCCTCCGTCTCCTCTCCTGTAAGATGAGCAAACCTAGTATCCTTAGCTGCTCCTCATAAATCACGCCCTCTAGTCCTTTCACCATATTCATTGCCATCCTTTGGACACATTCTCATATTTTTACATCCTTCTTATACTGTGGAGCCCAAAACTGCACACAGTACCTGAGGTGAGGCCACGCCAATGCTGAGTATAGTGGGACAATCGGTTCTTTCAACCGGTTAGCTATGCCGTGCTTATTGCACCCCAGGATACAGTCATCCCTTTTGGCTGCCAGGGCACATGGTTGACTCACATTGAGCTTACCACCAACCCAAACCCCCAGATCCCTTTCTGCAGGGCTGCAGAATGGGTTGACGGCCTTACCGTTTCAAGTGCATCATAGGCCTGTGTTGCTTGCACTTCCTCCTCAGACCCCGGCCGAGTTCTCTTCAGGATATTCTGTGTGAGAGAAGAGGTTTTTCATAATGCAGACAAGGAAAGCTGGACATATGTATCTGGGAGGGGTAGGAGAAACAAGATGACACTAAGATGCCAGCCTGAAGGGAGACTAAAGCAGTAGTAGGTGATGAGATGTGGAGATAACAAGACCAGAAATTTGAGATGCAGAATGGCACTGATGAGCTACATTGAACACGGCATCCCTGATGTATTAACTATCACGTACAAGTTACATGGCATAGGAAGCAACCACTAATCCGAGCACAAACAGCCTTGTGTACAGAATTGTTCTTTGCCTGATACTCTTTTTCGCCTGTTCAAAAAAGGCTCAAATAATCAAAAAGAAGAATTTCATAGAAAGAGCTCAAAATTAATTCATTAGGGACTTGCTGGTTCCCTGTCTGGAAGGTTTCTATCGGTCAATGTTGCAGGCAAAGAGTAGAGACAGGCTGCCTTCCAGAGGGCAGCCAAGGAACCCTTACTTTATTTTCTTAGCAGGAAGCCAGAAAAGTTCAATACAATGTAAATCAACACGTTCTGGTAAGACTCCATAAATTATTTATTGGAGTACAACTGAAGTAGTGTTGCAACAAAGTCCTAACCAGTATACAAACTGCACTGCCTCACAGAGGCTATCGTATCCAATTCATGGTGCTGGTCAAATGGGGTGGTTTTTTTTTTTTTTGCAAGGGCATATTCACAATATATGCAACAAAGTGGCTTTAGAGCATCTTGCCAAACTTGTCACAGATGCAACGCAAAGGGCTGCATGCAGTCCTTCCACCCAGTGCTTGGAGCTAGCTCATATTTATATGACTTTCAGACTCAAAGAAGGGTCTGCTTGCCAGAAACTGTAAGAAGGCAGAGAATCAACACAGTTACCTGTAGGAGGAGTTTGAGTCGAGTGATGCGCTGGAAAGGGAGGATGAGGAAGGATTTAAGTGAGAGGCGCTGGCATACTGGATCACTTTCCAGTCTCTCCAGGACTTGCTGGAACCCTGCATTTCCATTTCTGTGGGAGTGGTAAAGAAAGAAGACATCCTGGCATCAGAGCAAATAAATAGTCTTCCTAATATCAGATTACAGGGAGTGTTGGAGTACTCCCAACAGTCAGATTTTGTCCCTGGGGCAAGAGATATCAAGAAACCGCGCCACTGCCGAGGAAGAGCAAGTATGGGTTTCTAACAGCCACAGAAGGACAACAGTACAGCTGTCATTATATCTTTCCTCTTTCTGCCACAGCCCTCTGGAATAAAAGCCAGAAGTAATATCTACATTTCGATTCCCCCCTATCAGTAGGGCACCTTCCACAGAGACAGCGGTGGTTTGTATTCTTTCCTTCCACTGCATGGTCGAGCTCCAGGAATGTGTCCAGGGTCTGGAAAAAGCTGCCTCCCCTCTCTTGATACTCCTGAGAGGAGCTGCCTTTCCCCCTAATGTCTCTCTTACCCTCTTAGACACAGCCACTGCCATCCAGTTTTCCACATTGGGCAGTAGCAGATAGAAGGCTAATGATATGAGAGTAGCACTGGCCACCAGAATAGCCAGTCCCATATCCTTGAAGAGATGGGGAAGAAGGTTGTAGGCCCAGCAGATGTTGCCCTAGACAATATCCTGGAGGTCCTTTCTGTGTGGAACTGAGGAAGGATTGATACCCTTCCCCCTGAAGGGAATCAATTGGAAGACTAGATCTCTGCCAGTCAGCAGCACCCAGAGACAGTGCCTGAATAGCCTGTCGGAAACGGCGTCTTCTCCTGGAATCACTGTAGCTTCACTGGAACTGGGTTGTTATGAAGGGAAGCAGTGCAGAAGCGGCAAGGAAATCTTGCTCAGGACTGGGTCTGTGCCTAAGCAATGCTTGGTTGTGCCACTGGGAACCAAAAAGGAGAGCAAGAGATGTTCCATTCCACCACCCAGAGCAAAAGAGACCGACAGTGTTCTCTGGCCCCAGGATTTTCAATCCATTTTAAAGACTCCTGGATAGCCAGTTTAAGCTTACTGACAGCAGCCATATTTTTCTTAATTACAGAATCACAGAATAGTTAAGGTTGGAAGTTTCACTTGAAATTATTACTTCCCAGTTCTTAGTAGTTTGAAAACCACAGACTGAAAACCACTATCCAGGACAGTCATTTTTGCTCTCTTCAGTAGAGAGTAGACAGAGAGAATAGCCTGCAATAGAATCAGATATTAATTATTCTTTCCCTTTCCAATGTTATGGGAGGGGAGCCTGGAGCAGCTCTGTCCTGTCGCAAATGCCCTTGAATCGAAGAAGGTTCTTCTGGGGGTGTAGTGTGAGCGTTGGCCAAAAGCCTGTACCTGCTGCATTCCCCATTGTTTGAAAGAGTGAATATTCGAGGTGCAGCAAGCAAGTAAGGGGTGAGAAGTGTGCAACAAATGACAAAACTTACAGTAACCGCTGGAAGGTTTGCTCCTGATACGTCTGGTTTGTTACATATGGTAGATACACCCTGCGGAACTCGGGGGCATGTTTCAGAGCCACATCGCACACATGGAAGGTGAACATGTCCTCCTCAAATTTCTCCTCCAAGTCAAAGAGGAAACTGCAGCACATGGTTGCGGTGCCATAAAAGAAGAGGGAAATACCAGTGTCATTTAGTAAAGCAGGAACATCCTCAGTCCTTTAAAATCCTGACAACCCACATATAAGCACAAGACAGCTCTTTACTTCCAGAGACAGCATAATGCCTGTACAATGACAATTTGGGGCTAGATGTCAGCAAGGAAGAACCGGAGGCAAAAGACCTCTGTTCTTGAGAAGGCATGGTCAGGAAACAACTGAAAATTAAGGCATCACCAGAATAATCCCACTAGTAGACATGGAAAAGGTAGCTGCAAACCTTACTAGCTTAGCAATATATGTAGCCAAGCCTTGCAGGAGAAAAGCAGAACAGAATCCTACAGCATACAGGATTCCTTGCATGCGGGGTCATGTCTACATTTTATGACTTATGCTCAATTGATTCACATTAGGTTCTGTGAAGTGATGGCTGTAACTTACTTTTTTTTTTTTCCTTTTTTTCTTTTTTTCTTTTTTTTTTGGGTCAGGCTCATGCAGCTGCTTCTTTTGTCTTCTATTTGGCAGGAGCTGCATTTAGTTTGGGCTGAGGTCTAGTTAGTCGTTTAGTTGTAGTTGAAGCCAATAGGGCATGGCTACAGTAGCATTTTGAACATTTTGATCTCCTGCAATGAGCTCTATGCACAATTGCACCATAATATCTGGGACTTAACACCAAGATTTACATTGCCCCATCACCTAAAAAGGCCAGTGTTCCTTTCAGGGCAGTGTTGGTATACAATCACAAAGTGCTACCTGTGCGTATCTACCTCGAAAGTCAGTGAATGCACAGAACAGGAGTGAGAGATGTAATTGATGGAAATGATGGGCTGTGTCTGTGCTTCACGGAGGGTGTTAGTTCTGGAAGCAACGGGTCATATCTCACCTGGCGCTGACATCGCGTACATCATTAAGGCGAGAGAAAAGCCACTGACGCTCTTGATTGGTGAGCATTGCCTGGAGCTCTGCTGATCGCTGGAAGTGATCCACTGCCACATTTAAACTGCGCAGGTATGAAGCCTCAGACATTATCAACTCAAACTTGGCCTTGAGAGATGAAATAAGGGAGCGCAGCATCAGTAGACTATGCAAGTCTGTGAGTAATCTTACAGAGAGGAGATGGGCAAAGCAAGAAAACCTCCCAGTACATAATATAAGTAGTGCGTAATTATAGAAGAGAGGCCTTAGGAATGAAGGGCAAGCATGTCATTATATATAGTCTTTCTTTCTTTCTTGAGAAGACAGACTAGCAGTATGACTTCAAAGAAAAATAGCTACCTGCTTTCATTTTACTTTTTATTTCCCCCCAGCTCCACTTTCACTAGGTTCCCTGTTTTACATGCTCCCATATTTTCCAGCATCCCCATCACCCATGTTTTTCTCCATCATGTTTCCCATGCTGTTGTTTTTGCCTCTTTCTCTGGGTCCTCCCATCCACTTCCCAGTTCCTCTCATTTTCCTTACCCAGTTCCTCTGTGTAGCATTTTGCTGAACCCATACATAGTCCTGTTTCCTCTCAGCCCTGCAGCTCACACAGGTCAATTTGGTAAACTCACACTCTACCACAGGAACTACAATTCACTGTGGTTTTATCAGCATCTCTCATAATCTTATGTGTGGGAGAATGCTGGAAGTCTTCTACTTCTCTTTTGCACTGAACATGCTCAAAATTCCTTGTTTTCTCTCGTTTCAATTTCCCCATGTCTGTTTTCATGAAGTTACTGATATGGTCCAGAGTCCGTCCTTCAGTGCTCCTTTTCTCTGCAATTCTGAACTTCAGCACTGTACTACTTCACAAGCACTGGTCCCACATCCCCATACTGCTTACATGCGTAGAGGTGACCTCTGCATTCAAACACCTGCATTGCCGCATCAGAATTTCTGCTCTCCACTTTAACCACCCTTCTGGGGACTCTTTCTTGACTACAGACCACCCATCTACCTTGTAACATCTGTCCATTACCTCTTGCAGCTTCTGCTCATCACGGGACATATTGAGTAGCATTCTGCTGCCCCGTATCATGGGGATGTCCTGCCAGAGGGATGCATTAGATGAGACTGACAGACGTTGCAAATATGAGTCCTGGGGAGACAGCACTTTCCTCCGTAGCCTTGGGGAGCTTGGGAAACTCGACTCTATATCCTCTGTGAAAGAATCCACTCTCTTCTGGCTTTGAATAGCCTTGTTCAGAACCACATCACTGTACTCCTGATACAGCAGTCTTGCTGTGAAGAGAGGCATATACGTTTATACTTTCTATAGCAACTACTCGCCCTCTGCTTCAACCTGGAGAGAACTCTGTTACTGTCTCAGATTAGGATAACAGAATACATTAGCCCACATGCACCTGCTATAAGCAAAGCTCACCAGCTGCCTGAGTATACTGCAGGACTCTGGTTTCACTGCCTCCACCGAACACCACTCTCTAACGCTCCGTCCTTGCTACCATGTGGCAGGAGCCCCTCTCCTTTGTGCTCACTGCAAGGGTGAGAGATTATGGAGGAGAGGGGTCTGCCACAGCACTTCAGGCAGAAGGTACTTACAGGAGTTGATCAGTTTGGAGTGCCGGCGTTTGAAGTTCTCCACTGCATCTGCAGGTTTCTTCTCTCTGTCAGGGAATAAGGATTTGGAAACAAAGAGTGAATGAAGAGCACAGCACCAGAGATGGCTTATCCAAATCTTGTAACAGATCTGTCACAGCAAGGACCTTTCTCTCCAACAACCTCAACCTCCACATGCTTTACTTAACAAAGAACAAAGTTTGGCTTAATGGAAACACTGTCCTAAAGGGACAGAAATACTTCTGTTGCAATGGGGTCCTCTCCCAGAGGGCATAGACTGAAACACAGGCCTAAGTCATTTTATTATAGTTTTCTACTCCTCATCATCATCTTTGGTCCTTCAGGAACAATGGAGAGCATCAAGTGGCTGTGCTACACAGGGATGGGGGCAAATTCTAAGGGACCTTTGAGAGACTTACCGCAATATAACTGTTTCTGAACTGACTGGTGGTTCCCTGTGTGCCTTGTGAGCTTCTTCTTCTGAAGGAACAGAAGGAATTTCTGCATATAAGACAATTAGAAAGTATGAGTCCGTTTTTAAAGTCAAGCTACAATCCAAATGATATACAGATACCACTTACCTATACCGCACCTAAGTGGTAGTCTTGGATTGGGAGTACAGGTGCCCTCCTGACCTTTATTTCTGGGTCAGAAACATTCTAGTTTTAATAATCCTTGACATTACTTACACTTTGCATCTGTTACTTAGCCACATTTGCTTTTCATACAAAGAAAAAAGGCTGACACTTTCAGTGACGACAGTAATTCTAAGAGCTTCCCTCTCCAGTTGCCCAAAGACACTGCCTGTGGGCCCTATTTCATACTGCCTTTCCCCTTTCAGTAGCTTGGGCCAGGCATTGGAGGATCAATGGACCCAAAGTCACTAGTCATGTCTGTATGTAGTAGACTTCCTTTTGTGGACGTTGAGCCCCAAAAAACTCTCAGCAACTTCTGGGGCAGAAATGCTGGACATCTAACAAAGTCAATCCTGTGAAGAGTCTTAGAAGGGACGTGGCCTGAGAATCAACGCTGTAACCCAGTTCTCACATTTACATACTACGTGAGCATTCACAGACTGCTGCTTGAGTCATCTTCTGTTTATGCAAAATGGGGGAAGTGTGGATTTTTCTTTTGTTTTGTGAGGGATTTAATTAAGTTGTGAAGAAATTCTACATAAAATTCATTGGAAGCAGGAGGAGGAAGAAAGCCCAAAGACTGAGTTGCAAGTATGGGTCAGGCGAAAGACAGTTCTGTTGCCTTGAATGTTTTAAAATTTGGAACCAAGAATTTATAGGTCGAACACATGAACAAATCTTGATTCAAGTGCTGCCAAACCCTTTACACCCCTCCACGCTCCCCCTCCTTTTCCTCTATGCCAAAAATCCAGCATGTTGTGGAGCTTGGAAAATAAACTAAGAGCTGAGAAGCAGCAAGTATGTTTAAAGATCATGTAAGATATAATAAAGAACAGACAGGCACCTTGACAGTAAGTACTGTCTGAATGAGCTGTATTACAGAAGATGCATGTTTTCCATTCGTGACATCAGTGATTTGGCTTCTATGCAAGTTGGGACCTTGGATTTGACAAATTTGCATTCTTGTCTGTAATCTCAAATCCTACGTTCTCAGGAAGGTCATCTCTTTCAGAAGGTCAAATTGGAACCTAAAGGTGTCAGTTGCAAAGTAAAGGGAGGTAGCAAATAAACAAGGAATTAAAACATGTGGTAACAGAGACCGGCTACTGAGGGTGTGTGCATGCATTTTCCGTACTGCTTGGAAAAGGGCTGCTGCAAGTGCAGCAAAATTCAACGGCCATGTGATGGCAGCAGAGATGATGAGCAGAAGCTCTGAACTGAGCCCCACCAAGAAACTCATCCCTGGAGGTAGGCCAAAATAGCCTGTGTTACTGAGTAAGGGTGACAGATCATTGAACATGGAGAAGGGACAAGAAGAGAAACTGGATGCAAAGTCAAGGGGTGAGGGATCCGTGAAGAGAGAGAAGCTCTCTGCTGCAGGTGTTAGTGTGAAATGAGGGGACTGCACCCCAGCGTGCAGCCCTACTCAAGAGAACAAGCAGGATGCACTGGTTACAGGGCAGCAGAGAGGAGCTAGGGGAGAGCTGGGAGGGGGGACCTTGGGGCAGGACATCACAGGGCCTACAGGGCTGGAGTAAGAAGTATTACCAGAAAGGCACAAGAACAATGCCGAGCTCTCAGCTCTCATGCCTCTCTATCACATTGCCTATTTAATTGAATCCTACATTTTTGGTATCTGCAATAAGTTGGGGGGGGGGGGGTAGGACACAGAGGAAAGGACTCACCCTGCAAGATGTCTGGTGGTACTGACGTCCTCTTCAGGCCCTGACGGTGCCAGTCCTTGCTTTTTACTCGGCGTTTAATTGGGTTTTCTTGGTTGGCTGCTGGCTCCTGTGCAACTACCCTGATCGTTTTTTTGTCTGGCCAACTTGATGATTTTTCCAAGGGTGAATGTCTGGGCATTTCCTCCTTTGGCTGAGCTAACAAGTGGTGTTCTCCTCCTTCTCCTTCCAGCCTTTGCTTGACCCTCCTCTCACCTTCTGTTTTCTCCGTGATTTCCAGTGGAGCTTGGATGTTCTTTGTCTCCACACCAAAGATGCCTGTCTGTTGCTCCCATCGCAGCTCCCCTGAGACCTCCTCCTCTTGGCAGGTTGTTCTGGTGGTTGGTGGTGATGGAGGGCTGAGCTGGAGGAAGTGGATTGGATTGGTGAATGCTAGCATTGGAAGTGGCTGTGCAGAGTCTCTGCTCTTGGAGTCTGTGGATGTTATCAGGCCTTCCAGCGAGGGCCAAGAAGGGTGGTCAGGTGAGGATTTTCCACACTGTATATCCATGTGCTGGTCCACTGTTTCAGGGCTGGTGGCAGAGCAGCCAGCTAACACTTCACTTCCAACAGCAGAAAAGCTTTTGGCCAACAAACTGACCCCTGAGTCATCAGAAGTCTCTGTATCATGGGTACCTGAGTCACCAAGATCCCACTCTCTAGTTACTGGAACAAGGTCACCTTTCTCTGCTACATCTTCTCCATCAGAAGCAGAGGCCACAGTGTTAGAATCAGGCACAAAGGCAGCAGTCCGGAGAGGATGGCTTATAGTAGGGTTAATGGCTAGTAACTTTTTATCGTCCACACCACAGTTGAGATGTGGCCTGGAGTAGGGTACAGGAGCCAGTGACGGGTAACTTCCAAGGGCTGGAGGTTGAGCAAGGTGATTTGCATTAAGTGCAGGGGCCTGAGCTTGCCTGGGGCTTTGGACATGGGAAGAAGGATGAGGAAGCTGTTTGGCATCAGGCTCAAACACCAGAGGTAGGCTTGAGTGCGACACAGGGGACAGAGGTTGTTCTGGGTGGTTCATGGCAAGGACCACGTCTTCTTCAGAGGGCCAAGTTAGGGTGCTCAGGACACTGGAGATTCTGGATCCAGGCTCTTTTTGGTTTAAACTGCAGTCAGACTGATCAAGTAAAGGCATTTGTTGTGCTTCATGATCTGCATTTGCTCCCATTTCTTTCCCTTGGATAATGGCACTTTTTTCTGGGGGGGTTTGCTGAATTGTCTCTGGGTGGTTCAGGGGAGTGGAAGTCCTGCCTGGTGTTTGGGGTGGTTCCAGAGGCCCTGCAATGATAGCCACAGTCCTCCTATCCTCAGGAAGGCGCCCCTCTAGAGGAAGACAGCTCGTGCACATTACAGAGAAAGAAGACGGGCCACTGAGGTCTTCATGAAAGCCTTCCTCAGAAATAAGGAGTTCATGGGAAGTGTTGGCCTCCCCTGGATCAGTACTTAGAATAGCACTTTCCCCTGATGTTGGGTCCCACACTTGTACAGAAGCAGCTTGGTTGGCTGGCTTCCCTACAGAGTCCAGCAGTTTGTTCAGGTTGGTGCCAGGACAGTCCTCAGGGGCCACAGAGGCTGTTCCATTAGCACCCTCTTGCTGTGGGCCAGATGTTGAAGCCACAGAGGTGAGTTCTGAGGGAAAAACTGGAATGAACTCCTGAAGCTCAGCTTTTCCCACATTTTCTGTAATGGGATGAGGACCTATGGGATCAGGTGGCTCCAAGTTCTTGGTGCCAGAGGAAGGGTGTGCTGGAACAGAAGCCTCTGGGTTCTCTGCGCTAGAAGGTGCTGCCACTCCTCCGTGGAGTGATGCATCTCTCTTATCAAACCTCTGGACAGCATTTCCATGCCCATCACTGTGCTCATCATTCCTGCCCAGTCTTGTCCTGTCATCCCAGTCAGCTTCTCCAATATCCTGACCACCGATGGAAAAGCGGCCAGAGTCTTCTAGGTCTTCTGCCTGGTCAGAGATGTGGGATGTGTGTGGAGGCACGATTGGAGTTTCACCCACTGGGTTCAGGTTATTTGAGGACAGAGGGCTGACAGTGGGTGGCTGACATCCAGAACCTGTTTCTGTGACATGAGCTTTCAGCAGTACATCCTCACCAGGATGCTGATCCACAGAGACAGGTTCCCCAGGAAGAAATGCTGATCCTGTTTGCTCAGCCAAAAAATCATTCTCCAAGCCACACAAGTCCACATTATGCCTGGGAACAGAAGATATCTCTGACCCAAAAGCTGATGATAGAGCCTCCAGTTCAAGCTCTGCCTCCAGTTTGAGCTCTTCCCTCTGCAGTTGTTGTTTCTGCTCATTTCGTTCCTTGTTTTTCTGATCTTTGGGCTCCAAAGATATTCCTTCTTCTGGCAGATTCTGCTCTTTGCACTCTTTCTTTTCCTCTTCCTGCTGAAGTTCAGACACTGCCTCCTCCTGTACTGGGTCCTTATGCTGTGAAGTATTCACTTCTTCATTTTTTTTAGCAGTATCCTTTACTTGGAAGGCATTGTCTGCTGGAGAGGCAGGTCTGCCCTCTGTTTTTCTGTGATCATCTTCAAGACAAAGGCATTTGGAAGTGAATGAGTTTTCTTTAGGAACCATTACTGTTCCCTGGTCTTTGACCATGCTGCTATTCCTTGTTTTACCAGCTGAGATGTTTCCTTCTGCTTGTAGTGAACTTATTTGCCTGTCATCTGTTAAGGTGGAAGACAATTGATGGGAAGAGGAAGACTCTGTATTCTCTTCCGAACCCTGGAGTGTTCTTATGCTTCCCTTAGCATCTTCAGAAGTGTACGGTTTAGCCATATCCTCTACTGCTTCCTCTGAGGTAGGTTGCTCATCAGTTGCTGGTGCCACTTTTTTGCTGCTTTGCTTCTGCTCTGCACTAGTATCAACCTCCTGCAAAGAATCCGTGGAGATCTTATCCAGAAATGGCTCAGCCTTATAATGCCCCTCTGAAATGGTTTTACATACCAAGAAGCATTTAGGTGTCTCTCTCTGAGAGGAAATGGCATCAGCCAAAGGAGATTTTGGATGCTGGGCCTGAGGATCTGAGCCACAAAAAGCCAGTTCTGCCTGGCACTGAGGGAATTCAGTGCTGAGGTCCACAGTCTGCAGGATGGCGTTGCCAGGGGCTGGCCCATCCTGGACTGTGCTGAGAGAGGAAGAGTCCTGGTTGCTTTCCAGGTCAACCAGCTCTCCTTGCTTAAGTTTCAGAGCACAATCCAGTCCACCCTCCTCTAAAAGCATTTCTCCTTCCAATTCTAAGAGTCTCTTTTGAGGCTCTGCATCGCCTTGCTCTTGTTCCAGTCCTGCTGGCACTTTTTGCACAGGGTTAGAGGGTCTGCCCAGCATCTCTGCTGCTTTCCCTGGAGCAGAAAGGCAGTCCTCGGGAACGCTGAGCTCTGCTCCCTTTGCGGAGTCAGACAGGCTGGTGCTCATTTTGGCTGATGCGTGAGGGGCATGATGCTCTCTTTTGACTGCTGTAGAATCCTGAGCTTCCACAGTGGTGCTGCTGGCTTCTGGTGGAGTGGTACCTCCCTCACTGGTTTCTTCAGACTCCATCAGTGACACATCCTGCTAAAGAAAAATGCATTTTTCTGTTACTACTACAGGATGATACAGAGGATCTAATTGGCTTAAGAGACTTTTAAAAACACATACTAATGCAGCTGAGAAAAAAGCCAAAAATACATATTCAGTGGGTGATAAGAGTTGGGAAACAAATACCAAGACTGAGAGTAGGCAAACACCCAATGTAAGCTTGCAGTATGAGAGTAATGCCAAAATAAAACTACTAGTGTCTTTTTAGTTTTAGATGCAAATCCAGAAAGGAACTTTGGTCAAAGAGCAGAGATGCTGATCTGTCTGTAATGCCTGCAGTACAACTTATGAAAAGTGTTGGCCATGGCTATCTATCTCAAATCCAAAAGGGGATACCAGAAGGCATTCAGAGAACAAGAAAATCATCAAAATCTCCATTAATTTTTGCGGGCCATGGTGGACGAATACTCATGACCTCTTCTAATGGCTAGCTGAGTCTTAAAGATCTCTTTGATTTCAACAAGGAAAGGCTTGTACTTTAGAGCTGATGGTTCTCTTTACAGATGTCTGTGTATGTATGTGCAACACAGGGCCCTGCTGCAGCTGATCAGAGGAATTGATTAACAAGACATAGGAATGTAAGAATTTGATTAACAGATAACTAGGACATGACACAAGACATTTGAAGGCTGTAAACCACATGGGTTGAGAGGGGTACCTCTGGTGTGTGTGGACATACCTACAGACTACAAAGAGAAACGATATCATCATTTAGTCTACTCTTTTGGGGGGGAGGGGGGAGTCATCTCAGGATTGTTGGACAGTTTCCCAAAGGATATAGTGGAATTTCCCATCCTTTATTGCATTTGAAGTTCAGACATGACAAAGCACTAGGGAATGTACATTTGGGAAATGTCTGTGAAAAGGATAGTTGAATCTGATTCATCGCTTTTATCTTACTGGCTTCTACCTATCCCATGACCCACAATACCTACCTTAAAGGACATGAGAAAGAGACAAACCTTAATGTCTCCCCTCCTTTTTCTTCTGCTTTTGGGACACTTTCTCTAGTGTTCCAGCCTGTCTTCTCTGTTTCCTATTCCCTGCTTATTAGAAATGCCTTATAAATTGCTGCTTCAGGCTGCTTCACATACACCGGGTACCCTTGCAGTCATACCAGAGCTTGTAATTTAGCCCTGAAGGATCTGCTGCAATGTGCAGCCACAGTCAGACTTCCTCCTGAATGAAGCTTCAGCATTCTCCTCCTTCATCCTATCTTACAGATGTTGACGTTTCCAGACATGAATGCGTAGTCCTGCATCTTTTGGTCAGAGAAAGCATTCCACATCTCTTCAGCCCGCTAGCTGTTTAGTGGCAAAAAAGCCTCAACGCCTGGCTCTGGACCGTTCTGAAAGCTCATGCAAGAAAAATTCCTTTTCTTGCTCAAAACAGATGACCAAATCTATATGTTTTTTCTTTCCCTGGCATTCCTAATTTCCCTACAATTTTAAGAATAGCGTTTCTGCCAGAGTTTCAACTGCTGTTGAGGGGTGTGTGTGACAATTTCAACTTGGGAGACACAAACAGAGAAAAGAAAGTCTCTGCATGGAAAGAGAAATCTTTGAGATCAATGGTGATTTCCTTGTGCTGGTGTGGCTCTATAGTCACAAGTAACTTTTTC
This sequence comes from Nipponia nippon, assembly GCF_047370975.1. Taxonomy (NCBI): domain Eukaryota; kingdom Metazoa; phylum Chordata; class Aves; order Pelecaniformes; family Threskiornithidae; genus Nipponia; species Nipponia nippon. The sequence goes on along the minus strand of NW_028262347.1, from coordinate 81,975,020 downwards.
TGATCCCACACAGAAAGTAAAAGCAATAAGGGCACGATTACATCTGGAATAATTGTCCCGGTTAACTTCATGGCCAGGGCACGCCTGACCTGAAAGCTGGTTTAGCTTATATTTTTCCTTACGTCAAGTGAAACAGAACACCTGCTCTGAAAGCAATGAGCCCATGCTCTGGAGTTAGAACTGAAGCGTTTATATACACCTTAATCATGGGGATTGTCAACATCTTACAGCTTTTTAAAAAATGGGGAAAAAATTGAGTTAACTAATTAACTCATCAGTTAACTTTGTCCCTGCGTATTTTTTCTCATGTAATCTTTAATTTTTGTTTATATCAAAAAGATAATCTTTCTTACAAAACCATACCAAAACTGGAATTATTCAGCAATTTGGATTCCCCCCGCCCACAAGTAGTGAGTAGTTGTAAGTAGTTATAATTTCAACAAACAGTACGCTTCAAAAAGATATATCCATTCAGAAAGTTCCCACGGGGCTTCTGCCATGTCTTACTGCTGTCAGCAAATAGTAAACTACTTCAGTGCTGCTAAACCATCTTTAGAAACTGTTGCTCATGGGAAGGTACAGGACTGTCAGGAAGAAGCTCCAGCACAGAAAAAAAGAGAGCTTGGCAGAGCACAGAAAGTAGCAGGGTCATAAACCTGTAAGCAGCCACCTTGTCCAAGACAGGATCAACTTTACCAGTGCTGTCCCCGACAGGTACATCTGCCCCTCCTTTAACAAAGGTTCCATGATCACATCAGGTCGCTCTTGCGCTACACCGCTCTTAGCTCTTCCTGCTACCTAAGTTGAGTCTCCCCTGCTGCATGACTAGAAAAGTACTGCTTATCACACCTAATACAGAGAGTTTTCAAAAACAGGCTCCCCAGGAGCAGAGAGACTGCTTAGGGAGACAGGTGGTCTTGGACACAAGCTGATGGCTAAGGAAGGCTTACTACTAATAAAGACAGGATGGCCTACAAAGCTCTGAATAGCAAGATCCTCAAACTCAAGGCCACACTCTGTGAGGGGAAGAAGAACTCTGCCTCACTGTGCTGTTACAGATGTACACAATACTGAATTTCCTCTTATTAAGCTCAAAGACCCAGTTTCCACTTCCCTGGCTCTGTTGCAAGGGATTTGGACAGGTGAAAGGACAAGTTTAAAGCTGCACTTGGAGTAGTTCCACGATGATGCCGGGAGACAGGATAGAGGGAGGTGCAGCAGATCAACACGGGAAGCTGCCAAGTGAGATTTGTCTCATTGTATTACTGCCAGGTGTTTTGCACACCTCAGGGAGAGCAAGAGAGCAGCTTTGGGAAGTGAGGCAGGAGAAGGGACAGGAAAACTTTCTGCAGAGACAGTGGGGGAGAACTTACGCATCTAGTCAGGGAAACAGTTAAGCTCCTGCTTGAAGGCTGGCTCACTGTAGTGAAAGATGTAGACATCTCTGCAATAAGGTTTTAATGCAGATGGGAGAGAAAACAATAAAACAAGACTGACTATATCTGTAGCCTTCACATACAGAGGAGCTACATTCAAAAGCCTAGTAGTTAGTGGGAGAGATTGCTTGTGGAGCACTGCTGAGTTATGCTCCTGCTACAGGTCAGCTTGAACCTCCACCAAAGGAGGGCCCAGAAGACCCCCCAGGAGCTGGGCAAGCCAAAGCAACCTTTTAATTAGCATTTGCAGTCAGGCCAATAACATGACAGACAAGCATACAGGAGCCTATGTGGCAACTGCCAACTTCTAGCAGGCTACACAAACTCTCCCAGAAACTTCACCGTTACTGCTGTTGGGGCTTACTGGTCTTTCACATCTCTCTGGGTCAGATGTTGAGCACGCCATCTCTCCCTCTGCTCTAACAGCACTTCTCAAGTAAGGTGATCTGATGGCCCCTCTTTAGATAAAGCTAGCCCTACTCTTCTCCCAAGAGGGCCTGGAAATCCAGGAGTTCAGCTCACATACACGCAGCAGTGCCTAGCGCCTAACTCATACGTGATTCTGGATGCACAAGCTGGAACTGTGAGAGGGTGCAGCTGGCTGCATGTCAGCATGAAAACAAAGGGGCAATGCTTCATTGTACTGCAGCAGGGAGCACAAAATTTGAGAGAGGAAGGGTGAGGAAGGTGGCCAGGCAAGCAAAACAGGAGAGCAGTGAAAGTACTGGTGGACAAAGCAATTCCTGCGATGATGCACGCATCCATCCACAGCTTTCCCAGATTACAAAAGGCAATGTGAATGTCATACTTCCTTCCAGTGTGGGTTAATTCACCTGGACGGAGATGACAAACACTTCTGGTTTTAAATAGAAAGTACCTCACCTTCCCTCCCCCCCTCCTCCAACACACAAGAAAGGAGAAATAACAAGTGCTATCAAGCACAGACAAGCCCTTCAGCTAGCCAGGAAACAAGGCAACACAGAATTAAGAGGAGCCCTGAGATCCTCCTCCTCCTCCACAACTCAGGAGAAACCCAGCTTTTCGGTGTGCCCCCTTCACGCTCCCCATGCAGCGCTGGCCCCGGCCCCCGTGGCGGGGCGGCCGTGCTCCCCATCCCGCTCCCCCGGCCGCGGGTGCAGGGGCAGCCCACGCGCCCAGGCTGCTGCCAACACACTCGCGGCAGAGAAAGCCCTGCCCTGCAACGATGGGCTGGGCCCAGCAGCAGCCAGAGACGCCCCACAGCCTGCTGGGCCACTGGTCAGTGCACCAGGGGCTCCTCTCCCCGGCTCTCCTCCTTTTCACCGACACAGCAGCGAGAGCTTCTGGCCGTGAGAGGAGAAAGCCATTCACAACCTTTGAGCAGCATGGACAAGGACATTGATTTTCTTATTGAAACAAAGGCATTCCCAAGCAATCCATCGCTCAGGCGTATCCTTGGTATAGAAATGCCAAAGCCCGCTTTAAGTGCTGCAGCACAGGAAAGAGCTCCATGTAGGCTGTAATACCCACCCGGGGGGCAACACGGCTGCCCCGAGCCCCTTCCTGCTATTTCAGCTCAGCTTAATCATCTCCATCACACAGTTCCGATACACTTTAAAAGGAGCTGGGTCAGTGGGGGCTAGCTCAGAGCCTGCCTTTCTCCATACAAAATCCAGAGCTCACCATGCAGGAGAACTGCCGCCAGAGTTACCATCTCCCCTGGGAGGCCACGCTTTCCTTCAGTTTGGTGAGACACTCAGGAAAGGGGTGGGTGCAACCGCTGTAACACAAAGCCTGCCCTACCACGAGTCTCATTTTTTATTTTGATACAGCTACTCATGCCATGCTTAGGCGTGCTTTCTCAGCTGGATGCCCCCTCCACATAAGAGGTGCCCACTGCATGTATTCCCCTGCAAAGAGACGGTTACCAACCTTCATCCACCACCCCTGGGCTGCTCTATCACTGTACAGCCCATTGACAGAGGTGAAGGACTGGGGTCAAAACTCTTGAGCTCAGGAAGAGATTACACAGGGCACTAGAGATAAGAATGAAGGAGGGAAATAACGTTACATGGAGAGAGCTTTGAGGGTACAGAGAGCAGACGGAGCTTGCTGAAGGAAAGAACATATAGAGTAAGAAAAGCAATCTAAAAAGGTATGTGCCAAAATAACGCAGAGTCTACTGCTGTGCTCAACGGACTACGTGCTGTTAGTATTCTGGGAACTAGGAGTCACCTCAAGTCTTTTAGGCAGGGCGGGGGGGGGCGGGGGGGGAAATCTGTCGATAGTACCTGATCTCCTGGAAATTGCAGCTGCTACTGAAGCTTGGGAAAAGTGAGTGAGACCTCCCAGTCACACTGGTGCAGACAGTTTGCATGGGTTTTAACACTCCCAGTAGCATCTCACTAGCTTGAGTGTGGTAGGCACACTCAAGATATATCAAACCTATTAATTATCTAATGATTCACTGAGAAAAAAAAAGTAACGATACCTCTCCTACATTTGTTTCCATTTAAGTGGATTATAATACTTAATGCTAACTTTAAAAAAAAAAGCCCAAGAAACATTTTGGGTAGAACAAAATTCAACCTTGGAAGTTGCTACTGAACACTTGCCAAACAGCAAGTGTAGATCATGGCTTGGATTGCACACTGCAATTCCCAGAGATGCAATAACAATAATTCGGTCTTAAGATAAAATGGGGCCAGCTGTATATCAAAAAAAACCTGGTTCACTTTAAGCAGAGCTTAAGTTTTATATTCATAAAAGCACTGGATAAGCCTTAATATTCTGCAGTCTTCTGGTATGAGAACAAACAAGAATGGTGTGTAGTTCTCACTGCTGTAGCTTAGTAGAAAGACTATTGACACTACTGGGCAGACAGAGGAAGAATTCCCCCAGTGAAAGCAATGTACAGAGTCACTGCAAGTTGCTCTGTGCAAGTCTCTCTACAAATTTTGGGGATGGAGAGATGACTGACAGAAATATCTGGGGCACAAAAGGAGGCAAAGACTTCCGAGACATAAGCTATGATGTACAGTCTTGGCTGCTAGCAGCATGCTATATACATTCCTAGACAGCAGGTTTGCTCTAAACCAGAGGAGTTCTCAGTATCTCTTTAAATAAAGCGATTCAGGACCTAGATGGGAGAGATTCTCCAGTTAGCAGCAGAAATTTCGTAGTCTCTTACTATGCCACAGAAGCATGAGCCAGAATCCCACGCTGCTGTTTTTGAGTCTCAGATTAAAGAATGCTAATGTTTGCACCAAACCATTTTGACAGATGCAAATGCCATTAAAACATCAAAGGGCTTGGAAACACACTTGAAAGCTTGGCCTTGCCCAGACTGCACAGTGGAACCATTGCTGAGCATAGTTGTTGTCACGTTACCTGTACCAGTCCTGAGCACAGTTACGTTACAGACAGATAAGGATGAACAACATTCAACAAACTGAACTGGGACACACCGTTCTCCCCTGCAGAAAAGGCCCGCGAAGTTATCCTGTCTGATGTTCTTGGCAAACACGTAATATAACCTCTTTTGCAGCCGGATCAAGTTCCACCTTGAAAAACTGTAGTATTTCTTGCTGCCATTACCTATAGCTGTCAGAGCCCTACAGGACAGAAGATACAAAGTTGGAACATTTTAGCAGTATGGGACGACTGATAAGCTATACAGCAAAATATACCCAGCCATAAATATCCTGGCAAAATGCTGCTTTTGTATCAATAGGTAAAGCATATCCTATGCAACCAAAGCAATTCCTAAAATACCAACAAAAGTGCACTTGTATGTCATACCACACTAATGACTTCTACCAGCACAACTTCATCAGCCACAACAGCTATACCTACAGCAGAAACCCGTACCACTTATCTGGCTTCGATACTGTACAATAAAAAATTGTTGGTATCTCATACCATGAGATAGCAACGACAACAAAAAAATAAAAATCTTGAACATGTTTGTCCTCATTTTGTGCTTTTAGAATGCATGTTTTCAGCCTTAGCTCCCCACAGCATCTTTAATTACCTTATGACTCCAGTAAAGAGATTTATAAAAAAATGTGAAAAAAAGTTGAGACTTGTATCATAATCAAAAATACTTGGCAATACTGTAACAGTGATGCAGCTTTGTAGTGAAAACTGCAGCTAAAGGAAAAAACAAACGAACAAAAAAAAGTCCATCCAAAAGGGATGTAGGGGTGTGTATGGGGAAAACAGATTTTGGTACAACCCTCCCCCCTAAGCCAGCTTTTCAGGGAACAAACCATTCTTTCTTAGAAGTATAATTGGCGTACTTAGATTGAAGAAGCTAACAAGCACAATGAGACACGTTTGCTATTGGGAGCAGAAAGTATTAGATATAAATAAAATGTTATAAGAAATGTAAATGTGGGAAAGCACCAGCAAGGACCCCTTCCCTCTCCCCGTGGAAAAATAGCTTCACACACCCAAAGCCACAGGAATTGTGTGGGTGCTGAATAGGAAGGTACTAATGCAAACACATGGAAAACTTGTTGTTACTCACGGTGTAACGCCTGCATGGCCAACTGGCATAGGTTTATTGTGCGCATCACAATATTTTCTGTTTTTCATATAGTCCCACTTCCTAGAATCATGTGGTTATGTGAGAATTTTGGCTTACAATTAAGAACTATGCACGTCTGGCCTTTAATGGGTGTGGAAAAGGCCTGAAAAACCAAGTATGGCTCAAAAATTAGATCTTGCTGTGTTTATTTTAATTTTTTAAGCCAAAATGTTAAGCCTTAACTTGCGACTAACGAGAGCAAGGGCAACTCCCCCCTCCCCCTCTACCTGATTACTGTTTTTCAGCAGCAGGGACTGATGACACTGAACTTGTCTGCAGAGTATTTAAACCTGATCCAGTGAGCTACACAAGCTACTAAAAGACTGGCAGAGAAATATGCTGTGGTGTAACTGGGTTAACAAAGATTAATAATCAAATTCATCAGGCCCAATTTAGGTATTTGCAGATATTCTGCAAAGTTCATCTGTCTATAGTGCAGTCCTAAAAAGATGTAGAGCTCCTTCAATTCCTTCTGCTGCTACTGACTGTACAAACCATTCAGCACCACCTGGAATCAGGTCCTAATAAATTTTGATTAAGACGTGACGCGGCACCCTGAAATCCAGAAGAGATTAAAGCAACATGCATCCAGGTTGCTGCCATCTTCTCCCATGTGCTAGTGGGCACGTGACCATATGTGAGCCAGCTCAGGCAGTTATCTAGCCAAAAAAACAACCTAGAAGCAGAGTGATGTGAGCAGCCATAAAGGCGTGACACAGGAGGAAAAAAAACCAAACAATAAATAAAGGTAAGTATGACAGCTCCCTGCAATAGCTGTACATGTACAAGCTGTAGCAGCAACCGCAAGGAGTGGATGGGAACAAGAGGCTGGGCGACAGGCCGGCGAGCGGGAAAGCAGAAACCTGGACTTAGACCTAAGTTATGGCGGAACCACACCCGGACCTACAAGCAAGTCCCTGGCGCTCCAGCGTAGGCATCTTGCCGCCTGTGACTGCCAAGCGCTTCCAACGCAGAAACAGGTGCACCCTCACCAGCCCACACAGAACAGAAGCAGCAGAGCAGGGAAATTTTACTTTTTCAGTACTGACCCTCTGCTGGTAACATTTTTTTTTGCTGCCCTTCCAGGTTAGAGGCAGGCACTATGGGAAGCAGGATATTCTAATCGGATTTACAACCATTTCCAAAGGAACCATTATTTTAGCGTTTAACGTTTCCTCGTCTCATTGTTGCCACTGACTCACCGTTCCCGTGAACCCAAACGCAGCCTTCTCTCCTCAGCAAAGGACTGGGTATAAAAGGACATTGCATGGCAGCCAGCTCAACTCAAAGGAGCCAGCCCCCTGTGAGCAACTCTGAAAACAAGTAACAACATGAAGGAGATGCTAGGTAAAGCCCTGGAAACCTCCTCAAACCCTCTGCAAAGTCTAGCATGGAAATACTCCAAATGGAAGGGGAGGGGAAGGCATTTTTGTGACCATGTCTTTCAGAACAAGCGGTAAAAAGTTGTATAAAGTAGGGTTTTAAATGGTGTAACTGATATACATCAATCTTATGAAATGCTTTTTATAACTAGCTTCACCAATTACCATTACCTTATTTCAAAGTTTATAGTAGTAATTATAGCTCGTAGATGTTGTAGTTAAGATTTAGCATTAGTTCCTAATACTGTAATTAACACAGCATATTATAAAAATAAAAAAAAAAAAAAAAAAGTAGAGCCCTACAGGTACAACCTTAAAAAAAATTAGGAAATAGCACAGCCAGATCAACAATACTGATATTCTCTATTTCAGCAATATTTCCCCTTATTTGTCAATGGGCAAAAATTACGCCCATATACTTTCACATGCAGTACAGCTCCAAGCCTGTATTAATTTAAAGCGTAGATTTTATACCAGCTTAGAAATATCACTAGCATTTCTATAATGTACTAATTACAATATTTTCCCCCATTTTAATAATTAAATGAGTTTCAATGAATAAGGAACAATTACAAATATTTTAATCCTTCCTCCCGCCATTTTAATTTTTCTGCATATGAATGAGAGGGCGGAGTCTGCTTCTCACCACCACTCTTCAAGACTTCCTAAAATAGTAGTCCTTGATGGCTCCATGGCTCTTCAGATATTAGCTGAGTAATTAAAATCCTGAGATTGCCCTTTGGCAGTCTTTGAAGACATCGACTCTGATTCTTGACTGGCCTATGGCTTCCTTTTCCTCAACCCTGTGGCATGTAAAACTACCTCTCTCTTTTCCATCCCAGGTCCCACCCTACCAGATGGAGATGCAGAGGAGTACAATCAAGTCCGTGTGCCTTAAATTCACCTCAAACTCATGACTTCACTGTGCTAGTGAGAAGTGAGAGCATGAGGCAACTTAACTCCTAACAGTCGCCGTGACTAATAGCATAATACAGACCCGATACTATTTCCCTCACCTCTTTTATGGCACGATCACAAAATAATGCCATCTCCAGCCTAGGAATGCAAACTCCTTGGTACACTCGCATCCACCAGCCTACACAAGCGTGCATGCTATACCCTAATTGAAGTTGTGCATACTTTAGCATGAATGAGAAACTTCCCCTGGGAAGCTATAGGCACCAGTTAAATGAAATCTAAGACTCGGCTCACTGTCTTTCCCATTACCTGCAACACACTTTGATCAGTGGGGCATAAATAAACACATAAACAACCCATCTCTCCCAAGTTCATGAGATACAGCAGAGTTCCTCCAGTTCAGCCTCATAGGCGGCTCTCAGTCGTAACTTGTGGCACTGCCCATCAAACTCACCTAAACAAGTTTATCAGACTTCGCACACAGCAAACTGCTTCACTGCACTTACAAAAAAATCATTACAGGCAACAGCAAAGAGTACAATCTGGTACAATTGCTGTAGCTCAGGAAAGCAAAGAGCAACAGAGGTGTCTGAAGAGGGAAGGACTGGGAGGGTACCAGGAACAGGGGCAGTGGTGTCAGTGGACCGTGCCCAAGAGGGAGGGAGGAGTTGGAGCTCTCCTCCTTGAAGACTTCTTCCCAAACACCCTCCTGTAGGGAAAACGGGTCTTCAGCCTCTCCTCCGCCAGACTGATGCACTTGGGGAACCCAGCTTTCAGCACAAATGTTTGCTGACTATTACTTGACCCATCACCTTGCCTCTGCCACATGTGTCAGCACGTTAGTGGACAAGCAGGGGCACAAAGTTAGCGCCTTTTGCAAGTCCCCGGCTCAACAGGCCAGAAGGACTGCAAGTGAGGCAGAGAGGGGCAGCACAGCAGGAGTGTTTAACAACCCACGTCCAGCCACTGTTTTATGAGCAATAGGTCTGCCTTTGCTCGGTGGCAGATCCTGCAGCGCTGACAGCTGTATCTGGCTACGACTCACTGCCACAAGGCTGTTGAAATGAAGGCCAGTGACACAAGTCTTGATGTGACAAATCTACTCTGTCACCCTTGGCGGTGCTTTACACAGGAGGTATGACACAGACCATGGTAGAACGGCTCCCAAGAAGCAATCGCATTAAAGAAGGTGCGATTACAGCTATACCCACAGCAGGAGATACCAGCGTTACTGCTTTTGTCGCACACATGGGAAACACCCTGCACTCCGAAACTTTGGCTATTCCTGCTCCACTAGCATTTACCCTAACAGAAGGTGATAAAGAGGCACCCACAGGCCTGCTGTTTCAAGTCTTGCCTCTACTAACAGCTACAGCTTATGAACAGTGAAACACAGTTGCGGTCACCTAGAAATTTCAAGCTAATGGGTCCACAAAGGATAAACGTTATCGTCAATAACATAATACAGGCTGAAATGGGAACATGCATGTTAGGATACTAGGAGCTCTCCTTCCTTCAGTTCCCCACTGCAGTCATTCATTAAAAGAAGGATCTACAGAAGGCTTAAATTATAACTAGGTTTTTTTCAATGCAACCAAGAACTGTGCCTTCATCCCCAGACCTCATCCAGCAGAATCACCAGTTCCTAATTCCGGCAGTTTCCAGCAGCTTCTGCCTGTCTGAGGGTCATCTGTGCAACCGAGGTAATACCAACCCCTCCTACCTCAACAGGCATGCTCTGAGGATTAGTCAGGGAGTGGCTGCTCAGTGCACTGAATATGCAAAGCCCTGTTATAAACTCTGTATCTGATTGCAACTGTAAGCAAAGTCTTATTTAAGCAATCCCTTCACCAACAAAAATATACTGACTGTCCATTCTGCTCCTTCCGTGTCTTTTGCCTCCAAGCTCTTCAAGATACGTAACGTTACTAAGATATTTTCCTTTTGTGCTGCAGAGATGCTTAGTACACATTTTTCACACAAAGTAGTGTCCATAATTAGTTGCTTCAGCTCATTCTGGATCAGTGTTACTCTGGTATCGTACTTGTACTGTAGGGATCTCACTGCCCAGTCAATGAAAGCCCCTGCCCCATAACCTCGCACATGTCAGAAATTCACAGTTGTCTGTTTCTCACTGTGTCCACATTCAGGTGAGACCCCTTCTGCAATTCCATCAATGTTATGAGCTTAGGACATACATCATCAGCTATTTCTTGCTACATCGAAGCACAAAACTATCTGTCTACCAAACAGTTCTTTAAAACCAAGTTAGTGGGTTTGCACATGCTTACCTCAACAGTTCCATATTTGGCTCCTGCATCTGTTAGTACATGATTTTTTTTTTCTTTAAATGCACTTTGTTCGCTCTTTTCCATTGTCACAACCAAACTTTGTACAATGCCGTCTTTTAAATTAACTTATCAAAGGAAACATGCCAGTAAAACATAATACATTTCAGGGCAGATTTGCTTTCATATTGCCTTGTTGAATTTGAGACTTCTGTTCATGCCAGTTTTCATTGCACATGCAATCCAGCAGATCTCATCTTTTCTTGTTCTGTTCTTTTTTAAAGTGATTTTGTTATGACTATCAGAATTAACCCATTTTTCCTCTTTTACACTCAGATGCCTATTTTCATGCCTTTGATATCACTACTATTACACACCCAGCAGCTGAATAGGTAAAAATGATGCTACCTACAGAACGAAGGAAAAATCGCTGTGGTATGCCTGATAACACCCACTGGGCAACTCAGCTGTCATGATTTTTCTATACACGCAGCCACAATTTTAGGCTGCTTTTTACGGCTCTGACCCTCCCTTGTGACTGGTCAGAGCACACACTAGAATGACATAACTGGCATGCCTGGCCTTGCTCTTCCAGCATAAGGCACATTTCATTGCTCCAGCATACGTCCAAATTGCTCATCTTCCTTTCTCTGCACCACTCTGAAATGAAACAGCTCGGTTTACTCATTGTGGGGCAGGAAGATAAGGTGGACCGCATGAGCAATGTCAGAGGCAGACTGCCTTCCCAGATGGCACAGGACTTGGACTGAAATGAGCAGCGTTGACCCTGTGCCTACAGGAACACCTTATAGCTTCCCTTTCAGTCCCCCCATGTGCATGAAGAGAACATCCCCTCTTCCCAGTGGTGCCCAGGGACGAGGAAGAGAGCAACAGTGCAGTAATGTACTTCCCATCCTTCAACACAGCACCAGATGTTGTTAAGGAATTACTGGGCAACTTGAGGAGTAAATCCATCTCTCTCAATCACTTGCACATTTAGGAAAACATGCCATGACCCATAATTTGCTATAAAAACAGGGATGCTCCCACTTCTCTTTGCCTGTCCTCCCACAGCATCCTCTCTCTGCCTGGAGGTTTCTCACAGCGTAGAGTCTTGACAGGGTTGTGTCCTGCATTGCAGCCGTCTCAGTGCTACCCCCACTGCCCATCCTGAGCCTCTTCTTGCCTATACCTGAAACATGCCTTTCCAGGAGAAAACAGCTTTCCTGAGGAGGGCTAGAGAAGGGAGGGAGAAGTGCATCATTCTGAGAACACCCATAAGACTCATCAGCTATACTGTACTCAGACTTAAGCACGAAATATCTCTCTGCACAAAGTGAGTTACAGGAAAAGAGAGATGCAGAGAAGCAACAAACAACAGGAAGAATTATTTGAGCCATCTGCAATACCAACAGTCAGGAACAAATCCTCACCGTTCTAAATATTGCACAGTGAGACACCGTCCCTGTCGTGCAGGGCTGGCAGTATACTCGCAACATCTCTTCTCTAAATCCAGCAACAGAGGGGAAAGAGATACACACTGCACCTTCTCGACATCGCTATGCAACCTGACAGTCCTCACCTTTAAAACCAGATAGTCATCTCGGAGTACTTCAGAAAGGAGATCGACTCAAATGTTGCAGCTAGGTTACATTTCATAGGTCTAGAGTTACCCTCAGACGCCTGCACTATGGAATACTTACAGTGAAATTCCTGCATCTAAAACAGAAGCTCAGGCTTAATCCACGCCAAAAGGATTTTGCCTAGAGACCAAACCCACAGAAGAGACACCTACAGCATCAGAGCTTTTCTAGGCACCAGTATGGCTATGGCATCCTTCCCCCTCCTATGAAATGAAGTATACCAGCAAACCTATACTCTTGCTGGTGTACTCTCACAAAGTTTCCACCAGCACCCCCTCGCAGGACAGGAATCTAATAAAGATGTAAGGGCCCATTTAAGATTTACCCTATTCAAAGAATATTTGCAGGCACTTTTGATCATTACACCTGTAAATTTTTGTGAGTATAAAACCTACATAACATAAAGATTACACGTGCTTATTTTTCACAGCTGCCCAGCAACACTGTGCGTGAAGCATCTTCTTGCCACCCCTCCTCCCACTAGTGGTGCACATGTTAGTTTAACACTGATGTGGGCATCTATTTATTATTATTATTATTAAGTGAATATGCAAGTGTAGCCATGGCAGCCACCTTGTGGCAGCTGTGAACAACGACCACGTCCAACAGGTTACAGGTCTGCTTGTAACCCAGACTTGGGCCACCACGTGTCCCCTGATTATCTCAGGGCTTCTGCGATCTGAACGGATCGTGCCCTGACATGACCAGGATCCTAATCCCCTCCCCTCTAGAGAGGCATATTCTGGATCCTCAAATTCTACTGTTGGATTCGTCGATGAAGCACCAGCTGTTCCTCACTTCTCCTCCTCCAGTCACACCCTGTGCAAGGCTGGGTCTGCTCACCAGCGTGTGACTCTGCTCTGCCCACAGGGGGCACATGCAGGGGACCGCCAAGCTTGTGGATCCCGCTGATCACCCTGATCCAGGTAAGGATTTGGGAAGTTTTGTGTATGATCAGAATCAGGAACTCCAGTGCCAAATGCACTCAGAGAGTCAGCAAGGCCAAGGGCAGTGGACCTCACGCACTGAGCACCTGCATGCAGCTAGGTGTTCAATTTGAGACTACAAAGAGGTAGTTTGACGTCTGAATGTCACACACTTCTACATGACTTACTGTAAATAGGATACATTCACAGGAAACTAATTTATGGACAGCTCTGATTTAATGCAGTATTCTCTGAGCAGCAGGTTCACGCGCTTCCTCCCACTTCAGTTCACTTCTTGTATACTATCCAGTTACAGCTTCTGTAGACACTCCTCCTCAACCTCTTTTAGCATCAGAACACCCTCTATTTTGTATACATTTACATATGTGTGCCTATTTACATACGTACATTTGTACACATGTCACGGTAATCACCATCCCTCTTCTAAATTCTTCCCACTATCAAAACCAATAGGCATCCCCCTGACCTTGCACTGAACTTGTACTAAAGTCATGGGAATTTCTTCTTTGCCTTCATCTAGCTGTAATCCAGCCCCCACACCGTGAGCTCAAAACTAGTCACCACCACAGGCTCAGTTCCACATCTCCTGCAGTGTTCATCATTGCAGTTGAAGGAATGGCATTTAAAACAATAAATGGGGAATGGGTTTTGTGCCAGCAAACTAATTCCACTAGAAGAGCAAGAAAGCTGGAATCACTAGCTAATGGAGAAGACAAGATTAACGAAGTTCTCCCAGAAGGGTACCCCAGCTGGCTCAGGCACTGAAAACCACCAAGAACCTCACATCAAGAACACACAAATACATTAGCTTGCAACTTTTCTGCACTGATGAACCTTTCATAGGTATCAGTATGCCACAGCCAAGGCACAGACCTTCTTTGTACATTAAATGCTCTTTCCCCACACAAAGTCTACCTCTAACACACACTTCTTGACGAAAGACATAAGTGCAGCTGACCTAAACCCAGTCTTGGCTAAAGCCAGGTCTCCCAGGTCATGCAATGGAGTTAATCTGGGCTACTGAGCAAATCAAGGCAGCTATTCTCACGTGTCTGCTGCAAAGGGAAGGTGAAAAAATATATTAGCTTCCATTAAGATTTAAGGTAAGGTGTGCTTGTGACAATTCCTGTATCTTAAGCCTTAGTTTCACAAGCTCTTCGGCTTGCCAAAAGGAGTCCCATCCTCTGCCCTCCTTATTCCCACCCCCACACCGCCCTTTCTCTTCTGGCGCTATAGGCATGCGTGCGGTCTCACAACAAACCAGAACCAACATGGATGACAAGAGGCAGGCACAATGGCTTCTTTCAATGGCAGTGCCAGCTGAGAGGATCTGTGCAACCACAGCCTGTTTATCCAAGCACAGAAATGTAGGAACTAAATGTACGATTCCCTCTTGTATCTAATCCGGCACAGGCATGGGGCTGCTATTGAAAGAGGTAGTCCCTCTCCACGTTTCTCGTGCCCAGTGGCACGCTACTCTTCTGCATCAGACCTAGCACCATCTGGCCACAGAGCAGGCTGATCCAACTTCCAGAGCCAAAAGTCAAAAGAGAAGGGGTTAATTTTCAGCTGGAGCAGTGATTAAACTGATTTGAAGCCACTTGGTCGCTAGATCTGATCCAAGGGAAGGAGCAGGAGCTTGCAGTCAGGACCGGATGAGAACTGCGCTGTTCCTTCAGCAGCAGCCTGTAGTTACACTGGATTAACCATCACATGAAGCCGAACTCCAAGCAACACAAGTTATTCAATTACATTTCTCCGAAAGCCCTGTCTGTGCACAAACACCACAGCCAGGCGCACTTAGCCACTGCTCTAAATCATACCAGTCACCTTGTGACTACGGCTCCACGATTGCCTCTTCCCAGAAGCAAGAGGTTAGCACGGACAACAGCTGTAAGCTTGTGGTACAATAGGCCGTCTTTTTGCTGGAATGTGTCATCCTGGCAACAACAGGCTCTGTAATCTGGAATGAAAATTTGTAGCAAGACTTTGTGGCTAGGAACCAGGCTGGACAGATTGAGATAAGAAATTAGCGAGGGTAATCAGCCATTGGAATAATTTACCCGG
This sequence comes from Nipponia nippon, assembly GCF_047370975.1. Lineage (NCBI taxonomy): Eukaryota > Metazoa > Chordata > Aves > Pelecaniformes > Threskiornithidae > Nipponia > Nipponia nippon. The sequence goes on along the minus strand of NW_028262347.1, from coordinate 81,959,769 downwards.
GGAACCAGTGCAGTCTATCACTTGATATCTTGAAATCAAGACTGGGTACTTTTCTAGTAGAATTTTGGATTTGATGCAGTGATAACCAGCCGGGAATGTAAATACCTGCTGGGGGTCAGAATAAGGCATCTGTCCCCAAATGGCTGATACTATGAACATCAGCTGTGCGATCACCTCACAGAAGAGGGCAACAATTTCTCTCTGTACAGCCCAAGTGCTGAAACAATAGAGCACAACTACACTTGCACTGCAGTCACTTCTAAGTACTTCATTAAAAGATACAAGAGGAGTTCAGTGAGAAGCTGCAAAGCTGAAAGGAATTACAAAACTTAGCAGGCATGACTACTGAAATAAGATATCTATGTATAATTTAGCTAAACAGTAACTAAGCAGCCAACATCAAACTGGAAAGATACTAGATGACAGAAAGCATAGTAACTCTTAGAATCAAATATTCTTGGAAAAAAATATGGTTCCAATTACGAATTTGAAATCCCTTGCAGGCTGTTTCTTAAATTTTGCCTGGAATAACCATGGAGAGTGAGCATAATTTACATGAATACAAATTAATTAAATAGAACAGCCCACTTTAAACCAGACTCCGAAGTAGATGATGTTAAAAAAAGCAAACAACAACAACAAAAAAAACTATAGCAAAATTTGGCACTCTACCTCTAGAAAGCACTTGAAACAAGTGAACTGTCAGAAAGGGTAAGACTCAACACAACAAGAGCAAGAACATCTATCCGAAGTTAACAGGACGAAATTAAAAAAAAGTCCCCAGGAAGACTCTTACCGGCAAAGTCTATCGGGATGCACAAGAGGTTCCCAGAGGAAGTACTCATGTCCCACTATTTCAGACAGCAGGAACAGGGGTCTTCAGCAAGAGCACCCACCTCAAGCCTAGTCACCTGTTGTCAGTAGCAATTAGATCGTATAACCCCACTCACAGATTTATCAAGCTCGCTAGGCGACTGTACGGACAGCGCAGTACAAGTGCTACCCCAATCACAAGCTGGCAAAATGAGGTTCTACACGAAGCCAGCTGAGCTGTTCCAAATATTAGCACTAACTGAGAATTAAGAAGAATTCAGATGTGGTACCACTTCAAGTCTGATTTACGGATGCCTCCTCCTCCTCCTCACCCAATTCAGTCGCAGTTCTGAAATCTGGGTCACCCATACATTATTCCTGCAGACCAAGCCACCTCCCTCCCGTGCAACCCTATAAAAGGACTCTGCCCTTATCCAAGCCGTTTAGGTTACGAGAAACTCCAAAACACCAGAGAATCAGGTCACAAAACTTCAACGCCACGTTACGGATGTGGCTTGTCAGAGAGGAACAGGCACGCAGCTCAAGAAGCCAACGGCATCCACATCCAGCAGCTCCTTGGCAAAGTCTGCCACAAGTCAACACAGACCAGCAGAGCCCAGATCTCCTTCCCTGACCCTGTACTCCCTACCAGGTTTGGTCCAGGTCTTATCCAACCTCTGGGAATAAATGAAGCATCAAGCACAAGGATAACATGGGTGCTGGGGGGGGACGGGTCAGGCCAGAGCTGTGGGAACTCAAAAGCCCCCCGGGCAGGTTGTTTGGGGCGCCATCAGAGCTGCTGCAGCGGCTGGGGCTCTGAAGCGGCTGCGGGAAGGAGAGGGGAAGCGAGCAGCAGGCAGGTCTCTCGCCTTTCGTTCCTCTGCCTTCCCTCCGTGACAGGCCATAAAAGTCACGAGGCGCCAGCCAGCAGAGCAAGGAGGAAAACAACACGGTGTTCAGAGTTCAAGCACAGCCCCGAGACTCCCAGGCCCCGGCCACGGGTGGCCCGGCTGGAGTTGAAAACCCAGCGAACACCGTGGGATCTCGCTCCTGCGTGGGAGGCACCATTTCTGCGGGAAGAGGCTCCGGCTGCTGGCAGCTGAGCCTGGGACCGGGCCTGTGCTCCGGGCCCTACCTGCTGCCGGCAGCAGGAGGAGGAGCGGGGGGGGGGACACACGGACAGGCGCTGCTGGCGGGGCGCGGAGCCGCACGGTCCCTCACAGGCCGCCGCGAAGGCTGCGGCCCCCCGGGGCCTGCCCCGGGGCCGGCGGGGAGGCGCCCCCTTCGCCGCCCCCTCTGGAGGCACCGGCCCGCGGGGCTCACCCAGCGCCCCACCGGCGGGAGCGGCTCCCGGGGGCTCCGGGCCCCGACGGCGGCCCCCGCCGCGCACCCACACCTGTGCGCCGCGGGCCCGGCCCCGCGGAGGAGCGCAGCAGGCCCGCCGTCCCGCCGCGGGAGGGGCGAGCGCTCCCGTCCCCGGAGATCCCTCCTCCCCGTCCCCCTCGGGTCCTAAAATGGTGGAGCCCTCCCTCCCCTTCTCCTTCTGCCCCCGCTCCCCGAGCCTGCCCGCCGCCGGACCCCGGGGGAGCAGCCGCCCCTCCGGCCCGGCCCGGGCTCCGCGGGGATCCGGCGCCAGGCCCGCGCCTCACCCGGGAACACGGCAACGCCGCTCCCGCCGGGCCGGGCCGGGCCGGGCCGCGCCGCCCCCGCCGGCCGCCCTTACCTGCGCCGGCCTCACATCGCCGGGCCGGGGCCAGCGCCGCGCCCCCCGCCGCCGCCGCGGCCCCCCGCCCTCGGCAGCCGGCCGCCGCCTCCCCGCGGGGCCGCAGGTATGTCATGAGTGCCGCGGCTCCCAGGTGAGCCGGGCACACCTACAGGAAGGCAGGCGGGACGCCCTGATTGGCGTGCGGGCGAGCCCGGCCGGCAGCGGGCCGCGCTCCGACGGCGCGGGGCAGGGCGCAGCCGCCGCCGGGGGGCCAGCGCCGAGCGCGGCGCCGGCGGCTCCGGGCCCCGGCCCCCGCCCGGGCGCAGCGCTCCGCGCTCCCCGTCCGTCCGTCCGTCTGACCGACCGTAAGGTATTTGGCTTTTTTTTATTTTTTTTAATTTTTTTTATTGCAACGGGGGCAACAACTGCGTCTCCCCCCGGCTTGGGGTGAAAAGGCGCTTAGCGTTTGCTTGCTTTGCCTCCAGGGCAAAAGCAGAGCGGGTACACCTGACCCGCGGATCCCAGGTACCCGGACTGCCTCAAGAAACAGAGGGGCTTTTTATTATTTTTTTATTATTATTTTTCTTCATTACCCGAGTCTCTTGTTTTCCCGCTCCTTAAGGTCACTCCTTAACTTTGCATGCGTGAACCCTCCTGCTTTGTTTTTCCTCCCAACAGGCAGCGGGGGTTTTACGGAAAAGCGCCGGGTGTCGGGAGAATCGCCCTGGCCACACGTGGCGGGGCTTTGCCTCCGCAGCAGCAGACCTCGGAGATCTCAAGATTACGTCCGAGATCGTCAAATAAATGTAAATGAATTAAACACCTGGATTCAGAAGAAATTGAGCGGGATGTGGGTAGAAAAACTCTGTTAGGGTGTGTTAAAAATCTGAATGCACAGCTGCCATTCTCAGGCATCCTGTACCTCCTAGGTACACAGGTGAATGTCCTGAGGAGCCCTACCTTCATCAGAGCTTTCTCTGGTTGCTGTGCTCAGCTGTGGAGTGAAAGGGGACAGCATATCAGTTCCCAATAAAGGAAATGCTGTCCCTGTCTGCCAGCTCGACTGTAGCAATAGGGGCACACAGTCTGTAGGGAGACTTCCCCCATTTGGGAGGGTGGAACAGAGCCTGGCAGAGAAAAGGCATAAATAAAGGGAAAGAAGAAAAGGGGAGGACGAGTAGATACAAGACAACATGAGTTTGGGAGTAGCAGGAAAAAGGGAAACCCTGACACAGCTGATTATTGTGATTATAAAAAAAGGGGGCAAATTCAGAAGTTTGGGAGTTTTCATTCCATGGCAAGATAAACAGAGTAGGTTGCTTGGTTCTCCACTGCCCTAGTTTTATTATTTGCAGCATAGATGACTGGATTTGCTTAAAGGAGTACAGGATTTATGTGAGAATGCACTTTACTGCAGTATAGATCTTTGCTCACAAAGAATGAAAGGTGAGCAAAGGATTATGCTAGACAGGTGACTGAGGAAGGAATTACCTATATTATATTTTCTGTCTCCTCAAATTGATATCCAGTGCCATCTCTTTGCTGAGTCTTTTTTTTTCCTAATCATTTCATGAGGTTTGCAGGTGTGCATACTCCAGGACATGCTCCAAAGAGTTCAACAAAAGACAAGTGGGAGCCTGTCCCAACCACCGGAGAAATCCTGTGCCCCACATCCAGGCAATCCTCAACCCTCCCTTCCCTGCATGACCCGTGCAGGGTCTCCCAGGCAGGAAAACTACCCCCAGAAGCAGCACACTGAAAGCTCTGCCCAGCCAGTGACAAAATCGTACTCATGCTTGCTACTGCTTTCTGATTCCATTAATACTTTAATTCATTTGTGTGGATGAATTATTTCACCATAGCGGATCTGCTTCTCCAGTTGAGATTCCTATTCCACATCACTGCATTTACAGTCATTGGAGAGAAAAGGGATGCTTCAAATTCCCACAAGCCAAGAGATTGCGGAAATCAGCCCTGGACTATTGTCTCTCTCGAGTTGGTACACAAACCTCTGGGACATTACATAAATAGGTGATGCCTCTTCCTACTGCATTTTCTAAGTTCCTAGCAGCTGGCAGCAGGCTGGAGTTGGACATCCTGACTGGAAAACAGCACCTCTCTAATCCAGAAAAGGACGACTTATTGTCTAAGGAGGGCTTAACCTTTACCCCTCTCCTTGGCACTTCCAGCAGCTGCAGAGGCAGTTTTCTGTTTGGTTTTGTGAATCATATCCTGAGGTACCTTGCTTTCCCTGCCCATTGCACAGAGCGTTTGAGTGCCTAACTTTTCTTTATGCATTACATAGGGTGAAGAAGTCATAACGTGCAGCTCTCAGTATCGCAATCTCTATATCCTTCTGCGGGCCAAGCTCTCCTTCCCTAACTCACTGGGAACTGGACTCCTAACTTCTGTGTGGACCTATGCAAAGTTACTGCAGTGCCATTAAGATACTTCTTCTGCCAGTGGCATGGAAGAGGGAAGGTCAATGAAGAATAGGCAGGCTACAGAATTGCTGAGGCTGGCCAGCACTTGCAGAGATCATCTAGCCCACCCCCTGGCTCAGAGTGGGGTCAGCTGGAGCAGGCTGCCCAGGACCATGTCCAGTCAGGTTTTTAATATCTCCACGGACGGAGACTCCACAGTCTCTCTGGGCTACCTGGGCCAGTTTAACCACTCTCATGGTAAAAGAAATTTTCTTATGTTTAGAACAACTGCTTATCTGGAGCGCTGCACAGTGTGAGCAGGAGAGGTCCCGTCCCATGCCAGGAGTGCTTCCCCTTCTCCTTTAGGAAGGTGAGCTACAGTGAGTCAATGTTTTTTGGCCAGTAGGTCCCACAGCATGGAAGTCCTCTCCCAGCAGGATGAAAGTCGAGAGCCAGCATCAGTGGAAAGCAGGACAGGGAGAAGCACAGAGGTATCCCAGGTGAACTGGGCTGCATTGTCTCCTATCTCAGCCCACCAAAACGCTGGGCTGCACCGAGTCCCTGGCGTGTCCCTTTCCCCCTCCAAGGAAACACTCGCACTCAAAAGAGGCCCAGCAGCACCAAGAGCAGGGTCCTCCTGTACCCTGATGTGCTCCTGCTTCCTGCAGCGCCCTGTATGACCTGAGCACACTGCGACCTCGGCAGGTGGAGAGGCAGTTCAAACACTAGCCTCCCACTCACACTTTCTTGTCCTGTGTAGGCATCCTCCTCGTGAACATCCTGTCCAGCTAGAGTCCTCTGTTGTCCACTCCATAGCAGACATTATTCTGTGTTTAACTTCTAATATATGCAAAGCACACAGTTTTAAATGTAAAAAGTCAGGTAGACAGTAGGACAGAACGTGGCAGTTTTCGTAACTTTAAGCTGCTGACATGTCAGAAGTACCATGGGGGGGTATAAGGGTCTTCTTAAATTTAACCAAAATCATCTGGTGAGCCCTCAGGCCTTGGAAAACCAGATAACTTCCCAGGGTGTGTTTGGCAGCTGTATCTTCCTCCAAGCAGATGCAAACCTGTGTATGTGGCAAGAAAACCTCTCGTAAGAATGGAAAGAAACAGAACACTGAGCTTGGAAACTGAACCAAAGTAAGTTTATACAAGCAGCAAGTGAAGCACCCGTCCCCAGTGAGTCAGGTCCTGCCTGTTTCCTTAATTTCCTCCAAGGCTTGCTGTGAACATCCAGCGGTAACAGTCCTTCTGAAATTCAGTCGTCTCTTTTCCTGCTCCTTATTTATAGCTTGCTATCAGCAGCTAGCAGAGTCCCAGCATCATTGCGGATGAAAAACTGGACATGGGTAATGGTTTTAAACTAAAAGGGGGTAAATTCAGATTAGATATAAGGAAGAAATTTTTTATGATGGGGGTGGTGAGACACTGGAACAGGTTGCCCAGAGAGGTGGTAGATACCCCATCCCTGGAAACATTCAAGGTCAGGTTGGACGGGGCTCTGAGCAACCTGATCGAGTTGAGGATGTCCTTCCTGTTGCAGGGGGGATGGACTAGATGGCCTCTAAAGGTCCCTTCCAACCCAAGCCATTCTATGACTCTATGATCCAGCGCTGCATTTCCACAGGCCCCTCTCCAGCACACTGAGGGAAGTGCAGACTCTCCCAGACCTCAGCTCAGCTGTGGTACCACAGGTCCTGTGCTCTTGTGGATTTGTAGGTGCCAGGGCCTTGTTGAGCTACAGCAGATGCTGGAGTAAAAGAGGAAAAAATGTCAGATTTGCACAGTTCACTCACATTCTTTGTTTTTCTCATTAACACAGCCTTATTATTGACAGGGGTTTGGGCCTGTCTTCATCTGAGAATCTGCTTCAGTGACAGTCGTGGATGCAGTTATAATGGTGAACTCCTACTGTTGTCTAACAGAGCTGTCACTTATCCCAGGAGTTCAAGGAGTTCAAGAGACTATGGACTTCACACAGACAAGTACTGATTTCTGGGATCTTTCCTGAAATTTGCTCCAGCATATGTCCAGGAATAGGTGGCCATGCCAGAAAGGATTAGGAAAATACAGAACCAGGAAAGTCCTTCAGGTGATATGTCTAGTGATGCTTTCCTCTGCGAAACTAGTTATAAAACTGCATTGCTGACATGGAATCATAGAATCATTAAGGTTGGAAAAGACCCCATTGAGTCCAACTGTTAACCTAGCACTGCCAAGTCCACCACTAAACCATGTCCCTAAGCACCACGTCTACCCGTCTTTTAAATACCTCCAGGGATGGAGACTCAACCACTTCCCTGGGCAGCCTGTTCCAGTGCCTGACTACCCTTTCCGTGAAGAAGTTTTTCCTAATATCCAACCTAAACTTCCCCTGGCACAGCTTGAGGCTGTTTCGTCCTGTCGCTTGTTACTAGGGTGAAGAGACCGACCCCCACCTCACTACAGCCTCCTTTCAGGGAGTTGTAGAGAGCAATAAGGTCTCCCCTCAGCCTCCTCTTCTCCAAGCTAAACAACCCCAGTTCCCCCAGCCGCTCCTCATAAGACTTGTTCTCTGGATCCTTCACCAACTTCATTGCCCTCCTCTGGACACGCTCCAGCACCTCGATGTCCTTCTTGTAGTGAGGGGCCCAAAACTGAACACAGTACTCGAGGTGCGGCCTCACCAGTGCCCAGTACAGGGGCACGATCACCTCCCTGGTCCTGCTGGCCACGCTATTCCTGATACAAGCCAGGATGCCATTGGCCCTCTTGGCCACCTGAGCACACAGCCAGCTCATGTTCAGCCAGCTGTCGACCAACACCCCCAGGTCCTTTTCTGCCAGGCAGCTCTCCAGCCACTCTTCCCCCAGCCTGTAGCATTGAATGGGGTTGTTGTGACCCAAGTGCAGGACCCGGCACTGAGCCTTGTTGAATCTCATACAGTTGGTCCTGGCCCATGATCTGAGTTATAACAAAAGCCCTGAGACAATAACCTGTATAGTCAAGGAGCACGAACATCCTGAGAAGACCAGTCACAAACTCAAATGGGCTTCCCCCGTTTCGTTCTCGTGTGCTTTCCCCCCTGGGAATCCCAACTAGCCTGCAGCCAACAAGTGGCCTAGACACAATACTGTTTTTGCTCTTAAAGAATAAAACCAGGAGCAAAACAATCCACTTTTATAATCCTTACTCAGCCTCATCCTTTTTTTTTTTTTCATACCCAAAGCAGTAAAGACTCTCTGTCCAAATGGATGCCTACATATGTGCCATGGAGTGATAGTTTTATTTTATGATGAACTGTGTACCAGTTACTATGAAGGTCTACATTGGCAGGAATTGGATTAAGAATGAATGGCCCATTTAGTGTGTTGTACAAATTTCTTCCAAAATAATAGCAGTGGTCTTACCTGATGTGCGAATTGGGCCATTGTCCTGAGTGGGTTGCTTGCTAAACCCCACTTTCTTACAGGTGCTGCCAGGAAAATTTCAACAAATGGACAAGACTTTAGACTGACAGTCAGAAACGAAGGCTGCTGTTAGAGGCATGTGGGTAAGGGCTTATCTGGAAAGTCCCTGCCTGTCAGCCGCATAAGGTGGCAAAAGCATATTTTTATTTGCATACATCCGTTTAGCCTGACATTGCCCAACAATTCACTTGATTATAAGCTACGGCCTGGGTTAAAAGGCAAGAAGGTGGTTTTTACTTTGTGGATGTGGGGCTGGTGGAGGCTGATGGGCTTTCACAGTTACAATCACAGCTGCAGCTCTTTCACTGCAATTCAGACTGGTGTCAAGGAAAATGACTGCTCATGGCAGGGCTTCAGAAAGGTGTGGGTTTCACACGTGCAAATGCTGGTTTCCTTGACCTTTCCTGATTTTGGTTGAATTGGAGCTAGGAATGGCCAGTCTCCAATAGCAAAAGCAGGCAAAATAGCCTCAGATGTTATTTTTTTTGCTGAGGGTGCAAATATTGTCAACTGAGCAGCAGGTAAGACAAACTACTGTGAACAGCCCATAGCATTAGGTACAGACCAAAGAAAGAAGAAGAAGAAAAAAAATCCCCACAACATATGTCATACACAGGATTTCATGTGATTAGCTACAGCAAAACACAACCCAAAACTTCACATCTATTTCCTTATATACTGTTGTAAAAGACAGAAGGGAACAGCTCAAAGCTTAGTCCAATTCAATTAAACATCCTTTTATTCAAGATTAATAAAATATGGACTTCTTGCACAAGCAAGAAGCTCCTTTGAATAAATATTAGGGAAAAAAGGAGCTATAACTAAATGGGGTATATTCTCTGAAGCAGTTATCCAACCTTTAATGATACATACTGTGGTCAAAGCGACCTGTTTCCTGCTCGCCAATAGTATTTGGCAACTCAGTGACTGCATTTTCAGTGAAACAGTAGTAAGCTTTTACATTTTTAGGAAGGTTTTCCTCAGCCAAAATTGCAAAAATTACATTTGATATACCTAATGCAATATGACATCACACTCCTTCCTGTTGAATAGATGACTTTTCAAGCCCTGTTCCTACCTGATTAATATATGGAAATCTATATGGAAGTGTCCCTGCAGCTAAATAACATGAGCTTGAGATATACCTTTTTTCCAAAATGTAAAGCCTGAACTAGTGCAGGGAAAAGATGGTTTATGGCCAAGAACAGCAATGAGGGCATTCCTTGGTACTTTAAACTGAATGTCAGTATACGTGTCTTTCACTGAGTAAAACTACTGCAGTAATTTCTGGCCTGTTGTCCACACACATCAGGAGGTCCGTGGGCTACCTGAAGAGGATCCACAAAAGGTAACTAAGAAATACAAGGCTATATCTCTAAACAAGGATCCTAAAATCAAAAACAGGTTAAAAAAATGGTGCTACATATTATTAAGATGCCTCCAAAAGGACAAAAACATTGTGGAGAAAAAACATTTGTATTGGGGAATGAGCAGTCAGACAAGGAGAAAGATAGGAAAGCTTTTAATGGGCTTTGCCTCTGCTCTGTCATCAAAAGTGTTAATTCCTGGTAATCCAGAATATACAACATTGGTTTTCCTATCCAGAAATAGCACAAACAATTTTTGAAAAATCTTAGTGAAAGCTGGTTGTGCAAACATTCCCAAACAGCTGTTCTTTTACACCAATTGACATAGGCAATTTCTAGCTCAGTTACAATTTTAATGAAATCTTTGGGCTTACGCTTTCTCCCCACTGAGATGCTACATGCAAACGATACTCCAGTTATTGCTTGTTCCTGGCAGGTGCCTCTCATAGACTGAAATCCTCCATTGCAGCTCCCAAGGAGGCTTTAGGAGGCAGCTCGGTTTCCTGCAGCACACTCAATTTCTGTGTTTGTGATGCTGAACGCTGCAAAAGGAATGCACAAAGCTGTTTTTTCCCCCCAAATCCTTTGGTGATCTCAGATATATGTGGCCTTCAAAGATCTGCAAGAACAGCTGAAAGCTTTGTGGGCTGCAGCGCAGGGGAGCAGCAGCTTCCTGAGGATATTGCAAAATCTGGTCCAGGCAGTGAGGCTGCCACGATGTCTCTGCAGCTGTCCGACTGGGATCCAGTTCTTAAGAGCCCTGTCTCCTATTGCTTCCCCTGAATAGGAGAATAAGTTGCTAACAGCTTTGCTCTTATGTGCTCCTTTTCTTCTGGGGCTCCATCCAGAGCTCTGGCTACATGGCTGCAATTCATAGCCTCGATACTTTAAAGGTATCGTTTCCTCTCTTTACACCTGCAGTACTCTTGATCCTATGGACGTTTAAGAATTAAATTCTCCCTGCAGACTGGCAGGGTGAATGGCCTGTGAACTTGGCCTCTTGGGATGGAGGAAGTCAGTGGAGATCAACATCAGCAAACGGGCAAACAAAAATTTGCCTGTGTCATGTCCAGCCGTCCTTCCTGCACAGTGGCAGCAGAAGGACAGGGAGGGCAGCTGGGCAGAAGATAACTGCTTGAATTAGACACACCTAAATCCTTGTGCAAACCTGAATCAGAGTCCTAATGCTATGTCTTCATGCAGTAAATTGTTTCCCAGCCCACCCCATACACACATCTCTTTTACACACACATGCAGATAATTGCTGCATTGGAGTCTCTAACAGCCTTGCCCTTTACCTGGACCACACTGATGTTTCCTTTCCTTCCTTAGGAGGGAGAAAAGGCCTAAACAGAGAGGATCAGTGGCAATGGCTATTTTCTCCTTTCCTCTTCCCCCTGTGTCCTTTGAGAAGCACAGGAGAAGGCTACTGGGACTTTTAAAATACTTCCACTCCATTTGCCAAGGCAACGACTTACGCAAAGTCTTCCTCTGTACTTTTCTCATATATATGGGCATTCATAGCAACGACTTAAGTTAGGCGTGTGTGTATGACACTCAAAGCCCTCTGTAGAAAGGATGCTGACAACAAATAAATCAATTCACTACCAGAACAACTAGGAAATGTCATTCCTCCTTTCTGCTCTTTTCACATTCAGGTAGGCCAGTTATCCTGTGGCCATTTCTTCAGACTTTCTGCTCAACTGTGAACTCTAGAAATAAATTACTATAAAGGAAAGGTGGAATACAGACAAAGTCACACCACTGCAGGCAATTTAATTCTAGTCCAGAGCTGCACAAACAGTGAACTATAGTTAGGACCTCAGCAAAATTGAGTATGGAGAGCAAAAATGAAAGGAGAAGCATGCTGCCTTCAAGGGGCTTGCCAAATAGTCCTCTGGTTCAACCTGAAAGGGAGGATCTTGCTGTGTAGGAGCTGGATACAGAAAGCACTGCACATGCAGGTGTGCAGGTTTTTAGCCGTGCAGGCAGCTGCAGCACCTTAGCGTATCCAGCACAGGTGGGAGGATGACATTCAGAAGCCTTCCCCTGTGCTCGAAACAGCAGCGCTGCCTCTGCCCCAACCCCATCCTGCCCGTCCCTGCTCGCTCGGAAACCACTGCGCTAGGAAGCTACTTCTTCGTAGCCGAGATCCTCATATGATAATGTCCATCTAAGTGTTGTTGCTTGTGGTATAGGTCAGCAGTAATGACTGAGACCAGCCCTTCACTTTCCTTCCTCCTGTTGGCTAGACACAAAATCCAGCCCACAAACAAATTAATCTGTCCCATGCACCAGTAAAGATGATTTCCTGTTAATTAACAAATTGCACAGAAGAGTCCCTGGCTTGTATTAAGAGACTCTTGAACGGCTGTGAAATCAAGCACTTAGAAGTTCAGAAATTCAGAATTCTCCCTGCAACCTGGATGTAGATTTTGGGGGGTTTTTTTGGCTTTTTTGGTGGATATAATTACACATAATAGTGTAGCTTTTAATGAGATAAACATAGTAATTTTTCATCAGCTTAGTTTTTGCAGAGGAGGGCAAACAAAGCTGAAAGGTGCCTTCCTCCACGTTCAGTGTCTGCATGAGAGGAGTCCTTGAGGTGGAGATCTGCAAGCCTCTATATGTGATAACGTAGTGCCCCCTGTGGGGAAGCTGGTCCTAACGCTGTCTCCTGGCTGTGTGCAGGTGAGATAACATTAACACAAATATCATACTGTTATACATGCTCCTGTACGTCGGTGAAGTCTGTACAGCGTCACACCAGCAGGTTTAAAAATCAACGGACCTTTTCTTCCCTCAGATATTTTTTGTTAGGCTCGAGCAAGCAGTTGCACTGGATTACTATTAAGGCTTTCTGTGAGAGCGTTCAAGAAAGATCTACTGTTTTATTATAGTTTCAGCTTTTTAAAAATAAAATCTCTCCGATTTTAGCCACAGAAGGAAATGAGAGCCCCTCGTTCAGCTCAAGGCACACAAGCCAAGCTGGCTCACATCAGCAGGGACATGTGTAGAGTTGCAGACTGGCTGCTTGCTCCAGGTCTGTGGATGGTGGAAATCAGTTTTAGCCCAAAGAAACAGTCCCTAGTCTTTGCCCAGACAGAGAGGGGTTGTCGGGCACAGGAAGCAAATCCTACTGCCTGGGATACCCTCTCCTGTAGCACAACAGTTATTTCTCCCATTCCTGACAGCAACAGGAGAAACCCCTCTCCTCTGGGCTTTGCCTGATCCCTCTTCCTCCCCTACCCTGCCAAGGTTGGGCTAAGGTTGGGCCAAGGTTGGGCCAAAGTTGGCCATTTATCTCCCGTCCCTTCCTACCATCCTCAACATCCAATCCTAACCATACATCAATGAACCCTCACCCTACTCCAAAAATTGCAATGAGATTAACGCTATGGTTCTCCAAAACACCTGCACTGTGTTGGCCCAGGATAACATGACTTGGCAAGGTCTACCTGGACAGCACAGCCCTGGTCACAGACACCTGTGGGACCAAACTCTTGTTGTAACCCAACTCTCACCTAGTTTCTGATCCTTAATGTCAGAGACCTCGTTAGGCCTTGAAAATGAATGTTCTCTTCTGGCCCGTGGTAGCACAAGACCAAAACCCAGCTAGGCCACCCATGGTGGCTTTCCTGAAGGCCCTAAACTTAACATGAATTCTATAATGGCCCACAAATTTAATAACAGAAAAGTGAGCACATGTTCTTGAAATCACCTCCGCAATGTTGGCCCATTTTGTACCAGGAGAGGATTCCCCATGCCCCTCACTCCCCTCAGTCCTGGAAAATGAACCCTTTCCCATATGACAGATTGTAAAGATGGATGTGAGCTTGCAGAGAAATACGACCATCCACACAGGGGTGGGGAAGTATTGTTTGTCTGGAGCTATGATGCTATTGTTGGAAGGGCAGACTGAAGCAGGATTGTTTCGTATGAGCAAAGGCACATTTTTCATGAAGTAAGCTTTTGTCCTTAACACACAAAAAGAGCCTTTTTTTGTGATTCACACTGTGTGATATTTTTAGTTTTCTTTGCATTTAATTAAGAATGGCACAAGAATAATACTGCAAGTAAATCATAGAAGCAGAATGACCCTATAAAAAGAGTGTGTTTTCCACCTTAGAAAGAAACCTTGCTACATTACCTCGGAGGCTTAGATTGTAAACTGGCTGAGATAGGAACCACATCCTTGTCCTGTGCTTGCAGTGCATTTGTCACAGTGAGAGTTTCTTCTGTCTCTTCTGAAATTTTCACATCTCCTGGGACAAGTGATTTGCAGTCCCCAAAGCATCTGAGAGAATAAAGAAACAAAGACCAAAAAGTTGTTTAAAAGTTAGCTTGTCACAGCTATAAGTTGGTGGATATGAGATCTAGATGTTTGACTTCTGACAAGGGACAGAAGGTCAGGGAAACAAACCCTGTAAGGTATTGTATAGTCTAGGATCTGAAGTACTTAAAAGCTACAGCTAACAGTGACTAATGAAGTGCAAACAATGATTCATAATAACTCTAGAATACCTTGTACTATGCTTTCTCAGAAATGAACAAGGATAAAGTTACCTTCTTTCTCTTTTGGGCAGGAGCTCCAGATGCCCAAGTTAACTACCACCCCAGCACCCAGATAGCTCTTTTAACACCCCAAAGATGCTGTTTGCTGTCCTGCTGACTCCACTCACCCTGACTCCACTCACCCTGCTCCTTTTTCTACCTCTTCTCTTTCTCTCACAACTTCAAGGTTCCCCCTTCCCTGGACCTCATCTTCCCTCATTAGTGATTCTCACAAAACCAACATGACCTCCCAAGGCCCATCATATCAGTAGGGTACTTGCATCCAGCCACTGTTACCCCACTGCACTGGAGCATTGTCAGATTGATCTCTGTAGTGTTTGGGGTTGTGCCTCATATTCCCTGCAAGACTCCCAACAGTGGCTTGGCTATCTTCACCTTTATCCCATCTCTGGTGCAGGAGTGAATGCCTGCCCCGCAGGACTCACAGTGACCACACTCCGTTCAGGTGTTGATTTCTTTCTGAGGTGCGTTCATTGATGCTGAGTAAGGGATGAATCCTTGCTCCAGCTCTTCCCACAAGGAGCATGCAGATTAGGCTTCTCTCCGGTGTGAACCAGCTGATGCTGAGTCAGGTCAGAATTCCCATCAAAACCCTTTCCATGGTCACAGCACCTAAGGGGTTTCTCTCCCATCTGGGCTCTCTGTTGGTGAATGTAAAGGTCAAAGTGTGTTCATTTTCATATGAATTTTTAGATGATGGGTCTCCTTATTTTCAGCTGGGGCAATGTCATCATCAGCTGGAATAAAGGGGGAAAAAAACTCATCAGATATGATTATTCCCCTAAATACCACATGAAGAACAGCATTTATGAGAGCGAAAGCCATGAACTGATTCTTCAGATGAAGTGTCCTTGGGTCGAGCACTTGCAGCCTGGAATTCATGGGTTCTCATCTTCCATCTGCCACCAGTTCTCTTATACCCTTCATCATTATATCTCTGGTTTATATAGTGTGTCTCACCAACATGTGACAACTGCATGCCACAGTTATACAAGTGGAGAGAACAAAGATGGGAAGACGGTGGTGGGTGAAGAGACTTGCACAAAGCAGCCCATCAGGCCAGAAGCAGACATAAGAACTGGACACGTACCTCCAGAGTCCTTGACAAGCGTGCCTGCCTCTTTCTAGGCTGGTACATTCATCATAAAACAATGATAAATCTTACTCCCCAGTCTACTTTGCAAAGGCGTGATGTCCTCAGTAGATAATATCTGTAAATGACTTTGAACACTCAAAATTCTCTTTCAGTGCTGATGAAATGAGCTATGTCTCATGTGTCTAGGTAGCTTATCCAGTTTGTGGATATGCTATCCCTGAAGTTCAGAGGTACCAGAGCTGACTCTGAGAAGGCCCATCTTATCCTCATAGGGTTTATGAGTAGGAATATGCCTAGATTGTTTCAGAGTCAGCTTGGGTCTGGAAGCACATGGTGAAGAGCCCAAGCTAATGTGCCCTGATGGAGCCAGAAGTTTTGGGGAACAACTGCAGAGGCACCTGAGTGGCTCCCCACAGAGTCCGATGAGACCCAGCAAGGCTTATAAGCTGTGGCTCAGCATTGTCACTGCTGACCCTGTGCTGATCCTGAGGGTGGAGCCTTGAAGTACACTACCCAAAATTTCCATCTCCGAGAGGACCTTTTATCCTGCTTACCCATCAGATGTGGGCTACCTGTGTTTTCATGTAGCACTGTGCCTGAGCTCACAAGCTATGTGGATATCAAAGCACTGGTGAGACAAGTGTCTCACCGAATCACCCAAATCACTATGAGCCAGAGTCACTAAGCTCTACCAAGCCTGTTTAGTCATTCCAGTGTCACTGCAGCATATTTCCTAGCAGAGGAAATGGTTTGGCAGTGTCAGGGTAGTTTACATTTCTCTGCATGGGATGGACTGAGGAACACCTCCTAGTATTGTCCAGGGACTGCCAGCAACCTGTCCAGTCAGCACATAGCCCTAACCAGCTGTGCCGTTAGCATTAGCTGGTTGGTTGGCCAAGCTTATCAGAGTTATTGGCAGTGGGACCATTTGGTGGTGAAAGGCCGGACTGAACTCAGCATCTGATTAGATGATTAATATTAGACATCCATGCAGCATCTCAAGAAAACCTCCCTAACTCTGTCCTTCAGGTAATGGAGTTAAGATGTCCTGATGGACTTAATACCCCTTGATGGACTGGGAAGGTCTGCATGTCTCAGTATACTCTATATGTTGAGAGTATTCTGCTCTACGGTGGGTCCCAAAAGAACCATACGATCTGTTTTTTTTCCAGTATCTAAGGTATCCTATGGCCCCATAACCTCAGATGGTGGAGAGATGACTGTGTAATCTTGCTGTGAGATTGGCCCAGCCCGCAAGCATTTAAATAGGAACAAAAGTGCCCCAAAGAACACAGAAGTGGCCAGCACTTCTCTGCAGGACACAACCCTGCAGGTCGCTACGTGGGAGCAGGAGATAACAGAGGAGAAAGGTTGGTAGCAGGAAGGAGGTGTGATGAGGTAACTTGTATGACAGAAATAGTGCTAAAAGATCTTGCAAGTGTTTACCTGCTCAAGAACTGCAAGGCAATTTCTTTGAGAGGAAAGATCGATGTTTGCTATCCAAACAACATTTTGAATTTAAATGCTTGCATTTGTAGTAGTAAAATTAGGATTTGTAAAACTATAGTAGTTTTTTTATCCAAATGCTAAACTTTTTATTTATCACCCATACATTTAATGACCCATATGTATGGATCTTTTTTTTTTTAAAGGTTAGATGGACTTCTGCTTTACAAAGGCTGAGAAATAGCATGGCCATCCAGCCTCTACTGAGAGAGCACGGTGATGTTTGGTTAACTTCTTACAACTTCCAGTGAAGTGGATTTCACAACTTCCCTAGGTAATCTATTCCAGCGCTGCCTTACTCAGAGAAAGTTTTTGCAACATCTAGCCTTTTTCTTTTTTCCTCTCTTCTTTTCTTTCCTGAAAATTAAGCCGATTAGATCTTATCTTTGTCCTTCCAGCAATGTAATCACTGCCTCTCTTAATAACAACCTCTCATGCACTGCAACTGCGTTATCATGTCCTGCCCTACTTCCAGCCTTCTCCTCTAGACTCAACAAACCCAGTTCCCCCGCTTCTCCCCAGAGACTGTTTTCCAAACCTGTTATCGCTGCAGATGTGCTCCTGTGCCCATGCTCCCTGCCTGGACCAGCCAGGCTGCTTGCTGTTCCCCTGCGTAGTTTCAGTGGTGGCTTCTCGCTTCTCTCCAGCTGCGTGCCGCCGCCCTGCAGCCCCCAGCCCGGGCACCCCCTTCCCCAGCCCTGGCGGCTCACCCATGGTGGGGGTTGACTGGGACGCTTGCCAGGGCTGAGCGAGGGTGCTGCGTGGGTGCGGGGGGCCCTGCTGGGCCAGGTGCTGGGAGCACGGGTGCCAGGCCCCCAGGCCCTGCCGAGCACAGGAACTGGCATGTGCAGTTCACTCCTCTTACCTCCCAGCCCTGCTAGGAAACCGGCATCCTTGCTTTCTGGGGTTTGTCCTGAATTCCCAGGTTCAGGAAAATCACCAGCTCTCTCCTCAGGTACTCTCAGATCATAGGATTACAGCACGGTTTGGGTCGGAAGGGACCTTCAAAGATCTTCTAGTCCACCCCCCCGCCATGGGCAGGGATATCCCTCACTAGACCAGGTTGCTCAAAGCCCCATCCAACCTGACCTTGAACACTTCCAATGATGGGGCATCCACAGCTTCTCTGGGCAGCCTGTTCCAGTGTCTCACCACCCTCATCATAAAAAATTTATTCCTTATATCCAATCCAAACCTACCCTCTTTCAGTTTAAAACTGTTGCCCCTTGTCCTGTCACTACAGACACGGGCAAAAAGTCTCTCTCCATCTTTCATATAAGCCCCCTCTACATACTGAAAGGCCACAATAAGGTCTCCCCAGAGCCTTCTCTTCTCCAGGCTGAACAACCCCAACACTCTCAGCCTTTCTTCATAGGAGAAGTTAATGAACTTCTGATTAATTTCTGGTAATCTGCTTTGGAAATTCTCTTAGGAGGCAGAGGTCCCCACGTTCTACAGGATGTGAGCATTTCAGGAACTCCTAGAGAGGAAGGGCTACCAAAACCCAGGTGTAAGTCCTCTCCATCATTTTAGGAGCACCAGCTTCCAGGCTCAGGTGGAGTTATCTAGCCCCACATTTGGCCCTTGACAGTCCTTCTATCAGCTACTTCAGTGGACAGCGGTGGAAATCCTGGTCATGTGCAGTGTTACAGAACCAAATCCTTACAGTCTAAAGACCCCAAACAGTATATAGTTAGCTGATTATTACTAACAAATATTCCCATTAATACTTCATTGCAACAAGTGGCACATTCTGCTGTTGTTTATTTCAGCCTGAAGAAAAGAAGCTTATTAGGGGTCCCTCTTCCAAGCAGCCCATTACCCCCAAATCATCCTTATGTCCCTCTCACATTCCCAACAGATTCAGTGTCCCTAAACCAAATATTCTGACCTGCTGCCTGGACAAGATATTACATAAACTGCCAAACAACATGGATAAGAGCTAGTCTCTCCCTGCTGATCCTTCCATGGGGGTGCCAGTAAGAGCTCTCTGCTGTACCCAGCCGCTGATTTCTGGAGCACGCTCATCTTTGATTCCTCTGCGTGCATGTTATATTTGATTGGAATGAGCCAGTTGGTTCCAAAGTGACTAATGGCAGTGGGACTGACAGTGGGATAAAAAAGCCTTATGTCTGCAAGGAACTACAGAAAAAATCTCCATGAGCCTGTCAAAAGTATATCATGAAATTGATACCCAAATCTGAAAATATGTATTTTAATAAAGATCAAATAGAGTTGTTGAACTCTCTTCTGATTTTGAAACTTCTGTCTCATTCTGAATATATCTAAGTGGAAAGAAAATGTAGGATGAGCAGACTGACCCTGTATTCACAGGGAAGAGGGGGTAGGAAAACACTTTTTAACTCCCTTTTCCCACTTCATCCAAAACCTCTTGGTTCTTGAGGGGAGTGGTGGGACAGAAGAGCTCTGCCCGCTTGCTGCAGCAGCTCTCATTGAATGCTTTTCTCAAGAAAGCTGGAAAAGGGCAGGCAAGCAATCGAAGGCACCAGGCAGAGCTTTTGCTCCCCTTCTGTCAAGGGCCTGCTTCTGCAGGGTAGTTCCTGAAGAAACTGGGGTGCATCTGAGGCAGGCAATCTGGGTGAAAACTGGGGCTGGTGTTTGCCTGCCCGCATCTCAATAGCCACAATATGGGTGTCTCCATCTGAGTTATGGTCTGGGCTCCCTTCACAGTCACTGGAGAGAAACGAACACTGTTAGGCGGTGATTCATCTGACCTATTTTAGATGTCTACCTTAGGAGTAGGTGAATCATGCCTTAGAAATGCTTTTTGAATATTTGAATAAGGGGGTTTTCTTGTTTTGTTCAATGACTTACTCTCAGTTTGTTATATGCAAGACTTCTGGATTTTAAGTAATATTTTTTAACTCTTTTCATTTTTAATACAGAGTTAATCATTGCTCAAGATGAGGATGTGCTGATAAGACATCTCTCTCTGAAAGCTAGGGTTTCAAAAAATCAGCAGTTTCACTCCTGTGATTTTGTAGTTTGTCTTCTGGAAGGGATGTGTGGAATAGAAATGATGAAGTATTAAGACCAAAGAAGAAAGAAGCCCAGAAGGGAAAAAGATGAGCAAGTCAGACTCTGAAACAACATAGTCAGGAAACACAGATTATGTGGTTTCTGTAAAAAGCTTGTTTGTTCAGTTAGAGGGGAAGGGAATTTGTGTATGCATAGCTGCAGTTCAATTAACTGTAGGAATCACTGTGTATATACAAAAAGGCAGATTAATTTATTGGATAGACTATCCAATATCATATTATTATACTGGATATACTATTATAGATTTTATATGTGTGTGTGTGTGCATGTGCGTATACATGTGTGTACTGTTGTAGACTCAAATTCTATGTGCATAAGGTGGCAGAGGATCGTGACAGAGAAGGGTCTGTGTATGGAAGGTGGAAAGTGATGGAATAAATAATTTCTTTATTACATCCAATGATCCAGCTGGGTCTGTGGTTTTTAAAGTTGCATTTTTAAACTTTCAGTATAGCTAAGAAATACTTGAAGATGGGACCTAGCTTCAGAAATGGTCCCCTAATGTAAAGATATCTGTCTGTAAAAGCTAAGGATTATTTTTTTCAGTTGTCTAAATTTTCCCTTTAGACCCCTTCTGCACCAGGGCAGCATGTGCAACAGGAGATCGGCAGCTGCTGTATTTTGAAATAAGTATGTAGGGATGCTGTGCTCTTGCTCCTGCCCCTCTGAAGGTGTCAAGAGTTTGGTGTTGCTTTCTCTGTCTTCTTACTTTTTCTTGCTTATTCAGTCAGCATAGAATCATGCAAGGAGCAATGTGGGAAGTGGTTTAACTCGGCGGGACATAGACCTGAGCTCTAATTCATGTTCCTGTGTAAACATGGTTGTCTCCCAGCCATAGGCCAGGTTTAGAGGTTCTTCATCACAGGCATTTTATTCTCTCTATTGTATTTGCTTTCCCTCCCGTTGAGCCCTTGTCAAGAGCTACTAATGAGCTGCATTCATTGTTCTTTTTTACATGTGTTTGTATGAAAGCTGTATTTTAAAGTACATGTTGTATAAAATGTGTTTATACACTTTACTTATGAAAGGGGTTATAGACTGAGGTATAAAAGACATTTCGTTGGGCAGAAGACAGAACTTCATTTACAATGGATAAATGCATAGTTGTTACTCAAACTAAGCAGCACGCAAGCTATTCATGGAATGGCATTCATCTTTAATAAATATTTTACATAATACATGCAAGTTATTTATGGAATGGCATTCATTTTTAATAAATGTTTTATGTAATGCTGACCACTGGGACTCTCAGGAATTAAAGATTTGGTAACAGCGTGGTCTCTCATCTTTTCCTCACTTTTGATCTCAGTGCTGTAAGAGTGGTTGTAAGGCTTTTTTCAGTTTCAGACCCCCTGAACATTTCCAGTGTATTGGTAGACTGCTGTATAGTACATGCAAGCCTATTAATAGATCTTTGCTTTTCTTTGTGACCTTTCATAGATTCCTCAGTACTAGTTTTCACCCTGCCAAAAGTCAAAGGCTTGTAAATTGAAAATTTGCGGTGTATTTGTGATGCCTTCTATTTTTGGGGGTGTGGGATGCTATTTTAAAACATGATGTAATTAGGGGTGCTTTCCTTGTTGCAGTTACTGATGGCAAATCATCCTGGTCCCTTTACTAGTTCAAACATGAATCTTTGGGAAAAGTGAGTGTCAGAAGCCTGGTTATGAAGCCGTGGGACCATTTATTGGCTGTGCTGACACTTAGCCTTTGCTGGAGGTAGGTGTGAGGCATAGCAAGCTTTGGCCAGGGCGGCAGAAAATGTTTTGCATACTGAGTCATGGTATTAAATGTGCTTTTTACAATTATTTACAGTGAAATTCATTGTAAGAATTAATCAGGTCATTGGTATTTAATCTGAACTAGAGTTGTGAAACTTCAGATGACTATGCAGGAGATAGATAGGTTGCTGTGATGACGTGTATCATCCAGGGCTATGTAGCTCTTCTAGGCAAAATATGTCCTTGTGGTTACACCTTTTCTTTTCTTTCTTCTTGCTTATGTAGAAAACCTGTATGTGTAATAATTTGAAAAATTTAAAGGCTTTTAAAATTTCTGAAATAAAATTATTTACTTATAAATAAATGTCTCAATGTAAATATACATATTTGATTATAAAACATATTACTATAAATATAAATGTATAAATGTGTAATTAGAAAACAATGTAATAGTCCATTCTCAAATGTTTTATCTCTGTAAGCGGAAGGAGTATTCTGAACTGAGTTTTGTGGTGCTGATTTTATGGTAGTATTATGTGCAATATTTTTGGTTTATACTGCAGGGCAGGGGCAGGAACACTTCTATTTTTAATTTTCTGTCTTAATGATATGGATAATTCACAGTGGTTTCTCTTGTATTTTTCTCAGTTTGATGGTACCTAATGCAGTCAAGTCATGAAATGCGTGTGTTAAGGTGGGATGAGACTTTTGCAGCATGAAATGGATCATCAGTATTTAAACTCTGACTTCTAGGTTTGACAAAAATCTTTTTTGATCAGGTGTTACCCACAATGATAATAATATGTAACATACAAAGCTGAGCTTTCACTCCTTCTACTATCAACTTTATACTTACAATGTTTTTTAAATATTTGTTCTTAAGGTTTCTCACTTTCAGAAATAGTCTACAGGCTGTTTGCTTGCAAAGGAAAATGTGAGATTTACAACTGAAATGGATGTTTATATGCAAGGGCATATTTTTCCTGTTTTATTTCTTTATTATTTGGTTTAGGTAGCATTGCTTTATCTAAATCTTGTACATGATTTATTAGTGAATGTTAACTACTCAATAATCCTATTAGAGAAACTATTGGCAGAGGAATTTAGACTCAGTTCTTCAGCTCAGAATATAGCATTATAAAGAGTTCACATTGGGTCCCTTTTAAATTAAATTACTTATTATCCTATAGAGCTTCCTAGCCAGTTTTCTTCCCTTTCTATTTAATTTTTTTGGGTTGTTTTGGGTTTTTTACCCCTTGCTGCTTGTCAACCCTGGTTGCAATTCTGAGATCAAAAAAGCCAGTATTTGCATAGCTTTTTGATTTCCTGGGACAAGCTCTAAATACATAAGAAGTCCACAGTTTCAGAGATTGGACTTTGCTGCTGCAGTCACGATCATAATACAGGAAGGAAAACAGACCTAAATGCACCATGCAAACTAAGATGGTTTATGGTTGGATGCGATGATCTTAAAGGTCTTTTCCAACCTGAATATGAGCCAGCAGTGTGCCCAGGTGGCCAAGAAGGCCAATGGCATCCTGGCTTGTATCAGGAATAGCGTGGCCAGCAGGACTAGGGAAGTAACTCTCCCCCTGTACTCAGCACTGGTGAGACCACACCTCGAGTACTGTGTTCAGTTTTGGGCCCCTCACTACAAGAAGGACATCGAGGTGCTGGAGCATGTCCAGAGGAGGGCAACGAAGCTGGTGAAGGGTCTGGAAACCAAGGCCTATGAGGAGCGGCTGAGGGAACTGGCGTTGTTTAGCCTGGAGGGAAGCAGGCTGAGGGGAGACCTCCTGGCTTCCTACAACTACCTGAAAGGAGGCTGTAGCGAGGTGGGGGTCGGTCTCTTCTCCCAGGTAGCAAGCAACAGGAGGAGAGGAAATGACCTCAAGTTGTGACAAAGGAGGTTTAGGTTGGATATTATGAAAAACTTCTTCACGGAAAGGGTAGTTGGCTACTGGAACAGGCTGCCCAGGGAAGTGGTTGAGTCCCCATCCCTGGAGGTATTTAAAAGACGTGTGGATGTGGTGCTTAGGGACATGGTTTAGTGGTGGACTTGGCAGTGCTGGGTTAACGGTTGGACTTGATGATCTTAAAGGTCTTTTCCAACCTAAACCATTCTATGATTCTAAATGATTCTATGATTCTATGACTGATTGGGGGTGTTTGGGGAGTTTGGGGGGGCTTTTTTCCCCTTGGTTTTAAAATATCAAATGCTCCCCGCTCCAGTTCGGCTTGATCCATTACCTGTTGAAATTGGAGTGGTAATCTAAACCTGGCAGAATGTTAAATTTCCTTTGCCGGGTGCCAGATGATGTTCCAGTTTTTGACCTGTGCAATACTGGAAAAGGCCACACGAGGGATATTGCAGCAAGGTGGTTGAAAAAGCTTCATCAGAAAGCTGTGTGGTACTGATGGCTGACATCGGGTCTGAAAAAGTCTAGGCAAAAGTCCATATGCAACTCTAGCTAGCCCATTAGACTTTAATTTTTTTTTATATGAGGGCTTAATTAGGTCCCCTGTAATAGTTCCAGAACACTCACAAAAAGCTAGAGAATGACCCCACGTAGTCATGAGAAGCCACAAAATACCTGTGTGAGTCAAAACACCCTACCCAAGAAAGGGAAAACTCTTCATCTACAAGTAATTTCTAAACAACCTCGCATGAATGTGTGAAATCCCTTGTTTGACCTTGGCAATCTCCAAGAAAAGTCACGGGTCTCTGCAGTTTCTCTTAGACTAAGAAAATAGGTGCTGCAGCTGATGGGAGGGTCTCTGCTAGAAGATGACAGGCTGTTGGAAAAGACGGCAAGCAGAACGCCGCGCACACACCAGCACAGCAAGGAAGAAGGCTACCTGCCATGTATTTCTGGCACCAGCCAATTATTTTTTTTTGTTGGAAGAACAGATACAGCCTTAGGCTAGTAAGGTATGTTTTAGGAGTGACTCCTACTCATGAGTCTGTTTAAATCGACTTTGTCTTAAAATTTTTCAATTTTTTAAATTTTTTTTTAAATTGATAGGATAAATCAAGAGCTAAAACAAAATGTGGTTTTATTAGACTCAGTGCATTACCTGGAAAAACATGCAGGATTCAGCCGGCCTGGTTTCTCCTGCAGGTAAAATTGAACCGATGGATCCTCCTCTGTGGCTTTAACAGCATCTGAACATTTCTGGCCTCCATGGAGGTCAATGAATGTACTCAATTTCTTTCCTCTGACCTGAAAGTAATTCTGGGCTGGTTTACCTTTGTCAGTCAGTCAGTCTGGTTTCCTGGGGACCATTTTTCCCCCCCTTTCTTTTCAGCATGTGTGACAGGGGCTGTGGCTCCATGTTACAAATTCTTCTGCGGTTTAAGAGGTTCCCTTTTCCAGTTTCATCCCTTTATTCACATCCCCCCTGCCAGGTACCACAGCTGAACGCCCTCTTCATTACAGGCACTCAATGGCTAGTGTAACTGCCCTGTTGTAAATAGTTCCCTGTTGAACAACTGGGGGGAAGAATGGATGCTAATGTGCTGTTGCTCGGAGGTCGGAAGGATTGGTTGGGGTCAGGTAAGGACAGAAAGCTTGCTGCCAGAGCGATTACACCACAGAGTTCCACCTTCAGAAACACCAACATATGAAACAAAAAGATGCCTCGTGTTTTCCCTTTTAATCCCATTTTATGCCTGCTAAAGCCATAATAAATCACCTAAACAACAGGCAATCACCTTGGATGCCTTTCACATCAGTGTCTGCAATCAATCCAGCCCCGAAACAATTGCCACGCCTGTTTTATGCTTTGTCTTTTCTCTGGTTTCCCCCATCTATCTGTCACTGATCTTTGAGCATGACATTTCCCCCCTGGTTCTGCCCTACAGAGCCTTGCAGCAGCCCGTCCCCAGGCAAACACTAGCATTCCTGCACTCTCAGCTACTCCTGCGCTTGCTGCAAGACCACTCTCCAAAGAAACAGGCTGCATTTCTAAAGACATAACATGCCAGTATTCCTTATAATTTTCTCATTACCTTCCTGAGAAACTTCCGTCTTGACAGCAGATGAAATCATGGATTTTCACGTATCCTGTTTTGTGCAGTCTTAAAGTAAATGCGGTAGGAGGTCAGGTGTTTTGTTGAACCATCATTGCTGTGGCAATCTCTGGCTGACAATTCTACATATTATTTTGAGTGGAATCTAGGCAGAAGTCACTACTGTTGCATGAAATGGAGGGGAAACAGTGGAACAGTTGCCCAGAGAGGTGGTAGATGCCCCATCCCTGGATACGTTCAAGGTCAGGTTGGACGGGGCTCTGAGCAACCCGATCGAGTTGAAGATGCCCCTGCTAATTGCAGGGGGGATGGACTAGATGGCCTTTAAAGGTCTCTTCCAACTCAAACCATTCTATGATTCTATAAATCCTTTCTGTACTTGTGCCTTTGGGTGGAGCAAAGTCTTCATCTAACAATATCCCCATCATTCCTTGCCCATAGCCACAATTGCTCAGGCACCCTATAGGAGGAGCAGGTCATATACCCCAGTAAGTGGTTTTAATTGACTAAGCAGATTTTTTGTTTCTGAATAAATCTCTAGATTGTTAATTATACTTTCCATCTTTAAATTATGCTTCAGAATTACTAACTGTCTTCGGGTCATGGTCAGTATTTAGCATGTGTCTCAGGTATGTTATTTGACCACTATATAATGTGTCAGCAGGAGCTGGCTAACTGGAATTTAAGCTTTTTTTTTTTGTGCATTTTGATGTAGTATCATTAAATAGTACAGAATTAGCATCTTTGTCCACAGAGTCCAGCTCTGGACACATGCTTAGGTTCGGGCAGCTCTTTACTTTTCCCTCAACATTTTGCAGTGGAACATTTTCCCTCCTCCTTTTTTTCTTTCAGTCTCTGCCTCTAAGACCACAGAGGTCTTTGTCATCTTCATGAGCTTTCTAGGAAAGCCATGAATCGAAACACATGGTCCATCGCATATGCTCTGTCTGACGTGTTTTCACTTGAATCACTCATTCACCCGAGATGCGTGCGCTGCAATACTGTACTCCAAACCGAGAGACGGATGCTTTAATCCAGCAAACTGTCTCAAAACAGAAGCTAACGTTCATGTTTAGAAACCAGGCAAAGTATTGCTAAAGGAATAAGGAAAGTCATTTCAGTTTCTGCTTTGGGCTGAGGTCTTACCTTTATTTTGGCTCTTATTATGCTTGATTTTTAATTAAACTTGTAGATAGATCATGTTATTGAAAAAAACAGTATTAAATTAAGCTTCTTGTATTTGTAAGAAATTTATCCTAAACTGTGTTTTTCCCTGGAAAACTACCAGCACAGCAATCCCTCCCATCTCTCTCTTTCTCTTTCTCCTTTCCATGCCCCTGGGATCCCTCATCCTGCTGCAGCTCTGGCTGCTCTCCCCCGCTGTCTTCGTAGCCAAGCCTGTGCAAGAGGAGGAACTTGCTCCTCCTGCTTCAGATGGTCTTCCTTGCTGGGGAGACCCAGATTCTGCTGTCTCTGTCTGCCGCCTGCTGTGTGGCTGGGACAGGAGGCTGCAGGGGACAGACGTCCAGACACGGGACCTTCCTTTCCTTCATTAAGTCAGTCCCTGCTTCTAGGTGCTGGAGGATGTACCAGCTCTCTGGTTTTAACCTACTACTCTGAACACAAAGAGAAGATGCTTTTCCCACAGAAGGCAAGATAACACCAGGGTAACGGTCCCCATAAACAAGGAGGAAATCATCCCTGAATCCCCATCTCTCCCTTGCGCTGTCTGTCAGAGCATGCCACTGGGGAAGGACAAAAGGAAGGAGGAGAGACCATCCCAGCAGCAAAAGGCTTGGGGAAGAAGACAACAACAAAGAAAATCTATCCATGTTGCATCAAACCACTTCTGCCAAGAAAACAAACTTTCAGGACAGGACAACAGCACATGAGACAAAGCCAAGCTGCCACAACTCAGTAAGGACTTGACTTTATTTACCCAATCTGCAAGATGGAGGAAGGCAGCAAGAAGAGAGGTCGAAGCAGTCAGGGTTATCCTGAGCCCAAGGGTACAAACATGAAAACACCACTGTTTTGCAGAGCAGAGAAGGTGCTACTTGTTTTCTGTGCCGCAGTACTTAGAGCATTTCAAATCAAGCTTTAAAATGCCAGCAGACCATTTCTAGAGCATTTTCTAAACACATTTTGCACATTTCTCAATAACTGCTCGTGGCTGGTGTCCAGAGAAACTACTAAGATGGCAAACTTTGATCTCTGCAGGACTTGACATTTAAGCGCACAGGCTGGCAAAACCACAAGCAGGTAAGCAAGATAGGAGGAACCCTCTCTGCTACACATACCAGCAGACTTGTTTAGGCTCCCTGCATTCAGCTTCCCTTGATTCACTGAGAAAGGTGCAGCTAAACCAGGCACAATGCCATTTTGTTTCTGTGGCACAGACTTGTGAAGTTCCCTAGGCCTTGTTTCTTGCATACGGAGTAAGACAGGTGGCCATAGAGAAGTTTAAATAATTGCTGTTGGCCATTTAAAGCAATCATTCATGATTGCGGTTTCCCGTTTGGTACCAGTGGTGATTAAACTCATCTAAGCTTCCCCTCCCCTTACCTCAAACATTTTCTGCCTGTCATACTGACACAGCTGTTTTTGTGTCTGTATAGTGGATTGGATCAGGAACTGATCCGGCTAAAAATAACTGAGGGTAGAGTGGGGAACTATTACTCTTCAGCCACTGAAACTTTCCTGTCTGAGTCATGATGCAGTTGCACACAGAGCTGCACTGGCACAGTGAACAGAGCATGGGAGTAGACGACCACGAGGACACACAGAGAAGGAGATGAGGGACACTCATTTTGCTTTTGAAAGAAATGCAGGTGGAACCACAGCTTCAGTGGGCTGAGCGAGGTAGCGCACACTGGGCAGCTCCACTCCTCAAAGGTACTTAGCAAGAGATGAGCACCAATTCCAGCTGTGTAATGTACATTTTGAAAATAAAAGATTCATAAGCTGTCCCTCCTCCGGAAATATTTATTGTGTGCAAAAAAAAAGGTACAGTTCTGTTTGATGCCTTTGTTCTGCTTTCTTTTAACTCATCGTTGTTCCCCCAGGGCTGTTGTTTCATGATGTGGATTGCATGGTGGCAATACCAATTTAAGGAACCGCTGAGCTCTTTGGATGTTTGTTACTACCCGCCCCAGACTGCAATTTTCCCTCCCTTGTGCCAAGTCTGCTGTTTGTGGAGCTGAGCGCTGGATCAGGGAAGCAATCCAGGTTAAAAATAACCCAGCGGGTAGCTGGGGATGGCAAGAGCCTCAGCCATCCAATGTAATCTGCTCTCACAAGTCAGCAAGAGCTGTTCACAATTGGCAGAAGTCATGAAAGCCCAGCCTCGGACATACCTGTTTGCTACAAGAAATAATGAAATTTTCAGCCAGTTGAAGGAGCCTTGTGAATGAGGATGCAGGAATCCTTTGCCCATGTCCATAAGGGACAAGAGAGCAAACCTCACTGTGCACAGATGCCAGCACAAAACGTCTTCACACAAGCTTTACTTTAGCAGTCCTTCACATGTCGGTTTTGCAACAAAAGCTAATGGCAGTGTCCGCTATTCAGCTGATGTATGTTGTTTATGTGGATCAGGGAGAAAGTTACCATGATTTTGAATTTTTAAGTGCTGGAAGGGTACTGCAGATATGGGGGCTGTGCTAGCACCAAGCAAGAGAATGGAAGAGTATTCTTCACAGGCATGAATCTAATAGCTTCGTGTTATAGACAGAGGTACCAATTTGCAGATGTATTCCAGAAGAACACTTCTTCTCAGCTCTAGAAAAAACAATACCACCGCTGTGATGCACCAGCATTAACCTACACGATCACAGCAGCAGCGATGTGATTTTCACCTTCTCATAGGTTTGGAGGGGAGCATCTGTAACTATTCATACTCTCTTGTATTCTAAGCCATATTTGGGGTTCTTCTGGCTTCTCAGTTCATGGTTCATGCCTCCTCGGTTGAGTATTTTTAAATACCAGCCATTTCCTTTTTCTCCCCCACCTGCTTGTGACTTGGCACTTCACTGCTTCCCTCCCCAGGAATGCCCCTGCTGGGAACTGGCTGGTTTGACCACGGATGGCAATGAAGGCCAAGAATCGAGAGCTTCAGAGCCTGAGGAATTTCAGGATCTTCTCAGGTTACATTTCTTGAGAAAGGAATTCACTCTTTCTTCACATGCATTAGTGGCTCACTGAGGTGGTGGAAGGTGCAGTTGAAACCCACAGTTACATTAACATTAGCAGCTACATCACATATTAGCCAAATGAAAGCAAGTGCCTGAGGCTTAAGGCAGGAGGTGGCTGAATGCGCTCACACCAACCTCTGTGCTCAGAATAGGCCTGAGACATAACATCACTGTCAACCATGACAGGTAACTCCTTAGATTTCAAGGGTCCAGAAGAAGTACCATCATATTTTGCCATCTTCTTTCAACTTTCTAAGAATGTGAGGACTCATGTTTAGTGATTTCAATTCTTCTCTCTCTAGACACAAGGAAAAATGTTCCGTTCCACCCCCTGCATTCCCATTGCTACTTCCCTTCTTGTGACAATCGTTAAAAGATATCTTTTTTTTTTTTTCCCCAATAAAACAGCTTGTGGTTCCTGTTTGACCCTAAGTTCACATAAAGTTTTGATCGTATGTCCAATGAATTGGGAAGATGTTTGCAATCTCTCTAATGCGTAGTATATGTAAACTCTGTTTTTCCTGTTTTGCTTGGTATTTGCACCTGCCTGAAGGCATAGAGAGAAATCAAAGGTCAGCTGTTAAAGAAATGAGGCAAGAAAAGAAAACAGGTGACCAGCAAAGAGGCATCTTCTTAAGCACAACAGCCAGGTGCAGAGCTGTGGGAAGCAACTTCTCAGTCGCCATCCTAGAAAAGAAGATCTTCTGCTAAGTCTGGGAAAAGGCAGATCAAATTACATAGGCCTGTCAAAAGCTCTGCCTTCTGTAAAGACAGATGCACGTTGTATGTGCTTTAGGGTGATTTGGGATATGCAAGGAGAGACTCCCCTTTTGTGAGGGAAAACATTGACAGAATAGGGACTGACACAGAGAAGCCTCCTCTGTGGTTCTGTGCTTAGAGATGGGAAAACGCAAACAGCTGAACCATAGCTAGGTGGAGTTCAGCAGTATGTTGGTGATGGTCTGCTGGAGGTAGAGACATAGCAGGCAATAGCCCAAAGCAACATATAACCAGCAGCAGAATTGCAAGAGCTCTGAAAAGCAAAAAAAAAGAAGTCCAGATATGAATGAGCAATTACTTGGGGGGTCTGGAGAATGGTGACCCTTCTCCCATGCAGCTGTTACCACCTCCAAATCACCTCATCTTCCCAGCAGCTTCAGGAAATCCAACTCCCCAGTCTTTCTTCCTAGCTGTTCATCCCATTTCAATCTCTTCTGCCCACCCTTTCCCTCCCATGGTGGCCTGGTTCGACCCTTCACCTTTGCGATGGCAAAACGCCTTGTGACACCTTTACTTTGGCTGTGTTGCCCTTCTTAATAATGCCATGCCATTACCCTTACCCTTACCCATGCCCAGGGCAGGGAGATAGGCTTGTGCAGGCCAGTTGTGCTTGCAGTATTCCCATAGAAACCTTTCCGAGGAAGCTTTGCCAGGGGTCAGACCAGCTGCATTTCCAAGCAGAAGAACCTTACTTGGTCCAGCCTCCCAAGGCTTGTTGAGAGTTCTGCGAGTAGCTTTGCTTTTTCGGATGAAAGTTACTTCAGTCAATTCCTCGAGGCTGTGCAGTCGAGGTTTGCTGTGGTGTGGTAGAGTTATTTTGAACTGCCTGTCTGTATGGCTATTCAGACAACTCTCTTCTAAGCAACGCCAACCTTTACATCCAATGGAGCTGTGCTTTGCACAGAGAGTGCCAAAGGGAAGGGAACAAAGGAGTTTGCACATCTTTGCACTCTGCATCCATGAGGATGTTTGGACCTGGTATGGCCTGCTTTCACTTACTCTTGAAGGGTTACTGTGCTGTGACCATGCTGTCCCACCCATCCCAACATGTCCCCCAGGCACAGAGTCAGCTATCTGCAGCTACAGATACCGCCACAGCAAGCCTCAGGAAGAAAGAGGAAAATTTTGCTTCCCCTAAAAAATCTGGCTGAAGGCCCTTTAGAGCTTGGGACATGAGTGCATGAGCAGCAAGGCAGATGCCTCTTTTGGCTTCTGTTTGCTCCATCTCCTCAAATATCATAAAATCATAGAATTGTTAAGGTTGGAAAAGACCTTTAAGATCATTGAGTCCAACCGTTAACCTAGCACTGCCAAGTCCACCACTAAACCATGTCCCTAAGCACCACGTCTTTTAAATACCTCCAGGGATGGGGACTCAACCACTTCCCTGGGCAGACTCTTCCAGTGCCTGACTACCCTTTCCGTGAAGAAGTTTTTCATAATATCCCACCTAAACCTCCCATGGTGCAGCTTGAGGCCATTTCCTTTCGTCCTATCGCTTGCTACTTGGGAGAAGAGACTGACCCCCACCTCGCTACAGCCTCCTTTCAGGGAGTTGTAGAGAGCAATAAGGTCTCCCCTCAGCCTCCACTTCTCCAGACTAAACAACCCCAGTTCCCCCAGCCGCTCCTCATAAGACTTGTTCTCTGGACCCTTCACCAATTTCATTGCCCTTCTTTGGACACGCTCCAGCACCTCGATGTCCTTCTTGTAGTGAGGGGCCCAAAACTGAACACAGTACTTGAGGTGCGGCCTCACCAGTGCCGAGTACAGGGGCACTATCACCTCCCTGGTCCTGCTGGCCACACTATTCCTGATACAAGCCAGGACGCCACTGGCCTTCTATATCCCGTATTTTCCTTTTTTTTTTTCAGAGATGGAGGCTCCTGCTGTTGTGTCTCTGGCTATTCAGACCAGCGTTGCTGGGCTAAAGGAGAAACAGGCCCAGAAAGAACACAGCTTTCTGTGCATGCAAGGGCACTTTTGTTTGATATATCTCAAAAATTGCTTTGGAGATTACGCATTAAATGCTTTTAAAAATTTATTAAACACATAAAACATACCTCTTGACCAAGATCAAAATAAATTTGTTTTCATCACTATCACGTATACTTTGTCAGCAGGGGACTGGAAAACTGGACCCATACAACCCAGGTGACAGAACTGGGGAGATAATCTCTGCAGCTGCAGCTCTGCTAGAACCAGGTTCATCTACCAGCAGGATGGTGTGTCACTGCAGAATAAGGTTCTGCCACTTTCTCTCGCAAAAGAACGGTGAGCACTGTGTGCCATCCTCCGGCTTTTCAGATTCATGCAGAAATGTTAGATGAAAATGAAGACCAATTCCAAGAATATCCCTCACCTCCGGATTCTTATTTGCATTGCACAGCAGCTGTGCTAAGTAACAGTCATCCATCTGTGAAGGATGACACCTGTATTTCCAAACCTGGTCCTGCCAGGGGCCAAGAAACTGATGCTCAGGAGGTCACTCTGGGGAGAAAGAAAGAAAAAAAGATGGGATAACAAAGAACACTAGGGTGAAAAATTTTATTTCAGAGACGTCATTCATCCATTTGTCTATCTTAGGTATTTCTAAAGTGCCATAGTCTCACTGGAGTATCTAAGCACCATTACCACAACAGGAATTTACAGTATTCTACAGAGCTCCCTCAGCTGGCAGGAGGATCTGGGCACCAGCTGGTGCCACAGGTCTGGGATGGTGCGCTAGGGATGGTCTGCTGGAATGACAGTAGCTAATTACCTTTTGCTTTTTCCAGTAGTCTCCCACTATAATCCCGAGGGAGGAGATGGCTGGTAGAGAAGCCAGTGAGCTAGCTGCTGTGAAAGTAAACCACCTGGTTCTTGACTTTTTGCACATGCCCATACCTCTGTCTTCTGAATTTGACTTGTAAGCTTGTGCTGCCCACAAAGCGATTAAATCCCTGGAAGAAGAGGAACATACCCTGCAACTTCTGCAACAGCAAAGGAAGGGTGGTGCCTAGATTCTCCTCTCCAGCTAGACGATCACAAACAGTAAAGGGCAGACAGGCTAGGGGAAGTGAATTATTTCAGCCAAGTGACACTGAACAGGGAAAACGAACAGTGGCTGTGGAAAGGAACTCCAGAAATGTGCTTACACTGGTGAGCAATCCAATCCTAGCCGCTAAGACTACTGCACTGGCAATGTGCTGTGAACCCTAAGGCCACTTTGATTTGGCATACGGTTTTAAATAAGTTCATTAAGATCTTTTAGAAATGAATGCACGTCAACCCTTTTAATTTATAGAACACTGTTACGTATACACAGCACTTCACAAAGCATGTAGAAAGGAAAAGAAATGCTCTGAGGACTGCTGCAAAGGCATATTCAGCAGCAGCTGGCTTCTCAAACCAGAATCTCGATGTGAGAGGGTTTCCCTTTGAGTTGAGCTCAGCTATCTGCAGACCTGTGTTCGATTTCACTGATCTGCTACAGCGGCTCCGTTCAGATTGCCAAAAGAAAAGTTGCATTCACAAGATGCCTTTCCCTCACAAGCAGGACTTCTCAGCCAGACAGTTTTAGTAGTTTTAGTGCTGTAGATTTCCTTTAGGAAACTTAAACTAGAATGGGTCAGACCCACACAAATTGATCAGTTCTACAGCTGGACTGCAGCATAACCTTTGAATTCAGTTAAAAATGAGCCTACCAACTGAGAGCTGTAGTATCCCTTCTGAAAGTCTGCTAGCAAATGAAAATCTTGACACTTCTGGAACCAACTAGATGACCATTAGTCACATTTCCTAACCACTTTTCAGAAGTGCAATAGAAATCAAGAAGTCATTGGTTTGAAGCTGTTCATGAAAAAAAAAAACAACAACAACCAAACAAACACAAAGCTAAAGCAAAAACGTGCATTTGCAAACGAAGGCTTTGGTTCCTGTGTAAACAAAGCCCACCCCATTTCTGAAAGCTCCTTCTACTTCCCTGAGCAGCTGCACATAAAGGTGCCTTGTTCCTCTAGGAGCTGCAAAAAAATTCATGCTCTCCCTACAGCTCCTTTTTATTAAACTATATGAACATAATATTTTATCAGCAGTTGAGTGTCAAGAAGTCGCTGGCGCTTGCAGAAAGGATCCCTGCAATCCCTTGGAGAGCAGCAAGTTCTGTAGAGCAAGCCTCTCACAAGCATCCCTGGCCAGCAGCTGCTCAAGTCCATGGATCATCTTAGCATCTTTATTTCCTTCATCTCTTCTCCATCACAGCTCCAGTCCTTTCACTGGCTTCAGTCTGCATTCGTTTTTCCAGAGACCTACTGAAGCCATGGAGCCAGTTGCAGGATTAGTAAGGTACATTGCAAAACCGGAAATCTTTTCTAAGCTCCAGCAGTGCTGGGTAAGCACGCCAGTCAGGTATTGTCACTAAAATGATCAGCAGCAAAACAGTCAAAAATATAAACAATCTAAAGTGTTGCACTGCAATTCCTTGTAGTTAAAATCATGAGGGGGGTACATCCTACAACTGCCACTGATATGTACCTGTGTAAAACGAGGGGGACAGCACTATGCTGAGTAGCATTTAGAAGTCATTCCTCGCAACCATAGGGGCCACACGTTTTTATATAGATATATAAATAAACCAACTCAATTCCAGATCTTATACACACACACACAAAGTAATCAGTGTAAAACTGAATGTCCTGATGTGAAAATTCAGATGTTTTGGTACAAAACCTATTTCTCCCAGCTTCTTACTGAGAAATGCTAATATATACAGTATGTTTAGCGTTTTGAGAAGTACGGTATAGCATCACACAGCAGGCCATTTTGACCACTGTCATGGTTTGTGCACGCATGATCGCTCACATGAGCGTGAAGATACACTTAGTATAAAAGCCAGTTCATACGTATACGAATACATAGAAATGTTATTTACACACACGCACACACACACTGGTCAAAATGGGACTTGAGAAATACTGCTATGGAATCAGGTCGGTCCTAGTACACTGTTGTTCTGTCCCATTTTGCAACACAGCTTACACCAGCCCACTTGAACCGTATCTGTGAAACCAAATTCTGCAGAAAGAGGAGGCTACCAGTACAAACTTACAGGCGACCTCCATATACCTGTCAAGTTGCGTACCACAGTCTGAGCAGCAGCAAGTATAATTATGATTATTTTTAAGTCTCCAGGTATGATAGTTTTCTACATCAGTTACCCACCAGTTCTGAGATTCCAGAACAGGCCATGTCCCTATCCTGCAGCTCCCTCGTTGCCACCATCCAAGCAGTACTTGCAGAAAACCTTTGCAGGCATGCCTTGCTTCTCTGGTTCAGGGTATGCCCACATGTTCCTTTCACAAGCAGACTCAAGTGGTCTTTGCCTGTGCTTCAAGTTGGCCCATATGCTGTATACGCATAACACAGTCTCCAGCTCCTCAGCAGGACTTACTTAGCTTTGACCTTTCTGAGTCCTGTACGAGACACAGAGCTGGCTTAGACCACGAGCCTGGTGAGCTTCCATAGACCTGTGCATTATCCAGGTCACAACATTTCAGCTGCAAGTGGAACAAAGCCCCTTAAGGACCCCATCTCCCATCTTATTTCCCTTGACAAAACCACACGTGCATTTGTTGCGTGACGAAGCAGCTTCTCATCACGTGACCATGAACGTTGCACGTTCTCTCCTCAGGCTCCCAGGCAGACACCTCTCATGGGAAGGTGGGAGAAAACACCTGCACCTTGGCCACATGGCAGATGGCATCTGATTCTAGTACCGGGGAAAGAGGATGACAGGGCCTTGGGATGCAGAACTACCCACCGCAAACACTGCTCACTTTCCGTCCATGCCCGAGGTGCGCTGGGAGGACGAGGTGAATGAAAAGGGCAACATGGGCCAAAGGCATTACTCTGGCCAGCTGCCTATAATCCAGGGACTCTGGTATAGTCGCACCCTTGCCCACCCCCTTGTCCCTTAAGCACATGTTGGACAGGCCTGGACCAGGAGCTGCATCCTAGATCACCCCCAGAGCACACCTAGTGACGCTGCCTACCACACGTGCACCCGCTGGTGTGAGACTAAGTAGGAGTTGCGACTGAAGCTCTTCCCACAGTGGGAGCACTTGAAAGGTTTCTCCCCAGTGTGGGTACGACGGTGACGGATGAGGGTAGAGTTGTCACTGAAGCAGGTCCCACACTCAGCACACTTGTAGGGCTTCTCCCCAGTGTGGGTGCGACGGTGCTGGACAAGGTGCGAGCGCTGGCTGAAACTCTTTCCACAGTCAGGGCACAAATATGGCTTCTCACCTGTGTGGACGCGCCGGTGGATGACCAGCTTAGAGCTCTCACTGAAGCACTTGTTGCAGTCAGCACACTTGTAGGGCTTCTCGCCCGTGTGGAGCCGCTGGTGGGCAATGAGGTTGGAACTGTCACTGAAGCGCTTCCCGCACTGGGGGCACTTGTAGGGTTTCTCGCCCGTGTGAAAGTTGGCGTGGCGGAGCAGGCCCGAGTTCTGGTAGAAGTTCCTCCCACACTTGGCACAGACATAAGGCCTCTCGCCAGTGTGGTTGCGCTGGTGCTGCACCAGGTGGGTGCTCTGGCTGAAGCTCTTCCCGCAGTCCTTGCATTGGTACGGCCGCTCACCCGTGTGGACGCGCTGGTGCTGGATGAGGTGGGAGCGTCGGCTGAAGCTCTTGCCACAGTCGGCACACATGTACGGCTTCTCCCCGGTGTGGATCCTCTGGTGGCGGATCAGGTCGGAGCTGCGGTTGAAGCTCTGCCCGCACTCGATGCAGATGTAGGGCTTCTCTCCCATGAATGCTCGCTGGTGCACCACTGTCTCCTTCCGCTTGCGAAAACCACAGCGAGAACTCTTCTCCAGCCCCGTCTCTGGGGAGAGAAGGCCTGGCCTCGGACGGGACGCTTCCTGGCCGCAGCCCGCAGGAGAAGCTTCCCTCACGAAAAAGTCCGAAATGGCCCCGCAGGGTTCGGCTGCCTCCAGCCCATCTCGCTGGAGATCCCCCTCATTTTCACTCATGCTCCCATCACCTGCTGGGACAGAAGGAGAGTCCAAACACAACCAACACGTTTAGTCACGCACCCCCGCTTCGCCACCCAGCTCGGCCACCGCAGCCGCCCCACACGGCCCCCGGCCAGGTTCTGCGCCCTCCCGCCCGGTCCGTCCCGGCTCCGCCGCGTCCAGGGGAGAGGCGAAGGCGCCGGGACCGGCTCCATCGCCCCTCGCTCCCCGCCACCCGCCCGAGGCCACCCCCGCCACCCCCACCGACACGGGCGCTGGGGAGGCGACGCGCCCGGCGCCCGCCCCTAACGCCGGCGGCAGCGTCCCGCGAGGGGGCCGGGCGAACGGGGCCGGGGCACGGGAGGCCGAGGCGCGGGGCCAGGGAAGGAGCTGCCGGGAGCGGGGGGAGGAGGCGGAGCGGGGAGGCCGGCAGGCAGCGGCGGGGCCTGGCAGCGGCGCCCGGCCGGCCCTCCCGATCCCCGCCGCCCTCCCCTGCGGGCAGCACCGGCGGCGGGCGCTGCGGGAAAACCAACCCCCGCCCCCCCGCAGCGTGGCCCCCGGTCCCTCGGCTGCCCCCGCCCGGGGCCGGCGACCCGCCGCGCCGCCTCACCTCCGCCCGGCGGCGCGGCCCCGGCCCGGCCCGGGCGGGGCGGAGGGGGCGCCGGGCGCAGCCCCGGCTGGGCGCGGCGCGGCGCGGCCCGGCCAGCGGCCGCGGGGAGGGGGAGTTCCCCCGCGCGGGGCCCGCCCCGCCGGCACTTCCTGCGGTTCCCGGGAGGCGGCCGCCGGCCTCTACGGCTGTAACCCTTCGGGCCCCGGCCCGCCGCTCCGCACCGCGGCGGCGGACGGAGGCTCCCCCCGGCCGGGCGCGGGGCTGTGGGAGGCCCCGGCAGGCGAGGCCCGGCCGGGCGGCTGGGCTGGGCTCGGCCGCCGGTGGAGCCCCTCCCCGCCCGCGGCGTCTCCCGCCGGCCGCTCCCGAGCCGGGCGCACCTCGCAGCTTCTCCCGCTCCCCCGGGGGTAGCCGCCGCCCCGCCGGGCCCTGCCCCGCCGCCGGGCCCTCCCTGC
Source organism: Nipponia nippon (assembly GCF_047370975.1). Taxonomy (NCBI): domain Eukaryota; kingdom Metazoa; phylum Chordata; class Aves; order Pelecaniformes; family Threskiornithidae; genus Nipponia; species Nipponia nippon. The sequence goes on along the minus strand of NW_028262347.1, from coordinate 81,920,984 downwards.
CCCGGGGCGCTGCCCCAGCTCCTGCCCCCATGCCGGGGCTTGGAAGGAAGGAGGAGAGGCTGGAGCCGGTCTGCGGCCAGGCGCCACGCCGACACGGTCACACAGCGGGGCCTGGGCGCGGCTGGACCTCGCCGTGGGGGCGCAGGCCCGCTCAGTCCCGGGCCGCGGGAGGCAAAAAGGACGGAGGTTTCGTGGGCACCCTCACTCGGCCGTCCCGCTCGCCTGCCCTGCCCGTGCCATGGCTGCCAGTTCTTGCAGTGCTGTCCCGCAGTCTCTCCTCTGCTGTGCAGCCTCCACAAGCTTCCTCCCGCTGCCACATTTTTCTGTTGCCTCGGTTGTTTCCTTCACCTAAGGCTCCCCGGCGTGCCTTTGTATCACAGCTGTCTCTCTTTCCTCCCTCATTGCTTTATTCTGGCTTCAGAATAGAGAGAGGGGTCAGGGGACGCTTTATTGCGGCCTTTCAGTAGATAAAGGGGGCTGATAAGAAAGGCTCTTTACCAGGGCCTGTAGTGACAGGAGAAGGGACAATGGTTTCAAACTGAAAGAGGGTAGGTTTAGATTGGACGTAAGCAATAAATTTTTTACCATCGAGGGTGATGAAACACTGAAACAGGTTGCCCAGAGAGGTGGTAGATGCCCCATCCCTGGAAACATTCAAGGTCAGGTTGGATGGGGCTCTGAGCAACCTGATCGAGTTGAAGATGTCCCTGCTCATTGCGAGGGGTGGGGGACTACATGGCCTTTAAAGGTCCCTTCCAACCCCAACCATTCTATGTTTCTATGATTCCCAAATTCCAGGGCCTGACGTGTTCCCAAACTGCTCTATAAATGAGGAATGGTGGGTGTTTTGATGAAAGGAAACTCTGAGCGCATGGGGAAAAAATTTAAAAATTTTGGATTTACTAAAAGGTAAAACATAAGCCTAGATTTTCATGAGACACTCGCGCAGTTGAGTCACATCATTTGGAAGCAGTGAGTCAACCAAGAGGACTTGACACACCTATTTTTGGCTCTGGATGCAAAGGTTTGCAGAACTGATACTTGCCTCTGTGCTTAAATACTGGCATGAATATTCCTTAAAAAATTGACTACAATTGTTAAATAATCGGTGTTAAAATGCTAGCATTTTCCACAGTTATTCAAAGCAGAAGAAACAAAAGGCTTTTTTATGCTTTGGTGCCCTTGAACAAACTTAGTACAACTTTTCCTTCTGACCTGGTATGGTGGGGAAACAGTTCTGTTGTCCCCACTGTGCTTGCTGAATTGTTTTCTGATTTATTCCCAGTCCCTTTTAAACAGCTCTGTCTAGTAATTGTTATGCAAGCCTTATACCCAAATGTTGCTTCATGGAGATAAGTGTCATTGACCAGGAGAATCAGCCATTGCAAGAGAGAAATTAAGTTGTGTAAATAAGAAAATGTGTTCCATGAGATGGAAAAACAAGAGGAAGGATCAGTGAACTACATACCCGCAGAGTGCCTGGTGTGGTCAGCTGGAGGAGGAGAAAGCCTTTGCTAAAGGCTTTCACAGGGGCTGCGAGGGAGCACAGCTTAAAATCTTGAAAAAAAAAATTTAAGGAGCAAGTGGTGAATGTGGTAGCAACTGTGTTCAGCCTGTTCTCCGCAAGCTGGAGATCTGGTATTCGGGAGGTATACCTGGAACGTAATCACAGGTAGGGAAGATGGGACCTGGGATGGAATTGTCAGTGAGGCAGCTGTGGGAGCACAGCACAGAGGAATATTTACGTGCCGATGCAAAAGAAGATGCTGATCCTAGGACAGGACAACGTCAACCTCACAGAGGGTGGAGGCAGAAAGGAAGTGGGAATGAAAAAGGAAGAAGAGCTGCAGTTGTTTGGGAATGTGTTTTTTTCTGTCTCTCAGAAGAAGTATTTCCATATCTTTGGAGTGGCATGGCTGAAGGAAATGGAAATGAAGCCAGTCTCTCACTGGGTAAGGGAAAGCTGGGAAGATGGCCAGGGACGCATCGCTAAAAGCTTTGAAACGTAATACTCAGAGAGGTGAGCGTCATCAGAGTAACAGCAGTAACAGGCTGGAGGATGACAGCAGGATGGTTTGGTGTGAATAATTTATAGTAGTTTAATTCATACCAAAATAATTTATAGTAAGGGTTTTAATCATAGTTTAAATCACTAAGTGAGCAAATTTGAATTAAGTAAGCGATGTTAATCATATTTTGTAGGCATACTTTTTAAGGGTTTTCTTCACTCAAGGAAAGATTGATTCTCATTGTTTGCTGAACATTCAGAAATCTTAAACTGAGAGTAATCTTTTCACAAAATAACCCCTTTTTTGTTAGTGAGGAGAATACACCACACATACACACAAGTAGTAAGTTAACATGCATGTATTTATTTATTTAACCCACATGAATTTTCAATGTCATAATTTTGTAAACTGTTGAATTACACTGTCTATTTATTAAATAATTCCTTTGTTTATTCCAGACTTGACAAGATGTTTGTGGAATTGGAATAGTTGAAAAAACTAGAATTTTCAGTTTGTCTTATAAGTGAAATATGATGAATAGATCTGAGAAATGCTTTATGTTTAAAGTTGAGATATTTATTAAACAAAGCCTAAGAAGCTGAGATGATAATTGTAATAAATCTCACACTAATGATTATTCAGATTGGAAGGGGAAACTAAGCTTTCTGGCTTTAATATTGTCTGAGTTTGTGGTTGATTTTCTTTAAGACCTTGGCAACAGGTATAGTGTGCTTCAATTTATGTTTTAATGTAATATAAGCCACATTATTTTTATAAGTTATTTTAAATCTGGGCTTTAAAATGGATGGCCATCTTTTTGTGTTTAATTTAAATAGGTTTAACTGGGGGAAAAAATACACTCAGATTTAAAAAAAAACCAAAACAACACATTAAAATATTTCTAGTTGAAAAAACAGAACCACAAAGAAAATATTTATTAACATCTTGGCTGGCTGCTCTTGCTTTCACACCGTTCCCTGCCCAGACTCTCTCCCATTTCAAGTACTCCGTGTCCTCCGATATGTTGACTAATAACATGCAGCCTTCTAGTTCCCAAACCAAACTGTCTTGTTATTACGATAAAGTCTTACAGGAGGACCGGGTCACAGACACTGGCTTCTTGATAGCTCCCCGAGTTCTTCCTTCCTCTCCTCCTCCTTTGAAAAGCTGTGTAGATGCCTCTCTCTTCCCTTTTAACAATTCATCCTGTGTCATGTGTCCCAGGCTGTGGTGGTTTGCCGTGGTGGTTTGCCATGGTTTCTATGGCAGGATCCATCACAGGTTTGTGGCCGTCAACTACATTCAGCTGTGGCTCTCCAGATCTCACAGATTGTGAAGAATAAAGGTCTTCAAACCCGTTTCCCTTTTCTTGTTTGTGTTGACGGACAATTTCCTTCTGCCCACTGCAGTTCTGGTTGCATTGGAAGGTGTCCTGTTGGTTCCCCGTAGACTTACGTGCCTCCTCTCCTTTGGGACTTTGAAGTGAGGTGAGGGTCGAGGCTTTTTCAACACTCTCTTTATTTTGTCATGGCCTTATCCGTTCAGATGTTTTAGCTGGTTACTTCTACTACTTTGCCATTACCTCCAGTTTTGTTCCGGATTTACATCCACCTCTTGCCCTGTGCTGGTTTGATGAAACTGCTGTGCTTGGTGGTTACTGATATAGCTATTTAATGGTTATATACAGATGTTCCTCATCTGTGCGTAGCGTTTTGGGTCTGTTGCTGCAGAAGGCACCCTAGCTGAGAAACCTCTATCCACCTTGTGGTATTAGTCTTTAAATCTGTTTGGATTAGCGATTACTCCTCTTTAAACAAAACCATGTGTCAGACATGTAATTTGTACTTCACACAGAGGAGCGGCAACACTTGCTCCTTACCATAAGGTGGAATGAAAAATGTATAATTTTAGTCAGTATCATCCCATGCTGTTTGAAATGTGGAGTCCCCCACACTCTAATAATCTTTTCATCTACAGTCTTGATGACTGAGAGTCTTTCTTGTGCCTAGGTTCAGTTTTCACATCCAGAGTTTAGCTGATACAGTTATGGACAGATGTAGCTAGTAAATGATTGCCAGCTGCACAGATGTCTTATGTAGCTCAGTATGACAGAGTTAATTTTTGATCTCACAGGCAATGAACACTTTGCACCGGATACGTTAGGTCATTTTTCTGTCGGTCCTTGTCCTTGTTCTTGCACTGCTCCACTCTGCTGCTGGAATATGGTCCTGGAGCCTTTCTGTGCAGAAGGTAAAACACTTCACAGTCTTGGACGAGCTATATTCACAATCATCTTAGACAAGCTACCTCTTCCCTGGGAGGTAAGGTAGTGTGATTTTTACTAATACCTGACTGGGGAACAGAGACTAAGGTCTAGTTGCACCAGTCAACAAATGGGAGATACTTAAAATATTAGCACCTCTGGCACTACACAGCTTATGCAAGGTACCACTGGCAGAGCAGGGAAATGAAGCTGGCACTTCAGAGCCTGGAGGAAGCATCTGAAAACACTTCTCTCAGTTGTGGATATGAATGTTATTATTAGTGTATCAATCTGTGCCTTTTCTATGTGTGAGACTTGCAGCATACATCAACAGTGCTATAGTCCTGGGGAGCGAGTCCCAGAGCAGCAACCCTGAGATTTGCCCATCAGCAGGTACTGCTAAATGCCTCAGTTGATTTCTTATCTAAACTGTGGGCAGGTCCTAATGTAGCTGAGCACCAGCAGATGGTGTCCTGGCAGGGCTGTGTGTTCAAGTGTAGTTGCATGTGACTACTGTAGTGTGTGTTGGCCCTTGGGATAATGGGCTTCTGTCTTCATCAGAGAACCTGGGACTGAACCCTACTCCCCCTTTTTGTTGAATAAATAAAGAGAAGGAATGGGTGGTGAAAGTCAGGCTTCATATAGTGTCCCTAGATAGCTGTTCAGTGCAGGAACTCCCTCTCTCTCCTGTATTTTGGTCCCAATTCAGTCAGAATAAATTCATTATCTAGGAATAAGCAAACTTTGAGAAACATTATCTGGAGAAGCAGGCTTTCTTAGGACTTCAGGCATGAAATGGGGATGCATCTGCTGGATTAATGCTAACAGCACAATGCTATTTTTTTAATATATATATGAGTCACAACACGTATTTATCTTTGCAAGTAGATTACATGCTCTAGTATGCAGGTGCAAATGAAGATATGCCACTACTTCAGATCAAGGCTTTGTTGGGCCAGACTGTGGCTTCAACACTGCATTATCATCTACCCCATCTGTGATTCTTTGTCTCCTGAGTCATAATGACGGCTACACCAAAATCAGTGGTAGTTTCCAGTAATGCTCCTTTCATTCACTTTCTCTAAGCACAAAAGAAGAGGCTCTTTTGCTTACTCTGACTCTAAATCCATTGACTGGCTTCTTTACTGGAAGGGTTCCAAAGAAGTAATTTTCTGGTCTTCATACTCCTTTTACTGGTGCACCTTATAAGTCAAATTATACCCTGGTCTCGGGACATATGGGGTAAACGTGGGATGTGACTGCATTCCTGCTGAGAAGCCGAGGAATTCTAAAGGGTTTCGATCTCCGGGTCCCACTGAGATTTACCCGGGACATGGGACTTCTCCTAGATGCCTCTGAAGTGCCTGACTTAACGCTTTCAATGCTGGGGAAACATTACCCGGCTTTTCAGAATTTACCAATGTTTTCAGAACCCTCTGGCTTTTCAGGTGGGACATTTCAGAATTGTCCCATGGCTTCGGTGGTTTTTTTTTCTGCCAGACCTGGCAAGGCTGAGAGCAATGTCTGCCTGCATTTGACTGAAAAGCAGTTTCGTAGATTGCCCAGGTGGTGGCAGATTTGGAGGATATTAAATCAGTCTTTTCAACCCGTTTTGCGATGGAACTGAATTGTTTCCTAAGTGGGTTAATCTTCTGAAATTGTTATTCTTTCATACCTCTGAAGCCATTTAAATGGCTTCCATTTAAAATGGAAACTCTCTGCTTTCGAGTATAATTAGTCCTTAACACAAGTGTTATCTGCTGTTATATTTCTTGTTAAATTTCTGCTAAATCAAAGTTTAATGACTAGACTTATTGCGGAAAAGCTTTTTATTAATTTGTCTACTTATTTAAACTAATGAAGTGCTATTGATTTACAGAGTGTGTGTGTGGAATTAACTCCTGCATCTGTTGTACCGTGCAGAAAACCCACAGACTGGCTGTCCCAAAGTTTCTGGTGGGTCAGGACTTGCTCCTAGAAGGAATTATCTGTCCATTGGTGTTGGGAATGCTCCCTGAGGCTTTTAAAGGAGAATGCCCCACATAGCCACACAAACTCCCTGCTTCACTCCTTGTTTCTTGAAGGCAGAACTTCCATCTTTCTGCATTTTCACCCTCTTCCTGCTACTAAAGTTTATTCAAGCCTGCAAGGTTCTGATATCCTTTATTTATTAGTATTTCCATAGATTTTAGCGGGGTACCAGCCAATTAAGTGCCACAGGGCTTTGGGGGGGGTGGGGGGGGCAGAAAGGATGACTGATTGGTTAATACATGCTAAGGAGCTTTTTTGTATTAGTTCTTTCTTCAAACCCAGTAGCTAATCTGTTACTGCTGTAGTAATTGCCCGAGTAACAAATACGGGGTGAGTATTTTGAGTGGCTTTAGTTTTATGCAGTGTTCCCTGGTTTATTCTTCTGTGAGTTATGTTAGCCGTTTCACCCCAGCATCACCAGTGGAGCTCATGTTCTGCCGATATTCACCATGGCTTTTGAAGTCTTTTCCTGAGTCTGTGCTTCCCATGATGGATTCTCCTATCCTGTAAGCGTGGTATACAATCACCAAAAATCAAATCCTTTGCATTTGAGAAATTCACTTCATTATTCTTCCTTGAAAAGCAAGAAAATCCTCAAAACCAGGGAGCCTGCCAAACTCCAAAATGCATCTACAATATACTACCAAAACCAAAATTCATGGAGTAAAAATAAATGCGGTGAATCATGCTTTAATCCTAATCTTAAACTCCTTTGATGCTTTTCCAATTATTTGTACATTGCAATTTTTCAAGTGTTTGTAAGTAGCGCTCTTGGCATCCTCAGTTATTCAAATAGCCATACTGTGTATAGCCATGCTTTATGTAATTTCTTAGTTTCCTTGGGAATGTGGTGAGCCTTTTTTGTCCTGGATGATTTTGGAAAGCTGAAATTTGGGCTGTATTCAATTACAAAATGGTGAAAACATGCAATAAATCATGCTAGAGTTTATTATATATGAAAATGCTTTCCATTTGAGGGAATTGCTTAATGCTACTCTAGACTGCAAGTTGTTTGTGGCAGGAAACACCGTTTCATTTTGTATTCGTACAATACCAAAGTACAGTTATGTCTTGGTCCAGTATAAGGTCACCAAGAGCTATTGTAATATAAATATAGTACAATAGTAGATCTCCACCTGTTGTTTTTTTTCATATATTACAGCTAAAATTAGACAACCACTGAATTTCAAGAGAGGAAAAAAATATTTCAACCATGACTTCTGCTTCTTCATTTGCGGAAGGAAAGGACTGCACATAATACTCAAGCTGATAAATTTATTACCCTGTGGTGACCTGACAGATGCCACTGAGGTCCCGGGCACCTGTACATTCCAAATAGCTCTGCACTGCTGAGATGGAAAAGCAACCAGTTTGGCTCTTCATCAGGGAAGATAATGAGTGGCAACACAGTTTTGTCTCTGTTCTCTATTTAAGCACTGTGTAAGCAAAGAGCAAATAAACAGGTCTTTCCCTTACCGTTGTTTTAAGCTTTATGTGGGTAGAAATATAACAGTTTGTAGGTCACAGCAGGAGGGTCTGTAGTGGTTGTACTGCGAGGATTATTATGGCCATAATTATTTGCAGGTCACTCTTGGATCCGTTCTCTGACAGGGCCATCATGATCTCTACTTAGACGCTGGCTGCTTTATTTCTCCCATGGTAGGTGTTTGCCTTTCAGAAAGAAAGAAGGAGGAACTGTAAGGGAAGAAAAGGCTCCTCCAGAGGAAAGAAGGATTGTCAGCAAGATTTAGTCTGCCTCTGAACTTCTGCCTCGAGAATAAGGTGAACTGGCACCTCCTGGGAGAATTCCTTAATTTTTTCATTGAAGATGAGGGGAGTAGGACATGTGGTAGGAAGGGAGTGGCATTTAACTCTTGTGGCCTTTGCAAGCAAATGCAATGATATTTTAACTTAGTTTTTGGAGTTATGTGGTTATATTTGACTCTTAGGTATAATTACAAGGAGAGTTTTTACAGCAAGTATTTCTTTTTTCAAAACCTGTTTTAACAAAACTGAAATACTTTTTTGGAATATATCAGCTTTGACAAACTTTAACCACGTTTTGGAAAGGAACAGCTGTCGAAAGCAAACAGAATATTCTGTTATAATGTGCGCGTGGAGAATATTTTGTTTCCACATTTGAATGGAAAGATGAAGCCCACCTTGGTCACTGAGCTCTTGATATGTGTGCACATGGTTATGGAAATGAAGGTCAACTGGGGATATCCCTGGATAAAACAGGGAAGCAGAACTATGGGGCAATTTAAGCTGTGGAAAAGGCCAGCTTGTGGAAAATACACGGGTGAAGCTCAGTACCCAGAGAACCTGGGAAAGGAAGGAGCAGAATCACAGAGTCGCTTCTCCTGCCCTGCTCCGCTCCCAGCCTGCAGCATTGCATTTGCAGCACATGCAAGTCCATAAAACACCATCCATCCAGGCATGTTTTGGAGGAAGCCTGTGCTGTTAGGGAGGTGTGACTAATTCACGGACCTGGTGGGAAGGGTGCGGAGCACAGCGCCCAGCACGGGGCGGTGATGCCTTCCAGCAGGTTTCCTCACCCATGGCTCCTGCCTCCCAGCGAGGGAGCCCAAGGGCCGGGGAGAGGTGCGGGGGTGCCCTGAGGAGAGGTGCTGGTGGGTGGTTAGTTGCTGAAGCTCCATGTGAAAGGGTGACCACCACGTCCATCTGTCGTTTCTGAGCTCTTGAGTTTCAGGGCCCTCTCTTTGCCATGGTAGCTGCTGCGTGTTCTCCGTTGGGACAGGGCAGGTCTTCCTTTTGGCCTTCCATTCTCACCTTGCCAAGCTGCACCCCACCAGGCACGAAAGCCGCTGGAGAAAAGCTAGCACTTCTACCAGGGCAACACTGCCCGTCCTTAGAGGGGGCGCGGAGCCTCGCCCACGCTCTGTGCCGCGCAGGTGATGAACGCAACGGTTCCCATCTCACAGCAGCCCCACAGTGAGGCCTGGATGAACCCAACCAGCGGCCAGAGTGCAAGGTCATGGAACCACAAAGTCCCTAGGCAGCACTCAACTCCCGCTGCGGGACAATTAAGGAAGAGCCCGTGCCATACTGCGAGGGGGTGTCAATACCGAAGGGGCGCCTGGTGAGCAGGCGGCAGCCGGGGTGCGGCTGTTACCCGCTTCCCGCGGGAACAGCTCCCGCCGGCCCCGCCGGGGCAGGGCTCCCCGGGGCGAGTCGGCAGCCCTGGCCGGGTGGCAAGCACCGGGGTCGGCGTCCCCGAGGCTGCCGGGGCCGGGGAGCAGCGCTGGCGGCCCGCGCCCCGGGGCAAGGGCCGGGCCCGCCGCCCCGCGTCCCCGCCACCTCCCCCGGCCTCTCGGCCCCATGCAGGAGGGGTGGGGTGGGGCGCACCGCTTCCCCGGTGCCAGTTGCTGCCGTCCCCTCGCCAGGGAGGGCCAGCAGCAGGCCCGGGGAGGAGCAAAGCCCGAGCCCCTGGCGCGGCAGGCGGCCTGGGAGCCCGCGGGAGGGAAGGTACGGGCCGGGGGCAGCTGCCGAGAGGGGGCCGGGCTCCCTCGGCGGCCCAACAGCAGGCCTGGGGTAGGCTGAGGTGCTGCCCAGAGCGCTTTTGAGCGGCTCTGGAGGGCGGGGGGAAGCTGTTAGCTGGCGGGGGTGCATTAAAGGTTGGGGAAAAGCGCGAGGTCTTGAGGCTGCGAGGAGGGGGGTCTGTGCCAGGAGCCGATGCAGCTCCCAGACAGGGCCTGTTGGTGTTACACGGGAGACTGAGGCTCGATAACATTGCTTTTTATCACACTCCTCTGTTGATTAAGCTCTCCAGCTTGCAAGTCACCAAACTTCAGGTCTTCCTAGCAAACTGTCGTCTTCCTCTTTAGGTGGTGCTCAATAGCACGTGCTAGTTTTCCCCTTTTAGGCAGCCTGTGGGTACTGCCAAAATGCACTGCACCTGTGTCCACCCCTCCCCTCCTCCTCCTCTCATCTGTGGGGGGAAGGCTTCACGCTCCAGCTCTCCTCTCCTTTTCTCTCCTCTCCTCTCCTAGATGGAGCCAGTAGTAGAGTCCGTATTCTGTCTTCTCCAGGAGCCTGGGAGAAGTTGTGTTGCAGAATATACAGGTGAGATGTAAACTCTGCTAGCTAAATCCCGGAGGGAAGCTTGAGGCTCCACCAAGTGGTGCTGGGGACGTTGTGTTCCTTCTCAGCTGGCTGCTCTGGCCTGGGTTGCTAGGCTGGTATGGCACGCTAGGCTGGGGCAAGGTGGTCAGTGGTATTTTGTGTTTCTTTCTGCTGTGGGTTTCTAGCAGCTGTTTTAAAGTAAGACAGGACAGTTCATCTGGAGTGAATGAAAGCCAGCACACTTCTCTTTTTCAGGCTTTTTCATGGGTGAGGAAGGTCTGAAGGAGTGGCATAGCTGAATCTGAAATGTGTGACTCCCCAGCAGTAGCTCTGGATGGGAATGAAGTGTTGTTCGGTTCTCATCTCACTGTTGGAGACCTGGGGTCTCTGCATGGGCCTCTAGGAATAATCAGCTGCTTGGCTGCAGAGTGAGGGAATGACTGCTCCTGTGAGCAGGAGTCTTCACCCTTCTGGGAGAAAGCTACCTCTCAGGTGTAATTCCTCAATATGAGAGATGAGCCCCTCCTCCCCCAGTACATGTGTTTTTCTTTTATTGCTTGCATTTAGATCTTGGCTGCTGTGGCCATGTAAATAGAGAGCATTTTGTCCTTTCAAGGGCGTGTTACTTAAGAATCTCATTCCTTGGTGTCATAGAGATAGGACTGAAATTGCACTGCAGAGTTTTACCTTGCCTGTAGAAAGCCTGGGGTTTTTTTTGTTAGTGGAATAATCAAACTTCACATGTTAAATGGAAGTATATGTAGTGTGAGTAACTAAATATGTTAATGCTAAATCAGAGATGTTAATGCCTAAGTCCTCTATTTGAATTAATAGTAAACATCTTAAGATGCTTGCAAAAATGAACTCAGATAAGTGTGTATCAGGTGATGCTTATAATTCTATTAATGCTGAACTGATGTAAATATAAAATTTAGTCAGCAGAGTAAGATAACCAAAGCTTACTGTGGGGTGCATGATCATACATACTCATTTGTGAAATATATAGGTTGCGTTCTTTAGGAAAGAAAGGGCCATGTTTGAATGTTTCCTGTGAGCTTCCTTGGAATGCAATTTATTTAGCTTGTCACTACAAGAAAAGTAGGTGTCATGCTAGATCTAGATATGAAAGAGATAGTAATAGATAATTGGTAATTAGTTATTTTTTTATCAATAAAAATCTAACTCCTTTGACTTCTGATGCATGAATATACGGTCTCCCTATAATAATTACAACTGTTCTTGTGATAATTAGGGAAAAAACCTGACATGCCAACCTGTAAAAGAAGTAATTTAAAAATTTTCAGTAAATATTAACTAACACAAGTGAGAAACAACCTAAACCTCCCTATTGATTTTTGCCTAACGAAGGCTAAGGGGACTTTTTTTTAAATGTTGAACTATGCCACTCAAATGCACAGCTTTAAAACAGCGTTTTAATCCTAATTTAGCAGGCTGGAAGGCTTTTCAGCAAAGTCTGCAGGAACAAATAGCTAAAAGTAGATATTTGTGACTGGTAAGATGTTTCAGCATGTTCCTTTTCCTTCCTTCATTTTGGCAGTCTTCCTTTGCTAACTCCCTGAGGGGAGGAAGAACAAGGAAATGGGGAGGGGAAGGAAGAGAAGAGGTAGGTCTTTTTACCTCTCTCTTCTTCCCTGTGTCACTTTTTCTTTTCCTTGTCGTCTTGTCTCAATCTGCATCATTTCCCTATCTTTCTGGAAAAGGGGAATCTGGTGCAAGTTGATGCTAGGCCTGAGAAATTAAGTTATTTTACAAGGAGCAGCTTATCTGCCTTGGGGAAGAAGTGTCAGATTGCTCTCTTACTCCATCAGGGGACTGCGTTTCGAGTGACAACGAGGAAGAGAGAGGCATCCCCGAAGACCTTAAGCAAGAGGTACTGCCTCAGCTACCTGAAGCCCACAGCTCAGACTGGGGGGCAGCCAGTCTGCAAAAGCAGCAGAGGGCAGCCTGTAAGAAACCCCCTCACCAAAAAAGAGGCTCCAAGAAACTCGCCCTCATCGCTGATGGCCAGAAACCATACGCAGAAGAGAAGCCCTACAAGTGTACAGAATGCGGGAAGGGCTTTAAGGGGAGCTCCAGGCTCCTGAACCATCTGAAAACCCACACGAGAGAAAAAATGTTTGAGTGTGTGGAATGCGGGAAGAGCTTTAGCAGGAAGGCCAACCTGGTGGTGCACCAGAGAATCCATACCGGGGAGAGGCCTTACAAGTGCAAGGAATGTGAGAAAACCTTTAGCTGTACCTCAAGCCTTATCTCTCACCGCAAAACCCATGCAAAAAAGAAAGCCTTTTCCTGCACCACGTGCAAGAAAAGCTTCAGTGGAAGCGCAGCTCTCCTCCAGCATCAGAAAGTCCATATGGATGAGAAGCCCTATAGGTGTACCGAGTGTGGAAATAGCTTCTGTCTGTGCTCAAACATCCTCAAACATCAACGGATTCATTTGAGAGAGAGACCCAGTGAACAGACAGCAGGTAACTGAATTAAGATCTGTTGAGTTTTATTTCAAGCTGTACACACTCACAGGGGATGTATTGGATACTGTGGTCTCCATTTGTTCCTAAACACTTCCCCCCTCTGTGATGTGGATATTAGTGGGGTTTTTTGTTTGTTTGTTTGTTTTTTCTCTTCCTATACAATATATTTATCTCTGTCATTTGAAGAAGTGCCTTGAAAATGCCAAAGTTGAAATTTAGGCTTTGCCATGAAGAGTGCCTGGGACCTTAGACGCTGGAAAGCTCTCAGGTCCCACTAATTCCTGCTTCATAGGGTTGCCTGATGTCTAGCTCTAGATCTTAAGAAGCGCTTAGCCAACAAAATACTAAGCTTAGGGAAGTGGAAGGGATTTAGACTGTGAATCAGGGCTTTGGTAATCTCTAGCAGCTAATTTTTGTTATATGTGGATATTAAATGAGTAGCTTCTTTTTTGTCTGCAGTGGGAAGTTTCTGCTGGCCATCCTGCCATAGTAGTCTTAGTATAGCATAAGCTGTCAGGAAAGGTACTTGTTTAAAGTATGGAGTTTTCTGGATTTTGCAGTATTCCATGTTCTTATAATGACCAGAAACTCTGGTATAAAAACTGATGTGTTTTTTTCCTGTTGTTGTACCTTTACATGGGCAGTCCCTTTATACATGGTCAAAAATGTTTTAACTTCTAATCTTGGGTCTTGCCTAACTACCCATAGAATTGTTCTGGGTGTTGGGGCCTTGACCACCAGATCATGCAACAGCAGGACAATTAAGACATAAGGCCATATGAGAAAAAGGTGTTTGTGTGTGACATTTTTCTGTTTGTTTCGTTGGTTTTTTTATTTGTTTTATTTTGGTTTTCCTCCTGAAAAAAAATTCTGAGCAGGAGAGCCTTTCGTCTTAACAATGGAAATAATAATGAAGTTATAATGAAATGGCAAAACTGAGCTCTTGAGGTAGGGTTTGAGACCTCTCAGTGCATGGATAGAGAGAGGTGGCCTAGTAACTCTGCTAATGAGCCCTAAAGATGGGCCTTTACACTCCTATTTTTTTTTTTCCTTGAGGGGCTTTGATAGTTGTTTTTAGACGTAAGAGTTTGTAATTCATAAGGAAAAAAAAAAGATATAGTCTCATTTTTACCCTAGCAGTTGGCCAATAATTAATATCAGATCAGCCTAATACTATACCTGCTTCAAAAGAAAGTGTGCAAACTTATTCGGGAGTAACTGTTAGCTACTGCATCATTGTAATTGAAGCTCCATAATAAAATTGCTTTTATGATCAAACATATGCCACATTGGCCTTGCAATGTGTGGATTAGGAATGAAACTTGATTTCTGTATCTGATTACGATCTGAAAGAAGAGGTTTACATATTTATTATTTAAGTACCTTTTAACTAAATCTCAGCTGTCCTATTCCTTAACGGCTCCCTTGCTCTAGCTTTGCTTCCTCCCCCCTGCCCAAAAAAAAAACAACACACGTATGGGGGAAGCAAGAGGAAGGTATCTTGATAGTGATAAAATCCAAGTCTGTAATGTTTCGGGGGCTATATCTGCCTAATCTTTGTTCTGGTTTGGCTTAGTTTGGCCCAACATGTGACTTGAATGAAGTTTTAAGTTTAAAATGTGGGTGAGAGGAGAGTTCGCTACTGAGCTGCCTTTTCCTTGCGTGAAAGCATATTTAAAATGCTGCCCTAGCAATTGGTGATAAAGTGGGCTCTTGACTTACGCTGTCTTCCTTTTAGATGCAAACCATTCTGAATTTACATCTCTGCATCATAAAGAGGAGCAAAGGTGTGGTGCAGAGAAACGTGAGATGGATCACTTGAATCTTGTTCTTGAAGAGTGTAAGTATAAAAAGGCTTCTAAATTGTCATACGAAGTATTTTTGCATAGCAGGCATTAACATTCTCCTCTCTTTGTACAGTGAAGAAAATGAGGGAAAATATGGATATGCTGCTTCTGAACCAGCAAAGTCAGCTGCAGGTCCTGCAAGAAATTCAGAAACAACTGAATATACTCCTCCCAGGCAATGATCTCATTAATTCAAACGTCTATAGCTTAGGACTTTTGCTAGGGCGGCAGGCAGCTGCAGCGGCGTCTCTGTCTTTTCCTCTTCTTAATCCCAGCCGTCTCCTCCCTGAAAATGTCAGTCTCTTATCCCAGTCATCTGCTCCTGGAATTCTACCTACCTCTCAGCTCCCAGTCTCTCAATATCCTGCAGCTTCTACTTGATCAGCTTTGTGCTGTGAATGTGTCCAATGTAAACAAACGTGACTACTGTTTTGTATTGTTTTCTCACTCAGACATGTTATCTCTGTGTTGTAATGTTGAAATTGTAGTACCCGTGAAGATGCTGACCATACACTCAGACTTGGAAAGATACATGCCTCAGATGCATCAACAAACAGCAGCTGATAAAATCCACTGCCCATTCATTCATTGCAGCATGCAGACATTTTGGCCAGTAATGTATTTTGTCAAGGCAGCTCAAGATATCTTTATCACCGGGGTGTAGTTAAGTGCAACATCCATATATAAGGTAATGCATAGAACATAAGCATATTTTTTTCTACTGATATGTCTTTAACGTGTACTTGGGCAACTGGACTTCTCCTAATGAGCTGAAGTTAATGATAAAATCATCAGGGATGCTTTAAACAAGTCCTATTAAGTCTGATTTATATAGAGGTAAGCAACATGCTTATGTAAGGGTGTTCAATTTAACTGCACCTCTGTTCCCACAATCCATTTGCAAAAGCTTCCTTCATTCAGTAAGGCTTTAAATGAGGTGACCTTAGCTGATTCTTAGGCCAGCATCACTACTAAAACTACAAAAAATATTTTCTGCTTTTTGTTTAAAAAACCAAACAAACACTCCCTGCCCCCCCCCCCAAAAAAAAACCCCAAAAAACAAACAAACAAAAAAAAACCCCGAACAACCAAACAACAAAATACCACCATTCAGGTCTACCTTACTTACTAGAGTTTATGAGGAAAATTGGTTTAGAGGACACTTGTTCTTTTGTTCAAAGGTGAACTCAGTTGGTTCTGTTTTTAGATATTCTCTCATATCCTATTGAGATTATGACATATTGTTGACTGTTCTGTATTAGTTCATTGGGGGTAGGACTGGAGTAAATAATTACTATTTGAGGAGGAACACTGGGAAGCTCAGGTGCAGCATCTTGTGAAGTCTGTGGGGGGAGAGGGAGGGGAAATTATTTTGATTCCCCCTCACCCTGTTCCTGCAGGACTCTGACAGAGCCTTTTAAGGCTAGTAAGTGCAGAGTTTTAAGTAGTGTTATTCGTTTCTACCTCCTTGTTTCTGTCAGTGACACAGGCTAGTAGCAGTGTCAGAGCCTTTGAGCTTCAAAAGTGCAAAAAAGCTAACTATGACTTACCTTTGAACAGCTGCTGGGATAAAGAAACTTTGGGACTTGCACCTCTGCCAAACAGTCTTTCTCTTGAACTGATGTTGTGTTTGTGGGTTGTTGATTTTGTGTTTTTTTTTTTAATGATGTCTTGTTAAAAGGATGCACTGTTAGTAATTAATAATATATGATGTAGATTTTAAGAATGGGAAACACTACTACTCTTAACAAGTCATCTTCCTGGTGACAGTGCAATGATATCAGATTCTGGTCCAAAGATAAAACTCTGTGGGATCAGGTATGACTCTCTTTCTGTGTGTGTATGAATACAGACTGAAAGTCACACGCTGTTTTTTATTATGTAGGATTTTGTTATTAGTCTTAACTCAGTAGGATATTTGTTTAAGACAACTTGAGAGGCCTTTAAGGGCACTCCTTCAGTGTGAACTTGTACTGAAGTGTTTGGGGTTTATTTCCCATCAGTTGAGCATATCAGAGTCATGTGGCTCAAGACTCAAGAGCTCCGATAAGAGTTGCTAACATTCTATGGAAACTCTGGGGTACTGTTCATAATTTCTTGGATGTTTAATTTCATTTTGCTTAGAAGCAGAATCTGCTCTTCAAAGCAATGGTTGAAGTTTGTATTTTAGTGTTTTTTAAGATGTTCAGTATTAAAATGTTGCATTTTTGTTAGAAATGAATCTTTGCTGAGCTTCTGTCCTTCATAAAAGAGCACCAGTGCTTAGACTTTGATACCTGGAGTTCAGTTAGTCTAATGTATGTGCCTTCCCTGGCTCCTTCTGCTTTTCTCCTTCTGTCTTTCCTTTTCCCTGCATCTAGGCATCTCCTTACATTTCTGTCTTTGGAAACTCTCGAAAAAGAAAACAGCTAAGTCTTCCGCTTCTGCAACTTAGACCAGGTAGGAAGAATCTCTGAGGGCTTAGGTAGGATTTTTGCCTGTCGGGAGGGAGTTTGTATATGTGTTTCTGTTTGTAGCTGCCAGGGTCAGGAGCAGTTCGTAGCAAACCTAAGGTGAGCTACATCCTTTTGCGTTGGTGTTCTCCAATGTGTTTGTTGGGTCCCATCTGAACCTGAGGATAAAGTCCTGAAATACCTCTGAACTGCAAGTGTACCGGGGACTGGAGGAAGTGTTGATACAGAGGAGCACAGGAAACCATCGTACTTCCTATTTTCGGGTTACCTCTCTCTCCTTCCACACAAGTGAGAGTGGATGCCAGAAGTCTTTCTCCTCCTATCGTCCCAGGCACTTAGGTAGTTCTGAAAAGTACCTCTGATGCTAAAAAATATGCCTATTACTAGGTCAGGTGGGGCTTGGGGGCTTCTTGCCCATGTTGGAAGGTATCTAGAATGCTTCTTGCCTCCTTTTCTTCTGTGCAGTGCTCTGGCAATGATGTAAAAGGGTGTGTGGGGCAGTATCTGATAGATTGCCAGGGATACTGGAGAGCTTCGCCGTGTCCAGGAATACGCAAGAGGATACCACAGATGCTCTCCTGGTGAACTTTGAGTCTGTGGTCTGTGCAGGTGTATTTGATGTCGTGAACTGGACAGTGTGTGGACGAGTGAAAGGTAATCTGGAGGAGATGTGAGCTTCTCTCACAGCTGTCAAGTCCTAGGATTGGAAGTTTAGTATCTTAAATCATGTCCATCTGCTTCTCTAAGGCATGTTAAAAAACCAAACAACTAACCAAATATGTGTGTGCAAGGAAAGGGCTGGAATTCATTCCGTACTCAAAATGTTGGAGTTCTGCAGGCAGGAAAATGCAGTCCTTTTTACAGTCTGCTTTCCCAAGGAGAAGTCTATTAAAACATCCTGGTTTTAGCCATGTGAAGGAAGTGGGAGTCTAAGATCACGTTTATCTATTTCCATTCCATTTTAAGTTATCGTAGCTCGGGAGCTTGGCACAAGTAGGAAATGTATTTGTAAATACAAGTGCTCTCACTGCTTTAGTGCTGCTCTTCTGTCAATGGCTTGCTCAAGGCCTGTTAGAGCTGGGGATTTGTATTTTCCTCCACCTCAGTCTTCTGTGATGAACCTGTGGGACTCTGCTCCAATCTTACCACTCCAGTCCTGCAATGATTTTTTGTTTCCCTTAAGCTTTTGAGTTTTTCATTTAAAAAAAAAAAATAGAAATCTGGTAGTTGCACAACATCAAGCAACGAATCGGTACAAATCAAAATTCAGTGCCTAGAAGGGGGCAGTGCTATTTCCAGTAAAGTATCAGAGCAGAGCTGCCACGCGTGTGAAGTCCTTAAAGAGTCAGTGGGCCCTGAGAAGAGAGGTGGTGTGCTGGAGTTTAGAGACACTCTTCTCTTTTGTCCAGAACTCCTCCTTGGTGAAGTCCAGTGCCGTATCACCAATGACACTAGCACCTGCAAGAAGCAGTATGATCACTGATCAGGTCTGTGCTGAGTGCGTAATCCCGGGGTACAGCCATGGGCAGTACGGATACTGTCGTCAGCGCAGTAGAGAGCAGTACCAAGCTGATCAAAAGGTGTCTCTGGCCCTGTTCTGTGCAGGAAAGTATAACGTAGGTAGAGGAGGTGACAAGAAGAATGAGAGACTGTGGGTAGGGTTGTAAGAAATGCAGAGAGATAAGGACAAGAAAAGTACCAAATATTGATACTTAAAAAAATCCAACTAATTATGGGAAGCAACATCTTTCTATTTGTCTGGTCATCTGGCGGCTTTCTTCACTGTGGGACAGCTCAAGAACAATCTCTGCTCTCTGGTGCTTCTTCTGGACTATTCTGGGACTATCGTGGGCCTTTTCTTTATTAAGTCCCATTTGTAGAGTACCGGTAACATATTAATCCTTCAATCCCATTATCAAGTTTCCCTACCAGCAAGTGGACTTGCCACGCCTCCTGCAATCTTAGCATGTTGCCTTCCTATTTGTGAATTGCAGTCTTGGGTAAGTAAAGGTGATAGCAAGATCCTCAAATGTGCTAGATTCTCTCTGGATGCAGAGTTACCTAACAAGGGAAAAAATAGTTGGTTTAGCCCCAATGCTAACAGTTTTCTGTGATAAATTAATAAGTTGTGGAGTAAATTCTTAATAACAGCACTCTCACTGATTTCATTCCTGTAATCTGTTACTAAGATCAGTGGATAACTTTCACCAGCATTACACAATCCCTTGGTGACTTATCTGCAAATCAGAAATAACATTAACACTAACCTCACATCATTGCACGTCTACATTTTACTTGTATTATTCAGACTGGATATTTTTCACCATACTTACTGTCATGCTCACTAATAGTTCTCTGATGAAAGCAATGTTTTTGATAGGTGACTTGCAGATTTTTGCATCATCTGAAGAAGACAGCTTTGTTAGTCCATGTGAACTATGCTCCAAGAAAGACATGCCAAAGTAGGTAACAGATAATCTTGAGGGCCTTCTTCAGTCTTATTTTCTCTAAGATTCCTCAAGAACTGCAACACCTTTGTCTTCATCAGTGTCTGTCTTTAGGGGTTCTTAGAGGGGTTTTGTTGCTGTTTTTTGGTTTTTTTTTCTTGGGTTACCAGACTTTATTTCGCCCTTATGAATGGGATGCAGGATATGCATAAAAACTCCACTAAATTTGGCAGAATCTTATCAGCTTTAAACTGTTGTAGGAGGAAGGTGATGCCTGTTTTATTATGTAACTTATTATTCTTTATAGACATTGTAGCTAGGTGTTACAGTGCTTTACTGCTGTTCCTACTACAGCAAAACTAGCAACCCCTTTTTCTAAACTCTACTTAATAAAAATAGTAGTTCTTGTTTTGAAGAGAAAGCCGTTCTTTACAGATTTGTAAAAAATCATGACAAAGGAAGCAAATCTGGGAAAACATGCATATTCCCTGTGTGCACAACAAGGCAAAGAAGGGAAGTGAGGGAACAGGAGAAGGTAGCATAGGCAGAGCAGCCTCAAGAAGCCTCAGCTGTATTGGGAGAAACAGAGGAGAAGATGTATATTGCATCCAGACAGCCGAAGAAGGAAAGTAAAATGACTGTAAAATATTACTGGCTGGGCAAGTATATACATTATACCTGCACTGATAGCTCCGTGTGGGTAGCCTCTCGATCCCTGCAGGAGAGTTCAAGCCGTAGGAGGTGGCACTATAAGAAAGCGGTGGTGCTTTCAGCCTACATCCGCTTCCCTATTCCTGGCAGCCTCTTCCTGGTTCCCTTAGTGAGCAAACAACCTTAATGCCTGGCCCATCTCTTGGGGTCCCACCAGTCCTCCCACTTGCCCCTCGTGTCCTTCCCCCATGACGTGGCAGCCTGGATGGCAGCCCACAGGTACCTCTTCCTATGTTGGGGCTAGCTTGGAAACACACTTCAGTGGGCAAAGCTCTTGATGATGAGATTGGGAACAGAAATGAGTGCAGAGCTCTGTGGTTTAACCCTGTCTCAGCCTGGGTATTAAAAAGCATGCAGAAAACACTTCCAGTGGAGGATAAGTAATCACAGTTTTCAGTGTTCATTGCAACATGAAAATTGCATCCTTTCTTCCTCACACTGTACAGAAAATCCTGAGGGTCTAACTTGTGAGGGTGCTAGTCATGAAGCATGTAGAGTGGAGAGTTACTTGAAAAAAAAATAAAATTAGGTGTTATAGTAGGCTATTGGCAGGATTTTATGCATTTAGTTAGTGCTTGGATGCATCTGGTTTTGTTTTTTCCTGTTGACTTGGTTTCTGTACTTGGAGACCTACTCTTCTCCGAATAGAGTTCTCTGGCAGGTGAAGAATTATTATTTGTAAATACCAACATAGTGAAGACATCTTTTTTGCCTCCAGGTGTGTAGAACTTGTTAAAAATACTCTGTAGCTCCCCTTTCAATAATAAGGCTTAATTATTATCATTTAAGTGTCTTCGAATGCACACTTTAAAAATTCTAATTTCACTACTCTGAGGGCAAATATTGAAGTGCTATTTAAAAGACTTCCAAACAGACATCTCTTTCTTTTTTTTTTTTTTTTCCTTTTTGTTGAAGTTTACATATTCATAGAAATCAAAACGGTTAAACAATTTAATTTAAATTAATTCCTGTGGGAATGCAAAGAGGTTTCAAAATCTGACTGATTTCTTCTAGCTTGTCTCCCTGATGGCTCAGAAATTGTCCTGGGATTTTGAGGCCCTCTAGCTCAGAGATCCATATTCAGATGTTCTTGTGAATTATGTCGGCCTCTTCCAGTCTGTGCAAATTTATTTTTACATCCTCCTTCCCTGGTTATATCATCTTTCTTCCCATGTCACTCAGATTCCCTTCTTGGCTCCCCAAGGCAACTTTGGGGTCCTTATCTTCACTTACATGGTAATAAGGAATTTTAATTCTTATTTACTCCTGAAGCCTATGGTTGCAGCAGCTGGAGGGGAGAGAAGGTGAGCATGTGCTTGGATACAGATAGAGATTTTGGTGCAATTATCACAGCATAGAGGCAACTGGAGTGGGTTAATGCATTGCCTTGTCCCTCTCCTAGGAGGCAATTAGGTGCCAAATCCCATCTGGAAGGTAGTGAAAGCTAGGTGCATCCTTGGTTAAAGACCTGGGCTTCCTTCTAATCTAGCTGCTGCTATGCTTTAGGAGGCTTTGCACCATTTTGTATCAGCACAGCTGAAGTGGTACAGCTTCCTGGAGGGAAAAAGTCTGTGCTGAGGCTATGTTTGAGCTGTCAGATGGCCTACATTGCTATTCAGCTGCTGAACAAGCCCCTTAAATCTCTGTTGCTCATTCTGAGAACTTGCCTCGCAAGGATTTCTTGACAGGCCTTTTTGTATGAGGCAGCTGAAGTCAGTGACAGAAGACTTCCATTTTTGCTGGTAGCATTCACACAGGATCCCAAATGGTGTAAAATATGCTCGATTTTGCCACTTCAGCTCTGCCCTTCAGCAGGGTTGCATGTGCATGGCCGTGGCATGCTCCTAACAAAGCGACTTGTGGTGGTCAAGCTCCTGCTCATTGAGGAAGTGGCTACAGGTTTTGCTTTTGCCCCATTTGTGGAAGTACTCAGTGCCCATATTCATTACTCTGGTTTACCATTAGTTTAGCTGATCCCTCTCTTCCACTTCTCATCAGTTCCAAACCCTCCTCCTCTGTCACTTACATGTTGCTGTGTTTGCCTTGTAGTGTTTAGTCTGTAAGGTTCCCAGAATATGTTTAAACAACTCCAAATAAATAATTGTTGACCATAATAACATCCTCTGATAAGGTTTTGGGGGCTGTTTTCTTCATCTTTTGTTCACATGAAATTAGTCCTATTGTTATTTCTTCTTTTTATATACAGTTATGAATCCACACATGATGAAATCTTTAAAAAGTAAGAAGAACTGCAAGATAAAAATTCATTCATTTGCAGTAGCCTCTTGGAATCAGGCACAACTGAAAGAAATGGGAACAAATAAATCAATAATCCAATAGCAAGGATTGTCCCTTGTAGTATTGCCATGAAAGCAAATAGATCTTTTCCAAAAAAGCAATTAATATTTTAGCAACTGAAATTAGCATAGAAGCAGAGCTGAAGGAACTGCAAGCTTCAGTTAGGGAAGTTTGGATAGTCATTGGGAATCTAGAGCCTTAAACAAGCAGAGTAAATATCATCCTTGATAATAATCTTTCATCTGCAACACATTCCTCTTGCTTGTGCATGGTGGGGAGCGTTGCGTTTTTGTATCTGTGTGGTTTTGGTTCTTTTTTTTTAAATTTTTTTATTTTTTTTTTTTTAAGAATAGGTGGACCTTGAGAGTTTTAGTTAGGTCACATAAAAATCAAATTATCTATCACAGTCAGTCAGGCTTCGTTTCCTGCACTTCTTTCATCTCTGAAGCCCAGCTGTTTATTGGCATCCATTGACTAAAGAAAAAAGAAAAAAACCCTTGCTTTCAGGCCTTTTCTACCAATAAAAAAGCAAAACAACACACAAATTCTGGTTTTATTCTTTTCTGCTTATCTTTAGAGATATTTACCATTTCCACCATGTCGCTTCACTCAAGTCTCATCTCTCAAGACACTGTTATACTTTGTGTCTGTAATTGTGTTTTGTCATCTTTCCTGTGCATTAATGTTTCTATTTAAATGATCCCAGTACACATTTCATGGTCAGTGGAGTGCCTGAATACTGAGGGCTCAGGTATTTCAAAAAGCAAAGCTATTTGAAAAACTCATTGTTTTGCCCATGTTTTAACAGGGGCAAATCCTTAAGAACTTCTCCTTGAATATTTCCAGTGTTCCCATGTTGTGGAGCAGGAGCCTCCAATGTTTCCCATGCAGCTCTGTGTCCCTGTCTCCGTGTCTAACACACCTGATTCCAGTTTTCTTCCCCATCTACTCATTTTCTGTCCCCACTGCCCTTTTTTCTCCTGTCTTGGTCACCCCGTTTCCCTCGCAGGTTCTGAATTTCAGATGTCTCGCCTGACTGCTATCAGTTGTTCAACTTTCAATCACAGTTTATTTCCTTGCTGTCTGAGCTTCACCACACCAGTACTGCCACCTCCAAAGGCTTAGACCGAGAGGTGAGTGAGACATGGCCCTTTTGGGAAAGACAGCAGCCTGACTAGGCAGAGGTGGTAAGACTGCTGGTCAAGAGCAGGAGGGAGGTTAGCGGAGCAGGGAAAACAGCGGGGTGCTGTTTAGACTCAGCTGCAGCAGTGGATAGCCTAGAGGACAGGTTATGATATGGTTATGCTCACCAGCAGCATCTTCAGCCTGAAGGACTGGTGGCACGTGCTGGCAGTGTCGTGGGACTCCCTCATCAAGTCCCCAGAATGACACTAATTTGGGCAGGGGAGGTGATTTGCTCAGGTGCAAGCCATCATTAAATGAAAAAAATGCAAATGCAAAGTTTTGCACCTGGGGTGCAAACAACAGGGGCCTGAGCGGCTATGTGGCAGCTCTGATGATAAGAACTTTGCCAACCCTGGCAGCAATGAAGGATACCAGCTTTCTGGGCCCTTTCAACACAAATGTAGCCAGTAGATCCAGGGAAGTCATTATTCCTTTTTACTTGGCACTTGTTAGACTGCATCTGACATGCTGCATCCAGTTTGGGGGCACCTACTACAAGTATATTAATAAACTTCTGTGAGTATAAGGTGGGTCCAAAAAGGTGCTCAGCAAGTGACCTGTGAGGAGAGGTGGAGGGAACTGGGCTTCTTGAACTGTGGGAAGGGATGGCTTTGGGAAAGGCACAGGAGAGACCTAATGGTGCTCTCCCACTGCCTACAGGGTATTGAGCAGATGAAGCGAGAGACAATGGTCAAAAATTGATACAGGGGACATTTCTACTGTATGCAATGAAAATAATATCTCACTGGGATGATAACAAAGCATAGGAACAGGTTGCCCAGAGAGGTAGTGAAGTCTCCATCCTTCGAGGTTTTCAGGACCTCACTCAACAAAGCTCTGAGTAACCTTGTCTGAATTCAGTGTTGACCCTGCTTTGAGTAGGAGTTTGGGCTAGAAACCTCCTGAGGTCCCTTCCAACCTGAATGATTTTGTGAGTCTGTGAAACAGAATGGGAACTCCTCACCTGATAGCTATGGTATATCCATTATCATAGTATCTTGAGAACCTCTGTCAAATAGACTTGGAGAAGACATTGTCCAAACTCTAGGAGAGAAGCTGTTGCAGTGATCTATTAAGTGAGTACTGGCACAGCCATTACTGGTGCTGGGATCCTTATCCCAGAGGGTCATTGCCCAGACCTGGGCAGGGATGTAATGATTCTGGGGCTATTGCTGGAAATGCTGTGGGCTACAGAAAATTCCTGACTGATCCAGCCACCCCAAGGAGGACCATGCCCCTTCTGTCTTCTCCCATGTTGGGCAATGGTGCACTGCTAGCCCTAGAGGCTGAACACGTTTAGGGGGCATTAAGTGTCTGGGTCATTCAACAGCACAGATCCTGGTGACACACCTGCTCTTAGAGGTGAGAAACTCCTAAGGTGTTCTGAAATGCAATTCAAAAAGACCTCTGGGACAGTGCTTTCTAGCTGGGTCCTGGTGGCTCATTGCATTTGTGAATAAAGGATTGTGGAGGGAGCCACCCACAAGCCCAGCTATGCTGTGATAGCCTTTTTCTGCCCTGTGGAATCATGTCTGATCCTTGCAGATTTTCTCTCTGTTTACATACAAAATGGTGCCATGATAGGGCTATATGATGGGTATATCCTGCAGCTGAGCGAATGGTGCTAAGTCCCTTCTGCTTTTAGTAGTAGCCACTCCTTGGTGCTGCTCTAAACTAAGGTTATTGTTTTGTCCAGCTTCTGGTTTTCAGGGCATTTTCCTTTATTTGTCAGGATTAAGTCTGATTTGTGGAGGATGTGACTTGTTTTATGGCAGTCTTAGGTGCTGCTCAGTTTCCCAGCTTTTCCAGATCCCATTCTGCAGTGGCTAATTCCCTGTGTGCTTTAAACCATATTAAACCCCATTCAGGGTTGCAGATACTACTTTGCAATAAAACTGAATTATTTTCCCTGGACTTCATAGTCTACGATATAGATGGTAATGAGTTTGTTGCATTGAATACTATTGATTGTCAGTAGACCTTTATGCAGCATCCTAATATAGACTCCTGGAGCAGCTCAAATAAATCACATTGTAGAAGGGTCTACTCTTCCTTGCGGGGGAAAAAAAGAAGCCTAGATTAACTACCTTCAACATGTCTGAAGTTGGTGAAATGATTAACATTCCCAGTATCTAAACAAATCGAGCCTATAGGTATTGCAGTAATAAGTGTCACAGAAAAACGAATAAAGAAATGAATTATTTTGTTGGCTTAGCAGAATTTGAACTGTGTGGCATAATAGCTTGAAAGACCGCACGTAGGTAATAGAGGCACAAAAAAATCTTGAAGAGTTTTCTCATTCATCCATCAAGTTCACAGAAGAAACCAGTGGTTCTTCATGCAAAAATAGTACCCAAGTAATTAAAAAGCCTGTCATAATACATCATTTGGATAGAAAGCTTTGATATAGCATTTTATAATTTTAAGTCCTTGAGTTTGGAAAATTAACAATGTTCATTTGTATAAAATCCTTTCAAAACTATCTCTGAAATTAGCCTAATAATTAGGCTATATTAGATATATATATAATACATTAGATATCCATGTAAGTATTTCTAATTTGAAAGACATAATTTTCACTAACTTTAGTAGCTGTGTTCCAATTTAACAGGAATATTCTGAGTTCTAACTAACCCTGCCCTCCGCAGTGCTTGCAGCCTTCCCACCTTGTGGTCAGCTGTGGTTTTAAAGAATATACTCTGTATCTCATCATTCAAATCATTAATGAATCTGTTGAATCCTTTATTTCCCAGGTTAACATTGACTTGCAAATAAGTATTGTGATTTTCTGACGGGTTTTGCATTCATTTTATAGTATTTTCGCCTTAGCTTATTCATGAGAATAATCATGTGAGATAATATCAAAAACCTTTTAAAGCATAGACTGTATGCCATCTTCAACTCCTCTGTTTTTAACAATGCCTCTCACTCTTTTGTAAGAGAAAATTTGATATGACATAATTTGGTTTTGCAAATCTATACTGTCTATTATTCTTTTCCCTTTTAACTGCTATGTGACTGCTAAGTCTCGTTTCGGTATTGTTCTTGTATTGAAGTCAGGCTCACTAAAAATAGTTCCCAGGTTCTTCCTTTTCCTTTTGTATTTCCTTCGGTCTGTCTTTTACAATCTTGCCCATCTTTCCTGAGCTCTCCATGACATCTACCAGCCTACCTCAGCTTGCTCAAGCCTACAGGTGATATTAAAGAATCCAACCTAAGTACTCTGTAACCTCTTCTCTATCTGCTCTAACCTGAGTTCTTACCCTTTTGTTGCTGATATTGTGTTAATTATGTAATTTCTGCAGTTCTTTCTAGCAAAGACACTTGATTTCTTCTGTTGATGCTTCCCCCATCTCACTGAACAGAGAATCAGCTCTTCCTATAGTCTTTGTCTTCCAATCAATAATATTATAGAATGCTTTCACACTATTCTACTTTCTAGTTGCATTACCTTTTGTTGCTTGGCCATACTTGCAGTTGCTTTTTTTTTTTTAACATTATTTTACATAATCTGACCTACTTGTCACCTCCTGTGCGGTTCTTGTTTGTGATTTCAGACCAGTGGGGAAATCTGTGGCTTGTCATATTTATTCTCTTCATCTTTTGTCCTTCCTCTAGTTTGAGATAGTGCATACTCGTGCGCTTAATGTCATTTAAGAAACTGCTAATCTTCTCACTGCCTGTTCTCCAAGGATTTACTTGCCTTGGGATCTTACTGTCAGTTCTTTGAGACTGCAAGCATCTAATTTCTGGAAATACGATGTCCTTACTTTATCATTCTTCCTCTTTCCATTTGTTCAGGCACATTTCCAAATATCGCCCAGAAGCTCTTATGATGGTTATAGTGTAGGCTTAAGAGGGACAAATACTACAATCTTGTGGTGAGGGAAATGCAACCGATTTCATATGCCTTGGAAAGTGGCAAAAAAAAGATTCCAGGTAATTTTATGGTACAACACTTAAAGACAACATACAACTGTCTGTCTAGCAAATACAGCATCTAATAGCCAACTTCTGATACTTCACATGAAGATATAAAATCTTTCCCTGCTCTAGTGGTTTAGCAATCGTTATAAAAAGATGGAAATGAAATAATGTGCATTGGATTCTTTTCTTTAGATATATTTGCATTTTAAATATTTACTTAAAATATTTCCTGTGTTATTTCTCTGTATGAAAATACTGGTGTGTGCTACATGTGCTATTTTCCCATATCCTTATTTGTATATTCATTAGCATGCAGCCAAGTATTCAAATGATAGCATCTTTAAATATATTCCTCAGGCATTTACACTATGTTATTCTATTTAGAGTCACTCTACAGAGCATTTATAATAACACGTGTAAAATGTTTTCCTCATATCTGTTTTATAGGGACCATTTTAAAAATAATACACAGTTTTTTCAGTGGCAATTTTTTCCTTCTCCAGATATCTTTCTTAGCTTGTTTTATATATGATCTGTAAGTATAAATTAAAAAAAAAAAAGTTAGAAAAGAGAAGATAGGTGGCTGTTGTGGTTTAACCCCAGTTGGCAACAAAGCACCACACAGCCACTTGCTCACCCTCCTGCCCCTGGTGGGATGGGGGAGAGAATCAGGGGAAAAAAAAAAAGTAAAAGCCATGGGTTGAGATAAAGACAGTTTAATAGGACAGCAGAGGAAGGGGAAAAAAAGATAAAAGAATATACAAAACAAGTGATGCGGGAGGCAATTGCTCACCACCTGCTGACCAATGCCCAGCCAGTCCCCGGGCAGCGATTGCTGGCCCCCCCCCAGCCAGCTACCCCCCCAGTTTCTATACCATATGACATCATGCCCAGTATATAATATCCCCTTGGCCAGTCTGGGTCAGCTGTCCCGGCTGTGTCCCCTCCCAGCTTCTTGTGCACCTGGTAGAGCATGGGAAGCTGAAAAATCCTTGGTTAGTATAAACACTACTTAGCAGCAACTTAAAACATCAGTGTGTTCTCAAGGCTATTCTCATCCTAAACCCAAAACACAGCACTATACCAGCTACTAGGAAGAAAATTAACTCTATCCCAGCTGAAACCACTGCGGTGGCAAAATAACCATTTCTACTAAACATACCTAAATTCTTTTCCCTTGCATTTTAAAACCACCAAAGAAAGTCAACATAATCATCTCTCATTGTTTTTAGATTCAAATAGATTGTTTATATAATGGCCAATGCTAGCATTGCCTGATATGTTCACAAACGTATGCAAAATCTCTCTTATAAATGCAAAATATAGCCAGACTAAGAAATACAGAACTGTCAAATCTTAACTTTTTAAATACATATTACCACAGATTGACAGAATAAACACCAACTTGTTAGTAATTTTGATACTTCTGCAGGTACCAGGCTCTGAGCTGTCAACCTTGGGGTGTTCTCGCCTGCTCTTTGTAAAGTATACCCGCCTTTTACTATCCCAAACTGGACAAACTAACTTCTCAGAAAGCTGCTTTCTGTCCAGCTCTTCTTAAATGCTTTCAAAATGCTTTGGAGAAAACCAAAAGTAGTCCAGCTGCCTTTTGGTAAGGAAAAGCTACAGGAAAACAGCCCATCATGATTGATTTCCTTGCCCTTTTTATTTTGGCTTTTCTCAGTGTTCAGATCACTGGCTCCCAAGGATAAAAATTGAGATTGGTTTGAATTCCCAAGGTCTAGAATTTTGAATAAGGAAATTAAGTTCTTTTTAAAGTGTTTCATGCTTCACCTTCCCACCTCACTTCATAGCTTTTTTTGTTAAACACTTTTAAGTCCTTAAAGATATAAAACGGTGTTACTCATTTTTTAAAAAGTGCTTTTTTTTTTTTACACACAGTGCCACAAAGCCTCTGAGCTTTAGAAATAGCAAAACTAATACTTCCATAGCAGAAAAATGTAGTCTTATTTTATTCAAAAATTAAGACGCTTAAGACTAGGGAGTTCAGTGTGTAATCACTACTATACAAGGCAACATTATCTTTAAGTTAGGAATTACATCAAAATCAAACAGAATGTGAAATATTATCAATAAATTTCTATAATTCTGCAAGCCAAGCGATACATAAATTTCTTCAGAAATAAATACACACTACTTTTTAAAAATCAAGTAGGCCTTTTAAATTATGATCATTGACTATTCTGTTGGCATTGTTCACATTTTTGTGATAATGGTGATTTAGATTTTTATTCACAGAAAACATTTTTGAAAAGTTCCTTCCACCAGCTATATGCATCTTTTTAAAAGAAGAAAAGGAAGAATTAAAAAAAAAAAAGCACAATCACCAAATAAGTCTTGTAGACTGAATAAATCATGCCAAATTTTAAGATTCTGGAAGGCATAAAGGACTGTCACATCAAGGACTTGATTCAGTTCACTCATTTCTCCTTTGCAGTAAGAGGAGGATGGCGAGCAGCCTTTGCTTTGGTGGATACGCCTTTTGTATAGCTCAGAAACATAATCCATTCACTGCTGAAGTCGGTGGGAATTCTGCCATTAAAGTGTAAAGGCGTTAAGTGTACATGGGCTTCTGATTACTTAACTGCAATCTGGAGGAAAAAATAGCTTAAAAAAACTAAGTCTGACTACCTTTCATTAGAAAGTTTGAAAGATCATTTTATATGTTTGCTTTTTATGGTAATGCTCTTTTCTGCTGAGCAAGAGAATGTCTTGGAATATTACTGGGATTAAAAGAGGGCTCTTGCTTAACTCATTTTGTAAGAATGATATTCTCTATTCCTTATCCCATAGCAGTTCTCTGTATCACTAATGCTCATCAATCATTCTCTGTGTCAGCTGCTGCCCCTTTTCTACCTTACCACAGGAAAAGACAACACGGCATTTTCCTATTCCATGGCTTTCCCGGGCACTAATTCGGCCACATCATCCATTTGCCATGTAGCTAAGAGCTAATGTAGGAAATGAGCGTAACTCAATGTGGGAGTTTATGGAAATGTTTTTCTGGTGGTTCTTTTGTTTTGTTTTTTTTAATGAACAATCTAGGCAATTTGCTTTTACCCACTCACATTCATTCTTGCATGGATTTCATTCGCTCATACTCTCACACTCATGTACTCACAAACGCCAAAATACATGTGTCCAGGTGTGGCCTGGCCACAACCACATGTGTGCAGCATGGAGGCAAAGGGGTGGCGGATAACAAGTTCTCATCATGTGTCTTGGGTTCTTCTTGAGGAGAAGTGAGGAATGGACTTTCAACTTGCCTGTTGTCCCCTGTGGCAGTGGATGTTGTCTGGGATCTTTTCTCTCGCTATTTTGTCTCACTCCTCGTAAGTCATAGGCAAAATTCCTGAATTTCACCGTTGTTCTGTTTCCTTATGATATTTGATGGATCCAGTCCTGTTCTCTGTTTTTGTGTTACCTTATCTGTAGGCAAAGTTTTTCCTCTTCTTTTTGCTGTCATTTGCATGAGAGCACACAGATGGCACTCTTTTATCAAAACACACTGAATGTAAAAGAGAAGGAGTTTTAAGGAAGCAAAAAGTTACCTAAATTTAAACAAATACACACAATTTTTCAAGCAATTTTTTTCTAGAAGAAGAATCATGGCTTGTTACCATGCATATTTCTTTCTTTTCATGAGATGGTGGCAGTATTCGCATGTAGCCTCAGGAGTGATGTCAGCACAGAGACTTAAATCTTCTACTAAAGGGAACGACAGTTCTTGATGTAGTAATGAGATGTGCACACTCTTATCTGTTTATCTACATCATGTTGGTCTTCTCTGTGAACCTGGCTGGTTCCAACAAGTTCTTTCTTGCAGCTGCTTTGTGGGCAATACAATAGGATGATGACTAGACAAGAATATCATCATGTCAAAGCAGGTGGATTTCTTTCTCAACACCATTAAATAGCCGGGTGCTGGAGGCAGGAGAATTGGGGTGAGTCCTAAGACATGTGGGACTCCTCCTTAAGGCATATGATCTGTTAAAATCTTACAGTTGATGGACAAGATAAACATCTACTGATCTGGTAACCAAGAAGCTGAGAAAAGCCATGATGTCCTGGCATATAGAAAGACTCTTCTAAGTGGAGGAGTTGGTAGATTAATGATCACAATATTCGAGTTGATTTTTCTGAACAACTAAACTGTGTAGTCTAGGTTCAGCATCCTGAACAGTGGCCACCTCAGTCACCTTTCTCAGTGCAGGGCCATGTTCACAGTCTGGTCCATTTTTCCTCCAAGGCTTTTTCCTGCCCTGAAATGTTTGCCAGTTATAAACTAGACCTACCCCTTTCCGCTTCCATGGGCAAGTTGGGTGTCATTCAGATAACCGGAACAGAGCGGAGTGTGGAAGTGTTCCTACTCCCTTCCGTCCCCTCCATTCATCATGGTAAGCATTTCTGGAGGAGAATAAGAAGATGCGGGTGTCCTCCCTTTGCTACACAGCAATGGCACAGGCCTAGCTGGGAAAAGCAGCTGCTTATTCGGGACAGCTATCTAAGAGACTTGGGCTGACCAGCATTTACTGTCCAGTGGAGGAAGCCAGTTACCAAGATCATCTTCAAGACAGAACCTGCTGAGAACTCCACACAGAAAACCTAGACCCTTTGCTGAACCACTGGCAACAGAAAATGACAGCAGCAGCCAAACTGTCATGTATGTCAGGACAGCCAGGAGAGTCTACCCTGCACACAAGTTGCTGTGATCACAAATGCGGGTTAAGTAGGCTCTGTGGCATAGACGCTTGAAGAGGGGAGCTGGAAATTCATGCATTGCAGTTCCTCTGCTTCCATTCAAGTTCGATGTCTTGGCAGGTCACTATAGGGCTTGAAGTGGGTGATTTTTAGACATGCTGAAATTTAGACATGCAGCTGCTAATTTAACATCCCTGCTCAGCAAATGCCTCATCTGGAAAATGCCTAAGCTCTGTAGGAAACCCATTAGGCAGTTACTGAAAAGAATGAATAAGTAATAGCACAGTCCCATCACTCTGAGGTGTCTGAAGCACTGAACCACCACGTTTTGAACACCACCTCCATTCTTCCTACTTTTCTTCCTTGCTTTTCCTGTGAATCCCTGCTGGTGGCATAATGACACAGCCTTTCTTTAGGAATGAAATCCTATCCCATCCCATCCCTCGTTGAGATCAGTTGACAGGAGGTCATGTAAAGTGAGTTCATTCTTGAAATATCATTACAGTGTCTTTTTTTGGGATTAATTCAGTCTTTAAAATAAATGACGTTGGGTGGTCCTCAGCATTGCTGAACTCCATCAGTTGCTTCTAATGTGCTTTATCAATCCAGTAGGCATGGAGTAGAAGCAGCAGAGCAAGAGATGACAGCACGTTCTAAGAACAATTAAAACATTGCAAATTTTCTGCCTAGGGTGGATGATAAATTATGTACATCCACTTACCATATTTGCCATAATTCAATTGATGATAATTCAGCATTTTCTTAGTGATTAGAGAATAAGAGATGGGCTTTGCCCTGGAGCAGTGTTCTTCTGGCAGTGGGCTCGTGTGCTTACTGAGGTTTCCACCCGCAGGTAACAAAAAACTCTTTTCCTTGCACCTTCACTTCACTGATATATGGGCAAGGTTTAATGCCACCCACTGCTGTTTATTACCATCTTAAAAGGATTTCTATGTTCAGACTGTTTTTTTTTTTTTCCTGGTTTCTTTATAACATTAAACTATTTCTGTATTTTTCCATGCAATATTTTTATTCCATTATTTTGACTTTTCTAGTCAATAATTAATATTTCTAAGTAATATTGTTTAAAACTTAGTTCTTTGGAATACTTTTGTGTTTTTTCTTATTTTTTCCTTAGAACTAGTTCCTTGAACATCTATGGTTCTGAATTTATGTCAGTGAATAAGTAGAATTAGTGCCCAGGTAAGGAACATTTGCTTTCAGCTTTGCTAGGGCTAGGGATTTAAGGATTGTTCCCTCTTGTTTAGCTGAATGAGAAGTTGTGGACTTCATGGATAAATCATTTAACCAATTCTCTTTGCCAGGAGGAACAGGTAAATATTCTTCATGTTGTAACAAAATGAATTTTTGTTCTCTGTGAGGGAAATGGTTCTCCTATATATGAGATGGATTAAATGTAATTTCTACAGTATTAGGTACATTAATTAAATGAATGAAAAAATAATAGTGCAACTATGTATACGTGGACACTTAAGGCAGGAAAATAGAAAATTCATATAGAATATAAATAGTCATATAGAATAGAAATTAGAATATCACATATTAGTTATACAGAATTATTATTATATATGATATAGAGTTATTATTATATATCATATATCATTATTATATAGCATATATTAGTCATATAGAATAAAATATAAAATTCATATAGAATATATAATAGTCGTATAGAAAATTCTGTGTGTAAAATAAGGATCAATGGTATATGACTTCGATGATATTTTTATAGTGGTGACTGAACTAAGAGTCGTCTTACAGTTTCCGTAAGTTTTACCAGAGTAATGTGGGGTTAGAATGGGTAATTTCTGCAGGGAAATTTGATTTTTTTTTTTTTTTATTTGGAATGCTGCAGGCTAAATGATGCTATAAAAAGTAATTAACGTACAAAGATCTTGCAGTTGTGCCACGTAAAAAAAATAGAAAAGGCTTAGGTTGCCAAAATTGGTGTGCTGAAGTGAATTCCACTGTTATCTAGGGATAAATTTATAATTAATTTTTTCATTTTATAATGACACATATGCAGACATTCATGAAAATGTGTAACTTAATTGAGCAGTTGAAAGGTGTGCTTCTGACAATGACAAAATGCCCGTACAGCATGAGATTTAACGCCTGGTTCCCCAGGGTTGTGCCATTCACCCAGGGCAAGTTTCATGCCCCCAGTCAAGGCTGCCCTGGAAGGAAAGTAAACATTCGGTTGTAGCATCCTCCGTCAGTACTGAGTGTGCGGTTCCGTGCTGTCTCGGGTTTGGAGATTGTCCAAGCCATATGAGCCTGTGAAGTCATGTTACTTCGCAAATTCCATCTTGTAAGAATGATACTTAAATATGCAGTGCTGATGTGCTGAAAAAAGTATTGTTCAGTCATTTTTTGCTAATGACAGAGATGACCGGATCTTGCAATATTTGTGTGTCTCAGAGCCCAGTTAGGAAAATCTCATCCGTCTTCCCATTGAGAATGCTATTTCTGTCTCTCTCTGAATTTACCATGAGATCTAAAACTTTGCTCTGATATTTTAAGTGTAACTGGTGTAAAAAGGTGTGGGTAGTGAGTATCTTAACCTCTAACTTATGTTCCTGAATTTTTTTTTGTGTAACTGTCTCGGTTCTTTACTTGATCATGGAAGACTGCCAGTGTGCACAGAGTCAGAGGGTTCATGGCCATTTTTGTTGCCAAGAAGTAAATAAAAATGATATATGTGTCTAGTTTAGTAAAACTTTTCAACGGTTCAGTTCCATATTTATCATAGAACATAGCACTTCCAAATAAAATGCCAATTGCTATAAAACAAATCCTGACAAACAACAGCGGAGAATTGCTGCTTTACATACCAAAACACATTTCCTATTTTGTATTGCTCATTAGCTGATTTTATACTGCTTTCTAAGGCTAAAGAATATCTTTATTAGAAGAAATACTAATAGAAGCTAGTTTTAATGCATGTTAGATCTAGTTAATTCTTTTGCTTTCTTTCATGTTCTTTATGTTGAGTCAGTAATCATGCAAATGAAGCCTAGGAGAAATATTTTCAAAAAAATTCTTTCTAGATATATTAGACTCACCTTAATGCCAAAGATTAAAAAATAAATAACAGTAATGTAGCTATTGCTTTTATTATCCCACCACCGGGATTGTCTTTTATGAAACGTCGAAGCTCACATTCTCTCTCCCAGTTTTCTCCTTCGTTTTGCTATTACTCATTAAAGCTTTTCAGAATCTTGCTGATGGAGGGATTGCTTGGTCATGAATCAGGAAAATACCATCCCTTTCTTAGTTTCATGTTGTTATCTCTCACTTTCACTTTTTTCTAAATAAATCTTAACTTACAGAACTTTAAGAATTCCCTTTCTTATGGTTTGATTTTTAAACATCAGCTGCTTCCATCCTAATCTTCAGCATCTTTCCATTCTCTTTTGCCCACTGATGTACAGACCATCTGATTGCTTTTCGACCTAACAGGGTATATTTTGGGCTGTTACCACTGACCCTCAGAAGTAGCTCGTAACTGAAACCTAGTAATGGAATATACTGTGGTAACAACAAAAAATAAGTAGGATGTTGCTTTTGCTGAAGTTCTCACTGAAATAAATTAAAACAAAACAATGATAAGCTGTACTAAGTTTGAACAAAGCAACTGGAGTTATTTCTGATAAAATGGCTTGTTTTACCTAATGGTATTGAACCTGTTAAATGTTTGGCTGATAATTCCACAGTTCTTTTCATTTACCTGGCGGACCTCAACTTTCACTCATACTTTGAGAATGGCTATTTATTGTTTCATATTTATTGTAGTATTAGGCTACCAACCTAGAACTAAGCTTGTTGTAGTTTGGCTGTACATTTTATTTTTATTTTTATTTTTATTTTTATTTTTATTTTTATTTTTATTTTTATTTTTATTTTTATTTTTATTTTTATTTTTATTTTTATTTTTATTTTTATTTTTATTTTTATTTTTATTTTTTTTATTTTTATTTTATTTTATTTTATTTTATTTTATTTTATTTTATTTTATTATTTTATTTTACTTTGTCTATTTGTTTGTTTGTATCCGTCTCATCCCGGTGGTAAGCCAAAACCTACATGAATTGACTTAGATCAAATAGATTTAAGCAAAATCCAGACTGGCAGTTGATTGCCTTATTGGTAAGTATTCTTCCAGAGCCTTTAGACTTCGATAGTTTTGATCATAGGCTAGAAGTCCTAGTTCGGGGTTCAGTTTTACTTTGTCCATCTCTGCAAACAGTATTTCAGAGCAAGTAAGACTGCAGCCAGTGTAACATCAGAGAAGTTCTCAGAACCTCTGAGGAGCAGGCTCCATCCATGAAGGAATTAAGCACAGTGTGATCTATTGATTTTCAGGCTCTCTCATATTTTAGAAAATAGGAAGCTTGTATTAAAATCTGAAGGTTGGAAAGAATATTTTGATAAAAGGATTTTTCTTGCTAAGACTTGAAGTTAAAGCCTTCTGAAAAAGAAATTGTGTCAATTCCTGAAAAAAAAATCCTCTAAGGTTTCAGTTTCTGTTCTGCTATGGCTTGTACGAGTTGCTTAATTCAAATTCACATATATTTCAGCAAACTAAAGGAAAAAGGAAATTGAGTACATTTTACAAGTGATTAAAAACACAGACTTGGGAAAGATTTTAACCTTATTTCCGATGTCATTTAGGCATATGTTTTGACTCTTGCCTTCCATGGACATGGAACGACCTGGGTCTTTTTCTCAGGAGGGCTCTAAGTG
Source organism: Nipponia nippon (assembly GCF_047370975.1). NCBI lineage: Eukaryota > Metazoa > Chordata > Aves > Pelecaniformes > Threskiornithidae > Nipponia > Nipponia nippon. The sequence goes on along the minus strand of NW_028262347.1, from coordinate 81,883,746 downwards.
ACTGTGTAGGGCTCCACAAAGGGAGGGCCCATGGGCGGTGGGTACAAAAGTTGCTCGCTGTGAGGCTGTGCTCCCCGTGACGTGCGTGGAGGAGATGTGCCGCACAGCTCCCGAGCAGATCTGCCGGGTGGGGGGCACCGAGTGAGCCTGGAGCTGGAGCAGGGCAAGAAAAGCAGAGGGCTGGGCAGTCCCAACCTGGCACAGGCAGGGGCTGGCCAGAGAAAAGCCTTCTGTGTTTTTTGGGGCCATTCTTGGGGTCAGGTTCTATATGTTGGGAGAAATCCTTAGAGGCTGTGTAGCTGTTGGTTGTGCAGCACAGGAGCGAGCTTCATTTTCTCTGCTGTTCTGTTTCTTCTCTCTGCTGGCTTCTCCCTCTAGTGCCCTGGCTCATCTAGCCTGCCACATCATTTCCTTGCTCTCTGGTTGAACTGGTCACAAGGAGACTCTTCTGCTTTCACGGCTTTGCTGTGTGCGCATGTGGTGAGGTGTTTCAGCATCCTGGGCTGAAGCACCATCCTCCCTTGTTGCAGAGGGTGATTAATTGACCTGAACAGGGCAGTCAGTGTGTGTCCGTCTGTACATCTCTTTGTGCTTGTGGTTTGAGATAGGACTGGTAGGTCTTCCTCAACCTGCTTCTTCCCTCAAGACAAAAAAGTTGTCCCCATCTCCTCAGCTACTTCCCACAATGTCCATTACCACTACCGCAGCTGCTCATCTCCATCCCCCCCCCGCAGCTGGATCATAGTCTCAGACAGCCCCACAGTGGAGGGCCCAAAGCTGAATGTGACATCTCCTGGTTTCAGTGTGGTCCCCACCTCATGGCCGTGACTTTTGCCATTCTCACAGTTCTCCACTGTATCCCACTTTATTTCCCCAGAAAGAGACCTAACTTCCTTTACTGCTACTTTGCTCCCATATTTTGTCCCTCTCTCCCTTCCCCTTGTTTAGTTAAAAATTAGCAAGGCTTCCCTGCCTTTTGTATTTATTACTTATTTTTGAAGTAGTAGCCATATTCCAACCCTGCTTTGTTTCCTCTGTTTTTGATCGGCAAATACTGGCTGCCTTTTGGGAGACTCTCATTTAGTGGGAAAGGGCAGAGGGCAGATGCTCAGAGGCACACCAGAAGTTCACAAAGCAGCATCGAGCCGCGCCAGGGGAGTTTTAAGCTAACCCTGCTCGAGGCTGGTCACAGCCCCACACCAATAAGTGCAGGCAGTGCTGCTTTGGGAAGAGGCTCGACGCTTGTAGGGTGAGCCTTGCAGGAGGGTCAAGGAGGGAGGCGAGGTGGGACGGTGTGTGTTCAGCTGTGCTGGCTGGGGAGGGATGCATCTGCAGCGGTGGTGGTGGGGCAGCTGCTTGCACCCGCGAGCAGCTCTGCAGGGCGCTGTCTTCTCCTGTGGAAGAGAGCAAGGGTTTGTGCTTAGTCCATAGCGTTGGCTATCAGTAGCAGCTGAGCACAAGCTTCCCTGTGAAGGATGTGAGGCTAAAAGGGGGAGGATAAGGGAGAAAAGGAGTGATGTGGGGAAATGAGAGGGTTTGGCGCTGCCTAGGAGTTTAATTTATGATCTAGAAGTTGGAGTACACTGTGTGCTTTTCAGCTTTGTAGATGACATCAGGTTGGCAGTGAGAGCAGAAACATCAGAGGATATGATTAGAATTTGAAATGACCTTGATGAATTGGGAAGAATGCCCTGAAGACCTCGGAGATAATTCAGTACAGAGATGTTCAGGCTCGGTGCTGAGGTGGAAATAACAAGCTGCACAGCTCCAGGAGGGGAGTAGAGGTAAGGAGGCCTTGCAGTGGCTCACGGGGGAGAGGGAGGATGTGACCAAGCTGGAAAGTAAGGGTGGTGGAAGGAGAGAAAAAACCCTGGAAAGGTGATTACAGTGTTTGGTGACTCAGGGTGACCTGAACTGAACTGACGCTAACTACTGTGCTTAGCTTTTGTCTTATTTTCAACATATTGTCACCCCATGAGCTTTATTTTGAAGATAAGTGGGATGGTAGATAAACTGAACATAAACTAAATCCTTTTGCAGGAGTTGTTGCACTATGGATCAGGTCGTATCACAGAACTCAGTTTCCTCAGGGTTTGTTAATTTTCACCGTATAGAAATCTGACTGGATTTACAAAACACAAACAAATTTTTCCCTCACAGCAAAGGAGAAACTTTAAGCCTCTGATGTCTTTTTCCATGGTAATGTAATTAAAAATATGAATCAAAAACTCAACAAAACCAATGGAAGATTACAACCTATTTTTCAAGACAGCATGCTGGGAATGTGCGGCTTAGACTGCCCAGAAGCAGCCATTTGACCGACTTGTTGGACTAGGTACAAACAGATGTAATTTTCTTTAGAGCTGCTGCCTAGGTAGTTACTTATGCATGTGAACGTCTGCTATGTCCCAAAATTGGCTTGTGAGGTTTGTCTCAGGTGCTTCCCATCAGAGGATGCAGCCATATCTATGGAAAGACACTCTTGCAATGTGATGAGTAACTTTGAGTGCTTTTGTACCGGGGCACTGTGGCATTTGGGAAATGCAACCCTGGCTACTTCCCAGACTACAGTTAGGTGATGTGGAGCAGGCCACAAATAAAAATCTGTCCTGCACAGCTCCCTGGAGGTTCCTCACTTTGGCTGCTGAGGCAGGCAGCTGGCTTTCTAAGAGCCTAAGAAATCAAAGAGGGTAAGGGCTGGAGAGATAGGCTCCAGGAGCAGAGCACGGGGTTTGGAGGATATCTCTTCATCTTGTCTGTCTCTGTGGTACTGCAGGATATAAAGATATCTGGGCCCAAAGAAGAACCACATCTTTTCTAGCTCCCCTTACTTTGGTCAGCTTGGATGGAGGAACATGTCCAAGTTGCCCAGTAGTTCTGGAAGGAGTTGTTCAGATGAATTTGGGACATGACGATGCACAAAATTACAAATTGTCCTGTGCTCTGACTTGCTTATAAATGAGTTGGCTTTCATTTGAAAGCATTATACTCGGGTTAGCGCTCTGCCAAGCCAAGGCTAGGATTTACTGCCCACGGGACTGAGGGCTCTTTTAGCACTAGGTGGTACAGCCAGAATCACCCAGCGGGGTGGCCCTGCCTCCCATGGGGACTGCGCTTCCTTAATTAACCGGTGTGGGAGCAGAGCTGTGCTTACTTGGCTGCCAGACCCAGGGTGGCTCATGTGAAGCATTGGCAGTGCAGTTATGGGGCAGATAAATCTGCTTCCCAGATTAATCATTACTTATCATTACAAAACGCAGAACTTTAAAGGTTTTGTTTATGACACCTTGCTCACAAGCGTCACAGCTAATAAAAGGTAGTCCTGCTGGGGTTATAAACTGGCACATGAAGTGAATCTGTGTTACCTGAGTTTAATAATAAATGGTAAGTAATATGGTTGGGTATATCTGCTTTCTTTCACTAGAGCAAGATGAAAAAATTGTTTATTTCTCTCTTTTACTTTCTAACTTATCTTGCCTAGCCCTGCTTTTGTGTAATTGTTTTCCTGACTTGAGAGTATCAGATCCCTGACTTCAGCCTCACTTGCCTTGTCAAGCCAGTTTACCTTATTAGTCTGTTCACTGCTGAATTTGCCCTTGTTGACTTAATCTTTCTTAGTATTTTTCTTGGCGTATCCTATCTGGCAGCCCTTTATTTATCAACAGAGTTTCCCCAGAGGTGGTAAGTGGTAGCAAACTTTCCAGAGACCTCCACAGGCAACTGACATTTCTCTTTTCCCAGACCAATTGTCACATTGGCCTCTGCGGGGAGGGGAGCAACAAAATGTGCTAAAATGATCGATAATCATGGATTGTGAAGACAGGACTAACTCAAGGAAAAATTTCCCCTTAAACTCAGTGTTGCATAAACGTAGTCATTGTTGCATAAGTTACTGCCATTCACGCTTCCAAGTAGCCAAACTTTTATGTATTACTCTACAATTGCAAACTCTAGTTTTTACTATCTATAGTTGTGAATTTTTCTTTAGCTCCTCAAGTTCTAAAATGTCTTCATTTCTGAAGGCCTGAGGCAATGAGGAAGAACAAGATGGAGACATTTAAATCTGCCTTCCCTTCTCTGCAAGATTGTGCCATACTATAGCTTTCTATTACGTCCTTGTCAAGATTTAACTAGCAGAGGAACTGGGGTACTCGCCCCTTCTTTTGGGGGCTTTTCAGTGTCTTCTACAGAAAATACTGTCAGAAACAGCAACAAATAACAATGGCAAAGGACCAGCATTATAACTAGCAAAACATTTGCCTTGCGTACCTCAAATCTTGCCTGTTTTCTGATTACATTTACTGGTCTAACTACAGGCACAACCTCTTCCTACAAAACTTTTTGCTATTTTTGCTGGCATTTTCACCAGCCCTGATTTCTCTAACCAGTTTATATACATTTAGTCCGATTAATTATGTTGCACTTTTTGGCAGCAGCTTTCCCCAAGTACCTTCCTAAGCCAGTGGTTCCCAAGGTGGTGTTCTCTCAGGAGCGGTTATGAGCCCAACAGCTCATTTTGGGAGAGGAGGAGTTTGCAGTGAGAAATGAATCAGAAACACAGAAGTCGGGTCACCAGCTGCGGAGGGAATTTCTGTTGAAAGCCCTCTGCAAAGGCAGACTGTCACTTGTATCCATGTGCCTGCAGTCCCTGTCAGTGGACCTTCATCTGTGATGTTCTTTTTTCACTCCCTCCTCTTCCTCAGTGGTGCCTGAACACCTACTGGTGTGGGTAGTGGGTAGGGATGCAGAATAATGGTGTTAAGGTGATTTGATGTGGTTTCCCCTGTTGTGTTTTGTTTTGGCAGCCTACGGAAATCACTACTAGGTGGCTTTTCAAAGGCAGCTTCAGAGCTATTGCCTTGATGCTGTCTTGACTAATCTTCATTCTGGGTCATTTTTATAGAAGATGCATTTCTTTGATGTGTACTTTCGATGTGGCTTTTGCATCTGGGTCTGGGTGAAGCTCATGTGATTAGCAGTGCAGCGTGTGCTGTTTCCCTGGAAGGAGCAAGTCAGCTCTGAGATTGCAGTGCAGGGAGTTATGGGAATTTGTATCATCAGGTCACTTCTGGCAAGAGCAAGAGATGAGCGTTTGCCCCTCTCATGGCTCTGAATGGGACATTCAACTGACCTGCAGGCAGCTGTTGCTTCCTTTGCTTTGGTATCCCACTCAATAGGTAGGGCGTCAATGCCAGAGTCCAGAAATCCACTTCATCACTGTGCTGTAGCACTTTTCAGAGCCAAGTAATCCTGATTCAGGCAGTTATGAAGTGGGACCTGTGGGGTCTATTCTTAATGAACGACAGTAACTTCTGGTTGTCCTTAGTTGAGGGAGATGGCTGGGATCCCTCCCCTTGAGACCTGCTGCTTATTCTGTCATCTAAGCTATGGTGTATCAGCTAAGGATTGGTTGTCCTACATTACCTCATTTTCCTCCTCCCTGATTTGCTTCTCTTAGAAAATGAATAGTAATACAGTTTCCCTAGTATATTCAATTGATTATTTGGCTTGATAATACTATGTCATCAGAATGTCAGAAGAAAAGCTTTAAATATTGAAGTCTGCAAGTTGACCTTTAAGTCTTTGCTCTTTAGAATGAATTTGAACTTTCTCGCTGATAGCTTTAATTCATTGATGCATCTTAATGGAAATTTGATTTTTTTTTTTCCCCTCCCTAAAGATCACATTTACATAAAAAAAAAAAGAAAATGATATTTTAAGAAAAGCTTTGCTAACAAAATGAAAACAATGTCTTTGATGTATGCCCTGGGTTTCAGAATTTGAAATAACTTTCATTAAGGAAAGGCTCATGATAATGCTGTGACTTCTTCTCTCATTAAACTCTGCTATATTGCAAGGAAGTGAGAGATTATTACTAGACATTATCTATTCTTTCTTTACAGAAGACCAACATAATGAGGTGTGTTATCTGTCCTTTATTTTTGAAACTAGTAAGGGTGAAAGGCTTTCCTCTGTTTGTTCTCTAAAAACAAACAAACCCCAGAAACCAACAAACAAAAAGCCTTCAACATCCTTCTTTTTTCTTATTGGACCAGGACATGTAGTATAAATCTTACGAAGCCTAGAGTGAGACTGGCAAAATGCTGTTCTGATGAAAGAGCATCATTATAAAGTCAATACCAAATGCCACTAAGACTGCCATTAACTTGAAAAGAAGAATGAAAAATTATTTCTTTCTAACCTGAATAGCATGGGTCAGATTTTGTTTTTCATGCTAAGTTCTGTTAGGCAAGACTGGAACAAGGTTGTGATGGCCGTAGCGGTACCAGGAAGCTTATGCAAAGGTTGAGAAAAACCCATGCCTTTCATCTGGAGTCCTTCAGTGCAAACTGAGGCACCTCCCCTCTTCTTTCTCTCCTTACTCCTACTTTTGCTTTAGCCTACATCAGCTATGGACCAACAAGTGGATATTCTGGGGACTGAGAAGCATCAAGCTCAGCCCTCTTTCTTCTCCTCTCACAGTGAAGCTGTGATGAGCCAGTTTCCTTCTAATCTTGGCCCAATGACACCCCAGGGCCTCTCTGGACCCTCCTCTCTTTCTTCCTCTTCTCTGATACAAAAGATACCGTTATCATAAAGAAATTGTAATCAAAACGTTTCAAGACATGTGCATGGAGTGGGGAGAGAGAACAGATTGTGAGGAGAGAGGAAATTTGGGAGCTGCATGACTTCTAGAAGAATGCGAAAAATGTGAAGCTGGGGTAGCAGAAGGATTATTGGGGTTGGGGACAACAGAATGAGAGACAAACTGGCTGTCTTGGCAAAGAGGTGCCTTTGAGAAATGTGACGGTGCAGATTTGGCCCTAGTGGTGGTATGAGTCAAGTTCCCTTGCCTGCAGCAGTGGATTAGATCTGCAGAATTTGTAGTACCCACACTTCATATCTATATCTATATCTATATCTATATCTATATCTATATCTATATCTATATCTATATCTATATCTATATCTATATCTATATCTATATCTATATCTATATACACACACCCGTACACACACCCCCATATATGCTTGTATATGTATATATATATATATATATATATACACACGTACAGACACAAGTGTGTTTATGTCTCAGCCTGTGTCATTGAAAAGAGGTCGCTATCTGTATTTGCCAGCACTCTACGTGCTGTACGTTCCACGGGACCACTTCTACCACAGTGTTGAGGAGAAATCGGCCAAGCGATGATGAGTAACAGGCTGCTTGCGTGATTGTTTACATGGCAGGAAGAAAAACTTCTCGTCCAGAATTAGTCATATGTGCTAGATGTCACCTCAATCTTCATGCCTTTTTTTCAGAGTTGGTCTGGTTGTTTCTTGTTTTGCTTTTATCAAGGTATTACCAGTTTTTCAATTAAAAAAAAAAAAAAGTCTTTTGGAGAAATTTAAAGGAAAATATATTTGTGATTTAGTGAAATGAGTCCAAGATGACAAACTTTCTACAACAAATATGATTTTTGGAAAAGAGTTAGTAAAATGATTTCTGACTCTTGACAAAAACTTCTTTATCAATAATACATGGTGAAAATACTTCATAGTGTGCTTTTTGCTAAACAATTCTTTTGAAAACTAACAAGTTTATAAGTTTTTTTTTTTTTTAATTTTATGATAACAAAATGCTTTTTTCTTGAATAGTGTTGGATGGAAACTGAAAAATACTCGTCCATCCACATCTACCTCCTCAAAGTCTTGGTCCCCCATAGCCCCCTTGGAATTTAACAACAGACATTTTTGAAAGGCATTTTAACTTCTAGCATTCAAAATAATGTCTGGAAAAAAAAACAAAAACCCAAGAGTTTTGGTCACTGAGTATGTATGATTTTAAAAATAAGGTAAGACATAGGTTACCTTTGTAGTGAAATTAAGGCAGCTCTGGCTACGTTTTCTGTTAAATTAGTGTCCCATTACATCCATTGGCAGTGCATAGCGTGGCACTATTTACAGCAAAGTTGCACCTTTCTGCCCTCCTGTTACACATAATTGTAATGGCAATCAATATTAAAATTCCATTCCTCTCCCTTTCCAGAAATGCAGCTATATGGGGATTTGACCCTACTTAGATTAAATCTGCCCTCTTTCCCTGCCTTCCAAAATTTTGTGTGTGTCTGTCTGTCTATGTCCACTCGTATGTTCATCCGCAGATATATAAATGCCAAATATTTTCACCAGACCTCAGACATATGTATAATATATATAATTATACACATATGTATTGAGGCATATATACTTGTATGTATATATTAAGTTTCTGAAATGAGATTATTGCAAGGTATTGCAGTCACTAGAATTAAAATGGAGGTACTGAAACAAAGAACAATTACAGTTTATGTTCAGCGCTCAGGGTGTTTGATCCCACTGTGCTCCTGCTGAGCACTGGAAGAAGCTAAGATAATATCCCTGTCATGACTCTTTGTTGGGGAATGAGCCCAGATCCAGCAGGCCAGCTAGAGGAGATGGGAGTGGACTGGTGGTAGGCTGTGCTGGGCATATGCATTTGAAAACAGAATTGCTGCAGCAGCCAAGGGAATGGAGGTGTTTTGATTTCAGGTTCTTCCAATGCAGATAGCTGGAAACATTTGCTAGACTAAAGCTTTAATGTTAAAATATAAACACTTTTTTTTTTTCCCCCCTGAAGAGCTGATGATAGCAGAAACCTCTGAGGGATGCAACATTCTCTTTGTCCACAAATACACTGACAGAGTGCCTGAACTCAGACCTTGAGACAGTGTCTTTGCTTTGGGCAGCTGGAGATTTTTGACTATTGAAGTTCCCAACTGTGACGATTTTATTTCAGCAAGAAAGATTTTTTTTTTCAGAACTGGAAAAAGTAGGAACTATTCTACTTGTAAAACAAACAAACAACTTTCTAGTTAGTCCTGCTACTTGTCAAGGTGATTTCATTATCTTACTGTGCCAGTGCTTCCAAATGGCCTCAGAGACATCATTTGAAGTACAGTGAAGTATTTGTCATAGAGTCAGAATGTTCTTGGCAATCTTGAGAATTGCTAGAGTTTACCCAACAGCCTGAAGCATTATTGTGTACGCTTCTTGGAAACACTTATAAGCCATGATTATTTCCTACCCGCCACGCATGCCTATGCAACAACATCCTTAAACTTTTCTCGCTGTATGATAGGGTCTTGAAATAAAAACATACCATATTTCTCTGGACTTTAAAAGCTCTTTATGCCAGAAGAACATTACGGTGTTAACACCAAGTGTAAGTCCTTACCTTGTAAAACTAAGAATTTGGGGTAATATTCTCAGGTGCAAATGGTATCTTGTTCAGGAAGTTGGTCGGGTTATTACCAATTTGTCCTTGCGGAAGACTTATCACTTTCTGGAAGACACTTTATCAGAGATGGACCCTTCCAGGTCATATGTATCATCTGGGTTGACGTCCCAGAGTCATTACTTCCAAAATTTGGGGTTTTCTCTCCTCTTGCCTGTGCAGCAGGTCCTTGTGCTGGCAGCTGCCTGTAGGTGGGGCTGCCGTTCCATGCAGGCTGCGACACCCGCAGCTGTGGTACAGATGTGGTACAGATGTGATGCACATGCAGCCTGTGCTGAACTGCACTGGCTAGCAAGTAACCATCTCCTTTAGCAACTCAGGCGATGCAAAGTGCCCATAGTTTTAAAATATTTTGTTTTATTAAATGTTTAAAATAACATAAACATCATATTAACAATTTTATGGCTGAGGTTCTCGTAATTTGTGACTTTACCATTTGATCTGATTTGAGAGCTCAAAAGATTACACCTTAACATTAGAAACTTTGTAATTAAGATTTATAACAGTAAGTTGTCTCATAGCTAACAAGAGAATAGAAATAGCAGATAGAACCATATAAACTTTGGACAGTGGGAGAGTACATATTTTACTATAAACTGGGGTCTGCCAAGATTATGTAAGGACAAGAAACCTTTTATAAGCAGTTTCATCTTAATCTGAACAAACCAACTCAATTCATAGTTGACTTTTAAGCAATAGAGAAAAGTGGGATAGTACATCTTTAATTATTCCCCAAATATGTTGTTTTGTTTTTTTTTTTAAATTCTCTTAAGTAAGTCTGTACCACCTTCATACCGATATTTAGCACCATTGTAATCAAATGGGATATTCACCATTTAGCTTCTGGGGAATGTACAGTATGTTATTTACTCTGCACTAGAATAAAGGGTCCAATTGTAATAAAAGTTCATCCTTGCTTTCTGCGGTAGAACATCAACGCTGGAAGAGCAACAGCATGCTTTCGACCATGAAGCTGTAGCTTATTTACAAACAAAAGAATGCCCCCCTCCCTCTTTTCCCAGTTGCTTATTCATGATGATGATTTGATTAATAGTACTACAGGTTAGATTTCCTTTACACTGGAAACTAGGGTGGGTTTTAATCACTTCGTCTTGGGCCAGTGCATACCAAACAAGCACAGCCTGACATTTCAATATGAGCTCTGCTGTTTTTACCATCTCTGTTTGTTGTATGAGGAGACTAATGGTGAAAGATATAACTATACACACAGGCATACATAATCATGTTTTCTTAGAAAATGTAAAATAACAAATTTCTCGAGGAGGTGGGTAATGTGCCAACACCCTGTAATATACCAGTATGTCTGTTACTGCTCCCCTCTACCAAGCAAGAATTGTATTTTCTTAAAAAAGTTATTGGGATAGAGGGTGGAGGGGTGAGAAATTTTATTTTTTTGGTAACAGACATGCTGGAGATAAACAGCTTTGGTTGTTAGTCAAAACGGAGTTTAAACTCAGATTAATTTTAGGGATTTGGGGTTTTTTTGTTATCGCAATTTAATAAAAAAAGAGATAGTTCTTAATTGCAAGCTTATGCCCATTGCTCTTTGACAGTGAAATGATATTCAGTGTTTCATTGCTTTCGCACAGCAGTTCATAGCTATAGCCTACAGACTAGTGCATATGCATAGTACTAACAGAACAGTGCACTGAGTTCAGCAGTGATCTGTGTTATTTCTGTAGCAGCACTGCAGGCTTCTGACACTGTGAGGGGATAGATAACACTGCAAGTTCACAGGGTACAAACAATTACAGAGGATAATCCCATTATACTGTCTTGTGGCAGATATTTTCTTTTGTGGCTGTGCAGAATGACTGCTAATATTGTTCTCTATGCTGCCTGTTGGTAGCTGGGGGAAGGACAGAAGAGCCTTTTAGTTCGTACATTTTATTACAAGAACCCAAACTGATAAAATGCTGATGGAGTTCTTCCCCCACTCCTTGGGATGCAGAGTCCTCTGAGTTTGGCAGCTCATACTTCTCTGATCCCTTGAGTCTCTCTTTTCTCCTTGAGCTGGATGCTTTGTGCCTAGCAATGCTTCTGCTGCCTATGAGCAGAGGCTGCAGGAACGCTCCTCCTCCTCCTCCTCCTCCTCCTCCCCATAGCACTGACCATGCTATCTCTATAGGAAAAAAAAGCCTCAGTCCTGCTTCAACCACAGGTATTAAAAGCTCTAGCCTTCAGCCATGAGTAGTATCTACTCTTGAGCTGTTCACGTTAATTTGTGCATGGTCACCACAGGACCTCCGATTTAACTTAATAACAACTGTATTTGGCTTTTCTTTTGTCAAAAGCTTGTGAGTGTACACAAAAGAGCAAGAGAGAGAATAGGGAAGAAAGGAAGTGGCTGTCACTCGGTGCGTTTTTTTTAGGTATTTTCCCCAAGGCTTGGGTTTCTTCAGAGCACATACAAATACACTGAGGAGCACACAGTAAAACATCAAAGATAAGTCACTGCTGGAGGTGAGAACAAGTTCTTATGTCAGGTCCAGCTCTACATGATGGCAGTCATGACTGGCACCCAAAGGTCACTGCCACGCATCACTCTCTGCATTGAGGTTTTTCTGAAATATTTCTGTGGTTCAGACAATCACGTGAAAACATCTCAAGCCACAAGAAAACAGATTAAAGATTCGAGTTTGACTGCACGTTATGTCTGTGTTAAGAAAAGCTAGCAGCTTGATTCCCCCCCAGGCAAGGCCAGAGCTCTGGAGCCAGCTGCTGGCAATGCTGCGTGGGCTATGAAAGGTCTCCAGAAGAGCATACACCATCTGCAACAGCTATGTTTCTGCAACATCTCAAGCAGCTCCTGCTGTTTTTTCAGGGCTGAGTAGTAGCTTTGGTGTGGCTGTTACCTTCAGCAAAATGCTGAAGAGCTTTAAAACGTGATATCACCATTGTTCTGAGTGAAACCTGAAGCATCTTTTTGAATGTACAGAAAACGGGTCCGGATATGCTCAGGTGAGCAAAGGTACGTCTCAGACTTGTTGGGACAATACAGCCTGTGCAAATAAATGAATGCCTACAGGCATATGTGAGGAATGCATGGCAGGACTAGCATTGGGGTAGGGAAGGCAGGACACTTTACTCATAGTAGAACTGACTGATGTAGACCAGTTGTAGGTGTAGCAGGTCTGCAGTATTTGACTTTTCTGAGAGACTCAAGTTTCTGTCTGTCATGTGCAGAGCATAAGACTTACGATCCCCTTAGCTGTTGCTTCTCTTTGTATATAAGGCAGGCACTTAAGACTTTTACGATATGAATTAAAATTCTTTCCTACTTTTTTTAATGAAAGTTTGTTTCAAAATAATCTGCAGTTTTCTTTTGTTTTTTAGCCTTTCATATGAGAAGACTGGAAGCTGGCTGATGACCTGGTTATGTACTTGAGGGAATGCAGTCTTTCTAGTGGGATCCCTACAGCAACCTGCCTTACCCCGCAAAGGTAGCCACAGTCCCTGCATAGCCAAGTTAGCAAAGTATAACGCAGCTAACCTTCACCATATACACTGCTACGGAAGCACTGTACATGAAATGTCTGGTCCGCAGTGCCTGAACCCGTAGCTCCTAGTTCCCCAGGCAGTGATACCTTGCTAACCTGCAATGCACAGCATGCGCTGCCAGCTTTCTGAAGTTGGAAAACACATAGCTAACAACCAGCATGGTTTCACTTTGAAAGTATGTTTTCAAAGCAAGAGCTTAAAAATTTGCATCTTTGTAAACCGGGTGCTTGACCTAATTAAGCATAGATCAGAAGTAATGTGTGACAAACACGGGGGCCTTTGCTAGGGAATGCTGGAGCTCTGCCATTCTGGACACCATGTTTCTGGTCAGGTTCTGCTGCAGGCATCCTTTGGCAATTGCTTGAAACTCGACCTCTGGGGCATACGGGGGAAGATGAATTCCTTGCACCTTTAGAAAGACTTTTGAACTAGCTTGGAGGCCTAAGATATAAATATACTGTCATCATAATTTGCTCTTGCCTTCACTGCCAAAAACAAGTATAATTTTTGAAGAATGCCAGCTTTGTAAACACTCTGCTATTCTCAGCTCTCAAAAGAGCAACTGTGTCATTTTTTTGTGATGTAGCATTACTTTTTCAGACAGCTAGCATGACACAAGACTAGAGAAATGGATGCTGCATTGTTTAAAAAAACTAGCTGCTTTAAAGTCTGATAATCTTAAAGTGCTTATTCAGTGTTATCTGAATAAAAAATATTCCAGTATTAGATTTGACTTTGAAAATCTGAAAATTTGTTGCTGTTACACTAAGGCTGTCATTGCACCAGCTACTTTGAAGAAGGCTCGCTCCTTCTCTGTCCCCCCCACAGGAATTCATACTTCACTAGGTGAAACAAGTATCTTCAATAGCCACGAGCGTTAAGAAGATCCTTGGGTTCCTTTCTAAACTACAACGTAGGACAAAATGCATTACCTTCACAGTGCATGACTGTTTTTACACAGAAGTCAATGAAACCTTTCCTATTCTCAATGAAAACAAGTTTCAGACTTTTAAATTCCTACTGACAGGAGTGGCAGCAGAACTGGCCTGATGGGATTTCTTCCATACATGTCTTTACACTTTCTTTGCCAGTGGAAGTGATCAACTGCAAAGTGATTTAGCTGTAATGAAAGCGTGAAGGACAGTATCAGGCTGTTTTCGAGCTACAGGGAGAGAGGTTTTCTGCAAACAAATCCAAGGGGTAAAAAGACCTGTTCCTCAAAAATAATAGTTTCTGAATTCTCCGTCAATCTTTTAAGAAGTCTTCTCTTCATCCTCAGAGCAAATACAGCATTTTTCAAGCCAAAAAAGTGTTCCAAGCAAATGTGATAAATGCAAGAATGGGGCTTTTTAATAGACTGCAACCTTAATCACAGAAAGAAAAAATACCACTCCATAAGAAAGCAGCTTGTGAGTGAGTAGAGTTAACACAGGTACATGAATTCTATGTGTGTCTTCAGTTATGGCTTGAAAGTATCAGTCCTCAGTACCAAGACAGGATCTGAAAAGTGTTCAGCGTGTTCACTGGCCTAGCGTAACTGATCTTTTCTCCCCCTGTAAGTTTTGAAAAACTGAAAATGTGAAATCATGTTTTTCAATAATGTACCATTTCACTGAATGAGAATGAAGGAATAGCCTCTTTAGCAAGACCTCTTACAGGTTAATTTCCTTGGCTGGGTCTTTTCGGATGGCATCCTTTTTTTCCAAGGTTGTATGCTTTAAATTTGCCTCTTTTGAGGAAGAAGATGGGATTAAGATAGCCTAGGTAGTACATGGGAAGACAATGACTTTGGTTAATCCTTACTCTTGCACATCATACTCTAGATGAACGGTTCCAGCTTGACCTGCTCCTAAAGCTTCAGTTATGGCTTTAAAAATTGGCCTGGTCCTGCAGAAGAAAGACCACCATGTATTAAAGCATTAGTTAAAATTAAAAAGGTGAACATATAACAGTGCACAATAAATGCAGGCTGCTGTTGGAGGGAGTGGATTTTTCTGCTACTTTCAGACCCCTATGCCCATAGTTGCTGATTAAAGGAGATGGACGTCCTTCTGGAAGAGGCTGGTTGCTGATGGACGGCTTCAGTGCCTGAGGGTGCTGGATGCCCTGAAGTAGGAAAGGAACTTGTAGCAGAGGCTCACCACAAAGTACCAGATGTTTCGAGCCATCTGTGACCTTGCAATGAAAATGCGCCAGATGATCACAAGGAGGGTGGTGTTGAATGCATATCGGATGTTCCTCAGCCTGAGAAAGAGACAGAGGCGTCTTATGGAGAAAGACAAAAACAACAAAAAGCTTACCAGCTTGCTTCATTTGCTACCGGTAATTTTGTAAGAAATCCTGTTTACAAGTGGCCCTTGGGCTTTTTTCCATTCCTATTTTAGTGAAGACACTGTGCCTAAGATGTCCCTACTGTCTTGCCAAGGACTGTGTTGAAGTTACGGTATAATGAATAATTAATGGAATAAGTGGAATACCTGCATTGCAAGCCTCTCTTGTTCTGTGTACTCTCATTTCAAACCAGAACAGAAGTCATACTGAGAATTGTCTCTTTATGATAGTCTAGGTCAAATACTTTCTGCTTTGATTTGGTATATTGGCTGTTTTTTACTTTCCAGGACTGGTGGCAGGCTAGAGGACCTTCGCAGGAGCTGATGAATAAGGTTCTCCTATTTGGGTGAAGCCTTGCCTTTTATGTTGGGAAATTACTCAATGATCATAAATGGTCTTCACTTTTGCAGTACCGCAGCACTGGGGGCTTGGGGGAGGGCACAGTTTACACCATATATTTAAATGGTATTATTGGGTCTTTAAGATGCTAATCACCTTGTCCTCTTTCTGTCACGCAAAAGTTTCTGCAGTTCTCTAATTCTCACTTTCACAATGTCTGACCAAGGGAAGAAAGCTTTGTACCTAATGTCCCCAAGACTGGTTTAATTTTTCTAAGAGTCCTTTTTTTGGTAAACTTTATCACTGCACTATACCACACCGCCTATTTAGACTATGAGGCAGTTACTGGCCTGTTACAGAGGTTCTTATAAATCCTTTAAAAATGACCCATAAATGAAAAGCTTGTTTAGGATTCCTTGCTATGGCAACAGGCTGTTTTATGCTTCTAGAATGCATAAAAGAGTGCACAAGAATGGTTTTCTTAAAGGAAACAACCAGGCTCTTAACTCCAAGAGAGCTGCTCCTTCTCCTTTTGCCTGCACTTCTCAGTAAAAGGGCTGGAGAAAGGAAGAGCACAATCTTTAACTGAATAGAAGGACAATCTCAAACTGCTCATTCAGACTCTCTTAAACCGTCACCAGGGATTGAATGCATAAGTTCTCCACTGATTTTGGAGAATTTTTGCCCATTGCCCCCAGGGAATTAGAAACTTCAACTTTAAAATGAAATTTAAAATCATACAAATGCTTGAAGTTTTTATGCAATGTCTTTGAATTGCTAAAAACTTCTAGGAGCTTCACAAAATCTAAATCTGACCCTTATTTTTGTATTGCAATTCTGAATGACCAAGATCATCTGCATTCGTGTATTCCTCTTAGGCACTGTAACTTCCTTACTTGGTCGTCTGCTGGGAAGGCATAATATCTAGCCCCTGATCGTTAGTGTCATCAGAAGTCCTCTTTTTCTTACAGGATGGAAGAATGAAATACTGACAACCCTCTGCCATAAGAAATAAGCTATGCTATGTTCATCTCTGTATTATTCAACAATAATTATTGCAATGTAACTAGAATAATTTTCCTCAAAAGCCATTCAAGGTAGCCAGGAGCTCTTGTTCTTGTCATTGGGTATGACTTACTTTCGTAAGTGCTGCTTTGCTGCTGGAATGCCAGCCATGTCCTCATTTAGCAAGTACTTCTTAGCACCTAGGCAGTAGCTTTCAATGTATTCTGACCAGTGCAGCTGACGAACATCAAAGTTGTATAACTGGGATTTAAAGACAAAGAGCAGAAATTAAACGTTAAGAGTTCAAAACATGTTCACTTTAAGCATCAACTCTTCATTGACCTCTGTTCCTGGCAAGACCCTCTCTCTGAAGTTCTTAAAGTCACCAAGTTTCCAAGAAGACGTGGGCACTAACAGACTGTATTTCACAGCTGTCAATTAGTCTTACCCAGCTACAATGTGGGCAAAGCAAGCAGAAATTTAATGCTAGCTAGCAGAAAATAAAGGTAAGTTTATCTTTCAGGTGGCAATTTTGGCATAAATACATGTATTTGTATGTACACATACACATACACACATACAATCGTGGAAGAAAAATGCCATCCCACTCAGGTGAATGGATTCATATGAAAACCTCCATGCAGTTTTTAATGAGTGACTAGAATTATGTGTAAATAAATGAATTGGATGTTGAGTCAACAGGTGCCTCTGCATCAGTATTACTCTCTGCTGCGCTACATTCTCTCTCTCTCAGCAGCTAGATCAACAGAAGTCCAAGAAATGGGTTACTCTGGTGTTTGGCATCAAAAAATCACATTGCAGAGCTAATTACCCCCGTTAATTTCAGATGCTTATACTGGAAAAATTGTTAGCAAGCTCTCAGGCAGTTGCCTGTCCATTAGAGCAAAGAAAGGATTTGTAAAGAAGAGGTTTTGTTGTAGACTTTTTTTTTTTTTTTTTTAATGGATGAGTGAAGTGAATGGCATTTCTTATTTACAGGGTCTTAAAGGGGAAGACACTCAGAAAAATAACTTGCTTTCATCCCCATGCCAATCCAGGCCATTTGCTTTGGTGCAAGAGCTTTGGTATCAGACCAGCAATAACTTGAGCAGCGAGGGGTTAGCTAACTAACTCTGTGAAATACAGGGGGTTAGCTACGGTGTAGATCTGGTGTGTCTGTCAGATATGTATAGAACGTGTGCCGCCCATAAACTATCTAGCTTGAATACTGCTCACAACGCAGCAGTGGCAACAGTGGATGCGGTGCATCTCACAAAGTTCTCATAAGCAGCTTGGTAAGCCTGAAACTCTGTCTAGCTTGCATTAAGTCCTTGATGCTGTAATTTTTTGTTTATATCTGCCTCAGAACTAACTCCTATCATACCATTTAAGTTCCCTCTACATCTGCTGTAGTCACAGCAGTGCCACTGCCCTTAGAAGTCAGAACTGGCTGCATGCATTCCCTCTGCAGACGAGGGAAGAAAACTCCTGATTCTACTACTGGGAGTCTGCGCAAGAATTTCATGATGTGAGTGACACCAGTTTGATGTGAATGCCTAAGTATCTCTTTGCAAGGAGATACTGACTAAAGGTGCATTCAAGCTTATCACAAATCTACTCTGTATTCCTTCAGTCTTTCAGTTACAATCCCATTCTTAAGGAGTAGTATTTCAAACCTATAAAGACTACAGCAGGGCTTGACATCCTGCAAAGTAATTGCTCTCTGGAGACTTAAATCAAACAAGAACTTTTTTCATATTGTTCAGGGTAAAACACTATCTATTAACTAAGTAAGTTTCCCTGTGCGGTGCCCATTAAAACCAGTGTGGATGAAAATGTCAAAATCTTTCAGGTAATTCCCATCTAGATCACCCAGCAAAAGCTACAGACTGCCAGAAGAGATGAGGGAGAAAGTGATGTTGTAAAGGAGCTTCCTAGTTTTCCAAAAGTGAGACAGTTAGAAAACTAGGATGAGAAGATATTGGGAATGCTACGCAGTTTTTCAGTGATTAATTAATTACAATGAAATTCCCCATAGCACATATCTTTGCATTACCAGTGATACTCTTTCTGGGGCCCCCCCTCTACAGCGCATCAGTTAACATGGTCATATCACGCCATGAAAGGGGATGCCTGAAATTCTCAGGGCCCAGAGGTGTGATTTGAAAACTGGAATTCACCTTTTCCTCTTAGAAAGAGAAATATTATGTGTCCATCAAAAAACTAATGTCCTTAGCTTTCCTGTCCACTGGGTATTCCAGTCTATGTAGCAAACCACATGGGAAGTAGTAAAGTGGCCATTGTGACATATGGTGCTTTTAACTTCTCCAACTCAAAGGGCTGAGTACAGCTGGGTCACTGAGGATATAAAGTTATGTTCCCTTTGTACAGTCCATTTTGTCTGTGGAAACAAATCTAGATTGTTTACAGGCCAAATAGAAGCCCAAGAGCAAAAGGTAGAGAGGTGCCATGTTAACTGGAAAGACTGCAGTGATTGACCTGTCTCAGAAGAAAGAGCAATACACCTCAGGAGAAACCATTCTCCTATAATAAATGGAAGGTTCCTGATAAGTTATTTAATAAAACAAGGAGGAAATAAGTTATTTCAAGTTAAAGTCAATTCCAGACATCTAGGCAGACGTCATTCATAAGCTCAACAGTATACCAAAAATAATTGCTGCAGATGAACAGAACTGGAGTTTAGCAATCCATATTCAGGACATACTTACCTTTTTGTCCTCTGTGTTAAGGTGACTCATTAACATATTCATATTATCTGAAGACCAATCCCAGGACTGGGTGGAGAAATACTGCAGGAGCATCATAGACTTGTGCAGTCGATTGATGATCTTCATCATTCTGAAACAGAGGAGGAGCATCAGAGGTGGATAGGAAGTTTGACCTTATGCAAAAGCTGCTGGTTTGCTCTGTAGGTGTTTTCGCCAATCCAGATGAATAGGCATGGCAATTCCTGATGAGTGCTGCACTGGTGCTCACCAGGCTGAGAACTTGCTCAGCAAGTCTAACTGCTCCAGCTGAGTCTTGAGCCTAACAGCTGTCCAGCTTTTATTGTTGGCTGGAACATGGGTGCAAACATGCATTTCCCAGGGCAGGACTGATGCCTAACTTACTGGCTTGAACTAACAAGGGTTGGAGGCCACATCTACATCACATACCATGTGTGAGGTAAAGAGCACATTTGAGCTAGTATGAAGTCTGCACAGCAGATATTGCAAAACCACAAAGGTCTATTGCTTGCCTCCCAAGGTGGATACTTCTCCTTCTACCACACAAATGCTCCTCTGTTCTCTGAGTTGGCTCTCGAAGCAAGGCTCTGATTTTTGGAGTTAGCTCCAGTACAGAGGTGACTGCATCTGCAGCATCGACAAGCTTTGAAGTCAATTGCTCAACTCCAGTTTTCAGACAGAATCATAGCATGGTTTGGGTTGGAAGGGACCTTAAAGATCAACTAGTTCCAAGCACCCTGCCATGGGCAGGGATACCTTCCACTAGACCAGGTTGCTTAAAGACTCATCCAGCCTGGCCTTGAACACTTCCAGGGAGGGGGCACCCACAGCTTCTCTGGGAAACTTGTTCCAGTGCCTCACCACCCTCACAGTAAAGAATTTCTTCCTGATATCTGAGCTAAATCTACTCACTTTCAGTTTAAAGCCGTTACCCCTCATCCTATCATTACACTCCCTGATAAAGAGTCCCTTCTCATCTTTCCCGTAGGCCCCCTTTAAGTACTGGGAGGTTGCTATAAGGTCTCCCTGGCGCCTTCTCCAGGCCAAACAACCCCAGCTCTCTCAGCCTGTCTTCATAGGAGAGGTGCTCCAGCCCTCTGATCATCTTTGTGGCCCTCCTCTGGACCCGCCTGCGTAGGTCCATGGCTTCCTTATGCTGGGGGCCCCAGAGCTGGACGCAGTACTCCAGGTGGGGTCTCACCAGAGTGGAGGAGAGGAGGAGAATCACCTCCCTCAACCTGCTGGCCACGCTTTTTCTTATGCAGCCCAGGATACAGTTGGCTTTCTGGGCTGTGAGCGCACTTTGCCAGCTCATATTCAGGTTTTCATCCACCAATACCCCCAAGTCCTTCATTTCAGGGCTGCTCTCAATCCACTCATTGCCCAGCCAGTATCCATGTTTGGGATTACCCTGACCCATGTGCAGGACCTTACACTTGGCCTTGTTGAACTTCATGAGGTTTGCATGGGCCCACCTCTCCAGCCTGTCCCTCTGGACAGCATCCCTTCCCTCTAGAGTATCAACCGCAACACCCAGCTTGGTAGCATGCTTTTCATGTCTTTGGTCTTTTTTGATCTCTCTCTCTTAAAAAGTTTATTTAATTTTTCTTAAAGGCCATTCCTCTCTCTGCATAATATAGTGGCAGTTTGGAGTGTTTTTTATGTCCTTCCTTATACAGGAAGGATCTAACAGCATGCACGCCTGGTGGATGACCTTGAAAATCATCCAAGTCCATAGGCTTTTTTTGGGGGGGCTGGGGAATTGTTTGACCATCTTCCTGGAGCATGAGTGTCCTGGTGAGGATGAAAGCTGCTTCAGGGGCACGGCTGCTTAACAGGGACTTTGGAAATGTAGGTTCAGGTCTCTCGTGTGTCTTGGCCTTTTTTTATTATTCATTTTTTATATAAAAGGGGATGACAGTAATGCTGTCCTACCTTGCAGGATTATTTTACAGTTGTCCCAATGGTCATGAGTACAAAAGGCCTCTGGGAGACAGTTGTTTTAAAGTGTGATGTACAGCGCTCGGTCAATTTTGAGAGAACACCACGTTCTCTCAGACTGTATAAGGGCAAGAGAAGGCATTAAAAGGCTGATTTCTGTGGAAAACAGAGCTGTTTTCATGAGAAATTTTGAGCTGCCCAGAGGGTTACAAAGTCGCCATGACAAATAAAAGGTGGCAGTCTGGGGAAGAATGGTGCCAGGCTGGCCTCTCTCCGTGCAGATGTGACTGCCACGATGATGAGCACTAAGCACAGCAGAAAAAGACACAATGAGTACACCAATTCAGAGAACTGTGCAGCTTACCCAAAGCGAATTGAAAGAGCACTAAAACCTTACATAGGCACTCCTACTCAGAATTAAAGTGGCTTTCATTTTAGAAGCAAAGCAAACCATCAGATTAAGGGAAGCTTCATTCTGAATAATTATGTGCACATTGACTGAATGTAGTTTATCATCTAAACTACTTTAAAACTACTTCAGATTAATCTTCCTGATTGTGCCTGTGGAGGCAAGTACTATGGGGCAAAGCTTTGTGAATATTTTAATACCTTTTAGGAACTTGGGAAACCAAGTATATGGCTAGATTGCGAAGATCTGAAGTTGCCCCTCAAACTGGCTCCCTAAAAGCCATCAATATCTTTAAAGTGCTGATGGTTAATGGAAACCATCAGAAAAAAATCATGAGCGTTAACTGTGTGTCCCTACTTATGCTTTGAAAAATAGGCCTTCTGTCAAGGTGGGCTGAATAAGCTCTGACTGTATATCTACCCAAAGCAACATATCTGAGCGGCTAAAAGTAAGGGTCAAAAAGAGAAATGAAGCATCTAAAGAGGTATGTATGAAAACTGTGGTTCATGCTGACTGATTGAGCTCAAATGTTGTGACCACATTCAAAATATTTACTAATCTGGGTGAAGGAATGGTCTACTGAAGAACGTCAACTGAGTAGAAACATTCTTTTCTGCAGCCTCTGAGAGGCTATGGCAAAGATTTCTTGTAGAAAATCTCATTCTCCACTGTGGAGGAACTGAGAGGAAAAAAGCAAGCATTAGCTGTCACTGATAGCTTTACTAGCTACACTTCAGAAATTCGTCTTGCCTTCTAGAAAACTGTTTACAGCAATGATTTCTTTATTTGCTCCCACACTGAGCCTTGCATGAGCAGATTCTCAGGTGTGACAGATTGCCCCAAGAGACTACTAATGATATAAAACACATCATTTTCTAAGTTATGGATGGATGTGCAGCAATAACAGTAAGACATTTAGGGCAGTTTTGCTAGACATCTGGCAGTTTATGTGAAATGCGCTAACACTTAAAGTAAGCTTCTCAGGAGAGGCACTATATAAAAGTCTAAAGCTGAATGAGATGACTCTTGTACCTACCCTTTGGTAGATGGGGTACTGCGTGTGATAACTACAGGAGGAACTACAACTGAGTTCCTCTGAACTACCCTGCAATTCAAATCAGTGAAGGTCATAGGCTGGCCCTGAATAAACAGTAGACTTGCAAAACCTTAACCAGCTCCCAGATAACCTATTCCATATGATAACTCATCACCTCACGATGAGTTGAGTATGGATACAGTAGAGAACTGAAGCCTGAGTCTTTGTCCTGGCAAATAATTTTTTCCTTTCTGCTTGCAAATCTGGTAGAGTCATGGAAAGAATTTGAGAAACTGCCGTGAAGATAGCTTCTACTTCAATAGATAGGAGTGGCAAGTGGGAAGATAGTTAAGCCTAGGTGCTCTGTTTGAAGCAGAGGGAAAAATTAAAGGGAAACATTAAAGCAGGTTCAGTGACACATTTTTTTTTTTTATTTGATGTAGTTTATTGCCCTTAGACCATAAAGGTCTGATATTTAGGTAGCTGTGAAAAAAAGAATGAATGAGCTGCTGCTATGCTCTCTACCACATTGCAGCAATACCTGCATGAGCTTAAGTATCATGTAAAAAGAAAAGGGGAATTATATTAAGAAAGAAAAAAAAAAAAGACTTGGTGAACTCACAAGTTCATTGCTGCGCCCTGTTTGCTCAGGTCGCAAATCTTGAAGTTCAGAAGAAGATATCTTTCTCAGCATGAGTTCATGCTGAGCTCTATTTGAAATTTAAGTACAGTATTGTGGCCAATGTCCAATGGCTACTTATGTCAATCAACTTTATGAAAAGAAACGTCAAGTGTAATGGCAATGCCAAGATCTTACTGCTGCCTGTTTCAACAGAGTTTGGAGATTCCAGCCTATTCTTGCTCATATTCAGTTTACCTCTTTTTCTAGGGTAATTCTTGCCTCCTGGAAAACTGGACTTCTTTTTATGGACCAATTTCCCTCTGTAGCAGAATATCAGAGAGAAATCAGAGCAATACATCAGCCAGGGATTTCCCTGCAAATAGCTGAAGGCAGCTTTCTAACTAGCAGAGCAGCACAGAGCAGCTGACATCAACACAGTGCTGGCATGCCGCTCTTACATTGCACAATAAATTCTCCTCTGTGGTGGCAGGGAGTAAAGGATGATGTTGGCTGAGTTATTAACACCACGATTCCTTCCACATGGGACACGTGTGCCTGTGTTCCTCCAAGCCATGACACTGCCAAGGCTCAAATACCAATTGTAATGGTAAACTGTCCTCGTAAATACAATTCAGAATTTATTCATACTCAGAAACGTCCTAGATTTCAGGGTGCTGGGCCAGTGCAGGCAACTGCTAATTATGCATCTGATTTATGGGAAAAAAATATTAGAATGTTCTAAATGTTGCCAGTCTCAAGTCCTTATGCAAGCTTCAGTCTTTACTCATGACAGATAGAGGTAATCACATCAGAAAGTTGCAATGGTGGAAATCTTGCTATACAGGGGACAATGTAACTATCAGTCCTCTTCTTCTGGCTTGGGAACCTCTGAAGTCTCTAAAGCTGAGTTTAAAAGAGGTGCTGTCCCCCAGGTACTGGAAAGAGTGGGAACCCTAGGCTATACTTAGCTACAGCCACGCAGTTCCTTTTCTTTTTGAGCAATCTCCTCCAGATGAAGAGCAGGGGCTCCAGGCTGAGGCAGCCAGTTCTCAGAACTTGTTAGAGATCTGCTCTCCATAACAGTGGCAGGCGTGCAGGAGGCTGAGGGCGTGCGGTTTCTTACCTAGGCTTTCTCCCCGTGAGCCTCATGTACAGGTCGTAGAGTATGGCCGGTGCCTTGTGACTGACAGTTATCCAGTACTGGTTTATCAAGTAGTTGGACGTCAAGTGAGTGTTGGGTGTTCGGAAGGCCTGCTCCAGTGGGTTCCTTTTGAACGTGGACATGACATACTGCTCTGTAAGGGAACAGGCATTTTACTTAAAATCAGGCACTTAATTTCAGTTGAGTTGGGCACAACCATACCAACATGCTGCAGTAAACCCCAGGTTATGGTGCTTAACGTGTTTCACCTACAGTTCTGCAGACTATGTAACCAGGGGTTGGACAAGACCATCTCATGGTCCCTTCTAGCATTACAATTAATGACTCCATCTATCGCCTATTTGAAATACAATCTGACTCTAGACTTAATAGCGGCAGACAAAAACTTCCTTATCAAAACGCAAAAACGTAATGGAAGAAAAGCAGGGAGTTGTAGCCTGAAACGCTTCAAACCAAGGAACTGCAGTTCTGCTTTCACCTGCAGTAGATGTAGAAAAAATTGATGTGTTAACGTATCTTCAGATCACTGAAAACAAACTTTGATCTGCTAGAACAAAACAAAAATGACATTTCTAATTTCTGACATTTTCAAAAGGGCTGGTGTCAATACTTACACATGTAGGGTGCTGCTTCTAGAAAGACTTCATTATACCCTTTCAAACCACATCTGACCCACAACACCAAATACCTCAGCCTGTTGTCAGAGGAGCGCTGGTTGCACTAAAGCAGCAAACTGTCTTGCATTCTTAACTTGAAAACTAATGATAGGGTAGTAATCTTTCATTCCCTTTGTATGTGAAGGGACAAAATACGCTGGGCCTGATTCTGAGGTCTTGCGACGGCACAGTGCCACAGAAGTGGCATTGAGATGTGCATATCTGGGGCATTTGCATATTGCAGAGACTTAACAGAACTGCAGTAGTTGCATATAAGACTATCATCCTAGGGACTGATAAACAGATGGTGCTCCTATTCCTGAGCACCAGTGAGCTCAACAAAGAAGAATATGTGGGCTTTTTTTACTTTTTTAAAAATGAATTTGAGAGTTACGACATAATCTGTGCTCATATTATAGTTTACTCTCTAAGCTTATGTTACAAATAGAAAATCAGATGAGAATTTACAAGTCAGAAGAAATATCCAGATCATCCTCAGATAAGCAGATTCCAATCATAATATTCAGACGGTCCTCTTGTGTATCTGCAGTCAGCTCATTACTGCACTTCAAGTAGTGATTTTTGCTGTACTCATTCTAAATAACAGCAACTAGAGGAGACTTGTTAGACACTTAGCTGCTAAGTTTAGACAACAAAGACTTTTAAACTAGTACAATTCAGTTTCAGTGCAAGTTCACTGTTAATTTTTGTGTCCCGTATGCTGCAAGTTTAACGGCTGAAGACCAGTTCTCCTGAAACTCATCTTGCATCTGAATAGCTAGAACTGACTGCCATCCCTTCTGTTTCACGTAGCCACACTGCAATGATGTGGTTATCTTGTGGCCATCCTGTGGGCTGCAGTATGGAAATCTTACCCTGTGCAGTGTGTTCTCTCACTGACATAAATGAAAGGTGCAAGTGTCAAAACTGTTGCTATATAATCAGAAGTGAAATTTTCTAGAAGAACAATTTCCTTCTGTCTTTTCTCTCTAAACCCCACTGGGTTCTGCCCCAAGCCCCAGCTCTGCAGCAGCAGGTTAAGAATGTGGATTAGTTTTTTAAAGAAACAGAGAGTTTATTTACTGTTGTAGCTGCGCTCACCACGTACAGGACCCACAACAATCTAACAGGGAGAGGACCGGGTGGGCAGTGGAGAGGCTGCCTCCATGCTGCGAGCACCCACCAAGAGCTTTGAGACCACGGACACGCTGAGCACACATATCTGCAGGAGAGCATCTGTGGAGGTGAAGCACAGCATCAGCCATGCTGCCAGCCCCGGGAGGGGGATCCACGCAGGGTGCTGATAAATATGTCAACAGCGTTGCCAGCTGGGGAGAGGCTGCTCTTCCCAGTGGCAGATTTACCAACCGGATTGCCACCTGTCCCAGCTGTGCTGGCAGAGCTGTACATACACATGCTCTGTCAAAATGGCAAGGATAAGCAAAAACCTCCTATTTAAACTTTCCCATGTAGTTGTGCCTGGCAGGGAGGGCTTGCTGGACTGGTTTTACTGAAGATTTGGAAAGGTGTTTACTCCTGGAAGCAGAGTGGCAATAAACAGTTTCGGATAGGCTACTGGGAAGGAAGCCGCTGTCCTGGCCTAGCTCTTGGCAGAGTTTGTGTCTGGCCAAGCAGTGCAGGAGGGGTTTCTTCCCTCTGTGTTAGCAGCATGGCCATTTACTACGATTATACTGGGACAAAGCCCTAGTGGGCTTAAACATAGAGAGATCTGCTCCCAGTCTGGACAGGGCTGTATAGCTGTGCCCATTCAAGCAGCTCATGGATCAGGAGAGCAATCGCATGAACTCTGCTGCTTCTCCCTGTAAGGAAGTTTCTCCAAGAGACACATTAAATCCAAGTTTACTTACAAACTCTCATCTGCTTATCCATATTTAAGTTGACTTAGCTTCATTTGGTCACTTCAGTTCCTATCAGAAACCTATCAGTTTCACTGGGAACCACTGATATTTTGGAATTGTGATAGTTTTGATATTTTCTGCAGAACACATTTATGGCTCTGTTTATTCAAATCCTGATGTTAATATACTGCCAATCTAGTTTTCAGCTTTAAACTGGTTGAGAAGGTTTCGCTTTGGAAACACGTTAAAGACATTACTGCCTTTCTTTTCTCTTTGCATTTTTGGCATCTTTGGTCAGGATAGCAAGAAAGAACTAATCAGTAAGTGGAAAATGCAGCCCTTGCCATTTCAGATCATCGACCATAGACCAAATTCACACGAATCAGCAACACTCTTATCTTGGTTACTAAAGGCTTGCAGAGGTAAATGCAGCTGTAGTAAAGCAGCTGCAGTATTATGCTGTGATATTACTCAGTGCGAAAAGCACATATGTCAAGAACAGATGAGATATCTGCTGAAAACTCGAGAAAAATTCTGAAAGTCAGGAATGAAAGTGGTTTTGCTTTAAAATGCACATACAAAGGCAGTGAGACCAATGTGAAACACTTTCTGGAAGGAAGTCAGGAGAACACCAGTTTTGCGTAACTTGGAAGAGTTAATGCTACGGATGGCTTTCTTCATGAACCTCCCTTACCCTGGCTTGCACTGACTCAGCACTATCTCCTCATTTCTGGGAAGTGTTCAACTTTGCAAGCGTAGCAAGCCTCTTATGCTCTAACAGTTTGTTTTGGAGAGAGAGAGAGAAAGAATCAGACGGGCAGACAGGTCAGGCAGGCAGAGAACCCCGAACCAGAAACACATCACCTCTAGGAGCTACTGAAATGATTTAGCGGGTGGGTGGTCTTTCCCTCTGACCACAGCACAAAACCACAGCAGTAAACTCTACAACTCAAAGGCAAATTTAGCAGGGGGAGAATCAGACACCCGTCTTGCCTAGATAGACTGTCAAGTATAAATTGAAATTAAATTCTGCCATGCTGAACACCATTTTAAAGCCTGCTTTGACATTTAGTTTTGAGCAGAAATTGCAAAATGTACTTCACAAAGTCAGACTAGCAAGACTTACATTGCAGCCAAGCAGAATATGCTTCTTCAGATTAATACTCAGTTGTCTAACCACATTTTGGTAATAGCAGGGAAAATAACAGCAGTAATGGAAGGCAATAAGAAAAAAATCCCAAGGCATAGCATTATTTGGAAAAGAAAGAAATCAGTTAAGGTTCCTTTTAACACTAGAGGTTTGTCTGTATCTGTAACTGGTAGAATAAACTGGTCTGCAATGGATGTTTAAGCATAAGCTCTTAACTAGACTTACATATTTTTCAAATAATTCTCTTCTAGATTCTCTTTCTCCTCCCTCCCTCCCTTCAAGCTCATCACCTTTGCACTCAAAATGTCCCCATCTCAGTCACTTCTGTTCCCTACCCAGGGCGTCTTCAGCCCACTCCTGTCTCAATTTCTGTTTGATCTTTCTTTCCTTTCCTCCTCTCCCCCTGAAAAATCCCTACTCTGTTGTGTTGGCCTGTCTTCCTACAGCTGGTCCTGGTGTAAGTCTCCCTAACCAGGTAGTCCAGGTCCTCCCCTTTGCAAACCCCATGTTTGATTTGCACTAAAACGCTCAGTCCCACGCCAGATGACTCCCATTCCCCACCCTTGTTTCTCATCAGCTTCCAGTCTCACTCTCACAACCCTCCACCTTGATGATCGGTTACAGACTCTGTGCCAGTCCGGCCTCCCCAGACTCCTTGATCAGACTCTCTTCCCCTCTGCTGATCCTGTGTCTCCTGTATGTTTGCATCAAACAGCTTCTTTCACGCTGGGGAAAAAAAAAAATTCTGAAAAAGCTGAAAAACCACTGGAGGTAGACACATGGCCTCAACTATTTCAACCTGAAAGGTTGGCAGAGCTAAACACAGTTGGAAACAGGCTTTTCAAAAGAGAAAGTGACAACTCGAGTGGCAGATGCTGCCCCATTGCGAAGGAGGGAACTGGTGGGTGAAGTTCAGTCCTTCTGTGCAGGGGCTGGGCTACTCGGTGATAGCTCTTATTTCAGAGAGGTCATGGCTCTGAAAAGCCTGTTGGAAGTGCGTGCCATGAGACTGGCTGCCTAGAAGCCATGTCATAGTGAGTAGACAGAGAAAGTAATATGAATGGGTTGAGAAAGTCTGTTGTATATAAAGCAGATTTTAGAATTGTATGTATTTACCAAAAAGAAATTGGTAGAAGACTGAATTGAGAATTCAGACTGGATGGCTGCAGTCCTAACATCCTAATGTGATAAACCTTTCCCAAACTAATTTCTTAAACCATGCAACGTCTTTAAGGGCAAAATTTTGCTCTTCGATAGTCCGTCCTAATTCCTCTTTGTGAGTCTACCTAATACCCCTCTGCAGCCTGCTGCTCTTGGGAAAACTGTGGATACAACATGTGGTAGAAAGAGCTCCACAGTGTCACCCAAGGAGAAAATTTTGCCTTCAGTCCCATCACGCAGCTGAACTGCTTATGCAAGCTTCTGCTGCACTCAGATGATTTCATTGCTAAATCCACAGTTATGAGCAAAGTCACAGAATAAGATCAGTTACAATGCATTAATACATTGCTCTTTTCATCAGCAAAATTACACTGCAAACAGGTTAAGAAAGGCAAACCTCAGGTAGTAGTGCTATGATGGCTGTTGCCTAACATAGCAGTCTGTGAAGAGCTTTGCATTTACTCCTGTGTAAAAGAAGATCTGACTTTACATGTTATGAAGATTGGCTACATTCTCCAACAATCATCTATGAAGCATCACCTCTTCTCTCAGACTGTGACAAATTACAGTGTTAGATTTCCTCATAAAAAAATACGTCAGGAACTTGGTGTGATTTTCTCACCGCTCAGCCAGTTGCTGAAACCTCTTCCCTGCTAGATCACTTCATCAAATCTCATGGTAGGACATTAGTAGGATTTTCAGATAAGCCTTGTTCTGAAAATGCAATTATGGTCTGACTCTCTGCTGACTTAGAGTTTGCCACTTAAATAATGCAAAGACAAATGCAAAGCAAAGGCTGAAAGGTGAAACACCACAGCAGTGATTTGCCAGCATCCTGTATCTAAAGCACGAAGATATGAATTAATGTATAACAGAAAGCCAATTAGGCCCCGTACATCTGTCCATGAATGTACTGACTGCATGTAATATTTCTGCTGCTTGGCTTCAGTGTGAGTTTTCCACTGCAAGGATGTCAGGATTTGTCTCCCTTTCTTTCACTCCTACCTCAGAAGCACACCCACTTGAAGAAAAGTCAGCCACAAAAATAATTTGAATTCTTCCTCTGACAAAATTCACGAACAAAAGGCAAAATGTTCTTGAAGCACACCTGTCATTTCAAGGCCTGCCTTCTCAAGTCTACACCAATTATTTCTGTTTAGAATTTTTTTCACAGATAGAGGAAGAAAGGCGGCTCTACTTCCTTAATATACTGGTTTTCTGTGTTCTGAAAGCTAAAGTTTCCTTTATAAGAATACAAGATTCACTATCAAGGTTCTCCAAGTGATTTCAAAGCACAAGAAGTACCCCAAACCCAGCAACCCCAGCAATTGGAAAAGGAAGACGACCTGTTACGGCTATGCAGAGCATCTTCTCATAGAATGAAGGGACTGGTTCTCTATTCCTTTTTCCATCACTTTAATACCTCAGTGCAGCAAAGCACGTACTTTGCTGGGTTGTTATGTGATTACACCCACAATGAAAACGGAATAGATGCTTTCCTGAGCTGAATGCCCAGCACCAGGAGCTTTTGCTCACAGGTCCCTCACTGACTGCAGCTGGGCCTCCCACACGCAGTCTGAATGGCAGATGCTGAATGCCACCTAACTGTAGGAACCACCTTTTCAAAGTCTGCCTGAAGAATGCTATTGATGTTTGACACATTCTAGATTTAAATTTGACCTTACCCATTTCTCCCCAGAAGAAAGGGTTGATTCCACCTGTTGTGCAGTTGTACACCAACAGGTTTTTTGGTCTGGAAAAGAAAAAGAAGTATTATTTTAAGGTGTGAAGAAAAGCACCCAAAGCTTTATTAATGGAGCACGAAAGCTAACAGCCCAAGAAACAGTAATATCAGCTCATAAAAAAAAAACCACAGGTCATTTTTCATAAACATGAAAATGTAGTATAAACCACAAAGTTTTAATAAGATTCAGTCAGATTCTGAAGACCATATGAAGTTAATTAAGACAGATGGGGTTTAAGAAAAATCATCCATATATCACGTATCAAAAATTATAAAAACAATAAGAAAAGCATGCATACTAACTAAATTCTGATATTTTTTTTAATAGTTTCTCTTAGTATACTGTAAATAATTGGCCCAAGCCAACCTCAGGGACACACTGTGTATTTTGCAATCTCTTACTTAATGGATATGATTTGTGTTACTTTTAAACTCCCTTTGTCAGGGTGGTGATTAGAAATCAATCCATTTCAACAAAATTCTCATTTTAATACCAAATAAAGCTTGGCTGTTATTTGCGCGTGGAACTGAACATAGATCGTACTTGTTTTATTTCTTCCTTTGATACAAGGCAAGAATTAGTCAAACAGCTTTTCTGATCTAAGCCTGCCTTGCCAAGGGTGCAAGTGAGGCCATCAATACAGCATTGTCCTTACTCTGCATTAGCAGCTGGAGCCATCTGCTGAAATGATAAAAGAAGTGAGATCTGGCCTTGAACAGGGGACAGGAGCTTGGCTGGAGGATACAGTGTCTCAGTGCTCCTAGGGTGCCTTTCTCCACTGGGGGAGGCTGGCTATGAGGAGCTTTTCTTTTCAAAACTCCTGTGACCGAAGAGACCAGGAGATAGAACCCCTAAGCCTGGGACAGAAAATCTCGCACAGTAATACCTGAAAAATGCATTTGGATACCACACAGTTTTAATGGTGCTTTTTTTAATAATGCTTTGAAATCACGGCATTTGACTGTGTATTATCGTTATTACTAACCCCTAGCAGACTTCTACGGATGGTTAGGACTAATAGACATGTATCAAGCTCCAAATCCATGATCTCCTGTAACTCTTAATTACTGAGTAGAAGCCTGATAGAGTGTTAAACATAAAAATGCACAGCAGTGCTTAATGTAGGGAAACTCTGCATTATGGAAATCAATACGGCAGCTCACTAAGGACTAAATCTGTAATATGTGCCCATATAGAAAACTCACCTAGTGCTGAGCCATATACACAGCCTGTTGCAAAGTGCACTGAAGTGAATGCATAGACTTCCACTTACTCCAGTGCGTCAGGCCCATTAAACACCAATGAAGAGGATTTCTCCATCTTCCCAGCTTCCAGTGAAGAGTCTCTCTCTGTTGATTTTTTTCTATTCTCCGCCCTCCAGCTGAGTCGGTGACCTTGGTAGAGTGTAGAGCTTTGTAGAGCTTCTACACTATGTAATGAAGATTGCAATTCTCTGCTAAGTTTTAGAACTGAACTGCCCTCAGTAATGTCATCTGCTCTGAAGGATACTTTCTAAATAGACGATTTGGAAAAAAATTTTAAAAATTTAAACCATACATGCTATTCTTCAAGACAGCACCTAAACCCAAAACTCTCTCAGAGAAATTAAATTTACAGAAGGCTCAGGCTCTTGTCTTTTTGTTTACAGATTGCTAACCTTGAGGTTGTGCTCAGCTAGACAAAGCTTTAAACCAAGTTCTGCAATTGCTCCTTCAGCCTAATAATTATTTGTGTGGGAACCAGATGAAAAGCATGTATCTTTCGCCAATGAAAAGTTAGAAAAAATGGCACTTCTACTATGGCCAGAGCCAGGAAAGTCTACCCACATGCTGATATACCGCTCATCAGCACATTCATCTCCTTTTCCAGCTTTATGGGGGCTCTCAGGGATGTGTGTGTGTAAGGAGAAGCTGTATTTATTTTCCCCAGACCGTGGTGCTTTGTCTGTTGCTGATGGAGGGGGACAAAATGATCAGAAAAATAAATCTGAAAAGCTGGTGAGCTGCCTTGTAAGATCATTTTAGGATCCCTGTATTTAGGTTACATATGCAGCTCTTCTCTACCCTCAGCTCAGAGGGCTTACTCTGTCTTTCAAAGTAAAATATTTCTCCCTTTTATTTGCCTGGTGTTGGTTTCTCAGAGTTGCATAAACCTCCAGAATAATTCATGTGGTTTACTCTGTAGCACTTCCTAACTAATGACTGAAGGTCAGAGCCAGAGGTTCACAGGAAAAGATCTTAAAACCTTAATGTCACTTACACATACCCTTTTCAACAATGCAAAGAATGGGGTTTTTTTTAGATCATCTCCCCTATCATATGAGCCCATAATATATTTATATTGTGCCGTGTTTTTGAAGGAAAACATGCAGAGCATTTTCACCACGAAAACTCCAGAAGCCACTTGAAAAGCGACTCAGTGTAGCTGCCCAAGAAAGGAGGCCCAAAAAACAGCTGCTGCAAAGCTGCAGTAAAGTTCTTGGACTTCAGAAAAGTGATTTCTGAAAGACAGACTTGTCAGCTGAGCTTACATTGTTCTGAGAAACTGGTCCCACCTGTAGCTTTAGAGATTTCCTAACTCTAAAGCCTGCCTTTATTGCTTCTGCTACACTCTTAGTCCTTGCCAACCTGGGGAAGAAAACATGAACCAGAAAATGAATCAACAAGGCCCTTGCACAAGTTTTCAATTAGTATCTGGTTCCCTTTAAAGTCCAGGTGCAGGCAGTAAATGCCCAAGTCCGGCAGAAACCGAGATGCCTTCCCACCTGTGCACAGCAGTGTACCACCCGGCCGCGAGGGTGAGGTTGATGGCAACATCTACGGGAATCATATCTGCCACTGCTTCGTTGTTGGCGATGACAGTCCGCAGAATCCCTTTGCCTGCCTGTGGGACAAAGGAAAACAGTCACTGATGTAAGGTTTCATCAGCTTGGATTGAGGACAGACTGTCACGTTAACACTTTTCAAGCCTGGCATCTGCTGCAGAAGGTTATTTGGTTTCTGTGAAAACAAAGATGGATCTCACATGGATCCCACTGCTCTGCGTTTTCAGAGGAAGTCTAAAACATGATGACGTCTGTGCTGTGTATAACAAGAAAAGCTGTGACTCTTAGTTAACTCAATACCTTAAAAAAGAAACATATTTGAATTCACTGCAGTAAAATTCCCTGTGATACCCGAAGTTCCATTTTCTTAAGTGACCGAGGCAGACAGAGGTCTGAGTGTCCCTCAAAGACAACAGTCACTTTGGAAATGACATCGATAGGCTTTTTGAAAAGTTGACTCCTTTTCCTTTGGATGTGTTCGCACCCTCCTGTTTTCCAAAGCTGTGTCAGTTAAGCACAAAGATACAGTCAAGACGTGGCCCCTGCCTTGAAGAGCTCAGCATACAACGAAACGCAGGAAATGAATGAGTGAAAATACTAAGTACTGAAAACCAAAGAGAAGAGGTAGGCAAGAACAGAAGATTTTCATTTTTCTTTGGTTGGAAGTACATTTGTCAGGGGTCAGGCTCCCCAAAATGTATATATTTAACATGAATGCTTATCAAGGGGTTTCCCTGATGACCAATTAGTCTTTGGAGGTTCCACAGGAGAGACAAGGCTGGAAGAGGCTTACATGAACAGATGGCACCGTGGCAGACTGAATCAGTCAGGACATTTCAGAAACATAGAAACCTGGAGGTGAAATGGGGCGAAGGAACTTAACCTAGTGTGCCCGGTATGAGGGCTGAACAGAGCAATTAAAAAAAGAAACTGCAACAGCCGAGTCACAGTTGCATTCAAGTTATCTAGTATGTGGGAAATAAAACGTGATGAATTTGAGTTTGAAGTAGAAGCTGAGGGCCCACTGAAAGAGCTGGGAAGATAAAAAAGCACTAGTGAAGCAAGGAAGGAAAAAAAACTGTTATAATTTAGATCCATGTAAAACCAGAGGGAAGGACTGAGTGAAGGGGCAAAGGAATATGCTCTGCAGATTCAGGAATATTTAAAAGTCAGGGCAAAGCAAATTTTTTAGTGAATTTTTCTTTTCTTCCAACCTGAGACTCCCATTTCATCATGAAATATCTCTCCAGCTGTGAAAGATAAAGTTTTGCTACAGCAACTAGACAGGAAGTGCCTAGCTGCGCAAAACCACTTGCATGAAGTCTGGGGAGAAGAAAGATGTGATGAAAAAAGCATTTAAGACTTGATAGTAACTCGTAAAGCATGTGCCATTGTCTAATGGTAATCAGTGGATTTGCAGGGACACCACATCCCCTGTTTGGGAGGTGTTTATCTGGGTTATTTTGTTCTCTTTCTCTCCCCCTCTTTCCCCTTCTATAGTCAGGTGGTTTTGTTACATTTCACAGCTTGCAAGTAAGGGAAGACCACTTATGACTGATTTAATTTTCATGAGCGGTTGTGTCTCATCCTTGGTGCAGCTTGCAGAGGGATCACAGACAGCCAGACTCAGAGGCAACGATGCAAGCTTCCCCACATGACTCCAAGCATTCTCCTCAACCCCATGGCATGCAGTTTACCTCTGCCGCCCTAAGCTGAACCACGGTTATGCTTAGACATTAAAACCTTAACTTGAAACACCCCTATGATTTTTTTTTTTTTGTTCCTACTACTGATTTTTCAAGGGGAAAAAAAGCAAAAAGAACCAAAGGAGGCAATCAAGCTCAGCTATGAATTTTTCACTGCTGTGAACACATGCCCACAGGAGACCACTGCGTGATCAACTATCACATTTTCATAGGTACCCTAAAGACCTTTTTGAGGTCAGGCTTCAAAACTAGGAAGTTTGATGGATGTGCTGCAAATATGCCTGTATTCAGAGCAGCTTGTGATGGTCATATGCACATGAATGAATTAGATATTTAATATACTGTGTATTTAATAAAGACTTCAGGTTTAAGTGTTTTAAGTTACTTTTTACATTGGAAATGATTTGGTACGTCTTTATCAGGTATGGCTTGATTTCTGTTTGGAGTTGCTGACATGTTTTTCGTGAAATAGAAGCTACTTTAGCTGAAGCCTCCGAAACCATTTGGTGGTCTGAGTCACGTTTCTGGACAGCCTCCCAGCTGAAGTGCTTTGGGGCCAGTCACTGTCCAGAACATGAATTAAACCACGGTTCTGCCCTACAGCTTCACTGCCTTGCAGGGAGGAAGGTCATTACACATAATATGAACAGCGAGACAAAATGCCTCAATTACAGTCCAGCGGAAATGTAATTAATTTAATTTTGTTCTTCAATCAACAAAGCTTCTCCTCACAGCAGCTGGAGCAACTGTAGGTAAAAGAAACATGATTAGCCTATCAAGAACAACAAACTCCCATATTTTATGAATATTTAAAAGAAATATATCTATTTGTGGAATGAAATGATCAGACTCAAATATTACAGTGATGACTGAGGGGGGAAAAAGAAAAAAAAATCTTTGCAAGGTTTGGAGTTCGGATTTTGCTCAGATGATCCCAAAGATCACCTGAGCCAAATCTGAATCTGGGGGTTGTTCTCCATATAAGATGAGCTTGGGTTAGAAGTTGAAAGTGAATATTTTAGTATGGGGGGACTTTAAAAAAAAACACCACGAACACCAAAACACTTCCCTTTTGCTTTTTCCTTCCTTAATTAAGGCTAATAAAGCTACTTGACTAATAAATACACTTTGAAATACAGTTGTCCAAGACAGCTGGTTTGTAATCAAACAACTTCCAGGTAATCAAACTAACGCATAACTCCCATGCTCAAGGGTTAATTTTCAAACTACCAAACAGGATTTACCAATTCACCATATCCAAGCACATTAACTCAAAACGTGTATTTATTTTTTCCCCCTCAGAAGACCAAAAGTCTCTTGGGCTTCCTAATAATAAATACCTTTCACGGAAAACTAGTACCAGTCCAACTAAGTTCAGTAGCAACTGGAGACGGCACAAGACAAATTCTGTCTGTCAGCACTGGCAATCCCCCCTCGCTTCTCCACATCATGGAGTCTCTGCTCCTGACTGACGGCAGCCAACACTACTGCCCATGGGGCCAAAGAAGCATTGGACACGGACAACCACCTCGCCTCTACACCCTGCACCTATTGTCATTGCTTTTGTCTTTTTCTTGGTTAAGTCTCGATATAGTTACATATCAAATCCTCATATTTAATCACTGAAGAGCTCAGTGCAGATGACACAAATTTCATTGTCTCTTTATTTCCTATATTGAAGAATCTCAGAGCTTCAATCCTGAACCAAAAAATACCATCTCTATTTCAAAACTATTTGAGTACAAGTCAAAGCTTTTATATAAAGGGAAGTTATTTACTACAGTGACCCTAGAATCTCAAAATCTTTACTTTCCATAGAGTTAATTTGGGGATAATGATACAAGCTGGCATCTGTGTGTGAAAACTGGCCTAAGTGAAACCACCATTAAGTTTGCTGTTGCATTCAATAGGGCTAGAAATTTTTGCTTTGAAGAAAGAAAATATTAGTTACTGGTATGAGTGGCAAAGGATAAGCATACAAACTATATGCAAGCTCCACTGTAAGTTCCTAAAGTGGACACTATTAAAAAAGATTGATATATGGGCAAAAGTTCCAAATACTTGACCATTAGGTGTTTTTTACTTGTTGACAGATGAAAAGAAAAGAAAAAAGAAGGGGAAAAAATGCTTTTTAAATTACAAAAGATTTGATGGGCATGTTTTTATATGGCTGAAAGCACATGAATTTGGCCTGTGTTTCATAACATGCTAGCATATGATACATGTATGATAGCAACTTGCTGTAATTTGTGACTTAGGTAATTCACTGGTAAGGAATAAAGAGCAACACAATGGAAATCTTTTGTATAATGTCTTTCTTGCAAACTAAGTCTGGATAAATTTTTGTGATAGACATTTTTAATGCTGAAAAGTAAACATAAAAAAACCAAACCTCATGGATATCATTACAGAAGTTACAACCTGTCACATGAAAATGTAAGGAATGGATCTGCAAAATTAAGGAACTGCAAAACCTTTCTTTATCATGGTAACAAGACATGATGCAAGAACACAGAAAAGGGCACAAGATGCTGTGTGTAGAGCAGAGAGAGGTAGTATAAGCTTTATGAGCAGTCATCAACGAGTAAAGGGCTGAGAAACAATTATTTTAAAGAAACTGTGAGATGAATAGGAGCTAATAACACTTTGCGAACACAAATGATGCATTCGGGGGCTTTTGAGTGTCTCTGAAATGTGTAACTGGGGTTTCAGATAAAAGCATTAGCTGGGATATACCCACTGATTTCACTTAGTCCTCTGGATTTCAGAAGTAACTGTAACAGTTTCTATTTATGCTCTACTTCAGGTACAAATGAGCTTTTTTAACAAGATATTTGGATTTTATTCTGCTCTCCTATGATTGCACACTACTTTTATCCTTTTATACGCTGCATCAGACTGATTACA
Source organism: Nipponia nippon (assembly GCF_047370975.1). Classification (NCBI taxonomy): domain Eukaryota; kingdom Metazoa; phylum Chordata; class Aves; order Pelecaniformes; family Threskiornithidae; genus Nipponia; species Nipponia nippon. The sequence continues at coordinate 81,845,311 of NW_028262347.1, read as the reverse complement.
ATATAGATTTTACAAAGTAATCAAGTTCGACAAATCATACATGAACAAAAATATCTGCTCATAGCTATACGGTGTTATGCATTGACAAATAGACCTAAGGCAGTGATTTTAGCTCAGGAAAAAAAAATACAAGCCAGGAGAAATGGTATGCAACTTTACTGTTTTCATATGTTAAATTGTAATGATTGTTTTCATATTACAGGGAATATTTTATCAAGTTATTAATGATTTATCTTAGGGGTTTGCTCCTCGCCATTTTGCACAGTACTTATTTACAGCAGGGTTAAGCAAGAATATAGTGAATTATCCATGTGACTGGCAAAGTCTGAATTGATAGTTACACACATTATTTAGATGTACTCTGCACACGGAGAATTCCTGTACAAAGCAATGGCAAATGAGACCCAGAGTCTTTGTTATTGTAGAGTGGTCACAAACTATAGCAGTGGACTTAGAATCAATACATATGAAAATAAATGAAAGCATAAGTAATGCTGCCATGTAGCAGTAATCCAGCCTGTAAAATTAAGTTCTAAGATTCAAGCTTTGACATTTGTGAGTTACCCCTAGTTTTCAAGGATGCATCTTTAGCCCTTTCTTTGAAAATTTGGCCAAATTTGTCCAAAAATAAAAAGTACAATTCACGTTTAGTGAAACACCATGAATACTCTTTCAATGTCCTTTTTTGAGCAGAGCATAAATAGACAGTCTTCTGGGTCCCACAGGCAAACAGAGGTACGGCAAGTGTGTGACATCTTTCTACCAGATTCAGAAAATTTCTATGATCCTTTTTTGCACACAATTTCTAACAGGGGCTTTAGAGTAACTTTAAAGTTGCTATTTTAGTAACTCTAACTCCACTTTAAGGGGAGTTTAAGTGGTAACATATATAGACATACCGCAACAAATATTCCACTTGTCCCATTGAAGCTGTCAATCCAACCCTGCAACAAAGAAGAATGATTATCATTTCTTTCAGTGACACGTTGCTTACACAGGCTTCGAAATGGCGAAAGGGCTACAATGCTGTGGTGTAGACAAAGAAGCACCAAGACAACAGTTAAGACGGATGCCAGCCTACCTGGGAGAGCTGCCAAGAAGCTAACCAGTGTGAAGTACCTGATTGATTTTAAATAGGGGATGCATTGTATGATACCTCATACTCTCTGCAATTTACCCATCAACAACAGAAACAAATTTTGTTTTTAGAAACCGCTTCTTTCTTATAATAACTTGGCTACAGGAATAAACTCTGGCTTTAAACACTACAGTGTCTTGGTGCTGTCACTCTTGCTGGAAACAGTCTGTGTGTCATATACCCTCTGACATACAACACGCAGATGTCACTGAGACTGATTTTATCCAGTTACTAGGTAACTGCACATGACATTATCAAATGCTTTCAAGGACCCCGTGAGGTCTAGGGTGCTCGTCAGGACCTCATTAATAGGCTCACTAGACCATGCAAAGACTTGAACCAGAATGCATCAGGACTGTGACTGACCCTCAGATCTCATGTTTCCCCAGCTAGTACAGAAACTCCCCTGTGTGCCTGTCTGGACAACTGTAGTTTGCAAGTCCAGCATTTTGTACTATTATTATCCCAGCTCTTCTTATTATTGCTTAAATGTGTTCTTTCCACTTGCAGGCAAGAGTCTTTCCTGAAGATGCTGAAGAACGCTTGCTGTTCTACTCCAGCACAGGTCCTCCATCTCTTCCACGCACTTTCCTATGAACTGTAGCACTTGTTTCTCAAGCAGACACTGCTACAAGTAAGGACAAATTCCTGACAGTACTGCAGCTACAGCTGTATCAAAGGGCTTTCAGTAGGTAATTGCAATGTATTCACGCTTACTGGGAAAGGCTCATGCCAGCTAGCTCCCACGATGGATGGCCTGATGATAGCGATGTTCAAGTTTCCTTTCTCTTGCTGTATCAGGTATTCGGACAAGGCTTTGGTGTAGGTATAAGTGTTGGGCCAGTCCCCAAGCAGCTTGGGTGTGATATCTTGAATGATAGATTCATCCAACCACCTATGGAAAACAAGGAGAATGTCATTATCCACCACGCAGAGAGAGAAAAGACTGAGGCAAAAACCGGCGAGACAGGAACTGTCACCTGAAACAAAGGATAAGCAAGTCAAAGCCACGTACGATAAAGCAAGGAGCAACTGGTTTGGATTTAGAACAGCTCTCTGGAAGAAAAGTTACTTTTGTCTTCAAAGTGCAAAATAACCCTCGGTAGCCTCACGCTATGATGTCCAGCTCAACGTCAGGTATCTATGCAATCTCATTCTAAAGCAAACTCTTGTGTGCTTTACACTTCACCACAAACTGTAACGTAGATATAGCTGTGGTCTACAGATTGATGGAGCTTTCCAACCTAGCACTCTCACTAAGTAGCACTCATCCTTAGCCAACACGGTCCCTATATACTCCCAAGTACATTTCAGGAGATTCCTGGTAACCTTGAGTTACTGAGTCAAGTAGCATTACAAAGGTCTCAAAAGCTAGAACAAGGTACTACAGAGATATTCCAGTAGCACAGTTTACAATGTTAGATGCTCCTTCCTACTGGCTTTCCACTGTCTTGTTCACCTAGGAAATTAAGACACTGTCAGTGTTAGCGGCTTTACGAAAAAACCCCACCAAGTATTTTTTTTTTTTTTAAGGTATTCAAATATCTAATCAATCAGAAGTAGTTACATATATACCATTAAAAAAGTGGCCCTTACCACCATGGTGCTGCAGCAAGGGCCTAAGGCTCAAAGGCTCTTCCCTGGCATACCATCAAGACATCACTGGTCCTGCCAGCGTTTGGGTCTAAAGGACAGGAACTGGCTGTACTTCCAGAGCCCTTGCACACCGCTGCCAATCCCTGACAGGCTTTCAGCAGTCTGGTGTTACACCGCAGAATCAAAGATTAACTCCTATAATCCAATTTGTAATTAAGTCAATGAACTTATAGTTCAGACTGAACGGGTGTGCTCTTCCCAGGGGCACTGCAAGGATACCGTTTCCTGCAGATCCTTGCTTCACCTCTCCACATCTCCAATTTCAGAAACAGGTGGAGGTCAAGGGGAGAGGAATAAGGTGGAGACTGTCACACCTGGAGAATTACTTGATCATATCAGCTTAAACATGAGAACACCTGATGGCTCAGGTGGCACACAGTTCTTCAGATGGCTCTCATCAGACAGATGGAAATATTACAAGAAAACTGTTGTATGAGAAAACACTGATTCACGGAAACTGCAAAACAGTTTGCAGGGGAGGGTTGAATTCAGTGAATCTCTAAGTTTTGGAACTAGTTAAAAAGAGTCTGACAGTTTTTAGTATATAGCAATCGGGTTTTTTTAAATAAAAAAGCCTTATGGAAGCACAAATACTTTCCTTTGCAACCCTAGTCCCATGCTTCAGAAACAAGGCAGAAAATATGAAGTTGAACTACACAGAGGCTATAAGCAGCACACAATATTGACTTAATTTACAAAGCCTGTTTAGGCAGCCACTGAACCCAGCCTCCTCAGGGTCTCACATAAATTGCCATTGTTTGAATCTGTTGAGAAATTAATTACCAGCCTACCAAAAGTAGATGTCTATTTCTGCAGAGCCTGAAGGAAGACTAGGTTCATTTGGGAACTCAGATTAAGTTGCGTACAAGTCTCTTTTCCCTCCTCCTCCTCCTCTCTCTTTTTTTATTTTTAATAACAGGGGCTTACAGGTTAGCGTTTCTCGCAAAGACAAGTGTAGAAGTACAAGGAGAAGCAATTTCCCCTTGCCCTCATCCTTCCAGACAGGCCTCTGCATTACTTTAAGTGGTCATCAAGAGGACCACGCTCCTGCCTGTCTCAAGGGTACCATCCTACCAGGTGATTTGATCTACCAGCATTACCATCACAGGAGCACTGAGCTGACAGTTCAGGAGGCAAACTGTTCCCACTCCTCTGTGACCTACTTTGAAGATTTTGAAATGCTAAATCACAAAGCTACTGCTTTTTCTCACTGCTGCAATTGCCCCATAAAAACAAGAGATGCAAATTAAACAGAACAATTAGTAACCTCCTCTTTCACCACATATACGCACCAAATTGCTCTGGCATAGGAAAACATAACTTTCAGTGTTAATCACTTTGCATTAATAAGACTCTCTTTCTTGTAAGTGATGATGAATCTACATTTTCTGCAATAATGAAAACAGTTCTGTTTCAGCCTACACTTCGCTGTGCGCTGTGTTCCTTACCTCAGTGCACCCTTCAAAGCTGATTTCCCTCAGCTTTAGATTAATGCAAACCTTGCTTGATGTGGCAGATTATGTTTCCTCTATTGGCCTGGCAGCACTTAGAAGCGTGACTTTCGGTTTACACAGATTAGGCCTAAGGCTTTACTTGCAGGTTAAGTATCAAGATACTGGAAAGCAGGAATATAATAGGAGGATAAGAACAGAAAAAGAAACAGCTGGGAGTCCTACTTGGGATTTCAACTGAATAAAGAATCATAAGCATATATCAATTGCATGGCCAAACGCAATATTAAATGGATCTGTTATTGCATCCGGTTGTGTGATCATGCCTCTTAATGCACTTGCAGAAAACCACTTTAAGACAAGGGTTGTTTACATTTCCTTGTCTCCTTTTTATATTTTCTTGTCTCCTTTTTTTCCTCCCCTGCCTTTTTGAAGGTAACATGCTAATATCTGTTAATCTCCTGTCTCTGAAACCTTCTTTACCCAGATATCTACATATTATTTCTTCCACTTACATGGTAAATAATAAAAGGTGTATCTCTCCCATCTCCTTCCAGCCCTGCTTTGTCTTCTCTTTCCACATAATCCCCTTCACAGTCTCTCAGAGTTTTCTCTCTCCCATTCTGCCTGTATCATGTCATCCCAACATCACAGGGACTTTCCCTATCCTGCTCTTCCACACGCTCTGCAACCCTATGCATCTCTTTCATATATTGCCTTTGATTTGCAGAACGCCTTGCAAACCTATGACCCTGACGACAGTGATTGTCAACAAGGCCCACCTGATTTCAGTGCCTTTGAAGGCAGTGGTTGTCTTTGCTGTGAGCAATTATAACGCTGCCTGCAAATACTGTAAAGAAACAGATGCCATCCTAGCTGAGGGCATGCTGTGACTTCTGTCTCACTAAAAGTACCAGAAGGTTGTGAACTTCTGGAGTATGGGACATAGGAAAAACTGTAAAACAAATTAAAAAATGTAGTAAAAAAGAAAAACCATCTCTAATCATGTGGCTAAGAAAAAACAACCAAACACATCAAAGAACACATCTTTTGATGCCCATCCTCTGTCGCTCAACCTTCCTTTCAAACATCATCCTCTCTGCTGCACATGCAAACTATGATAAATAAATTCTTAGTGTCTTATATGAAGCAGCTGAAGTAGCAACCTCTGGGGTAGCCAGGCACTTCTGCACGTTTCTGATTAGCATTCAGTCCTTTGCTGGAGTCTTTTTTATCTGAGCCATCAACACTAATTGTTTCCAAAGTTGCAAGTGATGGTAAGTTTTTTGGGGCAATGAAATGTAATATTGATAGTGATGAACTCCAAAGGACGTTGTAAAACTGAGTGACTGGGCAAAAAGGTGGCAGATTAGCTTCACTGTAAGCGAAGGTAAGCTAATGCATTCAGTGAAAAGCAGTCTAAACTGGTCTTAGAGGTTGCTGAACTCAGAACTGGAAGTTGCAGCTCAGCAAGAGCTCTTGGAAGCACAGCTGACAGCTCTATGAAATCTCCAAGTCAATGAGTAGCAGCAGACAAAAAAGTCAATGAAATGTTGGATATCATCAGGTACTGAGAACAAGAAAATGGTGTCATTTTGAAGATATTTAAATAAAACTTTGAATGACCACACCTTGAGTACTGCACGCAGTTCTGTTTGGCCCCTGTATCTCAGGGAGGGAGCAGAGTTAAAAAAACGCAGAGAGAAAGGGCAATTAAAATTATCAAGGAGACATATCAGTTGGCATATGAGGGGACAGTAAAAATTCTGGGACTCTTCAGGCTGCAGAAGAGAAGGTCCAGGGTGAATGCAATATAGATTTACAGCATGGCAGAGGCAGTGAATAGGGCAAATACTGCAGATACTGCAATGCTGCAACTACGGGACATGCAATGAAAACATTAGCATGACAGCTTGAAAGCGGTAAAAGGAAGCTCGTCTCTACGCAGCAGTTAGTTAGTAAACTTCTGGAACTTGCTCCCAGAGGGGACTGCAGAGGCAGAGTACCAGAAAGTTCAAAAAGGGATTAAACAAATTAATGGATTAAAAAATGGGTCAAAAAATAACAGGATGTAACAGCCCTCATACTACAGTTCTGGTTTCTGGGAGGCTACAAGGGGAATGGCTTGCAAAAAGTATCCAGGCTTGTGTAGTTATCCTAAACAGCATCTCCCAGTGCCACTGTTGAGGGCAAGATATTGGGCCAGGCAGCCCTCTGCTCTAATGCACTAGGACATTTCTCATGTTTTTTATCACGCTCCACTTGCTGAATAAATGATAAATGATAGATGACTACTAGCTGGAAGTAAACACATCCAAGAATATGGGCTACTGGAAAAACTAAAATAAGAAAACACTGATTTGTACTAAATTTTCTGGAGTAGTGCTTAGCCAAAATTTTTTTTTGGCAAACAATTTTTTGATATAAAACCTCAGTGGTTCTCCTGCTGGACATAAATTCATCTCATCTCTTATTACCCTAAATCAAGGAGAAGAAAGATATTATACCAGCTCTTTGGGTTACTAGTTCACAGGTCAGTTGCTTGTATCACACAAGTGGAATAGCAATAGAAAACAAATGAAAACAAAGTTACAGCTGTGGAAAAATTCTTCTAAGGGGAAGGTGTCCTGGGGCCTTTATCAGCAGATTTTATTATTCTTTCTAATTATTCTTCATTTTGGTAAATTCAGTTAAACAAGACTTCTTGTTTTTCCCTTGAAGTCCTGGATTCTCACATTGAACTCTTTCTAAAAAAGCCTGTTTCTGACTCATCCCCATATAACCCCAGTTTAATACCACAGGATTGTTGAAATAAGTGGAAACAACATTGGGAAGCTGAAGAGATAAAGAAACGAATATAAGGTATATGAAAAATTTCAGTTCTTACTGAGGTAGCAACAGAGCTGAATCTTACAGAAAGAAGCATCACAGCTCCATTCCTGATAGCAAATGTACTTGTGCATAACTTATTCAATGCTGAATGCTCATGAAATCACACAGTCTTTTTTGAAACGGTACATGGAAAAAAATAGAGGTAGCTGAAATCACAGGGTTATTAAGTGAGGTTAATGCTATTTTCTAATACTTTTGTATTTGGAGAAGTATTGTTAGGCTCAACCAAATATTTATAAAGTGTGGCTTCATCAGCTCTTCAGACAAAAAGACTCCAAAACAGAGTCTCTATTTCTTCTCTTTTCAAAAAACCTCAGTAAAGCTAGTTTCAAGAGAAAATCCAGAAAGGACAGACCTACTGAATGGCATTCTCTGGAAAGTACCCCTCAAAACCACCTAGAATGAAAGCTCCCTCTTTCCTTGGTCTCGCTGTTATCATGGCCAGCATTTCTTGCTGGCATGGTGCATATAGACAAGGCCATACAGCAATAACAGCAACTATGACCAGAAATCCCACAGGACAGGTTATACAAACAATTCAGAGGTCTTCTGCAGAAGGAAGCAAAACCAACGTTGGAAGAGGCAATGCAGTTCCTACTTACTCTACTAAATCGAAGAGCTTCTTGGGTTCAGCTGGGGGCGGGTAGATGACTTCGTCTATGCATTTCCGGACACAGTTTGCATAGGCGGTGGAGATGTGGATGAAGGCCTCGAGGTTCTGCATCTGTCGGGCCAGCTCTAGGAGCCGCTGCGTGCCCATTGCATTCAGTTGCAGGGCATGTCTAAAGAGGGCAGGGGAAAGAATAAAATGCATTTCACTGGAAAGAATATATCAAAGCTGAGCATTATCCAAACCCCAAATAATGAAAAGGCAAGTAAGGGAAGAGAAAGGGTCACAGCAGAGCGGAAGGCTTCAATGAAATGCAAGGGCTAAATCAGCTTTCAAAGCAACGCCATTGGATTCGCTGTTTTGGCCACAGAATCTCTCTCAAATATTTTTAAATATTTTTACTCAATTCAAAGGATCAGAGGCAACATTTCACTAACAACTCTACATCTGACATATTTGCCACCCCTTCCTGGAACAAATATTTCCAACACACATGACCACTGAGGCATTATGGTTCCTATGGTACCCATTCGACTTTCTCCTTAAGGGACCATTGCTAAACCAGATGAACACATGGTTTCAGTAAGAAGCAATGGGTCCTTGGGCCCAGAAAAACGGATTCATACTGAAAGAAGACACAATTACAGATAACAGCTTAAATTCTCAAGGAATGGAGAAGAGAACTGATAAGCATAACAGAAAAAGAGTCCTGGTTAACAAGGTTGACCTTGAAGCAGCCAGCATAGCTAGAAGTTGTCCTAGAGACTATCTGCAATGGATCTCAGTGAACAGACGTTCAACTTTGTTACATGCTCTGTACTGGAAGAAAGACACTTGCCTGCACAGAAGGGAAAAGGCTAAGGAATATGCAATCTGTTCAGCCCAGGAGTCAAAGCTTTCAACAACATGTGCATGATTATGAATAATGCTATTAAGTACAGCGTACACTAAAGAAATTAATTACGCTGCCATTGAAAAGAAATTGTAAATAGTCCAAATAAATGAAGACAGAACCTAAGAGTATGATTAATGTTTGGATCACAATATCTAAAGCCAGAGATACTTATTTTTTTTTAGCATGCTGCTATTAAAGAATAGCATTTTCTATAGATTTCTATTTCCTCCTGCCCTTCTAGCAGGATGAATACGTCTACTTTAGCCACCCTTCATATGAAAGTTACTCTTCTGTGTACATTTCTATTCGATTGTACACATTCTGAGAGCGGGTGAACAGAATTGTGCTCGGAATACGGGCCCAGCACGGATTTCTGCTGAGACGTTCAGAGTTCCTTTAGCCTTCTAGGGGAATATCATCTAATCGTGGTGATTTGATATTCTTTATTTTTTCTATTTATATTAAAATTGCATCTACTAGTATTTCAATATAACACAGTTTCTCAGATTTCTGCCCTCAAGAGTTCCATCTGGAGAATTCCCTAAATGTACTGCTTGTTGATGCCAGTAAGTCATTTAGTTTCTCCTTTGCTGCTTTTCTAGTATCTTGACAGCAGTGCTTTTGCATCTCCCTTACCTATCGTCTCTACATATTCTGTGGTAGGATTTGGACTTCTGCTGTGTTTAAAAAATGTTTTTACTTTTTTGTGTCATTAGCAAGCTGCTGCTCAAAATTCTTACTTGAGCAGCAATATTGTGCTTTCACATTTAACTTGCTAGAACTTTAGGATTAATTTGATTTTAACAACTTCTCGTATTTTGCCGTTTAATCATGCTGGATTTTCCTTGTTCTGTTAGAGAGATTTTAACAGATCACATGCAATCAGCCTTTAAATGGTTTCTACACTGCCTGCAAGCAGATGACCATTTTAACTTTTTCTTTTAACTTCTTTCTAGCTATCCTCCTCATTAAAAACATAGTTTCCCTTTGATGTGTCATGCCACTGCGATGTATTTTTATAGCATGTTCATTTGGGTATTGATTTAAGAACATTTAGGGCTATTAATGCAGTGCAGTGCTTTGCTACTTATATCTTGAGCCAGGTTCTACATATGGCTCAAGATTAAATCAAGAGCTGCTTCCTTTCTGGTGGGTTCTCTAATCAGTTGTTGCAAAAAGCAATTATTTGTGGTGGACACAGTGGATATCTATTTAGCCTACATACGAGCAAATGAAGACCAACATTAAAAATTGCGTTTTCTACTCTCACAGATTTAGTGTTTCGCAAAGAACTGTGAAGATCTGGCAATCCAGATCATCCACCTCGGTTTGTTGACCTTTACAATTTGCAGAGAAGCACTTACACATCCAGTCTTGGTTTAGTGGCTTATTTCTGCTGTTCTTTCTTAATGGAAAGCCTGCCTGGACAGGCACTCCCAAGGGAGCTCCTTCAGAAATTAAGCATTTATTTTAAACAGTTAATTACACCGAGTCTTGGGTATTTTAAAGCTTGTGATAGGCTATTTCCTTCAACAGCATCTCATTTCCCTCTTCAGTTACTCACTGACAAAGAAAGGCCATTAACACCAGCTTTAGAGACAGACACAACATAGTTTCACTTCAAGCTGTCTCCAGCTAGTTCTGCCAAAACATCTCCCTCTTGACCTAAAACGCGCTTTTCCCTATCCCAATTTTAGGTCACACTTCACTCCCTTACTATATCACAACCCAAGCTTGCAGTACTTCCTTCTGTTCCCATGGAAATCTGCCAAGATACTTCACTTTTGATGCACATATGCACATGACATTTTCAAAGCATTTACATTGCACATTCAGCACAGAACCACATGTAGCATGAAAACGTGAATGGAGAATTATTACCACAGCTATACAAGAGATGCACTGAATGGTGTGCTATGGGCTATCGTGCATTCTGAATCATGCTTAGCAAATACAGAAAGCAGGACGTACTTCAGGGGTTCATCAAAGCGAACTGTTGCTGCACAGTGGAAGACAATATTGACCCGGGTCAGAAGCTCCTCCTCATCTTCAGCACTGATGGCCAGCTTGGGCTGAGTGAGTTCAGCATTAATAGGCTTAATCTTCTCGTGGAAATTAGGGCAATCTTCTCGGACCCTGTCAAAGACCTTGAAGCACAAACAGAGAGAGATCAGGTACAGAATTAGGCTACTGAGATCACTTTGATTAGTAGCCAGTTTGATTACATCAATCAATGAAACTGGCACAAAAGAGAATGCCTGGTTCTTTCAGAGGGAGGTGATAAAATAGTTAATTCACTTGTTCCCTCCCATGGGAAAATCTCACAGGGGAAACAGAACAAAAATATAGGAGGTAAGGCATCTCCCTGAAGAGATGAATGAATCTTCTCTGCACCACTCATTTCCTGGGACAGCCACTGAAATTCTTGTATCTCCACATCTCCTGCAACCACTTGCTATTTGACCTCAAAGCCTGCCTGTAGGACCATAACAGGAGCTGAAAAGGAGGAGGGCAGGGTATGGAGTGGGAAAGCCTGTGAAGCATTAGACTCAAGCAGTTTTCTTGATGGTTCTACAAAGGACTTGAGGAGGGGAGCAGGGCACATTCTGGCTCCTCCTCTTCCTTTGCTGCTCCTTGCCGACTGTCACTCTTTGTTCATGTCAGATGAGTCCTGCAGGGAGCTGCCTTTGGGATGGAAAGATCGCGAACCTCAATAACCCATACTGCTAAGGCTGCTGACTGCCACCAGCAATTTTGCATGACTGGGCAAGTGTGCAGCTAGTTGGCCTCTCAAGCTGTCTTTCAGCCCTTTTTTTCCTACGTCTATGATCCATAGCTCTTTCCAATACAGGTTTTCTGCCCAGCCTTCTGCAGAATGACAAGACTGTGCATCTGTCCACTAAAAAAATCCCTACATTTCCATATACATTCTGTCTGATGGCTTGTCCAAAACCAGCATTTGGCACCCTGCTTTGCCTAAGATCCAAGACAGCAGGTACCCTGAACAGCAAGACAACTGTGCATAATCCTTCTGAAAGGAAAAGGAAATCAATACTGTCATCACCTGAAAAGTGTCTGTGTAGAAACAGCCGTTCCTCAGTTCCCATTGTTACTCTGTGGGTAGCTCAGAGTCACTGATAACAGTACAGCAGGTCTGGGTGTAGTTCTGCTTGCGCCATGAAAGCAGACAGCTACTGTAGGCTACACCTGGAGACCTTTCATTGGGTAAATCTCACAGGCAAAGAAGATGAAGTCTGAATTTCAAAATGCTATGTGAGTTTGCTGGAGTAAGATTTGAAAAAATCATCTTGAGTTTTCGAAGTGTCTGTTCTAAAGGTTTTGTATTGCTGGCCAGCGTTATTGGATTTGAGCAACTTCAACTGAAATAACAGTCACAGTGAAGTCCAACAAGCTCCTCCCTTTTGGGGGCAGAGTGACAACAAGAAGGGTAGAAAGAATAAATAGAATAGAGAGGCTGTGGGATCTGAAGAGGTATCATCTAGATTTCAAAGGATAACCACACTTCAAAGGTAACTAGCCTACTGACAGGAATGACGAAGTACTGGGACAGATTGCCGGTGGAAGCTGTGTGCCACAGCCTTTGGATGCATTTAAGAACTGTCTAGATAAGCAGTGCTAGGAGAGGCAGGGAATAGCTGATCCCGCCTTGGGGGAGGAGGATGGGCCAGCTGGCTTCTCAGTAGCTTTGTGGTTTTTGGTTGTTTCCTCTACTCTGTAGCTTACTCAACAGTAACACAAAGTTTGTAAAGCTCCTTACTGTCATGGTCTCTTGTTTTCCTAGAGGTTGTTCTGTCTTTGACTTATGTAAGAGCATGAATTGTGTGACATAAATTAAACATACTAAAAAAAAAAAAAGATGTATGAAAGATCAAATTGGTACTAATAGCAACAGTTTCTTGTTTGACTAAGGGATTACCATCTTTCTGTTTATCTGACAATCAAATCTAGATAAACCTTGATGTTCTTAGGGATAAAGAAGTGATTAGAAAATCATCAGCCTTCCCCACTATGCAGCACACTGTGTACTTGACTTCATGTATTTTTCTTTAACACACAGCTGCACATCCTTCCTTCATAAATCTGAAATTTGAGCAAGTTAACAAAAGTTAGGACATGAAAATGTCATTTAATTTCTCTCAGTTGCACCCAACTACATGCGTATTTCAGCAATGTACTCTAGGCCAGACAATACATTTCTAGGCAGAGAAAGCTAATCATGGACAAAGATGTTGGTGAGAGCCAGCTGGACTGTAGGAACTCTATTCCCAATGACTTATGTTCAGAACTGGGAGTATACTAGCAGCATTAATGTCTGTAAAAAGCTTGCCTTCTAACAAGAGGATGCTAGAGTGGCTGTCCAAATATGCATCATCTCATGAGAGACTGCACACGACCAAATCCTGATGAGACACAAAATGGAAAGATTTCTCAGAGAACCCATGTAAGACCAAAGCTATCTCTTAACAAGTTCTAGGAACAAATCTGCATTTGTTTGTTCTATTGCAAAGAGAGTGTAAAACTCCACCCAGTGAGTTATTTTGTACTTGTTTAACTTTGGCATAAACAATGCAAAGGCAGAGAAAGAATGAATCAGCCCTTTCTCCATTTCAGTCATGGTATATAAAAAGAAGAGTAGTATTTCCGCAGTGCCAGCCTTGCTCGAATTTGGACAGTTATATTCTGCCTACATGCCATCTCCTCCTGACATTCCCACCGCAGATAATATTCCTTTCAGTATTTCTATGCCTACTGCTAGGTATTGCCGACTACCACATGCCACTCAACAGCTGTAGTTTTTCACCCCCTCCAATGATTCACTGCATTTCTCTGAAGGATGAAGGCAATTTCTAAATGCAAGCTCACAAATCAGCATACTGCTTAGGAAACCTTCTGGATCACAAGAACATTCAGTTCATCGTCACCATTAAATCAGATAACAGGAGCAGCTGTTTAATCAAAGTCTGCTGCCTCTTTTATGGCATCTGATGATTTCAGACTTGTCAGTGCCTTACAGGAAAGTGTAAGAAGATTTAAAGACAAAACAAATGCAGCTTATTCTATACTGTTTCCTAGAGCTCAAGGAGTGCTTAACATAAAGATGATCCTTAGTCTGCAGGTAGACAATAATTGCATCTCTAAATTCTGATTAACTCACCCAGAGCATATATAATAAATCCCCAATAACTGCCTGTGGCCTAAGGATTGTTCCATCTTTTCTTTTTAGAAGCCATTTGCCAATACAAAATATATTCAATGGATAGAAGTGGGCTGGCGTGCTGTACGGTTGGAACTGCATGAAAACACTGGCCAAGTCAGCAATACTCCAGACGCGATACATGAATTGCCACAGAATTATAGTGAAGAGAAAGGAAAGATGTTTGATTTCAAGTTGTCTAATATTAACTAAACTGAGGGAAATCAGTATCCTACTTTCAGAGTCTTTTTGAGCATCCTAATGCATTCCAGGGGCAACACTGCTGCCTTGACCAAAAAAGAGTAAATGAACCTAATAGCTGCTATTCTCATTTTAATCCTCAAAATACGATGCAAGTTCTCCATAGGCTGTGCTGTCCCTCAACAGAGGTGAGAATTTCACTCTGAAATTTGCTGAATTTTTCTTATGTTATAATCAGGCGATTCCCATTTATTATAATAATCTAATCTCTGTGATTTCAATTTACATTGTCAAGCACTTATTATGAAAACAGGACATCTAGAATTTCTCCCAGTGTTATATTTGAGTGTGTTTGATGGGCATCTCTTTCCTTATTCCTGCCTACTTAAGCTTTGATCTCCCTTCCCGAAGGACATCTGTAACTCACTGTTCTCTGCTCTTGCCTTAAAGCATGTAATTGTTCAGAGAGATTTCTGCCCATCAATCTTTCAATCAGAAATTTTTCCATACCACAAAGATACAAAAACCTCAAAGAAAGGGCAAATTGCACATCTATGGAACAGTGCAGCTGAAAAATAAAGGAAACACTGAACAATGTAAAATGCCAAAGGCTTTGCTTCTTCCTCAGGAGACATTTTAAGTGAAGCAAATAAAAAATAATGAAAAGTAGAGTGCCTAAGCCATGGTCTACTTTAAAAAGGAACTTGCATGTGTTTGGTCTTATAACTGCCTTTCAAAGAAGCCTGGGTAGTCCTTCCTTTTTTAGACGTATCAGTCCTCACCCCTAAAAAAACAGCTTACTGTAGCAGGCAGCATGCAGGATGGCACTTCACTGAGAAACACAAGTAGGAGAGGAAAGAGTTCTTCTGTTCGCTTGGTAACATTATCTATTTCTTGTGCTCTCCCCTAATGTGAAGGATTCATCTTCTGAAGTGCTGAATAAACATGTCCCACCAATGCAAGCCATGGTGAAGGTGGGCTACTGCTCTTCATCACGATACCAGTGGAGTCTGTAACTCGCTGTGGCTCCTTTCTGCAACAGACTGCCTCTTCAGTGATCGCACTCACAGCTCTCCCTCTGCTACATCAGGGCCGAACACTTTGGTGACTGACCCAGAAAGCACCAAGTTTTTACGTTTGACCTAGAAAGGTAACCTTTTTTCCTCCTGTGGTACAAAACCAATGATCAATCCAAATCACGCAATTTTAACCAGATGTTGCCAGCTTTTTTTTTTTTTTTTTTGGTAAGACCAATAAAAAATGGTCTTCTCTGGTGCACAGTAGGGCCAGGTGTGTTTAATACACGCTGGGATATTAGGCTTCTCTAGGAGGATTAGCAAAAGATGGTAACTTACATTATAGTATGCAGATTTCAAGGCATTACTGTATGAGAACATTTAAAATGGAGAAAAATCAGAGAATTCCCACAAAATGAATCTCATATATGAGGAACTACTGAGAAGATTAAGGTTGAGAGAGTTCAATTAAAAAAAAAAAAGGCAAAAAGCTTCCGTCCTTTCAGATAAAGAAATGGAAGGGATTGATTAGCATAATTCAGGAGAACATAAGCATGAATTGCTTCTGTAAAGGAAATATGATTTATTCTAAGCAAGACATAAGCCAAGGGGTAAAACATTGTGGCAACAATTCCTTTAAAGAACAAGGTGTCCCACTGAGTTTGTGGAATAATTTTAAAAAGTCTCTCTTCTGAACAGAGTGCTGCTGTATAAATGCTAGGGAACAGCCTATATATAGATACACAGAGTAACACCCTGGTGCATATAATCCTCTGTGATTTCAATGGCAGTATCATAAATGGACATCAGTGACCACCACAAATCTGAATTACTGCAGGTACCAAAGTAATGAAAATAACTCTTTAAAAACACCTGATCTCTGCAGTTTTATTCTGATGAAAGGTGTTATCCCAGTTGTGTTTGCCACTGATAAAATCCTCCAATACAGCCCTAAAGGAAGGTACATAACTACTTTTAGAATTGCCATTGTAGCAAATTTGAGAAATAATTGGGCAGCTTCTTGACATAAAGTAATTAGCCTGCAATTAATTTTTAGCCTGGTACATTTCCAGCAATAAGCATCAGGATTCCTCAGTCAAGAAATGTGTGAAAATGCAGCTCGGGAAGCATTCATCAGGATAGAACCTTTTTTTCCCCCTTCT
This sequence comes from Nipponia nippon, assembly GCF_047370975.1. NCBI lineage: Eukaryota > Metazoa > Chordata > Aves > Pelecaniformes > Threskiornithidae > Nipponia > Nipponia nippon. Next base: position 81,829,074 of record NW_028262347.1, on the reverse strand, counting down.
TCGCTCTCTGCCTCATTTCCTCTTTAGAAAGTTGCTTTTAAGTATGGTTCTTCTCAAGGCAAACAAAACATAATTCATTTAATCAGTTAGAAAGCATACAGCAGAGTGTTCCTCATTATGGGAAAACAAATGGCTTATGCTTCAATCTAGAGCTATTACTCTCCCCTGAGTAGAGCTAATGTAGTGGAAATACAGTACCCATGACCAACATCTACTAAACAAAGCAGCTGATTATTTAAAGATAAAAGACTACAGAAACAAAGAGATGACAGACAGTAAATTTCAATATAGGTCAGCTAAGGCTAATATGTATAGCCAGCTACTTAGGATGTGGTTTTAAACAGCCAATTTCCTTGAAAATTGGCTGCTGACAAAGCCAGCTGTTTTCTAGCAAGAACACTTGGGTTACGAGTCAGTTAATCTGCAAGAGTAAAGAAGCTCTTTCAGAGACAGGCGTTGTAGACAGGAGCATTAGGCACTTGACAGACATGGAAAAGCTTTCTGTGGTCTCTAGTACCATCTCATAGGTGGGTGGACAAGTCACAGACAGAATATGGAGCTTTCCTACATTCATCACAGATGTTTCTTGTGCCACTGTGTGGTACTTAGATAGAGAGCACTACCAGCATTTGATGGTATGCTTGACATTTAAAACAGGGGAAAAATTTAAGTGCAGGGAAGGAGGATGGTAACACTTGGAGCTTTTCCTACAGGAACCATTTAACATGTTTCTTCCCCTGCATTTTCCAGAATGGTTTTCATTCTCATCCCTCCTCCATAGCTATGTCCCAATGTGGGCATAGGTGCAAGGGGAGTCAGTTGCCAAACGATGGCAGGAGCACTAGGCTATGACCAGAGTCCCGTCCATCTTCCCTTCCTCAATTCCTGCCATGCAGAATTCACTACCGATTTCTTAAAGAATCACTGTATGTACTTGGAAATGTTAATAAGTACGGAGTTATCCAGACATAGGATCTGAATCTGCTTTTGCATACCCATTGCCTTAATTAGAGATCTTTGAAGTTTCACTGCCAGATTTGCTTGAGCACCAGGGAACTTCAGGAGTGTTTGCTGAGTCCCCAAGGCTAACCAGGAGTAAAGGCTGGGTCAAACATAGATGCCTACTTCTTGGAGACATTTAAAGAAATGACCAAAAATTACTTTCCCATTTGAAAGTTCCTAACAAAAATCAGGTTGATTTTTAGGAGTCTATGGGGATTGGCAGAGCAACTAGACAGTGTGATCTCTAATGCATTCACACTTATAATTACATTAAAACATGTTATATATCACAGGTGCAGAACTCTGAGGTTCCTCCCATCTGAAAATATAAGTTTCATGTGTATGGTCATGCAGATGATGGTGTGGAGTGAGACTGTGGGGAAGTGAGGGGACCACATGTAGATAGCAGCTGCAAAGAGTGCTTTCAGATACGACCCCCTTTCACATGGAGCCTTAGTAGGGAGAGACAGTCCAGACAGAGCTACCCGCAACTACACATCTGGCTGACCAGGTATGCCTGGCTCATTAGATCACACAGAAGGAAAGAAGACACAGTGCAGCCCTGCAAATGAGTGAGATGCAGTCCTGGCTGCAGAAGAGTCACTCTCAGTTGAGAAGCTTCACAGGACGGAATGATGTGAAAAATGAGGTGGCCATCACAGATGAAATACAGCAGGATGGCATCCTCGGCCAGCTGCACAACAGCTGACCCAGCACAACACCATCAGCATCACCTCTGTGTAGTAGTCCTTGTTTATACAAACGATCATATCCTCTGATGACTGGAACTGGTTGAGCCCCACAGAAGTCTTAGGGTCTGCCTGGTGGTGCCTCTGCATGTTAGACCGCACAGTAACTCAATGTCACTTTTTAGTGAAAAAAAAGCTCTGCCAAAAAGTCACTGAGGGATCCCCACGACTAGAGACATTCAGGCAACCTTATCTCAGCCAGACCCTGAGGGTACTTCTCCTTCTGCTACAATGCTGTTTCCAAAGAAGATAACCAGGCACATTAGCTGTCACACAGATACAGCTGAGGCAACCAGCACATAACCTGTATAATACACAGAGCTGGTACGCAATTCAAAATTTTGTTTCAAGGACAACTCCGTGGATGCATCTGGGCCCTACAACTCCTGTAAGTACATCTGGGAAAGTCTTGAGATACTCCGCTCTGAACTTGGGCCCCACAAAAGAGCTCTTCCAAAGGAATAACTGCAGCAGTTGTGGCAACCTAGGGTGGATGTCCTGCACTTCCATACTCACTTATTTAAGATCCCTGACCTCTTCCTGAGGCATAAAGGAGAGAATGCCATCATGAAGAGGATCACAGGTAATGTGGGCACCAAAATTCACCTTGATTAAAAGTGTAAGGGAGATAAAAATCCCCCCAAAAATCACATGCAACAGAAGTTCAACAAATCAAGACAAATGCATCAAATATTTAAAGCTACTCAAATAGAAAAAAAAAGATTTTTTTAAACATTGTAGTGAGATAGCACTCAAGTGTAGAGAACTGGACATCTGGGAAATGAGTACAGTAGAAGAGTAAGTCACTCTTCTAGCATGAACCACGCTAGAAGATTCTGGGATGTGAGGAGCAGGCAGTCAGCCAATGGTAAGAGCCTTGTGCTGACCTTCCACCATCCAAGAGAGCCAATGAATTCTGTGGAAACATCTATACCTGGAAATTAAATTGTGCCCGGTTATGCCCTGGGCACAGAAACTCAATCATCTATATTGTTCCACTGTTAGAAGGGTCTTAGCACAATTTTGGCCTGAAACAACTACCAGAAAGATGAACAAGTCCCTGGTCACAAGTGAGGAGTTAGCATGGGACAGGGCTTTTCCCAACAGATATCCCAGATGTGGCCATGATGTTTTGGAAGGTAAGAAAGTCATGGCAGCTGGTCTCAGTGCCTGAAATTCGTCCCAAGAACATTCAATTTATGGATGTTGTCAAACAGTACAACCATTTAGACATGGAAGTTTTGCATTTACCTAGGACCATTTCTCATTTAATCATTTTTCTTTTGTATTCATGTCCAATACAAATATTTCAGCCTTCTTATGCCATTCCACATACATTTTTGTTATGTTCATCATGACAATGTAATTTTTTGTTTGGTGCTTAAAAGAAAAGCACTACACCCAGGTACCTCAGCCTGTCAAATATCTGCTTCCTTTGCCTGCTGTCACTTAACTATAATCATATTCTCATAGTAAGGCTACATGCAGCACACACAGTAAGTAAACAGACTGGAAAATTACTGGGAGATGAACAGAAGGTAATACAATTTATGACACTAATAGGAAGAGCAGGGACACTACAAGAAGTGAAAGCATTTGTGAAAAAGAGAGCAAGTTCAGTGAAGAAGAAAACAGTTGAGATTCTAAGAAAACATCTAAAAAAGGATGACTTTACCATTATAAACCGATTTTCTGTAGTGTCACTATTCCAAGCCAGCAAGGAAGTAGAGAGTTACAAGTAATCCTTGATTTCCATCCAAGGAGCCTACAGCTTAGGGAATTTAAAACTTTAAGAAGACAGAACCATCTGCCCAAATAGTGTCCAGCTACTTACAATGCAGTGTAGCTCTGCAAGTACCACTCTTACCGGACACCAGCTGTAACTAATGCCTCTGATTATGGCCAGTTCTCAGAAGAATCCGTGGAAACCCTCCAGAAATGGTTGCAGAAGCCCACATGCGAGCCTGACATCTGGATTCACAGCTCAGACCTTCTCTCTGAATCCAACCTCCTTACATGTTATACAAAATATGGACCGCTTTCTGTATTCAAGACCTCTTTTGACAGTGCTTGGATCAATTGGTTCTGCCCATAATAAATATTTTTAAAATTCACCTCTTCCTGGCATGGGTATAAAAAAAAATATAAGCAGTCCCACTGAACTGTGTCAAATTATCCTGATGTAAGGAAAAGGCAAATTTGGCCCATGAAGTCCATACCAGCCTTTCAGCATGTGTACTCCCTTTTCCACTAGCTTGGGTCTCAACAAGCAGGACGTGTACTCTTGTTTCAGAATGAAGATACCTGTTGTTAGGAGGGCCATTTAATGTCAGCTTGTGATAGTAACACTTCTACCAGGAGCAGATGTCGCTCACTTCCCGGTACAAAGATCAGAGCATTGCCACAGATGGCTCAGTTACACCATGTGAAAATTTTCTCCCTACCCTGCCGCTGCGGTTGTACCTGACTAGAATGCTCTGACAGGGCTGATGGTAAGAGACAAGCCAGATGATTTGTCACGCACCCTGCAAGACTCTTCCTCTATAAGGCGGTAAAAGATAAGAATGAATTTTGTTTGCAGTCAGGTAGGAGTTTCTCTTTCTTTTTTTCTTCCTTTTTCTTTTTCTTTTTTTTTTTTTTAATGGTAGAGAAATCCAGATATTTTAGTATGGAAGGAAACACGCATGCATTTTAAAGAGGATCAGGAAAGCCGTAAATGTCCTTCAGCCAGGCTCAGGTTTTAGCTCACTCTGGCATCTCTCAGAGACTGTTGAAGCGTAATGAGCCATTACAACCCCGACTTACCATCTCTGGCACTCCTATTAATTATTCCAGGTAAAGCCATAATGTTACAACTTTCTGATCAGAGGATCTGTGACTCAAGACATCTTTCACGCTGACTTGCAGTCTTCATCTCACTCACAAAATATCCCAAATACTGTACATCTATTAATAGAAAAGTTACTTCTTTCTGCAAATATATTTTCAGCTCATACTCCTTCCAGTGGAGACCAAAGAGGAGAATTCATGTAAGCTGAAATGGCATTCATGTTTTCATTTCATGCCCTGCCCTTGGCTTCTAGATCTAGATTTCACCAATTAATTTTATGCTACCCAGTTCGTACAAGGCAGAAAAATGAGCACTGGGGCTAATTATGCTTCAGGTGTAACAAATCACTTGCCCATATGCCACCAGAATGAGCAACGTTTTCAACTAGGTTGAAAAACAAAAAGTTGTTTGTACACAAAAGTCTCCCCGTCTGCCTGAGTAGGGATTACCATTAATGAGCCTGTGACCTTGGCCCTAGTCCTACGAAGTTATAAATTACTTTAATGCTTTAATCTACCAGTGAAAAACCCTGGCTGAAGGAGAGAAGAAGAAACAATCAGAACATACCACAAACAACTACCTGTACTGAAATGGACCTCTCATCCCACATAGTGGTTTCACAAATAAGAAAAACACAATGTTCTGCAAATACTACTTGCATGAGGCTGTACATCCTGGCTATGTATCTAACTGAGGGAAGTAAAACTCATCTCTACGTTAAGTCTCCACCTGTTCTGCCATACTCGGTAGAGGCAGCCCATCAATTCCCCAGATTCTCTGGGGAAAAAAACAACACATCATGTGTATTTTTAAAGATCTGCCCCAAACTACATGGCCTGTAAAGTTAGCATTCTCAGGGCATACAGCTTTCTGTAGATATTACTACAGAGCGATAAGTTGTAAGCAGGAGGTCCTGATGGAGCACCAAGCCTCATAACTAAGTAAAGCCTCTACTGGGAATGAGGAAAGAGATTAAAACAGTTCAAGTACAACAAGGCTACATGAGCACAAAACCAGAGTGTGAAAAATACGTTCCTCTGGTGCTGTGGTATGCAGACTATGCACAAGATAAGAAACTGCTTGTGCTTAATTGGAACTAGGTGGAAGAGTTAAGGCGAAAATAAAATGATTTGTCTTAGTGAGTGTATATGGTAACTTAGTGAGTGTATATGATGACAGTATGAACTGGATACTGGTAGCAGAGTTTTGGGGTGCTAAGTCTTGCAAAGTCACCTGTACCGAGGCAACCATATAAGTAACACAATACAAAGTCAAGATTGCCTAAGTAACAGCACTGAAAAAAAACCACCGAACTTGGGTATGGATGCAGCAGAAATGGGACCAACTAGGAAAAAAGTAACTGGGAACAGACTGTTTATTTGAAAGGAGTTTGGATGGAGAAGGAGAGGTGCAAGGCTGCTGAAAAGATGCATCCAGAAATAGAAAACTGGGAGATAAGATATAAAATCAGGTACAGCATAAAGGAGGACAGGATTTTTTTGTCAGTAGGAGTGTGGACACCTACAGATGGTGATGAAGCTGACCTTTGAATCCAAGTCCACAAGGATGCCAAAGGGACCCCCACTGGACAACTTGCTGGAGCCTCCATCACATCTTTGTCTGAAAAACTTGGTGTGTGAGAGTGGAAAAAGGAGGGATAGACTTGCATCCTAATTCTAAATAGTGGGAAGGGAAGGGAAATAGAATTGTAATTCAATAGTAGCTGGGTGTGATTCATAAGACTTAAGAATGATAATTAGTAGCTTTATAGTTGTGTGTGCCTTTGGACTAATTATCATTTAATTGCTTTATTAGTCTCTTAGTAGTGCATTGCTTAATTTAAAAACATCATAGTCTCTTAATTCAGTTATGCCTCAAGCCTGCAACCTGAAGGGGAGAGTCAGACTCATAAAGCAACATATGGGTACCACCTTTGGCTCACCAGCCTGAAAGACCAGCTCTATCCATTAATCAACAGGGGCAGCCTTCACCCTGTCTTCAGATGGATGCTCAGACTCCCACCCAACCGGTCTCTGTCTCCATCCTCCCACCAAATGACACCTGTAACTCACAGGCTCCAGAGCACTTTTAACAGAGTAAGAAAACATTTATCTTTGTGTTCTCTGCCTTTGTGCTCAGCTCATGACACTTCTCGTTCTCACATTTGTGTAAAAAAATGGCAAGCCTGCTGGTATATTATGATCTTAAAGAGTTTAAAGAATGGCTTCACGGTGTCATCCCGGTCAACCTGAGGGAACCATGGCAGCATGAACCGATCTTCTCCACTGAATTCAACTGTGATGGAGCAACTTGTGGGCTAACAAGAACCTTATGAAGTTTAACAAGGACAAGTGTAAGGTCTTGCACCTGGGAAAACATAATCCAGGAGTGCAGCTCAGACTGGGATCCACCTGGCTGGAGAGCAGCTCTGTGGAAAGGGACCTGGGGGTCCTGGTGGACAGGAAGCTCAACATGAGTGAACAGTGTGCTGCTGCGGCCAAGAAGGCCAATAGGATGCTGGGTTGCATCAAAAAGGGCATCACCAGCAGAGATAAAGAAGTCATTATCCCTCTCTACTCGGTGCTTGTCAGGCCACACCTGGAATACGGTGTACAGTTCTGGTCCCTGTTATACAAAAAAGATGTGGACAGGCTGGAGGGGGTCCAGAGAAGGGCCACTAAGATGATCAAGGGTTTGGGAAGCCTGCCGTATGAGGATAGGCTGAGAGAGCTGGGTTTGTTCAGCCTTGAGAAAAGGAGGCTTAGAGGTGATCTCATCACCATTTACCAGTACTTAAAGGGGAGCTACAAAGAAGATGGAGACTCCCTTTTTACAAGGAGTCACATGGTGAGGACAAGGGGTAACGGGTACAAGTTACTCCCAGGGACATTCCAATTGGACACGAGAGGTAAATTTTTCCAGTGAGAACAGTCAATCATTGCAATAATCTCCCCAGGGAAGTGGTCTATGCTGAACATGTTTAAGACTCAGCTGGACATCGTGCTGGGCCATTCTCATCTAGATTGTGCTAGAAAGGTTGGACCAGATGATCCTTGAGGTCCCTTCCAACCTGGTATTCTATGATTCTATGATATGATGACTCTCTTACTCTCTTGGTCCCCTGCCTTCCCCCATGCTTTCCTTTTGCAGTACCTTTTTCTGGTACTGCAATATCACTTACTTTCCGCCTCTTTGGGACCCCAAGTTCCACATGCAATTTGTGATCCCCTGAGCAGCTACATGGGGTGCCCAAGCAGGGAAGTGTAAGTACTGCTGTGCTATAGCTGCAGAAAATGGTCTCCGAGGTAGCACATGTCCTAATGGTGAATTTGTGTCTGGATTCTCCAGTTGTATGCAAGCTAATGGCCAAGTATCTCATATACGGATTCCTCTAACTTCAGCGGTATGCTGTTTTCAGACTCTTTTGCAGCAAAAGTGGTTTTAACTCACCAGGTTAGTGGGGCTCTGAGGAAAGAAGTATTGGGAGGAAAATCCCAGTCCGTGCAATTTTCTTTACATTGAACATTTTATGGCGGCTCATCCCTTTCAAATGAAAAGCATTCAGTTTTGGCATCTTCTCTCCAAGGATAATAGCACAGCTATTATCTCTCCATCATTTACTCAATTCATCACTCAGAGCATTGCAATTTTATCTAATTCAGATAGAGTAAAAACATACTAAACCAAGAATATCTTCCCTTTTACACTGGAAGAGATGACTCTCTAAAACACTGTGTTTCCTTCCCTTCCACGTGCGTAAAAGCATCTCCTGAAGAGGCTCAAATTATATAATAATATCCGATCATCACTCTTTGAACCAAGAGAAATAACGACTAATGAACAATGACACTGAAAATGCTGGAGCCATTTACGTCCTACGAGGTACGGATCAGCAATGTGCCTTTATACAAAAAGAAGCTCAGGAGATCATATCCAAGATTAAAGTCCACTTCTGAAGGGATACGTTTGGGGTTGCAGCCATGGAGATATGCATTTCCTTGCATGTTGCTCAAAAGACCTTGTCAGTTTAGAATATGATTTTACAAGGCCAGATGCCAATTCTGAAACATTACTGCAGGATGTTTTGTATGAGTAGCCTTTAGTTCTGCAGTTACATTTCAGTTATTGTAGCTAAGAATGGTTCAGAGCACATACAGTAATTTTTTAAAGAAATGGACATTTTTACTGTAATGCCAAAGGTAAGTAGTATTAAGTCTCAGACTGCTTAGTACTGCTTCTATTAAACCCAAGTGAAACTCTGCCTTGTCTGCTTCATATTTAGTAGCAGCAGCAGAGTATCTTGGACAACTGGTTTATAGGTCTGGTTGAGAATTTCCCACTACACTCCGGCCACCTCTAAATTAAAAAGTTCGCTGTAGATTTGGACTTCAAAATAATCTCCTCCTGAGCTGTGCTACGTCTGCAGGGCTAATAGACCTGAAATTGCATTTCAGTAAATATAGCGACCAAATGACTCCTGAAAAAATACTGCCAAGTAAGAAGGGGCCACTTATTTAACTGCTTTCAGTTCTCACACTGATAAAATCGAGATGCTGTTTATCGAATTAATTCCCAGCTGGTGGGATGGTTAAACACCCTGAAAATGAAACACCAACGTATCAAATGGCTGGCAAGGCGCTCTTAAGAGATTACTCATGACTGAGCAAGTAGTCCACAGTACTGGGTACTTCTTTTGTAGGGGAAAATCTCTTTCATGGGGAGAGACTTTAATCCACCCGCTCAGCAACCTGGTGTCAGAAATTGTTCTGTATTGCTCATGAAAGTCATTATCGGCACTGATAATTAAACCATGACCTTTAAGGAATAAGTACGTTTTTATTAACGCTAGTGGACTGAAATTAGCTTAACTGAAGAATTTGTCCGTTTTAACTGTACTGGGTCTACAGGATGATGTTTTCGGGAGTCTTTCTTTATGCAAACTACCACCTCCCCAGAGAGCTGCAGAGAGGGGCACTTCTAGCCTCACAGGCAGGCAATCACTATTGCACCTTTGCGGTTCCCACCGCTCTGCAGCAGGACACATCTGGGACAGTCTCCTGTTGCTTTAATTCCTCCCATGTTTGAGGATCCTAGGCAGTTGCCTAGTGACCTGCTGGTCATAGAAGGCAGCCCAGGCAAGGCAACACATCTAAATTGCTACCAGTGGCTCAAAGGTACCTACCGGTCATCCCCTGGTATAGTTTTCCACTCTATTTTTTCTCTCAAGACCTTTGGAGATACCGTGTAAAAACTAGACTTACGTTGACCTCCCTCAGAAATTCTCAATGGTTTCCTACACTACCTTCAAGCAGATAGACGCAAATCTGTGGAGGCAAAATTTCTGCTAATGCAGAATTCTTTATTTTCGTTCCCAGTTTCAAGTGGCTGGTTTTCTGCCCTCCTGTGCTCAATGATAAATACATCAGCATTTTAAAAAGAAACAGCTCAGAGAATCCTTTGCATAGGAGAGCTATTGAAAAGCAATTTCTTTACCACGGAGAAATACCACTGTCAAGTATACAACAGGCAGCCTTGCTTCATAGTTAATTTTTGTGTTTATATTATGGTTATCTTTCATATTTCTATTCTTCAGCAAATCAGCTTGATAGATTCATTCTTTTTTGAGAGTTGGTCTTAGTCACTAGAGTCTGTTCATCAAGAACCATCTGTTCCCCAAGATTTCCCTCCCACACACCATGGTAGAATTACGCCTACAACGAGTTTCTTCTATTAGGAAAGAAATGACTATAACAAGCTATGTGACATGAATCCCTAGGGAGACAACACAAGTACTCATGTCTTTGTTCATAATTATTATAAAGCGTTTACGTGCAATACCCATTACTCAAGGACTGCCTCTGGAGGGTAAGTGAACCTGTCTACCCTTCCCTCTGAGAGTCAGAATTTAATCCTAGAAATGATGCTCTAAGCCATGGTGGTATCATCACAAGCAACAAATGAGGAAATCTGTCCAACTTCTGTTTGTCAGTCACCTGAGAAACATTTAGGAGAGGAAACACTGTTTTTCTATTGTTTTCCCCTTCATGCATAATGGAGACAGTCTGATCACACAGCCTGGGAATAGCTCCACTGACACCATGTATTTCAGCTGAGGACATAGCTCTTTTTTTTTTTTATGTGAAAGTTCATATTGAAGGTTTCCTTGCAGTAAAATATCCATGCTTCAGGTAGAGAGGGCAGCTGACCCAGAGGTTAACACACTGTCCTGGTTGCGGCTGGGATAGAGTTAGTTTTCTTCCTAGTAGCTGCTATAGTGCTGTGTTTTGGATTTAGGATGAGAATAATGGTGACAACACACTGATGTTTTAGTTGCTGCAGAGTAGTCCTTACACTAAATCAAGGACTTTTCAGCTTCTCATGCTCTACCAACCGAGAAGGCCGGAGATACACAAGAAGCTGGGAGGGGGTACAGCCAGGACAGCTGACCCAAACTGGCCAAAGGGATATTCTGTACCATATGACGTCATGCTCTGTATATAAACTAGGGGAAAGCTGGCTGAGGGGCTGCTGCTCGGGGACTGGCTGGGCATCATTCGGCAGGTGGTGAGCAATTGCCTCCTGTATCACTTGCTTTGTATATTCTTTTTTTTTTTATTATTATTATAATTATATGTCATTTCAGTTATTAAACTGTCTTTATCTCAACCCATGAGTTTTCTCACTTTTACTCTTCCAGTTCTCTCCTCTGTCCCACTGCGGGGGCAGTGAGCGAGTGGCTGTGTGGTGCTCAGTCGGCGGCTGGGGTTAAGAGGAAGAACTCATAAATGAGATGGTAACCACCCAATCCCTCTCTCTGAGTGAGCTGCGAGATAGGAGAAAAGATTTCAGCTGTCATCCAGGCGAGCACATTGCCACCTGGCTGCGCCGATGCTGGGATAACGGGGCCAGTAGCCTGGAATTAGAGGGTAGGGAATCCAAGCAGCTGGGATCCCTTTCTATGGAAGGGGGCACTGAAAAAGTGATTGGAAAACGGGCGCAAGTCCTCGGCCTCTGGAGGCGACTCCTGTCAGGTGTGAAGGAAAGGTATCCACAAACCTGCCAAGGCAAGTGCTATGTGCTTCCAATGGTGGAAGCAACCACCAGATGGCTGGAAACATATCCCGTGCCCCATGCCACCGCCCGGAACACTATCCTGGGCCTTGAAAAGCAAGTCTTATGGCAACATGGCACCCCAGAAAGAATTGAGTCAGACAACAGAAACTTCCAAAACAACCTTATAGACACCTGGGCCACAGAGCACAGCATGGAGTGGCTATATCACATCCCCTACCATGCACCAGCCTGCGGGAAAACTGAACAATACAATTGGACTGTTAAAGACTACACTGAGAGCAATGGGTGGGGGGACATTCAAACATTGGAATACATATTTAGCAAAGGCCACCTGGTCAACACTAGGGGATCTGCCAATCAGGCTGACCCTGCCCAGTCAAAACTTTTATGTACTGTAGAAGGGGATAAAGTCCCTGTAGTGCACATAAAAATATGCTGGGGAAGACAGTCTGGGTTATTCCTGCTTCGGGCAAAGGCAAACCCATTTGTGGGTCTGCTTTTGCTCAAGGACCTGGGTGCACCTGATAGGTGATGAAGAAGGATGGGGAAGTCCAATGTATACCTCAAAGGGATTTGATTTTGGGTGAAAATAGCCAATAAATTACATTGTATGATGTTAATTGCTATATAACATCGTATATCATCACTTCTATAGTGGCTGTATGCCATATCAATGGTATTACAGTAAGAATCACCCAGATTAATGAAGGATGAACTTGGATGAAAACTGAGCAAAGTGTAGGGATAATGGAGCCAGAACTGGCTTCAGCTGCAACAATCCAACACCACACACTGTCTCTCCTGCCCTGAAGGACTGTTATGACAGATGGAGCCCAAAGTCATGGACTAAATGAACATAACGAACATTTTGCAGGGATGGCCCATAAACTAAGGGAATGATATCTGTGTGTATACATCAAAAGAAAGGAAAATTGGTGGTGATTAATTGGAGCGTATTGGAAAGTGTGAGACCTGAGCATGACCTAGATGGCATAGAATAACACGTGATTACTCAAAATGGACTGTCGTGGTTTAACCCCAGCCAGCGACTGAGCACCACACAGCCACTCACTCACTCCCTCCCCAAGTGGGATGGGGGAAAGAACTGGAAGAGTAAAAGTGAGAAAACTCATGGGTTGAGATAAAGACAGTTTAATAACTGAAATGAAATATAATTAAGTAATAATAATAATAATAATAATAATAATAATAATAATAATAATATACAAAGCAAGTGATGCAGGAGGCAATTGATCACCACCTGCCGAATGATGCCCAGCCAGTCCCCAAGCAGTGTCCCCTCAGCCAGCTTTATCCTAGTTTATATACCGAACATGACATCATATGGTATGGCCAGTTTGGGTCAGCTGTCCTGGCTGTACCCCCTCCCAGCTTCTTGTGCATCTCCAGCCTTCTCAGTTGGTAGAGCATGAAAAGCTGAAAAGTCCTTGATTTAGTGTAAGGACTACTCTGCAGCAACTAAAACATCAGTGTGTTATCAACATTCTCATCCTAAATCCAAAACACAGCACTATAGCAGCTACTAGGAAGAAAACTAACTCTATCCCAGCCAAAACCAGGGCACACACTGATCTGGGATTTATAAATGGATCTACCAGCTTCAGCTCCCCACTCTGTACTGATTGCTGATTCACACTCTCTTGCTACAGTACCAAAAGCTCAAGACCTGTGCAATAAGTGGGGATGGGGAGAGAGTGAATGAGGCTGTACCAGCCCTCCTTCCTCTTCCAGAGCCTGGGCCCTGATTTCATTAAATGTGTTTATGTGCGAGTTAGAGGTGATGCCCCTCAAATTCCTTCCTCTGCCTCTGACCTTTTCGTGATCATGCAGGAGTCACCTAATCTTTCTGACTCAGACTCATCCCTTCTACTTTACCTAAGTGTCTGGGAGAGTTTAATCAGATTAAACTGAAAGAGCTAATAGATCTATAGTGAAGGTATCATCTTGCATCAAATCTGTTACATCTGCCAAATAATAACAACGAAGTGTGGGCCTTATCTGGGGGGCCTCATCCAAAGTGCAGGACATAGACGACAGCTGAGAAGCTAGACTGCAGCCTGCGCTACGCGTTCATGCCTCACCAAATACCAGGATCAAGTGCACCCTGGGTAGCTGTCACCTTCACTTATATCACTCAAGCAAGAAGACAAAATGCAGCGGAGAAGTGAATGAGTAAACACACGCCATGCCTTCACCAGAAAACAAACTGGGAAGGAGTGAGAAAACTAATTGCTCTTTTCAGATTAAGGGGGATGCTATCAAAGAAACAGCATTTCTTTTGCGCTTTACCTATACGGTATTTCCACTCAGTTCCGAAAATGACCTGCAGAACCAACCCCCTGAAGGCATGCTGCTGGCCTTAGAGAAAATCTAATCTCTTTTAACAAAATGCTAAAGTTTTCAGAATAGAAATGGCATTTCTTGGATCTTCCTCTTTTCAGTGTTGCAGCTCAGGAGCCCTGGCACCTTACAGGGGCTCAGCTATGCCTTTGGAGCTGAAATCAATCTAGCCTTGCTCTTTGAATGAAAACTAATGAAAAGAAGGGAAAAGGGGCACTGCGTGAATTAAATGCAGCTCCTGTCAAGAGTACAGGAGCACAAAACAAGGTGTAGGCAGAGAAATTATCCAGGAGCACAAGAACTGCTCCATGCAGGAGCAGATCTGAGGTGTATTTGCTCTTAGCCCCCATCTGACAACAGCTACAAGGGATGTTTCAAAGATGTAAGCATTCTGCATCAGGCAGCCAGGAAATCACATCTTCCCAGTCAGGTCTCATCCTGGTTTATAGGAGGAAGGGATTGGTTTAAGTGTTTAAGTTACAACAGTGTATTTCTATATATATTTTACTCGTAATATATTTTTATCCATACAAATGTTTAGTGCAGCTTGAAACCTCATTTCATTGCCTCAATAACAACACATACAATTAATTCCAGAATCCAATTATTCTTTAGTAACACAGTCTTTTTCAGTGTTGAACTTCGTTTTACTTTCACTGAATGTCCCCTTTGCCGGGCACTGAGTTTATCTTATTTTGTTTTTATTTATTTTTAGCATAGATGGCTTTGGCCACTCTCATTTCATGTTGTGTTGATTCTCCTGATGCCAGGGATTTGAACATCTATTAGTGCATGAGCAATCTCTTGTCAAGCATACAAAGCTGACTGCTTTCCTAGAGAGCATCTGCATTCCAAGGAACTCCCTGTTTCCATAGGCACACGGCCCACAGAAAGCAAACTGAAAGAGAACGGTCTCAAAGTTATGTGAGCAGCCGAGGAATGGCACTGATTACATGTCCCTGAACCGTCCAGATTAGATTTAAGACAGGAGGGACAGAAGGGTAACTAAGGGTCTCCAGACATATCTTTTGGATTGCAAATAGTTTTTTTGATTAAATGTTCCATTAATACCTATTATGTAGCCTTTTTCTTCACTAAGTTTTTACAAAGAAAAGCCATATAATTTTTCAGGGGAGGAAACAGACACATAGATTTGAAGTGACTTACCCAAGGTCACATAACTAAGCAGCAACTGGGAGGAGAACCTAGCTATTTTAAAATCCTTTAAAAGGTGATACTCCTTCCTTAACTAAGTGCTTCTTTCCCGAGAGCTGCCATTTGCGTGCCAAATTAACATTAAAATTATGGCACTGACTCAAAGTCAAACTTATGTTTAAAAAAAAATACAGCACACACATTTTAGGATTAGGAATATTATCTCTCTGATACTGGAGCATAAGAAATTGTGTTTAATAAAGGCAGGATACATTGGGGTGAATAGTAACAAGCTCGGGTGACAGGCCTGTGGAAGAATCTATTCTTTTTGTAGGTACTCTGTCACTGTTCCTTGTTTTTCTGTCTGGCTGCCAGGAGACCACAGGTCCCCAGGGAGAAGGAAGGGGGAAGCGCATGGGTGAGGCAGAGCAATGCCAGCCCCAGAGGGTACCAGCCCTACGGGAAACAACGGTGGTGTGAATGGGAGAATGCCTCTGATTGCCTCCAAGCAGGCTGGGAAGATCACTCTTTCCAGCTCCAAGATTACAAGGAAAGAGGGTACAAATAACTGCTTTGCTCTTCATGCCTTCCCTCCCCCACCCCCAACTGTTTTTGACCCATTCTAATCAGTAGCTAACATTTATCTGGAGGAAAACTACCTAGAGGTAGCAATCCTAACATGTCCTGCAGAGTTAACAAAGGAAATGTGGAAATTGCCACTTGGTGATCCAGGGGTTTCACCTAAACAACAGGAAAGCAGTGAAAACAGTCCTCAAAGGACACATCTGAGATGGACCAAGGAGTGGCTGATGTGAGACTGAGGCAGACGCTGGCAAATGACATAAATACATGTATAGCAACTAAGGTAGAAAATCAAAAGAATCTTCTCTGCAATTCACAGATCAACAGAGAGGCAGCTGCGTCAACTCTCATTTGATACAGTCCAGATCCCAAATCAGTGCTGAAGCGGGAGTGTAATGGTATATGAAAAACATTTACAGAAGGATCTCAGATCTCAAAAGAACCTCTTCAAGAGCTTTTCATATTGCCCATTTTGTGTAAATGGATGGATAACATTCAATTGCATTAGGCTAAATGTATGTCACTGCTATGGACAGCAGCAGGGAACCAGTGCTTTAGGATTGCTAGAGCTTGTGTTTTCATGTCCCCTTCAGCAGCAGGTTAATCTTTGCACTTTATTGCAGACATAAGCAAGGCTTCAGTTTAGCTGCACCTTTGGGCCTCTAGCATCAAAAATGTTTGCTTGCTCTTGCAATAGTTGCTCAGCATCCCCCCGCCCCCGGTTAATAAATGAATCAAGCACATTCTCTAAAATATCATTTTGGAACCTCCCAAGGAAACTAACCATACATTTTATTTTGGCAAATTACATACAAATGCATTTCTCCTGCAACTGATTCAGTCTAGCGCAAAGGGTAACTTAACAGCCTGTATTTCTGTGTGAAAGTTGTGACTTCTACTTAAATTATTTGCTTTCTCCTACTGTCACTGGGGAAATGTTCACCTTTGAATCGAAGACAATGTACAGATTCACAGCAACAAGAAACATGCTCCCATTTATGTGCATCTACTTCAGGTTATTCACTGCTATTTAAAATACACAATGGCACACAGGGAGAGTTAATATCATGTACAATTGGCTTTTCAGTTAAATTGAAAATTTAATATGACAGATTTTGGTTTCCAGCCTGGTTTCCAAGGAAACATTTCCAGCTACTGTTGCTGGAGGTTACAGGTTCACTGCCAAGCCCACAATTTCCTTTGTTCCTGGCCCATCAGTTTGATTTCTTTTATCATCTGGTCTTTCCTACTGAAATCCATGCTAATACAGGGGGAAGGGTTTCTTAACGCATGCAAAATAATCACTATTTCCCAAACAGCCTCCCCAAAAGGGAGACGTTTAAAAAGCAGTAGCAATGATTAAAGGAGAATAAATTAAATGAACGTATTCAAATTAATTTCAAACGTGATATCCAGATTTGTATATGTACAAGTCTGCGCAATGTTGACAAATATCTACTGGAGATAATCTACAATTTTACTATTTATCCCTAACAAGCAGATGGGCTCCCACATTGCCATTTCCAGCAGCACAAACACATTCCAAAACCAAAAACGAAACAAGGAAGAGTTTAAGAATACCTGTGCAGGTGTTTAATCAAATGTGCCAAAGGTGAGATTTTGTAACCCATTAGGATACCCGCATTTTCTACAATTACAGCATTAGAAGGTGACGAGGACTGCAAAAGATCAATCACCAATGCCATTGCTTTTTGAAGACAAGGAGCAATACAGACTGGAGTGCGTAGAGAGGACAGAACACAGGTCCCAGCCGCACGGACAGGCGCTGCCCTGGGCCAGAGGCACTCTGCCTTGGCCTTGTCCCTTCCTGGCTTTGCTCCTTACCAAAAAAGCGGTTGGTACAGAGGAGGAGAAAGCAGCTGGATATTTTCATGCATACTGAAATGAAGCCTTGCTTGTAATGCTTAATGAAATTACACAGACTCACAGATATATCACTGCTGCTGTTTCTGCTTTTGTCCTCAGTCGTGTTGCTGCTCGCTCTTTCTTTGTGCCTTGGCAAGGAAAAATATGGGGAATCATGGTGGTTCCTCTCTCCTTCCCAGGACCCCCTCCTCTTCACAGGACATTCACATGAGCCCATACTACAGTATTTTTGCTCCTCTTTTACCTTTTCCAAAACCTCTGTAGTGCCAGAAGGCTGGGTATGGCTCTTTTTAAGAATACTACTAATAATATCCTTCAGACACTAGAGAAGATTTCTAGGAGCTATTCCCTCTCTGTAACACCCAGTTCCCCTCCTAAGCCATGTCAGTCATAAAATAAGGACATACAGGAGTGTGTTCGTTTTTTTAACAGCTATAGTTCATCTTTCCCTGACTGCAATATGCTCTTCTCCATAAGTGCCATGCACTGCAATTGCCCCAGCCCATGCTTTCTCTACTCCTCTCCTCTCCTCCTATTTAAACTGCATACTAGTAAACGCCTTCCTCTGCTGTGTATAGAGCACTTTGTGTACATTTGATTAAAAAGCTAAAAATTTCTCTTCTTGGGCCATGCACCACGACTCCAGTGTCCTTCCATCCTACTTTCCAGGGCACCTTCAGTTCACGCACCCTGGAACGATCGTGGCAACCAGGAGCAGAGATTAAGGACTATGCTTTTTGTTAATAAGTGGGTGATGAATGAGGCCTAATAGCCTCAAAACTGGAGTGAGACATGCCTTGCTTGTGTAAAAGCACAACCACTGACACTGCTATGAGCTGAATCTGACCTTCTGAAATGGCTGCCTTGATTCCTACAGAGCAACACGTACTCTGTGAATTTTCTCTTTAGATGTTCATAATTTAAAAAAGCAGTCTGCTATGACTATTTCCCTCAAACTTGTGATCTAATTTTCCATCCCCTCCTTCCTACTACACATAAACAGGTTTAATTCCTTCCTCTATGGTCTACACTGAAATTAGGAAAAGAATGGAAGAGGAGAGAGGATGATGTTTATCTAATTTCTGCAAAAAGCTGATAAAGAAGTCTTCCTCTGATGACGTGGTGCTAGGCACTGAAGGCAATGCAAACAGAAATTGATGGGTGCTCTCAGGAGGACGGCTGAGAACGAGTGCAGGCCGGAGGTGCCAAGGGGTTACCTGATGTCGGCGCTTTGTTTCACGGGATGATGACGGAATTAGCACATCACTGCAACTTTGACAGCAGAGAGCCTGCATCTGGAGGCAGCGCTGAAGGAAGGCTGCTTGTGACCTGGATGGGGACCACTTCATGGCACCCCTGTTCCCACCTTTTACCCTCCTGACCTGCATGGGTCCAGGACACTGGGAGCTGACCAGTCCCACCCCTGGCACTTCCCCAGTGCCACCCAGCCAGGTCCCTGCCAGCAGCAGCTCCTGCAGCACAGTGTGCTGAGGCTCCCAGCACCCTCACTTGTGGGTGGTTATTGCTTTTTTTGTTTTTGTTCCAGGATACTCCTCCCTTACTGTCCTTGTTACTGCTTTGTTTCGGTGGTAATAAACACTATTTTATTACCCATTTCCTTTGCAGCAGGTGTGTGGTGGTGCTGGGAAGGCACAAGAGACACAGATGCAGGAGGGCTGGACCACAGCAATGATGTGGGGTTAGACATTGCTCCCAGGACTTAACGGCACATGGTCTTGAAGGAGACAAAAGCAAGGGAAAATGTCCGATGGACAGGATGGTCTATGGTTCGCTGAGATGTTGCTTAGAAACCTTTTCTCTTTCAACTGGCGTCCTAATGTTATCACTGGCAGTGCTTAAAGCTTGATTTACCCCTGTTCACACAATGAGTTTTAAGTAATCAGTGTGGGTCTGCAGGCTGATCTATCAAATTTTGACACAACGTCATGGCAACATAATTAGAAATGGAGGTCCAGATAAATTCTAACATTGCTCTAACAATTTTATTCTAGTGTTAATCCACTTAGATTGATCCAATTTAGATTACCTGGGAGAAAGGTGAAACTTTTCCAATCATGTCATCCAAACAGGAATGTCAGAACATCATAAGGGTTCACCTTCCTCTCCTGAACTTAACTAGGTGGAGATATTACAATATTATGAAAAAATTGTGGATAGGCTAAGAGCAGTATAATCATTTGACACTAATCAACACTGAAATTGCTAGAGAAAGAAGAAGCTGTCATTTTGCTTAAAGCTTGCAGCAAAATTCACTCAGTTGATAGCAAAGTGAACATTACACAAGTTCATTTATTTTATGCATTTCAGTTCTCAGCGTGACATGCATTATATCCAGAGATGTGAGTGTATTTGCAGTGTATCTCAGGAGATGGGAACATGTCCACAACAAATTCCACTGAAGTTTATTTATGGTTAATATTTTACAGCAAATTAACATTAAATACACTTCTCTCTGATAACAATCTGAGGGCAACACCACCTGTTTCAAGGCTCCCAGTAAAATGATAACCTTTGAAACATGTCAGCTGCCTGATGTAGGAACTGTCTCCATCAGGCAGTTTAACAACTGATCTATATCTTTGTGACTACAACTTCTCATTATAGAGATATATATCGCCTAAACCACTTCCAGAAAGACACGAGCAAAAGTGAAAAAGTTATTCTAGGGCCCCAAGTGGGGTTAGCTCAGCATATCAAGATACTGAAGTAGCTCTACTGGGAAGTCTTCCTGGCTGGACAAACCCTAAATACATAGCATTACTGTGGTTTAGTAGCCATGGGCTGCATGGCTACTATATCTGCAGCGCAATTCAGCTGTGTATTTGACTTGCTGTTTTGTTGCTTTCCTTTTTATGGGGCAGTAAATTTTACAAGTTCTAGTTCTCTTTTTTTCCCCAGAACTGCTAAGGACTCTCAGATTAATATTATGGCATTCAGGTAAGTGACTCAGCATCTTGCATGGGTAGACTGTGGCCTCAGTGTGCATGTGTTCTTTCAAAAAAAATAGCATTGTTTATCATTCACAGGTAGAAATGAAGAAAAACAGGGTTGGAAGTGATCTCGTAAGATCATCCTCTGTCCCAGTGAGATACCAGATTCTGACACTGTTGAATATGGGGTTCACATTGCAGCTGCAGTTGGAAAATACAAATGTACTTAAACTGGTTGATTTGTTGAGATTACAATGCTAGTTCAAATCTTATTCTACTCTGAAACATCAATTTGGGTGCTTGTACTCTGTAGTGAAATACCTAAAAACAGGAGATAACCAGTTCATACAGGTTAGGCAGCCCCAAACCAAAGTAATTAAAATAGGAACTAAAAGAGAAGGATGAAAAGGAAGGTGAGAAATAAGTTTCTAGCATGGTTGTCCAGGTACGAGGAAGAGAGGTGCACAGAAAACTCTTCACCTGAGGGAGGGAGGAAAGGAGAGCAAATAGTTAATCCCATTTGGAGAAAGACAGGCATTCAGGAGTAAGGGATGTGTATTATGCTGAGAGGGAGAAAAGACATACAAAGGGGTATGGAATAAAGGGCCTTGCTTCCTAAAAGGAGATGGGCTTTAAGGTCAGCTGGCCAGGTCCTCCCGGACAGGCTGTTACTGGGTACATATCTGATCAGTATTCACAAGAGTAAGCATGAGATGAGTTAGCACTGTCTTATAGAAGATGCCTGATATAGCTGTGTGCTGGTTTTGGCTGGGATAGAGTTCATTTTCTTCCTAGTGGCTGGTATGGGGCTATGTTTTGGATTTGTGCTGAAAACAGTGTTGATAATACAGGGATGCCTTTGTTATTGCTGAGCAGTGCTTACACAGAGTCAAGGCCTTTTCTGCTTCTCACACCACCCCACCAGCGAGTAGGCTGGGGGTGCACAAGAAGCTGGGAGGGGACACAGCTGGGACAGCTGACCCCAACTGACCAAAGGGCTATTCCACACCATATGACGTCATGCTCAGCATATAAAGCTGGGGGAAGAAGAAGGAAAGGGGGGACGTTCGGAGTGATGGCGTTTGTCTTCCCAAGTAACCGTTACGCGTGATGGAGCCCTACTTTCCTGGGGATGGCTGAACACCTGCCTGCCGATGGGAAGTAGTGAATGAATTCCTTGTTTTGCTTTGCTTGTGTGCGCGGCTTTCGCTTTACCTATTAAACTATCTTTACCTCAACCCACGAGTTTTCTCAGTTGTACTCTTCTGATTCTCTCCCCCATCCCACTGGAGGGGGGAGTGAGCGAATGGCTGCGTGGTGCTTAGTTGCTGGCTGGGGTTAAGCCACGACAAGCTGTAAAAACACTATTTTAAGATTTTGTTTCTAACAAGAGACTGCTGTTGAACAACTGAGGTCATTCCCCCCCTCTTTGCTTTACTCAAACGTCAAAAGATATCAGTGGAGATAATGCTTGCCTCTCACTTTGCAAACTAGGCTATTAAAAACACTATTCAACACTCGTCAGGGCACAGGCTAGCCAAAGGAAAACAGACTACTGCAGGCTCTTCAGCAAGGTGGACAGTGTAGCGTGTATGGACCAGGGGACAGCACACTGCCCAGCACCACGTTTAGTGGCATCTCTCAGTCACCTCTTTTCAAGCGTGACATATGTCCGGCCATATGTGCAGAGTGCACCAGTTGAGACAACTGCCAAGTTAAGATATAACCAAACATTCTCCTTCTGAACATCCTTGGCCAGCAGCCGTTCCAGCATATCAAAGAGTCAGGAAAGCTCTTCGGGGAACCCTCTGGGGCAGGCACACTCAGACTGGCTATTCTAAACTAATCAGCAGTGGCTGTGAAAGCTGTCTAGCTGTGAGCGTTTCAGGCAAGCTGCTTTATTTCAGTTCTCCAGACTCTGCATGCGAGTGAACAAGCAGGTGCAAACCATCAGCTGTGTATGATGAACAGCACTCCCCAGCCCAAATCCAACATACAAGATGTACACCCATTTCTTCCAACTTTCAGAAAGACTGCACTTAAAACTCCGGGTTGCTGATAGGAAAGAGTGCAGCTCTACCACCCTGTTTAAAGTGTGACCTCTGAAAGCACCTGCGTTGCTCCTAGTGGGAAAAGTGAGCCTTGGAAGTGTAGATTGGTGAGGAAAGAGAATTGTTGGCCATCACCCAAATGTGGTGATGGCTCACTCTCCACAGGAACACATAATCAGCAGGCCCTGAACCTCAGCAAATTCACCTCTAATTTTTCCCCTTTCTGCATCTGCAATGATGTGCTAAAATGGCAAAGAATTTACTTACTGTGACTATAGTTGCTGGGGTACATGGGAGGGACAGGTGACCTGACAATCCTGTGAGCTGAAGGAGGTATGCGAAGAAGGAACTGAGCAGATGATGGTTGTAATGGTCTACAGATCATTAAACAGAAAATACAAGAAGAGCTGGACACGGGATTTGGGTCAGGGTTGACTTGGAAATGTAATGGTGCAGCCAGAATCGCTGATGTTAGAGTGATATTGCGATCAAAACTTTCCCTGGAGATTTCTGGGGCTAGTGGAAAGTGGGGAAATGGGTTGCTAGGCCCCAAAGCAACAAAGCCTGCCTGTCAGAAAGAAAAGGAAGAAGCAATGGGGGAAGGGCAGAAAGAATGATAATCTTCCAAGCTTCAAAAGGAAGGGCTACAAGGAAGAATTCTGGAAGGATGACAGAATGATGTACTGCTTCCATGCCCTATTGAAGATCAAGGTCTCTGTGCTGCTAAGAATGGTTACTGTCCTCTCACTCAATGTACTGTGCACATGGAAAAAATGTGTCAGAGAAGAATCTAATTACCATTCCCTAAAGGCTCAGAGACTTTCCATTGATAAAACTCCTTCAAAATCATACAGGCACTACATTAACAATTCTGAATTGCAGTAAACTTGATTTATTCTTTATTTCTTTGGTATTCAGGATACAGCGTATAGAGTTCTGATGTCCTTTGGACATCACTACCAAAACTAGAACATTGACTTTGATCACAGTTTGTATTTCTGCTCATGCTGAAACAGACACAAGCAAAATCAGCACTCAGGATGTGCAGCAGACATCAAGCTTTTAAAGGATCAGATATACTGGGTTAAAAATACTAGAATGAGAGTAATATCTACAGAGAACATGTCACAATGTATTTTTAGCATATATAAGTCTTCACATACAATAATTTTTTCCCCTTCTGAAGTTCCATGCCTTGATCTCTTGTGCACCCTTTCTTAGTGTAAGTCTTTCAAACGTATTACATTTAAAGAACTACTTATTTGATGCTTGGAAGAGATGCTAAAGCAATATTTTGGCACATATTTATAAAGTGATTAAAATCTTCTCTTTATTCCACACAGATTAAAAAAAAAAAAGATGGTCAGGTATTTTGATAATTGATGTGAAAAGGTAAGGACTAGTACTTTAAATCAGTGGAAAGATAAGAATCAAAACCTGACTGTCCTTTCTTTAATGAGCATAGCATGAGCCCCGTGCAGAGACAATCCCTTTCTTTAAGAACTATAAAATAGCAAGCACTACTTCCACAGAGGAATCCTTGAGTAACTCAGAGAAGGTGTGCTGTGGGTTTAGGACTTAGCTCTCAAAAGGATGCACTGTTCTCCTAGTATCATGTATGCAGAGAGTGTGTGACATGGTAGGTTGTCAAGTGATAATGATGGTAATATTTTAGAAGTTACTAGCTCCACCTCCATGTTCTTAGAAACTTGGGTAACATCCTTTGAATAGTGTACCTAGAAAGCTGAGCTGCATCTTAGGTATGAAGTTTGATTGAGAAACCTGCTGGCAAAAGCATATTTGAACAAGCAGCCACATGAATGAGCTCTAAAACACATTGTTTTTCTTTGACTGTGCAACGTGGAATCCTGTGGCTGGGTAAGAGCTTTTACCTGCAGCACAGGAAAAGACATCACGGCTTAGTATTCTTTCGTTGGCATATTCTTCTCCATGCCTCACACACCTGGAACATCTTTTCTAGCTTTAGGCATTCAAAAGCTAGGCATTCAGTCTAAAATGCTGCCCAGATTAGGCAAAAGAATTAAGACTAAATGCATGTGTACTTACCCTCTTTCCTTATGAGAGCCTAAGTCCCACTCCATGTTGCCACTGACAGTCCAAGCCTCTCCCCTGCCTTCCTGTCTGCTGCTACCAGTGTTTGATGGCCACATCAGGAGCTGACCTGGTACAGGCAGGAGTTACATCTTCAGCCAGAGGGTGTATTTTTTTGGTTACTGCTGCCAGGTTTGGGGGCTTTTTTTTGTGCAGGGAATGGAAAGGGTTGCCTGTGAGTTTTCAGTCAGACCAATTGCTTACCTGATTTGTTATAGATGTCTATAAGGGCTAACAGCAGCATACGGGAAGTATCCAGATCATGTGGCATGTGGTGAAACCATCCTTTTTGGTGGAGTCAGCAGGTACTTCGATTGGCTCAGGTCAATCATGAAACTGCACCCTTTAAGTAAATGCCTCTTTCAGAAGCTAAAGCTAGGGAAGATTAACCCTGCTTTCAAAGGTCTTTGGGTTAAAGCCACAAATCAGAACTCAAGAGACAGAAGCTCCCTTGCTTGCTTTCCACTGACAGGCTGTGGAGCTTGACACAGGTCAATTAAACCTTGCTTCAGGAAAATGCCTAAGCAGGTATTTTATTTAAAGTACCCTCGTTTTAACGGGAACTCACTACAAGTTTCATAATAGGTTGGCTTTTGCCACACTGGATCTGGAAGCTGTACATCTGTTTTGTCCCTCATTAAAACAGGGAAAATAATATTAATTTATTTGACAGAAGGGGTAGACTGAAATTATGATTCATCTAGATATTTAAGTAGTTGTCCTGAAGGAAGAATACGAAGTTCTGATATGTATCTTTCACATCTCCAAACTAAAAGAGGTGCATACTCCCTTCACTGAATCAGAGCTTTAATTATACCAGACCTTTAATCACACCGGGCCTCCAGTATGCCATTGACACCTTTGGTCGGAAGCTACATATTAGTATTGTTATTGGCACTGCATCTATTTCAATCCCTTTGCTGCCAGCTGCTCACTTGCTTCACCATCACCAATTGCAGTAATTCCTGTGCCTTAAAACACCCTGCCAGGATGTGCCTGACGCACTTGGAAGCGCTTATTTGAGTAAGGTTCGTTTAGTGAGTGACCTCTCGCACACAGAAACTTCCTTGTACTGAACACTGCACATTAGTGGCAAGAGAGTAGAAGCCAAGAGATGTATAAAAAGACCAGGGAAAGCTACCAGGCCTCAGGAGCACAGAGATGCAGAATAGGTTATTCTTCTGTTTCCCCTCTCCAGCTTCCCAAATCAGATATTTATGAAAGCACAGCCAGATATCAGTAGCCTAGCATAAAGAATGCAGTATAACCTGGAGATACATTTTTTTTTTAAGGTATTAAACAAGGCAGGTCCCCAGATAAACCCCTAGGGAATTCTACTTATACTTGGCCTCCAGGCAGAGCATGACCAATTAAACCCTTGCAGTCTGACTGTCCAGCCAGGTTTCTTTTCCCCATCTTCACTGTAACATCCCACTCTGGATGTTGGCATACTGTTGGAGACTATGCTGAAAGCTTTGCTAATGTCAAGGTAAACGATATCGATGGCTTTCCCTTCATCCACAGATTGAGCCATTTTATCACAGAACACGATCAGGTTGGTCAAGGCAAGGATACTTGCTGACTATTCTCAGTCACCTTCTTCTCCTTCATGTACCCAGAAATGTGCTCCAAGAAAACTCAATCCATGATTTTTCCAGGAACAGAAACTGCCTTGTCTACAGCTGCCTGAATTGTCCCTCTTGATCTTTCTGATGATGGGTGCAACATTTGCCTTTCTCCAGCCATAAGAATGGCTGTCCTCTAGAATCTCGAAAGCCTGGAGGCTTCTCAAATAAATGAAATATATAGTTTTTCATACTCTCTTTGCCCCTGTGGCAAAGAAATTTGCTGCAAAACATACACACATACACGCTTTTAGTAAAGTCAACTTCCTGGAGATCATAGCAAGGACAGCAGCTTGGGAAGTGCCCACATACAACAGGGAGACAAACATCAGCGAGACAGCGTGCTTTCCAGCATGGATACAACATACTAGGTAACAGAGCAGATTTTTTAAAAGGTTATTTCCTTTAAGCAAGCAACCTCCCCAAACAGAAATCTACACATAAAAGTGTTTTTCCTGCTCAAATTATTCAGATAGTTAATTCCTCAGGTGTCAGTGCACATGCAATGCCAGAAGCACTACAGTCGTATTCACCTGGTCTTGTGAAACATGACTTTAGCACTTGGTTCAGGGGTAGTCACTGCAGAAAGCAGTATGATAAAACCTTCTGTTACCCTACTGCACCCCTACTGTATGTTCTTGCAGCCTAGTTTACACTCAAATAACTTGAATAGAAAGCAAAGTACTTTTTAAAAGGTTTAAAGAGGTCAGACTGAGATGGTTTACAGACAGGATCATGAAGCTTTTGAGTGAGGAGTCTAACTACATGCTTACTGTGTGTGCTACACACCTTTCATAAACAAATGTTAGTTTAAACTTGAAACTACTACAGAGCCCTCTGGACACCTAATTTTTCAAGATGCTGTCACTATCAAAGAGAGAACCTATATAACTTAATTTTTGCTTGAATCAAAGGGGAAATTTTCAATGAAATGAAACAAAAATGTCACTGACTAGAATTTTTTGCTGTAATTTTGAGCCCTAGTTCCACAATTTTAAAAATAAAAATCTGAAATAATTTTCAAAGTAAAAATATCCTTCTGAACCAAAAATGTGAATTGTTATTTTAGAAGAGGTCATCCCAAAATATTTTGGGGCTTGTCTTTTTTTTCCTCTTTCTAGGGCCCTGGTGTTGGAGCTCCACCAAAGCAATCCAGGTAATTCAATACAAAAGTCCATTTTGCTCATCCTTATCCATGTTTTATTTGCCAAAAACTATTTGGGGGGACATTTTTTTTTCCTTCCCTACTAGGAAGATACTGACTGTTCACCATAAATATTTGCTTATATTTATGCAATACTTGTCGTATTATACAATTTTAATGCCTAGTAATGCCCAGCTTGGAGCCAGATTCAGGCTCCTGTTCTGCTGAGCTTAGCATTAGTATGAAGGCTTGAAAACAGAGTTTAGGGTTTTGCAGATACAAAACCAAAGTAACAGACCTTGCCCCTAAACTAATTTCTGGAACCCCACTTTTAAGACAAGGTGGCAACAAAAGGAGACAACCAGCAGAAAGGCAAGAGAGATGAGAAGAAAACACACGATAATGCAGATCAAATGTACACGCACAGTTAGCTAGTATCAAAGGTCTGTCTGGCTTTTAAACAAGCAACATGCCATTATTTGGTTTTGCTATTATTATTTGCTATTTATATTGCAGCAGTGCCCAGAAGTCCCATCCGGAAAAAAGCACAGTCCCTGCCTTTAAATCTTGGTGCAATCAGACGTGGACAAATGCAAGTTACTAGAATCAGTAATTTCTCCTCTGAAATGCATGCCCCCAGCAGACTGGGAGAAAAATGATGACCATAGATTTTTGGTAAATTCTGCCAGCGACCAACCTTGTTTCTTTTTATCACAGGTACAAAGTGCTGTGCATTGCAGCATATGCCTGCCTTGGTCTCAGTCCAGAGCCCTTATCCTTTGTTAACTGCCCTTGGTGCATCCTCTGGGCCTCTGCTATTCTCCAGTTCTGTGTTTTTATAATTCTATGCTCTTTTAAGCATTTCAGTGTGCTGCCACTGTGGGAGCAGATTAGCACTGGCATCAGCTGGTTTCCCAGTTCTCATTTTTCCTTACTGCACATAACACTAAATAAGTTACCGATTCTCCAAGCTCAAGCTTTTGACCCTACCAATTTATTTTTGGGCACATCTGAACTCTTCCAACACCACTGCCCATCACATGCCTGCTGGGATATTTTAGGAACTGACAGGCAAACTAGTTACTTAATCCAGCGATTATCCCAAAGCTTAATGTATGAGAAGGAGATCATTCTAAATTTTCTCTCTCATCTAAATCACGCCTGTAAGTAATGAGCCATACACTTGGCAAAACTCACCCAGTTCAGTCTGTATCAATGCAAGGCAAGACTCTGTTAACCCTTCAGTGGCACCTGCTTCCACACAAGCTCCTTGAGTTTAGGATAAAACAGACCCAAGCTACAGCACAAGACTGACGCACCAGTGAAAGACGCACCAACTTTCTTCAAAGAAAACGAATACTGCAAGGCTCGTAAAATATTTGTCATTGCAATACCCAGGCTCTTCCTTCAGGTACCTCAGCATCACAGCCTCCACCAACACAATCAACGTCAATAACCACAGTAGCTGTAGGTTAGAAGCCACTGTCACTTTGCTTGCTGCAGGTTCCCAGCAGATTTGCAGGTATTTTAACTTTCTGTGGTAAGGTGACATAAACACGCAGGGCAATAAAAACATGGGAAATTATGTAATTCCATCTCAGGAGAAGTACGGGCACAAGCTGTGGCAGCCAGGCAGGAACAGAGATGCACGAAACCCTGTCAAACTGACACAAAGTCCCACCTGGCATGGTGTGGCACTAGGTGCGGTGATGTAGGAAAACATTCAATCACAAAAGTACACCTTGGAAGCAGTCATCTTACAGTTAGGATTTTTAAAGTGGAAGCTTATAGTAACTAAGCAAATATAGGATTAAAAATCAGTCTAATGATAATTTTCAACAAAGTGCATAAGGCATGCCTTGATTTTAAAAATATTTAGTTAGACCAGTAACCCTTTCCCTATACCAACTCCATATCAAACACAAGTCTGGTCAGAAACAACGGGCTCTGGACAGCCACCTCCACGGTGCAGACTGTGGCAGTGAATCATCTGTGTTCACAGAATTACCAGGGTTCTCCTCTGCAAAATCAGACCAGCTTACTCTGAATGTTTGGCTGCAGTCAACCAGTTGCTGTTTGTAATCACACCATCATTCACATTTAACTACGAATGGAAGAGCAGCTTTGCCACAGCAGTTTTTCTTTCAAGAAGTAAAATCAATTTACAACAGGCTAACACTAATAATACCCCCACCCCAGGCTCCCTTGAAAGAACACAAAAGGCCTAATACAAGTCCCCCAGAAAATTACCAAAAACCAATTTGCACGCTTGGGTTCCTTGGCACAATTCAGACATTTTGATTTGTGTATGCAATGATGCAAGTCAGAACTTCACATTTTTTAAAGCATTCTCCCTAATATACTTGGCAGTCCTAATGGGCTTGGTAAATGAAATAAAAACAATAGGCTGGATTTGCTAGAGTAAACTGCAGTCGAAGGTGACCTTCAGCCAACTTTCAAGCTGTCTGATGTTCTGGAGGATCAGTTTTGGGGTCAATTGTTTGGTACATACTGCAGCAGTCAGTACCTGTACAGCCTTATGACCAGCTTCTGGCAATCATGGCGTTCTGGTATACAGGGATACCCTGCATCTGTTCTCACTCTTCCAGTCATAGCTCCATGCCAGGGACTGGGAGAAGGATGATGCATGAGCCAGCGACTCCTCTTTGCAGGCAGGATGCCTAGAAGATCAAATGCTCTGGACTATGCATATCAAGATGTACTGTGTCACAAGTGGGAGCTCTCTCTTATGGGTCCTAAGGCTCAGAATATTCCCCCCACCGTCTCCCCAGTATTTTAACAACCTTGTTTGTAGAAAGTACTACCCAGGGATCAGGTCTGAAGGTTTCGACTGAAAAGTCAAAATAGAAGACTGAAGACTCTGCCCCACTGTATCTAGGATTTCTTCTTAAACTGAAATGTTTTGTTTACAACAAACTTCATTTCTTTGCAAGGTCTTCTGACATAAAATTGGTTTTAGCTTCCATCATTCAGTCATAGTCAGCTACCAGATAAGAAAAAACACAGGTAAGGAAGGCCAGGGTTAAATTTAGGAAAACAGAAAAGCTTTCTTTAAGAAAAATTGGAAGAAGCAGCAGGGGATAGCATGTAATAAAATTGGACATGAAGGATGAAACATGACTTGACTTAATATTTTGTTGAATGACCAAATAGCAAATTCTGCTCTTTGGGTGCTGGCTGATAGCTCCACTACCGACGCATTTAACAAAAAGATAAGCCTCCATTCTTAACTATGATTTGCAGGCCAAGTTGTTGCCTGACGTTAGGTGTCCTTATTCAGCCCCAATTCAAAGCAAAAAACCCAAGCCCGCATATAAGCTTTGGTACATGAGCAGCTCCATCGGCATCCAGTGCTTCTGAAGTGCAACAGCCCAAAAAGGAATCGTGCCAACTCGCACATGTCAAGAGCCAAGTCACGGGCACCAGCAAAATGACAAACCTTGTTTAAAAACATGTTTGCTGAAGGCCTTGTTGGTGAACGGGTCACTTGGCAAAACTGTGAACAAAAAGCATGCTGTGCAGCTGCCTAAAAGATCAGCTCTCCTGTGTGCCTGAGCAAAACTGGGATACAGGAGAAATCAGAGGGTTACAAAGGATGCCAAACAGGACTTCTCTAATGATGTTGATCCATGGCCTTGATGCCAGCAAAAGCTGCTGGGAAATAACTGATTTCTGTTACTGATGTAAACTCCCGAGCCTGTGGAGTGGAGATTTTCTCTTCAATGCTCTTTGTACTTATCCTGTCCTCTTTGAAAATGCCATGCTGAACTCTTTACCCTCACTCTCCCCTGCGCCACATTTTTTCCATACCTCTAATGTATGCTCTCTCAACTTCCTTGGCTTTTACCACTTAGGATATGCAGACAGCAGTGGTGGCAATGCTGAAAGCTTTCTGCTGGCAAGGAGATCGACATCCAAAAAGGGATGAATTTCTGGATGGAGACATCTCGTGACTAGCGTAAAAGTGAATTTTGTGGAATTGAGAATCTAAATCTTCCCTTTACTTGTAGATGCCCCATCCCTGGAAACATTCAAGGTCAGGCTGGATAAGGCTCTGAGCAAGCTGATCTAGTTGAAGATGTCCCTGCTCATTGCAGGGGGGTTGGACTAGATGGCCTTTCAAGGTCCATTCCAACCCAAACCATTCTATGATACTACTTCCATTTCCAACTTCACACACAGGGTCAAGCTCAGATGCAATCACACGGGCAAAAGAAGTGGGTGAGAGTCAGCAGTACCAATAAAACTGTTGTTTCTTGCTTTTGGTAGCTTTCAAACCCAGAAACTGTCTAACTTGCTTATCCTCCAAGGCAAATTTTAGACTGGAGTCAGACAGTATTGGTTTCCCAGATACAGAAGAGTGATTAACTGCATTTACATTCCTGTATCAAGCACTTCTTACTATGGCTAAATTGCTATCATCTCTAAGTTGAAGTATTGGCAGTGAAATAAAACTCATACATACATTTTTGCTATAAGAAACAAAATATCCAGAGCAAAAAGAAAATCCAATGCAATGGCATATAACTGAAAGGACGACTGTGATTTATTATTTGGGCCCACCTTCTCTTTGAAATCCACCCTTCACAAGATACTCAACCAAAGCTAAATGAAGATACCAAGAGAAATTCCACTAATTTCAGGAACTGGGCCTTGGCTGCAAACCAGAAAGCACACAGGCATAAATGCAAATTCAAGCAATGTTATGAAGATACTTTAAAGTTGTGACTCTACTGCAATCTTAGTTTGCTAATTCCCTGATGAGATTCCCTCCTTCTTCTGTAAGACACCCTTGCATATCAAAGAAAAAATACTGTTAAGTAGATACAGTCTACAAGCGTCCCAAAATATCACTGCTGAAGGAGAACTAAAAATGCATTTCTTTTTACGTACAGCAGCAAACGCAGCATGACTGCAACTTCTAGGCTGTTATTGACAAGAGAAAATCTTATTTTTGAGCGTTTTTTAAATCGCACCATTCTAAATATACTGCCTGCTTATTTGCTTCAAGGGCTGAATTCTTCTTTATTTTGTCATTTATCAGCTGGCAGAATTCTTCACTGCAGACACCATCATTAACAAACTAATCCCTTGGCATATCCGCCATTAAATAAAACAAAAATGGCTAGCTTGAAAGAGGATGCCTTTATGCATATGTGTGCATTTGCATTTGTGTGCAGAGCACAGTTTTGTGTTTACTGCCTAAGTTTGTCTATAATGTCCCTTGGATAAAATGAGGTTCCTGGCCATTGGAGTTCTCAAAGAACTGCATGAAATTAAGCATGGTATCTTTACAAATTTAGCAGAATACTTGAATATTTATATTTAAATTTGTGCACATCTCTTGTTAGAGATCTAATGTGAAACGGAGAGATTTCTCCTTTCTTTTCAGCTTTTTTTAAAATTTTATTTTATTGCATTAGCAACAGATGCATTAGCATACAATTGGCTAGCGGGATTCTTCTGGAACATTTATATTTGAGGCTCTATATTCTCCCCTGGAAGTGTTGCTGTTTAGATCACGATCTACTTAACATCATGAAGTGATGTTAAGTAAAAAACCAACCAATCAAAATACCCTTTTGAAATCTGATGATTTATTGTGATTCCAACCCAGGCCAAGGAAAAGTTGTATGAAACCAAGAAGACAAAAATGAAGGCCAGCTTTTACATATCATTCTGTAGGTGGTGGGTATTTGTGTGGAATAATGACATGCAAGACAGAAACCATTAACTCCCTTGCTGTTGCAGCCAAGTAAGCAGGCGCATAGAAAGCTGAGCTCCAGAAAAAGATCTTTCTAGACCCTTTGCACAAGATATATTTTCTGTGCATGGACCTAGCAAAGATCATAGGCACCTTGTGGTAAGAGGCTGGTAAGAGAGATGGGGTTCCTGCACAGGAGGGCTGCAAAGCAGCATTCTGCTGAGGTGGCAGCTACTGCCAGGCGGGTGGCCTCTGGTCAGACAGTGATGGTGGGCCACCGTACTTCATGCTGGGTTTGTCTTGCAAGTGCCTTAGCACCTGGACAAGTATCTGTGTTGCTGTCATTCTGCTGGTCTCTGCGGATGTGCCATTTCAACACCTGTAACAGCTGTTTCTAGTAAAAGATGTGGAAACCGATGTGTCACGTTTTGACACCAAAACATTTTAATTCACAAAATGAAAGACAAACACTCTTGAAATGAATTGTGAAGCATTTCTGCTTTCAAAAAATTACTCATCTGAGAATAATTCACATTGATTCTACAGTTTCATTTAGCGCTGTGTCCTTGTTTTTCATTTAGCAGTTTATGTCAGTTAAACAATCTTAATTTCATTGTGATTTATTGTGTAACTATTGCAAGCAATGTATAATGGGAGAAAATTTTAAACTGCAGTACATTTAAAAAAAGAAACACAAGTTGACTTTACTACTGCAAATACCCCCCAGGAGCTGAAGTACCGAAGACAGTTTGCAAAGCTGGAGCACTAAGCTGTGAACTCTCCTCGGCGGTGACAGAACTGAGGTTTGTATTCTGTACCACCTAGCAGAGCTTGTGACCAGCAGACAAATGGCAGGGCCCACAGCTTGTCTGTATTTCAGCCATATCGCTTGTTGTAATAAAAGACAACACATCATACAGTTAGGTCAATCCCACCTAGAGCTTCAAGGCACTGTGAGTTCTACTTTTAAGGGACAACATCAGGAGGAACCATTCTGATAATACCAGAGAACCGCATCTGTAAGTGACCAGAGCCTGATATTTCAAGGAGAGATTCAAGCAGGCATGCAAGGAGAAACCGTCTAATGAGGGACCCAGCTTCTCCCAGTGAGAAATGCCTTGGTGAAGGGTCTAGAGCATGAGTCCTGTGAGGAGCGGCTGAGGGAACTGGGGTTGTTTAGTCTGGAGAAAAGGAAGCTCAGGGGAGACCTTATCACTCTCTACAACTCCCTGAAAGGAGGGTGTAGCAAGGTGGGGGTCAGTCTCTTTTCCCAGGTAACAAGTGATAGGACAAGAGGAAACAGCCTCAAGTTGCACCAGGGGAGGTTTAGATGGGATATTAGGAAAAATTTCTTCACTGAAAAGGTTGTCAAGCATTGGAACAGGCTGCCCGGGGAAGTGGTTGAGTCCCCATCCCTGGTGGTATTTAAAAGACGCTTAGGAACATGGTTTAGTGGTGGACTTGGCAGTGCTAGGTTTGTGGTTGGACTTGATGGTCTTAAGGGTCTTTTCCAACTTAAATGATTCTATCTATAACTTATTTGTGCTCCAAACACATACAGACAGAAAAAATATTATTTCAGTCTTGGTCTATGGCATATAAGATGCTCTGAAACTCCTGGTGACAGTCTTTTTCTGCCTCTGTTGCTACTGTTAAGAGAATCTATAGAGTGCTCTGGAAGTCAGATTTGATGGATGGGTTCCTCCTCCTCAGAAGGAAGCACTGTAGAACTGATTAACCCAACACTTAACTGCCAGCAGCACTGCCCATATGATTAACCTTCCCCGTTATTTAGCACTGGTGAGGCCACATCTGAAGTGCAGCGTCCAGTTGTGGGATCCCCAGCACAAGAGAGAGAAGGACATACTGGTGCAAGTCCAGTGAGGGCCCATGAAGATGATGAAGGGACTGAAGCACCTCTCCTATTAGAAAAGGCTGAGAGAGCTGGGATTGGTCAGCATGGAGATGAAAAGGCTCAGGGGGATCTTACCAATGTTTATAAATACCTTATAGTAAGGGGTACAGAAGAAGGTGGAGCCAGGCTCTTCTCAGGGGTATCCAGTGACAGGATAAGAGGTAATGGGGAAAAAATGAAACACATGAAATCCTACCCGAATATAAGAAAACACTGTTTTACTGTGAGGGTGATGGAGCACTGGCACAGGTTGCCCAGATAGGTCCTGGAGTCTCCCTCCTTGGGGATATTCAAAACCCAGCTGGACATGGTCCTGGGCAGCTGGCTCTATCTGACCTGCTCTGAGCAGGAGGTTGGACTAGACAATCTCCAGAGGTCCCTGCCAACGTCAGCAGTTCTGTGATCCTGTGAAAAGCTGTAGAGAGAGGAGTGTGAAAACAAGCTAGAAAGGAAGGAGATTTGCATTTCTGAGTTCACAAAAAAACTAGCTGAAACTGCAGTGAATAGAATTATTATTTTGAAATATTAAAGGACGCTACAGAGGTTTTATCATATTCCCTACTGATTCAAATAGGAGATGAAATTTCCTGGAAATAGCTACTGTACTGTGACAGTATCAAAGATTGATCTTAATTAGAAGACAAGAAGGAGACTTTATTTTCCCCTGAAACTGGAGAACAGTACCTCTTTCAGACTCTTGATATTAGTGGCTGGGAGGAACAGAGAATTAGTCAGGCCACAGGGATGTCTACATGATGTCATGACACAGGTAGAGAGCAAGAGAGAAATGGACAACTTAACTGGACAAAAGAAGGAGTTTAGAGCTTGTTGTGCAAAATAAAATAGTAGTTCTGCATAACTGTCAGGAGCTGCGGAGAAGAGAGAACAGGATGGGCAGTTCTCATACTTAACCTCTCCTATTCTGCAACACAATTAAGACAGAGGGGTAGAGAATAACCTCTGTGTAGTTCAACAGATATTCATCAACAAATTACTTTGCCTTTTCAATAAATGACCACAAAAAAATTTAAAAGTAACATCTAAGTGAAAGATGAAAGACTTCTTTTACAGACTGTCTTAAATGAGGCCTAAAAACTCCTCTCCCATACTCCTAAAAGCTCAATGAAGATTAACATATTTAACAAAATTTGGGATAAGCAGGAAAACATTGTCTGATCACTTTAATATAGGAGAAACAATGAATTCAACAGAGCTCTAAGACAGACACAAGGGTTTCGGCTTTAAATCAGGCATAAACCTTTCTATAATTCAAAAGTCATGGTATTGATTCACTCCTGTGGGCTCTCTGATCACCCTAAACTACTTCTCCCCTTTCTGCTCATGACCTTACCAGGCTTTTCATTCAGACTGAAAGACTTTCTGGACAAAGACCTGTGCTTGCATAGCTATGGCTCCTGAATGCCAACATAAGGCAAATTAAATTTATAATATATCAGTACCAGAAAAGAAGGTTTCCTCTTCTCCCTCACCCCTAACAACATCCTTTTCTAGTCCTCCATTACTTTTTTCCTCCCTCTAGCTCCTCAACCCCATTCTCTTCCAGACCCTTGCCCTGACTTTCACCAGCGCTAATGCCCTACTCTTCACACTTTCCTTCTGATGCTTTTTGCACACTCTTTTTTTCCAAATGTTATCTCTGATAGCATCTGCAGACTTGCTGTCTTCTCTTTTTTCCTCTAATTGTTTCTTCAGGATCTCTTCCTAAGTTTTCATATTATTGCAGCCTTTTATTAGTCCTTTTATCTTCCATGTCTGTACTGTTTTTCCTTTATTACTAAGATTTCCACTAGTGTCACCATTATGTCATAAACTTACCCCCTTATTCTTCTGTTCTTGACCCACTTCTCTCTCTCTCTTTGCCATCTTTGAACTTCGCTGACATCTCTCCTTTTGGATGTCCTGATGTTCGTTGTAACTTCTCATAACCAAAACATAAGCCCTTTCTTTAGCAATATCACCAACTCATTATTTAACTACTTCCTCTCTCTGCCCCTGGATGTCTAATTTGCATCACAATCCTGTCACCCACATTTTCTCTCCAGCTTCATTAAAAAAATGAGGGCTCATCTTTCGAGAATGGTGTATAGATACCTCCCCACATTTCTTTCATGCCTGCTTTTGTATGTACACAGAACCATACAGAACAAGTCTGTGGTCCTAAAAAAAGGACGATGGACATAGCGTTTTCAAATATGCAAGCGTTTTCAAATTGACTGTTGATCTGAGGTGCTCCATTTTTAACATTTCTAAATTAAAGTATCCTAAAGGGAATCAGTCTGCAAAAGGGCATCGAGATGAATCAGACTCACCAGACACATTGGAAATTTTTAGCAAAGTAGTACATTATATACAGAAAAGTGTAGTTATTATTATTTCTAATACTGTCATTAGTCACGTATAAGTGTAACAAAACACACAGAGCAAAGATTTAGGGTTGTTCTAAATCCGTAACTCTGAATGCATCCCTGATCAACTTATGCAGTGTGTGAAGAAATTCTAAGCTACTGTGCAGCATCCATGTATACTAAGTAGTGATGGAAACTGCAGTATGACTATGAAACTGTGCAATGAGCCTTTTTTCTCTGGGAATTGCCTCAGTCACTCAAAGACATTCTTTCTTCCTCAGCAGATTGCGGCCTGAATTTATCTGACTGATGCAACGGAGGACACAATTTCAACCACCATCTTTCTTTCCCCATTGCTCTTACCATGGTTTCTTCTCTGACATCAGAGTGTGCATTAAAAAAAAATAAATTAAAAAACCCCTGCCATTTCCACCCAGCTGCCCTTCCAGCACTTCTGCAGAATGCAGTCTGTGCTGACAGCTGTGCAAGTGCAAAGGAGAAAGGAGGTGTAGGAAACCAAGTTCTGCTGATGCTAACTGATAATAAGATGGGCCTTTGTGCTTCTCAGCTTCTCCATTAGCCTCCTGGTAGGCATGGCTTTGCCTGCAGAACAGATGAAAGAGGAGGCAGGGCTGCCATATCTCCCAACTTAGCTGAAAGCTGACAGGTGAGATTCTACACCCTGAGTTATGACATGGGTTGGATGTCCATCAAATGAGGAGGAGCTGTCACCATACAAGGCTGCAGCTTTGGCACAGCACCCAGAAAAGGCAACAGCACTGCACTTTGCTTGTTCCAGATGCCCATGTTCCAGCAGAGCCTAGAGCCAAGGGGCAGCAGCAGCAGCAGGGCTGCAAACATCCAACAGCAGAAAGTGACACCAGGGACATGTGAGTGAGTCTTGAACTCAGGACTAATGGTGGCTTCTTTTTTTGTCCAGTGTGAACGGTTATCTTGCTGGAAGCACTAGCTGTCTTGTTGGCCTTTCCTTGTGCTGTAGGAAGCAGGCTATGAGCTGATAATATATAAAGCAGAACATTACCAGCCTCCTTCAAACAAAAACACAAATTGGAGAAGAGAAAGAAATGAAATGGAACAAGGCAGCAGATGGTGTTAGCTTCGTAAAGAGGCACAGAATGGTTTGAGACCCTTGCCTGCATTTGTGTCAGTTATGCTACCATCCTTGAGATTTAGCTCCTCTCTACCACACGGTTTAAAAACCATGGGGTCAAGTAAGAAACAAGTTTTTGTTAAAATGACAGATTTGTTCCTTTGGTACACAAATACCAGAGTTATGTCTCATAATCTACTGACAAAAGTGAGGCAAAATCTAAATAAATAATAGAACAGAAAACATCTTCAGCTCTGTTTCACTCCAATTAGCAGTTTCCAGACCTCTTACTGAGCAAGTGGGATCCCGTTCCATCAAGTAAAAAAACTCATTACTCTGTTCTGAATACTGATCTACGCACCATGGCAGTGGTCACAGCAGATTTAGGGGACACTGTTCCAGAGGGAGTGACACTGCACTGGTTTGGCATGGAGAACCTTTACTGCTTATGGTGATGAGGAAGACGCATGAGCAAGGGAGTGGAGAAAGGGACAGTCAAGGGAGATGGAAAAAGAGAAATCTAGCATGATTTGGGGAAATTTATAGGGCTAACAGAGGGTCCTGCTGTATATTTACTGATAAGCATCGCACGCGTGACAAAGAAATACTGAAGGGGCAAAGGCGTCTGATAACATTGGACTTCTGCTGTTTTCAGTCGTCAGTCCCATCATAATGTCTGGTTCCAGACAAAGCCTGGCAGGGAAGAGAAGGTCTATCTGTACCATCCACTGTAACTATAAAGGTTAACCGTAAGGGTTAACTGTGGTTGGACGATATGAAAAAGCAGTAGCATTTTACAGTATTTCTGGTCACACCCAGCAACATCTGCTCCCCACTTTCAGCAGCCTCCCCATTTTCTCTCTGAATTATCAGAGACATTAACAAGTCTTTTCCAATCCCCACTTTGACTGATCTTTCTGATTAGGAGCACTGAACAAACAGACCTGAGAAACAGCCTGGCAGCAGCAAGCAGCCTTAGTTCACTGCACGCAGGCCATGGAAAAAGCTCTGCTCTCCCTGCGACAACGGGAAAGCTACAACCAGTGACTCAGCGTTAACCCAGTAACTGCTCTCCAGGGAATCTGAGACAACTGCTTCAAGCATTCCTGCCTATTTCTGCACGCAGAGGCATTAGACAACAAAAAATACTCCTTGAAACAATTTCCTTCCTCTGATAAATATATACCTCCCATCAACTAACAAGTAAAACAGCGCTGTCAAGCTTTGCCTTGTGATCCACATCTATGGACACATCCAGGGTGAAGCAGATGATACTGAAATGTGTAACAAACAGCTGCGGTTTGTGCTATGCAGACATGGCATTTCATTAAGCACAGGCTAATAGCTTGATTCCCTTAGGGACTCGCTGCTGGAAAATAGAACATCTCCTTTCATAAATAGGCAAGGTCACCGTGAGCCACACGTTCCTCAATGCACACGTTCATTTTGGAGTTGACGCTGAGATAATTGAGTATCTGTTCATTATACGTTTTGCATTAATCCTATAACATATCTTCATGTAAAACTAATTTTACAAGATCTGAGGAAAACCAGCATTATATTACATTTCAATGCCATCTGTTCAGCTACTCCAGAATACAGTGGAAGAGTTCTGATTTATGCCCAAATTATTTTTTGTATTTTACTCTTCATGTTGGATTCAGAATTTGAAAAATTCCAGATAAGAAACATTTTAAAAGCACAAACTAAGGCATTTTGCCCCTTCACACCTTTTCTTAACTTACAGTTGCTTTTTTATTTAACAAGAGTAATCTTCCAGCACATTTACATGTACACACTGTGAACAAGACAGTTCATAAATGTGACATCTCAAAGTTTAAAACCCTGTAGATATGATAGAAACCACAAAAATTACATAGATTGTGCTAAGAGATATACGAAGAGAGATCAAAAATCATAGGCAATTTCTTTTAATATATTAAGCACTACCAAAAATCAGGAGTCCCCAGAGGACCTTACCAGAAGAACCTAAGCATTATGCAGTGCAACTGATTCCTGCCAATCTACTTCTCTACTTTCATCTTATTTCATCCCAAATACTATTTTTGTCTGTTTGTCTAGAATATTTAGAAGCTGGCAACCTGTTTTTCTCTGTTCCTGTGGTTCCTGGGAAACTTCTCTTCTGGATGTGAAAATGAGAAATTCCAGAGGATAATATCAGGTCAAGGCATAATGCGAAAGAAGAAAGAGTTACTTTCAAAGCGAATGTGTGATTGGTCAGTAGAGAAGATTACATAGGGTAGAATATGAAAGTAGAAATAAAGTATTTTCTCCTAAAACCAGATACAAACACTGCATTGCATTAAATCCAACAGTTTGTGGGGGAAAAGAATAATTATGCCATGGAGATTAGAAATTATATATGTACACGTAAGGAAGAGAAGGGATTTTATTCTGAATTTTCCTGTGCATACTCAAATATATGCATTTTTCATCAAAGATTATGATCAGGAATGTCAAATGCAAATGTTGCCTGAAGACTTGGAACAAGCTTTTGCTGCATTTTTTATTTGTTATATAGCTCAGGGGTTTCCCAAACTGGAGAATACAAACCACAACTGTAAATGGAAAGCAGAATCTCTAGATTGTGAATGACTGATTATGTGGCTTAAAGACATACATCAAAATTAACTGGAAACAATCTGCAAAAATGTTAAGAATAATGTTTCTTGCCCTCTTCATCTGCCATGAAATTAACAGTTACTGGAATTAACGGTTTCACATCTAGAAAAGAAACAAAGGCTGTCAACATTTTCACATGGAAATAACCTTGAAGAGTTAGGTGTCTGCCTTAGGGAAGTATTTTTGTTTTATTTTAAAAAGAACAGCATCAAAAAGAAACCTCTTTCTTTGAGGGGACCTGAATGAGTTGTGAGCATACCCTTAGAGTTTTTTTTCTTTTCAAGGCTGCAGCAACCTAAGTTAGAGACTTGCCTCCTTCTTTTGTTCATTTGAAACACACTGAAGCAGGCTTTCAAAGGTTCAGGGAGAGGTTATCAAGTCCTGTTTGCTGTTGACATGTCTAAAACTGCTGACACATGCTAGGAAAAGAAAGGGTACATTTAGTACAGCTGGAACAATAAAATAGCTGCTAAGGAACCTCACCTATAGCTAACACCACCACTAAGCTGTGGTGGCCAACTAAAGGCATAAGCCAGTAATATTCATGCAGAAAATGCAAACAAAGCTTATAGAAGTCCTGAAAAATAGCTTGGCTTGCCATTTTCTTAGTGACTTAAAAAAAAAGGTAAAAAACCATGCCAACAGACCACATTTGGTATTCAGTCCCAAGTCTTCAGTGCTGAAAGCTGTAGAAACAGCTGAAAAACATTAATTGAAAGGAAAAGTAATGAAAAATTGTGCACTAGACAGACTTGCAAAAAGCAACCAATGTGGTGGTTTCCTTTTATATCATAATTTTTCCTGAACAGGAAAATAACCTCCTACCCTCTGTTGAAAATAGAAAAAACCGAAACTCTGTTGTTGGACATACTCAAGATTTTCTAGCTTGATACCTAAAAACATTAGGAGGAAAAACACAAGCCTTCTCCAGACCTACTTGTCTCTAAGTAAGTTATCTATAGCCCTATTTTACCTCTAACTCCAGTAGAACTAGGAGGAGTACTCTTCCAGTCAAGCCTCGTTCAACGTTTTAGACCAATGCTCTAAAGATACATTGATCTTTCTTGGATTAATTCCAAGTAATTCTTTGCCTACTAGGGCCAGATCTGTCCCCTCCCCTCATTTCACATCAGCTATGTACAAATTCACGTTGACAGTAACCATTAGCTTGAACTCTGGCACTTACCAGAGCTGGAGGAGGCTGAGGAAGTTCATGACCTCACCACTGGCCTAAGCTCCTGAGGACCTTGAGGTCCTCAGGCTAACTCCACTCTAGATACCTGGTCTAGTAACGTCTCCTTACAAATCTTTACATTCACTACAGCAAAGGGTTTTGTCATCCTTCTTGACACTAGAGATCTGGCTTTCCTCACCAAAACCACCCACACAGGTGGAGGTCATACAGGTCTGTTCTTCAACTCACAGGGCTGTCTTAGCCTTTGTGTTCTGCTGCAAGCAACTTCAGAAAGCACCCTTTTCAAATGCTACAGTATTTTATCACTTCATAAGTAAGATTAAACTGGAGCTGACATCAGAAGATGGCAGATGCTCTACTGTTCTGCAGCAACGCACAGCCCGCTATACCTTGCCACTAGGCTTTGTCTTATGAAATGAGTTTAATGCCCCAATAAGGGAAAGGAGTCGGGAGTGACAGACTCACAGTTTCACTTTTGAATGTTCAAGCATTATGCTTTGAAAGCGGGTGAAGGAAAGGAGTTAGTTCATGAGAGCAAAATGCTAGTCTTCTTGCAAAAAGGAATTTCTAAGAATATCTTTTTGAAAAAAATAATTCTCAACAAACAGAAAAGCAGAAAAGAAGAAGAATTACATCACTATATTGAAAAATCCTGCATTACCTGTCAAAATAAGATAGATCCAGGTGCATTCATGTATGATTTTTTTTTTGTTATAGACACAACAAAAATACACAAGTTACAGCAGAAGATGATATTTTGTTTTTCATGAATTGAGTACAACAGGAGTCCTCTGCTTCACCCAGCTAAATGGATTTCAGATTAGACTCTAGAATAAAATATAGAAACTTACCTTACATTTCAACATGTTGGCCACTCTCTCTTGCATTGATTGTCCAGCCTTTGGCCTGACAAGTATATAAACTGCTTTTACATCAGGGCTGGACCGCAGAAGCTTTTCCACCAGTACTTTGCCCATGAAACCTGTAGCTCCTGTGATAAGTACCGTCTTTCCATTGTAATAAGCTGAAACTGAAGACATGGTGCTTTCTTGTTCTGTCCTTCCTTTAACTTCCTGCAGAAGGTACCTGAGAAGATGCAGAAATAAAGCTTTAAAGGCTTTTGAGTCAAGACACAGATCAGTTATTTGGGAATTATAGTCTGAGATAACCTTTCCCAGTCAGCTATAGCAGCTCACATTAGGTCAATCAATGGCAACTTTAAAGATGATACTTTTAAAGGCCTTTATTATGAAAATAACCCACAAAAATTAAAAAGGTTAATCTGAGAAGCTTAAAAAATCAAGCTCAGCCTCATCCTCCATATTATACCACAGCTGTACGCAGCAGCAACAGTTTAGAACATAGCTTGTGCTGTTCAAGACCCCCTAGCAGTAGATGCTCACTGCAGTTGAATAGCATTTGTCTTGTACACTGTGAAGTGGCAGCCATGAAGATATGCAGTCATCCCTACAAGACAAAGTAGAAATAGATCTCCTCACAAACACTGCAGGTGGAAATTAAAGTTTTCCACTTTAATTCCACTGTTCCAAGCAGTTCCTTTTCTTGTCAGCCACCACTTTGCAATATGCTCAGCCTTTTCCTCTTGTCTTGGAATAAATCCATGAAGAAAGCTCCCCTTGACGGACGATACAGTGCAATGATATTGCTCTGCAAGACTGCAATACCATGCTCCTGTGTGTCTGTCATCACCCATTATTGGCTGTTAAGCCTCAAATTCATCCCACTTAACTCTAAGGAGCATAGATGTCATATGCTTTCTCTGGAGAGTTTAGATTGTTTGAACTGCCCTTTGGAGATGCATTGACTATATAAGGGGACTGACATGACTAGGCTCCCACATGAAGTGTCCCAGTTAAGTATTTTAATTAGATACAGTGGTTTTCAGGCCTACATGTCCCCAGCCATCCCAACTCAAACTCTAAGTTGATTAAATGACAAACATCTTCTCTTCCTCCTGCAGAAGCTTCAGAGTCTCTGTTGGCCATTTCAAGTTTCTCAACATGACATGAGTCAACTGCATGCTAACAAAATGCAAATATACCAAGACAGAAATATAGCATTTGCTGCATTTTTGCAGTCTGCAAAGATTCCCTGTTCTCACTAACCGTCTTGCATTTCTGAAACATAATAAACCATTCTGAGTGCACCCTCACTAAGTCTGCAGATGACACCAAGTTGGGTGGAAGTGTCAATCTGCTGGAGGGTAGGAAGGCCCTACAGAGGGACCTGTACAGGCTGGATCGTTGGGCTGGGGCCAATTGTATGAGATTCAATAAGGCTAAGTGTCGAGTCCTGCACTTTGGTCACAACAACCCCAGGCAACGCTACAGGCTGGGGGAAGAGTGGCTGGAGAGCTGCCTGGCAGAAAAGGACCTGAGGGTGGTGGTTGACAGCTGCCTGAACATGAGCCAGCAGCGTGCTCAGGC
Source organism: Nipponia nippon (assembly GCF_047370975.1). Lineage (NCBI taxonomy): Eukaryota > Metazoa > Chordata > Aves > Pelecaniformes > Threskiornithidae > Nipponia > Nipponia nippon. The sequence continues at coordinate 81,784,149 of NW_028262347.1, read as the reverse complement.
GGCCAAGAAGGCCAATGGCATCCTGGGTTGTATCAGGAATAGCGTGGCCAGCAGGACCAGGGAGGTGATAGTGCCCCTGTACTTGGTACTGGTGAGGCCGCACCTCGAGTACTGTGTTCAGTTTTGGGCCCCTCACTACAAGAAGGACATCGAGGTGCTGGAGCGTGTCCAGAGGAGGGCAACGAAGTTGGTGAAGGGTCTAGAGCACAAGTCTTCCGAGGAGCAGCTGAGGGAACTGGGGTTGTTTAGCCTGGAGGGAAGCAGGCTGAGGGGAGACCTTATTGCTCTCTACAACTCCCTGAAAGGAGGCTGTAGCGAGGTGGGGGTCGGTCTCTTCTCCCAGGCAGCAAGCAACAGGATGAGAGGAAATGGCCTCAAGTTGTACCAGGGGAAGTTTAGGTTGGATATTAGGAAAAACTTCTTCACGGATCGGGTAGTCAGGCCCTGGAACAGGCTGCCCAGGGAAGTGGTTGAGTCTCCATCCCTGGAGTTATTTAAAAGATGGGTAGACGTGGTGCTTGAGGACATGGTTTAGTGGTGGACTTAGCAGTGATAGGTTAGCGGTTGGACTCGATGATCTTAAGGGTCTTTTCCAACCTTAAAGATTCTATGATTCTATGATTCAGGGACAGTGAAGCAGCCTAACTTAAGAGCAAAACCTGCAAGCCTTCATACAGAAACATCTTATATGAGTCCTTGGCTTGGACCAACAGAAATGAACAACAGCAAAGAATTTAAAATACTGTAAGAACCTTAGCTACATGTGATGATAGGTTAAATTCCCTTCATCGCATGGGACCATGAGAGAAATATAGCTTGTCCTACAGCCCATGCCTTCCTCAGGGTGGAGCAAAGTATCTTACCCCAGAAAACTGACCACCAGCTATGTGAATCAAGAGAAGTACCATAGATCAACCCTTACAAGGTGTACTGTGTTCATTGCAACGCTCAGGAATGTGCTTAGCTGGACTGCGATCCCCAAGTCGTTACCACTCACAACAGTGAAAAGGAGCCCACAGCCTGTGTTAATGTGCTGTCATTAACTGGGTTTACAGCTGATGCACCTACCCAGACCTGACTTTGCATTCATACCAATTTGCCAGTTTTCACAATCACTGTACTGCTACATGGAAATATTGAATGCGTATTTCTAATAGGCTATAGCTCAGACAGATAAACTAGGGACTCAAACCCAACAAAACATTGTTCTTCTTTCCCAGTGCTGCCTGGGACTGCAGTACATAGTATCGAACAAATGATAATCCCCAAATTTCTTTATCCGTAACAAATCATCAGGTGTGCCATCCAATTTAGAAAGTGGGTCAAGCAGAAAAACTTCTGAAGGACACTGTTTTACAGATTAGTAGCTATGGGTATTCTGGCTCAGTGAATTCGGGTATTAGCCTACTTTCAGATATGGCCTGGAACACAATTTAAATGAATGTAGCAGGCTCGTCTAGGCCTATTAAAAACCTGTTCTTATCAAAGAGCTAGCCACTTGGGAAGTTAAACAAACAGGTTAAACTATTAGATAATTAACTTATTTATAATAAAATGTCACATCTCATTCAGGTTTGGAAAAACTGAGTGATATTGGAAGACAGGAACTTGCAGAACCTGGTGTGTAAGTCCTAAAGTAGGTATTAGTTTAGCCAGACGAAGACGTAGGTGGCAAAAGACTTAAGAAATTTGGTACGACACATGCCCTGCAAAGCAGAAAAATTAATGAGAGAAGTCCTAGTCACTAGAGGCCATACAAATTCTACTGAACATAAGGAAAAAAATGATGAAATATAGGAGCTCTTCCAGTGACCGGATACTTGCTTTGAGCTCATATTCAGAAGATCGCATCTATTTAACCTCACCGAATATTCTACTAGAAAAATGGTACAATTATAAAGTACTTCGCACTGCAGACTTGGATATTACCGCAGTGTTTAACAGGAATTAGTCTCCTTCCCACAATTCAGTAGTACAGAACATTTCCAACCTGCATCACTAAACATCAGTGCTTTGCATTATAATTGTAGACTACTGCAAGAATAACTGTTAAGATTTCAGAATGTGGACATAAATTTTTTTATGTTGTTTCATTTGGGTTCTCTCTTTGAGTTATCCAAATGGGGCTTCATTTCTTTTGTCCAGATGTTCCATACCTACTGGAATAGTTTAAAAAAAAAAAAGAAAAAATCACAGTACTTTGAAGCGTCCCTAACATTAGCCATGCAGCCAGATTTCGTTAAATATTTCTGGCAAAGACTACACACACTTAACTGACAGTTTTTCCCCATGTAGTCTGAGGTCCAAGACCATTTTAAACATTTGTCTCAAAAAAGTCAGGAAAACAATTGCATCTTCCAAACCATTCTGGTATGATGAAAATGGAAGCACCAAACACAGCCACAGAAAAACTGAACTAATGCAATCTGCTGTTCCTCTTGATTATTGGCTTAATTTTATAGGGTTAAAAGACACGGTAAGAAAAACCACATCCTTTCTGTTTTCTGTAATAAAGCAGTCCAAGTCAGGCATCATATAGTTCGCAGGGCAAGTTTCAGAGTTGGATCTGGTTGCTCAGGGCTTCATCCACAATAAAAAGCCATGAGGAATGAGATGGTGTTTGCTTATTATGGGATCAGCTTTGTGTCTCCTTGCAGTACTTTTTCCCCCCTTTCCTAATTTAGAAGAAAATGCAATAATCTTGCATCCATCTGATGCCATGCTAATTATCAGCAAAGAAAATCTGTTTATTTGTTTAATGTGCACAAACAAGTTGATGTTGTGAGATCATGACACAAAAGCCACAATGCTGCAATCTGCGATATGAAGACAGATCCCTGAATCTCCACTGTCTAAGCAAATTTCAAGAGGCTTTTACTAGGTAACAAATTCAAAAACAGATTCCCGTTTATATTCAGGATATGCCCTTACAGAAATTGCTAAGATATTTTCCTTTCAACTTAGTCAGGGAATATTGACTTTTTTTACTTTTCAGAACCATCTTTGGTTTTTATATTTTTAAGAGTGTGATTTTGTAACAGAATTTATTCTTCTCTGTTTTAATTGATTTTGCTTGGCCTTTGTAAAGAAAGCACTGAAGAAGTTATGGAGATTTTAATGAACCAAAGGATTTCTAAGGTCAAAGGGCGTGATCCAAGTAATGCCTGACCCTTTGGATGTCTGCTTCAAAATACAAAGAACTATATGCATTCCTTTTTGACTTTTTACACTCAGTAAACGAAGAAAAAGTTGTTTCCTGCAGAAGCTTATACCCTGCTTTTCATTTTAAGGGATAAACAGTCAATACTGGGCATTAACTATTTCCCAGTCAATTAAGTCGTAAGGGATTAAGCATCCGGTAAGAGAAAACTATTCAAAGTCTGAACCATGGTCAGCAATTGCAGTGAGTTGACCCTTATTGGGGTGAAAAAGGATAAAAACTATTTCAGAGCCTGAGGTTCCTGTCTCTTCCAAAAGTGACTGGAGGCAAACTGAATGGTGGAGAAAAGCCCACACAAGGGCTTCCTGAAGCCCTGTTCAAGTGATTAATTACAGGCAACTGATGGTTTAGACACTAATTAGAGCAGGAAAGTGATCACTGATGCCATCTGAACTACTGAACACAGCGTTTTTGCAGCAGTATAAATCTCACTGATGCTGACTCATCTCCAACCGTAGTGTGAAAAAACCACTCTTTGGACAGCCAGCCAGGAGTCACACTGAGCATCTCTGCAGACACAAGTACACAAGCTGCTTTAAGGGTAAAGCTCTGTTACTGATGCCTGTAACAGTCTCCTCTGGATCAGTCCTAAAGGACGACCTACGGCACTGCATTACGAAGCCACAGTCTTGTGCCAGGGGCATATGCCAAAGCACAAGAAAAGGGAAAGGTGGGAATCCTACCAACCTAATACTTTGCTCCTGCACAAGAAAACCCTCATATCCCCAACAGAAGAGTAGAGCAGAGCTTCCCCCCACCAAGAACAGATACAATTGTACGGATATTTAACAAAACAACTAATACACTGTCCTCATCTTCCACACAGTTCAATGATGCCAAATCTGCATTCAGTTTACAAGGATGTAATCCCAAGATTTAGCCTGCTATCAAAGCCATAGCAATGGGAAGGGAAATGTATATCTGAACCTCATCGACTGCTGCTACTGCTGCTGCCCAGAGCAGATCCATGGCTGCAGGGTGTTAACAAGAGATGGCAAAATGGAGCATGAGCAATGAAGGATGGGTATACTGGAGGCTGTTAATATTTCACTATGGTTTGGACCACTGCTAAGATTTCCATGCCTTACTCAACTAGGACAGCAGACATTTCAGAAGCTTGTCTGTTGAGATATTTGCCTTTTCAACTCAACAGCACAAATTGAAAAAAGAAAAAAAAAAAAAGAAAAAAAAGATATTTAGTTGTGTGCAAGAGCACAGGACTGTATGCTTGTATATATATACTTAAATTCACAAACAGCCTCTCTGGCATCTCTTTCTACCTAGTCTGGTTTTGATGAGTTTTCCTGTATCTGGTGCATTTTCACAACTTTATGCAGGGATGTAACTTCTGTAAACAAGAGGATCAGACTGCTCAGATGAGCCTTTTAGACATCATATTAAATGTAATGTACCAGCTTCAACTAAAATTACAACTAATGACAATATTTTTTAAAACAAAATTACAGACAGTAAGAGTCCTTTAAGACAAAACTATTTTTGGCCACTTTCTGAATATAAATTTTTAATCTTGGGTACAAATATCCAATCATACATAGAACAGTTTTCTTTAATCAGGATTCTGGAGGAGTCATAATTAACCTGGGACATGCAGAGAAAGAAAAATTCCTCTGACAGCTGAAGTCAGAAGCAGCAATATAAAGTGGTCACAGCCTATTTCAATCTCATCAGTTTGCTTCCTCAATGTATTAATTATTTTATGAGTTTAAAATGGACTGAACACTGGGCATGCCTGAACAATGTATCTTCATATAATTCTTTTTTTTTTTTCCCCCCAGGGTGTGTGACAGAGACTCCACAAACTATGCACATAATTACAATATATAAAAGCAATTCTTTCTAATATGTTTTCTTTGCCTGAAAGCATTTGTGTATAATTTCTTGTTAGTTAATCATCAGCAAGTAAATAATCCCATGATTATGACTGTAGAACTTAGGAACAACCTGATCTTTTCACTTTGGTGGCCAGTAGAGGTGGATACTTGAACAGCAAGCAGTTTTCCTCCAACACTAATGCATATATAACAGTTGTATGGTTTGACGCAAATCAGTATAATCCAAGGAGAACATTTGCATGGATGAGTAAGCGGGAATAGCGTTAGAAGTTCAACACCTGCACACCAGCACACCTATGGAGCGAAGTCCAGCCTGAAACAAAGCAACTTTCCAACCATCTGATTCCTTCAGTAACAGAATGCTCTGTTCCATGCTTAAGGAATAAAAATTAAAAAGACAAAGGAAAATGTAATAAGCATCTACATGTTTCATTTATGTGCTTGCACTAGAAACATGGGATGTAACAGCATCCGTCAATTCATGTCTCAGGCGTATGCAGGTGCATTAGTCGTGCATGCTCTGTCATTTGAGATACTTTATATGGATGTCAAGGTTTTGTTGTGCACCAAGCTCTGCTTCAGAGATTTCACAAATTATTTTTAGTCCCAGGACACCTGGAAGTAATAGAGCATGCTGTGGATCTTAGAGTCACAGAGCAGAGTCCCACACCATGCATGCTAGCAATAGATGAAGTAGTGACTTGCTTTTCATCACAGTGACTTAAATCCTGGCTTCTCAGTAACACTGGGAGGAAGCTATGTCACTCAGCTCCATTGATTTAATTTATTGGGCCAAACTCGCAATCAGTGTATTTCCACTGCAATGACCAACGTTTCAGCTGCGATCAACGTGAATTAGTTTAGATTTGAGCCTTTATATTTAAAATGCTTTCTGCATTTTCAGTAATAAATAACAGTGACTCAGACTGTAGTTCAACACTGCACAACATTTTTGACAACAGCGCTGCTAACATGAACAAGCAGATAGAACCAACAAGGATGCACTGAAGTTATGTAACATATTTTCAAAGGCCTTTAGGCACATAAAGATTTGTGTAGTACATGATGTTTGAGAAGAGGTAGGGGAGACTTTACTGATGGCAGAAAATGAAGCGAAGAGGATGTTAAAATGGCTGATCTAAGAACAAATTAAAAGATCCTTATGGTTTGCTAAACTTCCATAGTTATTAATAGCACTAACAACCTAACAACAATAGCAAACAGGCAAAGATAAACCTTCCCTCACTTAGCTACACAATTAAAAGTAAGGTCATAATCCATCCTTTGTACAGGCACTATAGATGCTAATACAGCTCAAAGAAATAAAACCCTGTGATTCAAAGATGGGCACATTTACAGCCAGACTGAACTCCTGATGATAATCCTCTTTACAAAAGATATTTTGCTCCAAGCAATTTACACCGAATACAAATGTTGTTGCTAGCAGCCTGAAGGTTAAATCACTTTTCTCCAGCTAATATACTTCAAATAATTTTTTGTTTGCCAACAGTACCGACTCAATTCCATAACAGCATACCCAAATAGTGACAAGCAAGGAAAAACTCTCATTGCTCCCGGAAACGCTTCATGACTTGAAAAATGACACCAGTTTTGCAATTCATTTCAATTTATAACAGTTAAATCTAAAGAGACAGTGCAGTGTGACAGCATAATTAAGAGCTAGAGACAAGGAGCAGCGTGCACAGCCGGATCCTGCGAACTGCTGAATGTTACACGACATGCGGACAGCAGCTCTCAGTCCTTTGGAAACCACTGGGAGTTGTGGCTTCTGGGCTAGATAGCTGCCCACGGAACAGACCCACATGTAGAGAAAAAGCCTGAATTTCAAGATTTGGTCATTGCTTAAGCATTATAGGCACAGCTGCACAGATTAGCTGACTCTCCTAAGTAGTCTGAACTGTTCAATCACTGTTAAGAATTAGAGAAGAATGAATGAAGCATAAGGGCCACTGATGTAACCCAGGAGCAGCCTCTTGATTTTTCAGTGAAACCTGTTAGTCTCTCTCAGTCTCACTATGCTTTCTCTAAAACTGATGAAAACAAGCCTATAAGCGTTTTAGAGCTAAGACAGGGCAACTGTGATAAGAACATACCTACATATGTGACATAGGATTTTAAAGAACAAATATTTCTCAGTAGCTCGAATATGAACATATTCTGCCTTACCCCTGTTTAGTTAGCCTACTGGTAAGAACGGCAGCTCCCAGTGACATCAAAGGAGCAGTTTCTGCAGGCTCCCTTCTGTATCACACAGGTCAGCATCTGTACCCACTCTCCCTTTTAAGCAGCGCTCACTTAGAGCTAGCTGTTGCAAAGCCTTTGAGCAGGTTACACGATCAAAGCCTAGGTGCTGTGCATAGATCAGGACTAGAAAACAGTCTTTGCTCTGCCTCAGCATAATTAAATACAGACATTCTATGTCAGAGCATTTCTGCAGGCGATCCTTTCCCTTCTCTTTCCACCAGCTCACTCTTCACAGCCATTATCACCTTGCTCCTTCTCCTTTTGCTGTGACTGGGATCTCTACAACCCACAGTCCTCTCCCGAACCCCTAAATCAAAACCCTTGCATTGCACACCAATCACACTGCATCTTAGCATTGCAAAAGGGACGTCTCTCGGTGATTAAGTCAAAAGTCTGTGAATCTCTCCCGGGTATCGGGGTGGTCTGGGACATAGATTTTCCTTTAGAGATCTCAGTTGATAACTTTGTATTAGCATCCAGCATGTCTTAGCACAGTATTCGAAGACTTCCTGTCCTTTTCCACCACTTGTTCTTGCCCCTCATCAAAAATAGTGGCACTATCATTTACACTATTTGTGGGAAGAGTTGGATTTGGAGACACCAAGCTGGGTGGGAGAGTTGATCTGCTGGAGGGTAGAAAGGCTCCACAAAGGGATCTGCACAGGCTGGATCGTTGGGCTGGGGCCAATTGTATGAGATTCAATAAGGCTAAGTGCCGGGTCCTGCACTTCGGTCACAACAACCCCAGGCAACGCTACAGGCTGGGGGAAGAGTGGCTGGAGAGCTGCCTGGCGGAAAAGGACCTGGGGGTGTTGGTTGACAGCCGCCTGAACATGAGCCAGCAGCGTGCTCAGGCGGCCAAGAAGGCCAATGGCATCCTGGGTTGTATCAGAAATAGTGTGGCCAGAAGGACTAGGGAAGGGATCGTGCCCCTGTACTCAGCACCGGCGAGACCGCACCTCGAGTACTGTGTTCAGTTTTGGGCCCCTCACTACAAGAAGGACATCGAGGTGCTGGAGCGTGTCCAGAGGAGGGCAATGAAGCTGGTGAAGGGTCTAGAGCACAAGTCTTATGAGGAGCAGCTGAGGGAACTGGGCTTGTTTAGTCTGGAGAAGTGGAGGCTGAGGGGAGACCTTATTGCTCTCTACAACTACCCGAAAGGAGGTTGTAGCGAGGTGGGGGTCGGTCTCTTCTCCCAAGTAACAAGCGATAGGGCAAGAGGAAATGGCCTCAAGTTGTACCAGGGGAGGTTTAGGTTGGGTATTAGGAAAAAATTCTTCACTGAAAGCATTATTAAGCATTGGAACAGGCTGCCCAAGGAAGTGGTTGAGTCCTTATCCCCGGAAGTATTTAAAAGACGTGTGGATGTGGTGCTTAGGGACATGGTTTAATGGTGGACTTGGCAGTGCTGTGTTAAAGGCTGGCCTTGATGATCTTAAAGGTCTTTTCCAGCCTAAATGATTTTTTGATTCTACGACTGATGCAGTTTAAGAACATCTGCATACAATTTGAGGGTAACAGGAGGCTGCAGTGTTTTGGTGGTTTTTTCAAGCCCCGCTTCTGGAACAGTCCAACTAGCACAGTTGCTGTGAAGGCCAGCACCAGCAGCAGCACTGCTCCCTCCCGGACGATTTCTACATTCCAGGACTCATGGAAAACCACCCCTTAGTGGCCCCAAAATAGACTGGGTAACTAAAACCGAAAGTATTAAAAAACTGCCTGCATTTCTGTAACAAATTAAAAAAAAGTAGTGATTGATAGTAGCAATGCAAACATTCATGTGATTACAGCAACCATGTTCTTCACAAAGGCATTGTCACGACATAAAGAACGGTCTTCACTCATGATTTTGAGATAGCAGAAATATTGATCGAAGTAAAGCATTATCTAGTAAGTAAATCTATGTCATGTAATGATGGATAGACTACCTTCTTGAGGGATTCCTGCTTTACCCCTATTTCTCCCTCTTCTACTGTCACTCCATCCAGCTCTCTTCCCAGGTAAATACATAAGCACAATGCTTAGCAGTCTTAATGAAATCAAATTGAACTGCATTTATATGTTTTTATAACAAAACCTAAAAAATGCAGAAAATAACAAAAGAACAAGCTGAGTACAGTGTACCAGGAACGTGGTCACAGTGATGACCCTCAAATGACTATGTTTTTAAAAAATGAACACTTGTCTATGCCATGCTACCTTCCTATTGTTACAACTATTTTACAGCTATGTCCAGTAGAAGCTGCAAATAAAAAGATGAGTAGCTTTGTACTCCTGTGCAGATTTATCAGAATAATACATATTTTTGTTTGTTAAGCTCCAAAACAAATGCAAAATATTTAATAAATGACTGAATGACACTAGCTGCAAAAAAAAAAAAAAAAACCAAAAAAACAACCTGTAGGGATTCAAACGTACACACGTTTACCCTCTCTAGTTTCTAATGACCTCAGAGTCCTCCACTCAATTTCTCTGGATTTTCCAAAGCATACAGGCTTCTACTGAAGAAGACTTTTCTTTAGTAATGTGTATGCACATACCTGTGTTTGCACATGCACGCATGCATAGAAGACCATTTTTAGGTTGTAGACGCAACAATCTGTTAACTGCGTTTCTCCTTGAGTCGCAACCATTTTTGGGTCATCAAGACCACAACTATCTTTTACATGCTAGTGGCTATAGAATACCTCTTACTGTAAAGTTTTATAAGCGGTAATGGAACAAATATTCCTTTTCCTCCATCCCTCCATAATGTCCAAATTTGCTAATACCTCCCCTATAAGACAGAGGAAACTACTTATCAGCTGAGAAGCTCTTGACATGTTGTTAGTGAAACCTCTTGATGAGCTTAGGTAACATAGTAATGTGGTGTATGCTGCTTAACAGAAAAACGTGGTGACTACACTAAGTAGTCTAGCAGTCCTGTGACAGCAAGCTAAAATGAAATTTCACACTTTAGATCTCTCATCTAACAAAGTGGAAAAAATTACCTGCTGTGTTCGGCCTCAGATTTAAGGTTAATTAAATAACTGTAATCATTTCTCTTTCCAATAGAAAGCTAAGCTCAGCAGTCTGAGCAGTTTTATATTCAAGTTTTATGAAGAGCAACCTAGAACCCTACTCTTGCCTTGGATGGAGTTGAAAGACAAAAACACTTGGAATATTTCCCATTAAGAGGAATCTTCTTAAAAGGATGACCAGATGGACGTGAGAGCCTATACTATCAGTTTCATAGCAAAGCATATATAAATATAGATATAGGTTTTCAAACCCAAAGATTTAAGATACCATCAAGTCTTTTTTTTTTTTATATTGAAACCTAAAAGAGGGCATTATCAATGGAAATACCTCAGTTTTGCCTGTACATCTTCTACTTCATCATTGCATCAAAACTCAGGCTAAATACAAACAAAAAGAAATTTTTTTCCCATTTCTCCCACATTTCTCTATTGTTCAAGCTTAGAGCATTTGATGGCACCTAGCAATCCATCAGACAACAGCAGCACTCATTTGTTGTGTCCAGCCACTGAAATAGGACAGAAGCTGTCCAGGCTTCTGCTATGCAAAATTCTCCTGTCAAGTGAAGTTCTCCACAGACAGAGCAGGATCAAGCCCTTCAGGAACAGGGAAGAAATGCAGCCAAAGCTTATTTTGTTCCAGGAAGTCTGCAGGGAATTTTACGCTGCTTAGTGCATGCTGCTAGCTGGCTTATTCTGCAGCAAGCCAGAACACCAGCAGCAGTGACCAGCTCTCCAGTAATTCCCTGCATCCCATTTCGTTGAAGACAGTTCTGGCACTACCTGAATCTGAACCGCGATACACTGACATATTTGCTGCCAGAGCCCTTGGCACTAAAATAACAACCTCGCACAGGCAGCGTAAGGGTGTGTACTAAGGCAGCTACAGCAGCAGAGCTGCAGCTGTTTCAGAGTTTGGCAGGATGCTGCCATGTCATGATTCTTGCTGTGCAAATGTGATCGACTGACAAACATCTCATTCTCCCCTTGGAAATGCACAGACACCACAGCGAGGAGAAACCAGCAAGCCGCTTCCTCCTACAAGGACCCACGCGTGGAGCGCTGGGAGGCGGGCAGTGGAGACACCAGTATGGGGCTTGCCTATTTCTGAAGAGAGGGTGAGGAAACGCAACAGCAAAAAAACCCTTAGACTTTATATATAGAATACAGGAAAAAAGCAAAGCATCCTGGTTCTTAAGACAGAAGTCAGTGAGACAGAAGGCATTTCGGAGAGATTCAGTGGTGTTTCTGGCTCCCATTACACCTCACCGTTCTGGGTAGACTTTTCCCCTGCTTTGCCGGACTGTTCCTGTGGGGGATGCACTCCCGACCTCTTTAATCCTTGATCTATTGCTTCTAGCGAGACGAGAGATGCACAGAGTTACAATGCACAGCTGACTACCGCTGCTGCTGCTTCCGAGGCTGTAGGATAGCTTGGGGCCAGGGGATGAAAGCCTCAGAGGCTACAAGTGCACAGTGAGACTACTAGTTTTGCCGCTGCGCCTTCTCACAGCAAATGTCATCTTAAGAGCTCAGGAGGTTTTTTTCTTGGGATCAACAAACACAGCACACGAGCAGCATGAGCAAGAAGGCTGCCTTCTCTGGAAACTTGAACAGGGAATACAAAAGAAGCCCAGCTAAGCCAGAGGCTTCACTAGCCATATGAAAGCAAGCAGTCTGTATTAATAGGAAGCTCCAAGGTAGCTGCTAGGATTTTCAACAGAGTAAACTAGTGTTTGATCAAAGTGGAAAACTGAAGGAAATCTACTGAACACGGGTAGGCTGAGGGTGAACGTATCTTGGATGCTAACTACTACCAACAGAAAGATAAGACTGCTTTGCAGTCTCACGTAGCTTCTTTTTTTAAAAAAATAAGAAAAAGGCAAGAGAGCAGCAAAGAGAAGAGTTTGTAGGATTCTGTGATTAGTATCTGAGTCAGTCTGTTTATGGGGGACTTCCCATTCAGCTTCTACCAGTAGACCTACATCTCACAATGAACCGAGTGTGTGAACTCAAGAGACCCCTTCACTGGGCTATGCCCAGAACTACCCAGAGCACCTTAAAACTTACAGTAATTCTGTGATCTCTAAACGCACTGAGCCAAACTACTCTTGGGTGATATCCTAGCGATCTTCGACACTGATGACGTGGAAACTGAACTTTTCCAAAAAATAGTTTCCTTAAGGCTAAGAAGAAACCAACAGCTGAAAGAAATGAAAAACAACTTACAAGGGTCTCCTCATGTGCCTTGGAAAATTTATAGTTCTCATGGAATTTGCCAACTGGCACACTGTGGCTAGCTGGCAATGGAGTCTGCTAACACGGGTCCCAGTCAAAACTTGTGGAGAAGGTGGGCTTTTGTCAAGCAGCAGCTAGTTCAGTAGGAACTGGACTGAGAGCCTCTCATTTCTTGAGATCTGACAACTTACTCAGTGTCAGTCCCTAAGAGATCTTCATATGCAACAAGCCAATGCCATAATATTTTGAGATAAAGTTTAAAGGTGCAGCTCGTAAGAAGGTATCAACAAAACGCAGAAATCACAGTCTTATTTGCTCTTACAAATATATTAAAACTTCTTTTTCTAGCCCACATCAGCTCTTCCCTTACTTGAAACCCAGTTAAGAGCAAGCAGAACTCATGCTACTAACAGCGAGAAAATCTTTCATAATTCAACTGATTGCACTCTTGATACTAAATATAACCTTTACTTAATTTCTGAGAGTTTAGTTACCCTTCAGCTGGTGGACGCTGTCCTTCAGTATTGTGGGAAAAGAGATCAAAGCGAAAGGTCATATATAATGCAAAGAATCCTGTTCTGGGTGGGAAAGGAAAAAAGCTTGTATTGCCATTTTGAAATCTTGATTTATTTGCTACTAATGTCAGCTAACAAATTGGTAACTGCTCTGCAGGGAAATGGAGAGACTTGAATATACTTCACTGCCTTATGCAGAAACAGTATTTTTAGTGCTTTATTAAGAAAAAAAAGATTAATTAGCAGAATACCTTTCTGTCCACTTCCTTCGTATGTATTACAGTGTGTTACTATGCAGAATTATCTGGATCCTTTATGTTTTGTGACCTCCTGATCCTCATCAGGTAGCTTTAAGGATTTCCAAGTGTTCTAATTAGCACATCTCTCCCCCTTCTATCAGGATAAACAGACTGAGAAAACAGAAATAAAACTAAAAAGCAAATGTTAAGCGAGCCCGAGTATGCTGTTTTAAAATACAGAGATAGGTGCAATATTCTGAAACATATATACCTCCAGCAAAGACTACAGATTTGCTGCATCCCAAGCCCTTTGGGATGGGAACTATGCAAGTGCAATAGTACCGGTCAGAATAGGTCTCTGGTCACAGCTGAGTCACCTAGAAGTTACTGGAATGAAAATATTTTTTCCGGATTTGTGTACGTACACCACTAATACAGCAAACACAGTCACAGCAAACACAGCATAGCAATGTTTATCCCTCCCTTATGCTGTTAAAAATTCTTTTATTGTATCAGTGTATTCACTCATACCCTGTTTTATACACATTAACTAATGATCTCTGAAATACCCCTGAGAAACAAAGTAGATGTGTATTTTATTATTCCCATGATTAGAAGCAAGGCAATTCACAGGGTCTGTTAATGAATTAATGATGCAGTGCCAAGCTGCCACTTTTTTTCTCTTTTTGTGAGTTGTGTTCAGTTCTTTGAAATTGTTTAGGTCATATTAGAACAGGAGTCAGAAGTAACTTCCATTTCACAAGCCAAAGAGCACAACAGCAAGAAAGACCATATATGCTGTAAAATACATTGATTTTATCAAAATAGTTATTGCAGTACTGCAATTTCATTGGTATTATGTGCATATGTAAATAAAAAAAGTCTTTAAAAAAATTTTTGTTGGTGTTTTTTGTTTGGTTTTTTGGTGAGTTTTCATTCGTTGTTTGGGTTTTTTTCTCAGGTAGTTATTCCTCTCACTCAAGAGGCACACAGACCAAACTGTGGATTCAAGAGGGAAATGATAATTATATGTGGAAGAAGCCAAACTAGAAGATCAAAATAATACCCTTCCAAATTAGAATTTCTCACAAACTGCAAGGAAAATAAACTCCTTAAATCTCCTCACTCATTTTCTGTGGAAGATAGGCAGCACAGTCTGCAGATTTCTCTCCCCAAAGTTCTCCAAGAAACACAAACATTTACTCTTCAGATAAAGAGAAAAGAGCAGGAAGAAGAAACTAAAGAGAATTCCCTGGGGTTACTTAAAGCTGCATTAAGGAACTTTGCTCAGCACATCGCGGTTCTGCGTAATGAGGCAGCAGAGAGCTTTGCAGCACTGGGAGCCTTTGAAACACACTTCTCCAGAAAGAAGAGACAATAAAATGTAAATAGAAAATGCCTCTTGGCTGGCACATACTGGCACAGAGAAAACTCTTCCTCCCTTTCCACATACAGGGACCGATTTTTTTCTTCTCCCCTTCTCCAACATTTAGATGACAAGCGGATGAGAGATGACAAGGCACGTTTATAGAAGTTAAAAAAAATCTAGCATTGAATAAACAGAAGTCAGGCTGTACTAATGTCACCTAATACATCCGCTGTGCATTGAAATGCAAGGAGGGACTGGAAAGAAGTAATTCAATGACGATTTGGTTCTAAATGTTCATGAAAAGTTTGAGCTAAGTTTAAAGCACTTGAATAATCCTGTTGTAATCAGCACCAGGTTCAAATTAGTGCACGTGTTTTCCTGGATCACAAATTACCTTCTCGTCCGTAAGAAACTGCATTCAAAATTTACATGCTCCTATATTGAATAAAGTTTTTTCATTACTTTTTTTCTTTCCTTTTTTGTTCAGTGACTGACTAGAAGTTAAAAATCTTAATTATCTGGTAAAGAAATATGTCCACATATTTTGCAATGCTGGCTTCACCCCCTCCCACCCAAATCTCATCCTACCATGATCTGTAAGATAAAGAAATTCTTCCTACTTCCAGGGAATCCCACACAGTCCTCTTACAGTCAACCCACAGTTTAAATTTTGGAATAATTTTAAATTAGGTTAGTTACAGACCCAGGAATACATCCTGAAAACGAGATACGTGCGCTGACTTCACACAGCTCATGAAGTACAATCCTGTGGACCCGCACCCAGCGAGCCTCCTGCCACCGCAATGATCCTCACCCCTCAAAATATCAAGCCATACAGCCTACCTAGTGGTATGAATCACCTCTGGGCTGATTAATACCTACCGGTCCTCAAAATGCACAAGAAAAGTTGCAAATGGTATATTAGCATAGCTTCACATAGCAGAGAGAGGTACAGGAATACATATGCAAAGGCATACGGCATGTTTCAGATGGAGTCAGGTATGCGCCCAGATTTTTCCGGGCAGCACCCCATCTACACACGTGCTGAGCCTTACAGGCAGCTGTCTGTCAGAATGCGGCCACTTGCTCTCTGGCAGCAGTCTTCTCTTAACATAGATGCAGCTACTGATGTTTCAGAAAGTTAGTAACAAAATATACATGAGATGCAATATCTCAAAATAGATGCGAGTCAATTAATTACATTATGCTAGTATAAAACACTGCAGTAAATGCTGCGCTATTGTGCACCAGTGATTTCAAGCTTAGGTACAAATACAGAGTGTTGGTGACTCCTGATTTTTTTTTTAAGCCTTTCCCTCTCTTGCAGAGACAGGAAATTGTTATGTTTCAAGGTAAAGGTATTTAGCTATGTTGTGACTACATAAGCATTAATGTTTGATCAAACATAACAACAGAAATAAAGGGCCATTGAGAACCCTTCTAAAAGGATTTATCCATATCATTTAAGAAAAAATAACTTATGACTCAATTCCTGGTTATTTTTTTTTTATTATGTTTTCCAAGAAATAATGCTCTTTTTGACTTTTGTACGACCTCATGGTCTTGGAGACAAAGCTCACAGTCTGAGGTTATAAATATCAAGCAAACATTACTAGCTCTGAAATGGAAACACTACCAAGGTGCTTTGGTGCTTTTAGCTCCGTTGCACTAAGACACCCAAAGGAGGCTCACTCTATCTTACATCTCTCTATTTTGTGCACTTAAAATTTTGAGATTCAGAATAAGTTCAACCACCCTGTTAATTAATTTGTGCCAAGCAGAACACAAAAGATTTGCATCTTAAGTCAGGACTCTCAGGCTCTGGATCTTTGCAATGCACGGAAAATCCCAAGCGGGTTCAGAGTCTGTCCTCGGCCCAAACCCCAGAGATGCTGTGAAAATAAATGTCAAGGGACTTGGTATAACAACATATGTGCATGGCAGGCTAAAAAAAATAAACTGTTGTCAGTCCCTGCTTCTCCATACTGTAGCCAAAAGGTGCAATGTCCTCTTCAAGGTATCACCAATTGCATTATTGTCCTTATTCTTCAGACACAAATTATTCACCTCCAAGACTTGCAACATTTGTTGGATATTCTCCATCTTGGATTTTTTACCACTAATCTTTGGTCCAGATAAGAGTCCTACTAAGAAGGGCTGAAGTGAGTTACATGCAGATTGCCAGGCTGGAAATTCATTGCCAAAATACACAGCTTAATTGGGCGGGGACATAACATGTAGCACATATCTGCACTATGCTTGCCACAAGAAAGAAAAAGTTATATTATTAACAGCCAAAACACATGCTGACCTTGCAAAAAAGTAGTCTTTGAGGCAGGACACCTCCTGCATACAGAGATATTTACCCACACATGCACCCAGAGTAGGGCTCCCGCTCAAGTACATCTCTTAGGGAAAAGAGGAGTAGGGAACAAACATGCCTAGAGGTAGTATCAATCAATTTTTCTCTCCAGTTTGATAGCATAAAAGTGGTACTGCTCTGTTGCTTGTGAAAGCAAAGCAAAACAAAACAGGAGAGGTGCTCCACTCTGCTCAAAATTTTATTTCTTTAAATCTCTGTACCATAAAATCCTATTTTAGGAGAAATGTCTTTTTCCCCTGGCAGTACAAAACAGCCCCAAACTCAGCATATTTGGCTTCCTGAGAATTTTTCCTGGCTGCGTAATCACAGTCTACAGAGGCTCTCTGTTATAATTTTTGCCAATTCCCTTTCTTGACCCCTTCCCAATAGGATGACCAGAGAAAAAAGGTGGCAGTCAGAGAAATGGTATGACCCAAGGATCCTCAGTTTATCAGAAGGGTGCTTGAAGCCACAGAAAACAATGCACTGAGGCAGCCTTAATTTGCACTGGAAGCCAACGTAGGTTTTGGGAGATTTAATGGTTTCGCCACCACATCCATCCTCTTTGATTTTATACTGAACACACACCAAGAAATCTGGATCTAAACAACTGAACGACAGAGATGTCCTGCAAGAGATGCAGTCCTAAATAACCGGAGGGGAAAGAAATCGTGCCTGTGAATATAGAGAGAGTCTTTTGACAGAAGGAAGTTTAACCATAGATACAGTACAGACATGGTAGGCGATTCATGCTTGGAGAAAAAATTTAATTTACATGACACTTACTTGCAAATTATTTGATCTAGTTGAAATCTTCTAATAACACAGAGGATAAAAAGGTTGCTGTCAAGACACACATTTCACATACAAGTGAAGGGGCTGAAGAATAAATGCAATATAGTGATCCTGTGTACCCAAAACTCAAACAGCATAAAGAGACCACTTCTAAAGAGACTGGATGATCTGTTTCTTACAAATAAAAGTCAGTGATTTTTTTTAGATTTTCAAGAACTTTAGAAAGCTTCAGCATTCAAATTCAGGTTAGAAAGTCATAGTGTTTAGCAGGAGAGAGAGAACTTTAATCAAGTATTTCACAGAACAAGTAGATCATCCTTAGAAACAGTGACAGAAAACTAGTACCTATGACCTAAAAGATAAATGATGAACTGCAAGGGAAAGTAGAAGAAAGGCACCTTTGCATGCCGGGCTTCCCAGCCGGCTGTGAGACGTCAGGTTAGCCAGGTGTCAAATGCTCCATAGAAGCTATTAGCGCCACTGATCACTATAGAGCACAGAGATGCCCATAGGTGATACTGAAGCTCTTAGATCATCTTTACACTGCAGCCACAATTTTTTTACAGCAGGTTGATCCCTCCAAATTTACAACACCTGAAGTTTAACTCCGAGGCAGAGCCTGGGCCAATTAACTTGCTAAATCTGAACAATCATAAACCTTAATTGCAACATTCTTCAGTTCTGACAGTAAGACTGAAATAATCAATGCACTGCATTTCACAGGGCAAAACCATCACTAATCTTCAACTGTTCTCTTTCATCAGTCTCTGGAGTAGCACTGTGGCTAAACGCAGAGGTTTTGGCAGCAGCTTTAAGTTTTTTTAGAAATTCTTACCTTTAGCAACTCAGGCCGTATTTTTCTTGCCCCTTTACTTGTGCAGGAAGAATTTGTGTGGGATCAAGTTGTGAGTTAAACAAATTCACTGGACTGGTTTACAACGCGGCTTGAAGAAGAGTTGTGTCAGCACCGCTGAGGGCTTTGTGAGACAGTGGTGGGATGAGAGGCAGGGGCAGGAAAAAGCAAGAATTTGTTTCTCCTGTATTGTTGCCAAGGCCTTCACACTGGGAAACTCTGGCCTCTTGGCAGGAACATTTAATCTACCTTTTTCAGGAAGTACTCCAATTTTAAAATTTAGCAATCATAACAGTTACAAACAACTTTCCTCAGGACTCACATGAAGTCTCACCTGAATAATTTCAGGCCATCTTTTCAACTCCTCATGGGTGCTTTGCTGTTTCCCTTCAAAGCCCTTCTGTCCAACCTGCAGTGCTGTCTTCTGAACTGGGAAGCTTATAAGAGGAACAGATCCTCCATGGTCACCAAGCAAGGAGGAGTAAAACAAAACCTTGGTAGCCACCGCCAGCCTTAATCCACCGCTTCTATGAGCAAGTCCCAACTGAGGAGATGATAACAGAGAAGCGAGGACTGGGAATCCCAACCCAGCATGGAAGAGAAGGTCTATCATCACTTACAGAGCAAGGATTTAGGAACATGGCTTACCTGAAAACATCAGCTCTTACAGAAGTTTACCTGCCTGCAGTCAGTTTAGTCAGGAAAGTCAGCCAAACTCTCTAGCAATTTATAGCATAGGACAGGGATCAGCTAGTCCCTCCTTTCTATTTGCTATAAGGGAGGTACTGTAAGGTTTGCAGGAGAAGTCATTAGTTATTAGGAAATACAATGGCTCCAAGATACGTTGGACACACACAGTCATGGCGTACTATAAAACACAGGAGAAGAATTGCAACAGCTACAGACAAATTGACACAATAGCTAAGATGAGGCAACATGACCAGTTTTTTATTTGACAGCTCTTTCTAGAAGATATAGCCTGTTCTTTGCGCAACCGATTTAGCATTTTTATTAATTTTCAGTTGAACAGAAAGATGAGTCACTTAATCACAAAACAACTTCATCATAACTCAGGTTTCAGTCTGTGAGAGCAGAACTGATATGCACACAACACAATCTATTAAGACAATTTAGCACTCCTTTCCTAATGCCTAGGAAAAAAGCCTCCTATTCCAGAGTTCATTATATCTTCATTTCCACTGAAATAGCCTAATATGATGCTTTCACGTTCTTCTCCGCATATCAAAGCAAACAGGTTTCGGGCTGCAGTTCTTCCTTATGCCCTATCCTAGAGCAAAACCAGTCAGTCCAGCAGGAAAGCACAAGAAACTCAGAATCAAAATAAAAATTGCTTTCTCTCCCCACAGAGGATACACGTATCTCAGCTGCATCCAACATATTTTCTGGAAAAGCTTTGTAAACTACAAGTGAAAATATGTATGTTTTACTCACATAACTTGTCCTGCTGCTTACAAAGAACAATACTGACACAGTCAAGACACAGTAAAAGCAACAAGCTCTTTTTTATATAAGCACCTTAAACCACAATCCTAAGCAAACAGACTGAGTATCTACTAACCTCCTATCGAAACAAGCCTCCCTTGACTCACAGGGGACTGTAGGCAGAAAGATGGGAGGAGAAGGGCATGAACCACCTCAAAAAGAAAGGAGCTCAATGATCTCCACCCTCGGTCTCGTGTTTGTGCTGCCCATCGGCATGGGGAACCTCCCGGCTCAGAGACCCGGGAAAAGCCTTTGTCTCCTGCGGGGCTTTCGGCAGCTGGCCGAACGCTGGTCCCCTGGAGCAAAGCTGTGCATCGAGGGACCAACTCTGACCCGTCTGCACGTCATTATTCCGTATCCACTGTAACTTCCATTTCTCATGCAGTAGTCACTTCAGCCTACAGGCTAAAAAAATAATCAAATATCAGTTTGATATCTTTGCAGCATAACACCTGAAACAAGCTAATTGTTTTCCTTCCTGTTACTGTGACTCCTAGAGCAGATGTTTTATAGACTGACAACGACGACAGAAATTTGTGCGAGCTACTGTGGAGGCCTGTTCTTCCTCAAAATTACATAAAGACCATCTTGATTAAATACTATCCCACATGAATAAATGTCCCTTTCACAGAGTACTCATTGCAGGGTAACAGCTGATGGCTGTCGTACAACCGATGGATGAAGTACACATGCTGATCTGGAGATTTTTGTGACACAGCTGAATTAAATCTGATATAGTGTTGCATAAATGTCCTGCTTCTCTCTCTATAAAACCTGCTTTTCATCTCAATAAGCTTCAATAAACTATCTATTTTACCCTCCTTTTTGTACCTAGACCATTACATGTGCTGCAGTTTTCCTTTGAGAGCACACATGGCTTCCTCAACTTGTTATACACAACATGTAGCTATTCCATCATGTCACAACATACAATAACTTTGCTGATTCTACATTTATATGGGAAAGCCAGTTTGGGGGTTTATGGGTAATTTTCTCTTTTTTTTTTCTTTATTTTACAAACATATTTTCAGTCATTTTACTGAAATATTTAGATTATTTCCATCAAAACTGCTGAAGCAAAATGTTTCTCCTGAAGCCAAGCTCACTCAGAATCTACTCGGATTTGTCATTTTGTCAAATCTTGTCTCATTTTGACATTGATCTGCATCCACCTGTATTGCCACTATGCCAAATGACAGCTCTAGCTTACGTAGCTCTTGCTCTCATTATCACTATCAGCGGGGCCTCTTGATGGACCGTATCTCCCAAGAGACACAGGCATGCTAATCCTGGTGTATGCTGTGACCTCCACTCTGCTAGGGCTCTTTGGATGCAGAGCAGGAGGCACATAAATCTGATTCACCAGGACAAAAGTGCTTGGCCAGTGACCCCAGCTCATAGTGATCAATGAGGACATTTCTGAATTGCCGTTCCCAGGACTCATCAAAAGCAGTGGAGGAAGACACAATGTCAAATTGGTCTTTTAAAAAAAAAAACCCACACCATCCTTTTGAAAACCAACATTTTTCATAACCCTCCATTCTAGCACAAAAATGAGATTTTTTTATTCCTATCCAGCATAAAGATAAATGCTGAAGTTAGCAGAATTCCCTGAGGGAAGGAAACACCGAGTTTTAAATCAGCTCTAGTTATTCCTCCTCCTCCTTCCATCTCAATCAGTATTTGCTATGTATTCTACTATTGAATTTTTCCTCATATATCTTTCCTAGCCAAATCTTTTACTTAAGCTGTTCTTTAAAAAACTCCCTCTGGTTTGCTGACTGTTATCAGAGATAGATGAGACAGAGCATCACGCCTCTCCCTCATGGGAAAGCATCACTGTCTTTGCCTAAACGTGAAACTACATTGGGTTCACCTCCATTTCGCTTTTTGCTCTCAGTAGCCTGGGCACCCAGTTACCACCGAGCTGCATCCGCCTTTTTCTCATCTCTCCTCCCTTTCTCTCACCACCATGCCACAAAGCCAAACTTAATTTTATTACCCACTGTCAACCCTTAACTTCTTTGGAGTGCCTGTGTAGAAAGTAAACTTGGTTTAGGTTGCTCATAAAATCCACTGCTTATTCTCTTAGAGTGGCACCTCTTCTCTCATGGCAGATAATATGCAAGTTACAGGGGCTGGAGAATCTTAGGGCAGAAGATGCTCTGACCACTGCATTCTCCTGGCACAGCACAATCATAGAAGTAAAATTAGCCAGAACTGCAAAGACAGATTAAGCTAAAAGTCTTCACCTTGGAAGTAAAAAAAAAAAAAGAAAAAACAAACAACCTTCACAAGCCTTTTAAAACCACTTCAGGTTTCCTGCAACTTAAAGGTCAAATAAAAATCTCCATTTTGCAAGCTTCTTTAGACCAACTTCACGCAGAAGTGTCTACATTTAATATACAATATTTTACATTTCATATTTTTATACAATAGATGAAAGTACACTAAACACAAGAGATTTTTCTAATTAGCTTTCTTTCTTTTTTCATTCCCTTTTGCTTATGCACTGCGGCAACTCACCCAGTACATTCCAGTATAATGGCAACCTTTCAAAAAATCTGATGAAGTAACAGCTCATCTTGTCTAGTTTGAGGAGAATAACTCTGATTATCTGCAAAAAATGCCAAACCCTAATGCATGGGATCCGATAAACTGGGGTTCCATCACTATTCTTTTGTTTCCTGCTTAATTACTGAAGTCCTGATGACCATACACAGATATTTAGATAGCAAACCATAACTTCAGTAGAGGAAATATTCTAAATTTCTGCTAAGTCTGTGCAGAAAATATAAATGTACAGTCTTTAATCGCAAGTTCTGCCCTCAGAACTGTGCCTGTGTCTTGTGGCAGAGTATGGGGAACAAAGTATTACCCCTGGTAGAGGAAGATGGAGTGAGGGACCCAGGCACAGCAGACCTACTCAAGTCTGTGGGACTGAATGGGATGCATCCAAGGGGGCTGAACAAGCTTGCCAATGTCATCAGGGGAAAATACTCTAGTATTTTGGGAAGGTCATGTAGACTGAGAACCGACTCATGGACAGTAAAAGGCAAATGTCGAGATCATCTTCAGGATGGACCAGAAGAAAGAAACTTCCAGAGGTGGAAGACAAACCATTCTATGCTTCCATAATTATTTATTACTATGATTATAACCACATTTCATATCATTTTTCCTTCAAAAAAGACAAGGAAGAAGAAAACAAACACATAAAAGGGGAAGGGGAGCTGAAGATTAGTTTCTTTGCTGTGCTGGCATTCAGTTTTGCTTGCTGTAAATGGTATGCTGACCTCTGGGCAAATATCCCTGAGTGCAGGCCTTAGAAACAGTCTTGATTAACGCTTGTGAAGATGATGAAAAAAAATAATAATCAAAACTCAAAGCAAATTATCCTGCAGTTTAGACAAAAACAACTTAAACATTATAGGCAGATATAAATGCAGATAGTTTTTCCAAGCTACAAAAAGAACTCTTTCCATAAAGAAATAAAAATACCTTCAAAAACACTGAGTTTCATGGAGTTATGTAACTTCTGTATACATTTTTTTCTTAGTGCACTAATCAAACACCTAGCTTCTTAGTACAACAAATCCTGGTTTTGGACAATAGGTTACTATGGAGCCTAATAATTATTTTGGCCAGAGAGCCTTTCCTGAGATGTCTCAGTCTCCTGCCTAAACCTGCTCCCCAGAAAACAATTCCTTTTTGTCAAGGGAACACTGCCTGCTTAATGACAGGCTTATGAAAACCCAAATGAAATACTTTTATCTTTCCAGCATCAGGAAAGCCTCCAAATAGCTACTGAATGACTAAAATCAGGGAGTGCCCAAGCAGGTGGACCGATTAAGAAAGACAAAGGCTTTGCCTTCACTGTCTGGAAGCCACAGCCTGTGAGCTGGCCTGTTCTATTCCTTTCACCTTGGGAGCAGATTTTTACATCTTTCTGAAGCGCTGTTTTATTGGAATGATAACCCAAAATGTACTCTTACTACTGCAGTCATATTTCTATGCAGGTTTCTGTGGGAAGCTGGGATGAGCAGTGGCTCCTTTACATGCACAGCCAGTGCTCTTCCTGGCTGCCTGTGTCAATAGCTCTGCTTGCTCCCTCAAGGTCAGTAATGAGGACAGCCCCCAAAATACAATAAAAAAAAAAGACAGCAAAAAACAATGGAAAGAGACTCTAACTCTCCTTGTTGGATACTCCTATCTCTCCCTACTGAATATGTGAGGAGCAAGAACTATTGGGCCCTTAACTCTGAGGTGCCTCTGATGCACGGGCAGAGTGATTGCATTATACTGCTTTACTCTTACTGACACTGGCCCAAAAAGGGCCAAAAACTGAGAAGGAAAGAGTACCCAAAGTAAGAAACTAGGACCTCTGGGCAACAAACCATCCCAGAGTCCACCTGTGAAAGGCAGTTTCAGCCAAAGGACATTCATGGAGGTTTGTCTCCCCAGTTCTGCCTGAGCTTCTCACCAAGAGCTGGGAATGAAGGCCCATTGCTCCTCACTCAACACATACGTTAAAAAGGAAAGATCTTTTACTGAAGTGGGAAAAAGAACAAATGGGATTTGGCAGAAAGGAAATCTTTTATATAAAGATAATACTATCAACAAAACTGCCAGGGAATACTGACCTCTAACTGCTAACAGAAGAAATAAATCAGTTTTTATCTCACCTAGAGCAGAGAGATGATTAGAGATGAATAGGAGTTTCAGATAGACACTATATAAATAAAAGAAGAGGTTCAATTGAAGATATTCTGATGTGTCAAAAAAAAAAAGCAAAAAGGTGTTAGTCAGCAAGCTTTTTTCTGAGTAGTTCTGAAAAGTTTTTTTTAAGGGAAAATATTTTCCTGACCAGTAAAAGATAAATAAAAAGATATTTTGTCTTTGCTTTGTGAAATATTTACTAGTTGTCTTGGTCATTCTCTGTCTTTCGACCAGCCATCACACTTCTGCTGCTCTGGGCTTTTCTCTCCTGTTCTGCAGATCTCTTTCCTTCTCCCCTGAGTGCTTTTTTCCTTAGCTCTGTAATATTCCACTTTTAAAATAAATATAGAGAAACTGCTGCTTCCCTAGAGCATTCCCGGGGTAGCTATATAGGAGTTTCAATGAAATGCTGATTCCTAGGTCATCAGCTTGACCTGACTTTTTTTTTCTTTCATTTTTTCTTTTCTTCATAAAGTCAAACCAGAAAAGATGCAACATTTAAAAGCCCTGTAAAGTAGGAAACCTGCATGGCTGAAACTCAGAACTCTCCGATTCTCAGCAAAAGAAGACTTGCAGAGAAATGGTACCATAATAAATTATGAAAGCTGAGTTTCCAGGTAGCCTGAATAGCTTTGGTAGACTTTAATTAAATTACTTTAAAATGCACGAAACACATCTTTGTTGTTAAGATGTGCAACAGTATATACTGGAATGAGATTTACACAGAAATTATTTCATATCACTCCACAGCTTCAAATTTTCACCCTCTGACTTTCCCACATATTCTGAGGAATTTCACAGTTAAGGAATAAGGGAAGGGATGTCCATCTACTTTCAGAACTGTTAAAGGTGCAAGACAGCTGGCTGTATTTATTACAATATACACTGTAATAATTAATTTAACCTCATGATATGGGCTTTTAGTTCAAGAATGGCCTCTGCTAGACTAGACCCTAAAACAACCGGGCTCCAATTCTCTTCATTGGAGACTTTCTGGACAACCTCACACAAAGCCAAATCCACAAAACCAAATCCAAAAAGATTTTTACTAACTTCTCCCAGATTTTGTTCTTTTCTAATCCAAGCAATACAAAGGAGTTTCCAACTTACTGTATCGTTGTAAGGTAGAGAAATGGTGTTGTACTAAATTTAGACTTAGGCACTAGGAAATTAAGGGATCTGATCAAAGATGCACAGAAATAGTCCAGGAGACAGTTGGAAACCAAATGGGGAAAAATGGAGCAGAAAAGATCTGCTATGGTGAATTTCATTCTTCTACAGGATCCTTTCAGTGCCTAGTCATTAGGCTGGAACGAGGATGTACCTGGTTTTGGGTGCGTTCCCTTTGACATATTAGAAACGCTGTAAAGCAAGAAACTTCTGCAAAACATACACAAAACAATTTCTTAGTTGCTGCCCAACTACAAGCAATTCCTTGTTCTTAGCTGCTTAGAGAAAACAGAAACTGAAAACAGCTGCTGGAGTTGCTGAAGATGCTGAGGAATTGTTGCGTAAAATTCTGATGGCAATTAATAAAGTCAGGCTGAATCCTGTATATGCAACAGAAGGAAGCCGGGGGAAAAGTGCAGAAAGAACTCACACAAAATGGTAGTCAAAGTAAATGTGCTCCTCTACATCTTTATTCCCAAACTACAGCTGTAAATGGCATCCATCATCTGAGATGAGAAAAGATAAAAATTTCCAAAACTGCCTGTAGACTCAGCTCCACACTGACTCATACTGACCCCACACACATCTGAATTTAGGTGGTGGGTTTTGTTATTACTTGTGATATTAATAAAGGAGAGGCTTATTATTTCTTCCCATACATGTCCGAAATGCCCACTGTATCCTTTTTTTTTCTCTATACAATTGAAGGAGGCCATCTTTGGTCGAAAAGCCAAATGGGCTTTGATTTCTTTACAGCTTCTATAAGAGGATGGAACCTGCCCTATTAAGAAAAATCTTAACATACATTTTTCAGTTACTGTAAATCCAGGCTTATTGTTATTTGTTTACAGCCCAGACAGAAGACAGTGAGAGGATCTGTGAATGCGCAGCAGTAAGGAATGATACTGCAGAAAACAAAAATTGTGGACAAAGACTGAAGATAATATCCTACTGGGGGGATGTGGTGTGAAACTGGGAGCCTTTGGGCAAAAAAAGAGCCTGGTGTTCAAGAAATATGCTTTTAAGGAGGGATTCCAGAATAAGCTGGAGGAGGAACAAATCTGGAGTGAGAAGCAGAGGACAAGGAAGCATTAACAGGGCAGACAGTTTAGCACACCAGCTGTGTACTCTGGGGAGCTGTGAACAGAGAGGGCAGAAGGCTGCAGAGTGAGAGGAAAGGAAAGAGAGGGTGACTATGAGTGTAGCCAGAGGTTGCTGGGGACTAAAAGAATCTGAGGGGTTAAGGGAGGGTAAGAAAAGTCACTGACCTCTGAGGAGTCTTCAGGAAAAAAAGCATTTTTCTGTGCACTTGAAATACTGATTTTCTAATTGTACAAAGACCAGTGAAAGAGCCTGTCCTGCAAAGTTAATAGGCTCAAAGGGCATCATTAAGCATGCAGCTTCTTATCATTTTAGATCTCTTTGGAGGGAGGAAAATGGGAACAGGATGATAACATGACTCATGACTTTCCAATATTAGGTACGACAATTCTGTAGTTGTAGAGGCTTGAGACTTGTGTACCCTACTTCTTCTAACTCTGAAACTGAAATAGCCAAAATTGCGAATGCATCTGGACAGGGTATGTACTGGTTTGTCCATTCTTTCCCCAAAGCCACACTTAGTTTGGAAAGCTAGCAAGAGAGATCAGTGTTCAGCTGCAACCTACACTGAATAATTATAATCTGAAACAGGATTTCCTCACCTGTCCTTCTGGTTAACATGCACCAGTCAGACAGCATTACACACACTTAAACCCAGCCATCTAAAATAACATTTTATCTGCAGCTCTTCCTACTCAGGGAGGCTGTTGGTACTCCCAGATACTTGGTATACAAACAGATTTCATCAAACTTAACAGCGGCAAAGGAAACATCTGTAGATACTAAAAAAATAACACTAAAGCAAAGTGATATCAGAGTGATGTTTCCTTCAGATCACTGGCAGCGTCAAACCTGTTTTTAGGCTGCCCCTCTCTTCAGTGAGGAACGAGATGCATTTAGTTGAGCGTTGGGAAGGGAAGCTTGCTCTGCCACGCAGCATTAAGGACTGATACTACATTAAGGTCGGAGAGGGGCAAGGGAGCACGGAAGGCCAAGGAGAGCAGGCTGCAAGGTGGGGAGATACACGACAGAGAGAAAATAAGAGTGGTTCAACAGCATTCACCTGGAAACTCTAGAAGGTTGAAAAGCCTGATGTTTACTGCCAGTGAAGCTGCTCTGGAGGCACCGATCCCAAACTCCCTCAGGTGGCATGTCCCCCATCCAGAGCTGAGCTCTGGGCAGGCCGAGGAACGCTCCCGACTCAATTGCTCCAACAAATCCAAGCCTAGGCTTACTGTTGTTGTAATTCGGAATTCAGAAATGCATATAGTTAGAAATAAGAACTTGCTGGATAACCACATCTGGCAGAATCTGTGAAAAGCCTCAGACTGCCTTCACATGTGCAATGAAGTTAGGACTGGAGAAACCAGGCTTTTTCTCTGTTACCAAGTATGTATTAGGTTTAATCTTTTGGCAGTATTAAGGGAACCTTTTTTCTTAATGGCCAGATTCGTTTCAGGTTTTATATGGGAACAGCTAAGTAGGGAGCTCTTCCAAAAACCTGACACAATATAAATATTTAATCCTTAAATAAATCATTTGGACCTCATTCCACTATTCTCAAGCCTAGCATCTACCATATAAGCTCTCAGAAATGCAACAACAGGAGCTCTAAGTTCTGTCCCCATTCCTAAGACATCAAAGGAACTCCTCCACAGGCCAGGTGTTTAGCAAGCACATTTGCACACAGCAATACACACGGGAGGTTTCGAGTCCAGGACTCTCTCCATGTGCATCAGGAAAGGCTGCACTCACGCACGGACATCTGTGGGATGCAGGAGATGAGATCTGCTGGTCAGAATTCACAGCAAACGTTCAATCGGTGGCAGCACATTTAAGCCAGCGAGGTATCGCTTTTAGTGCAAGCAAGAAGAGGAAAAGTACTCTCAGAGATAGACAGCATACATCTGCTTTTAAAGAAATACTTCAAACATTGGAAAGCTTAAAAAATTGACTGGCTTCATAATGGTACAATATTTACCATTTCATCTGAGGATGTGTCCTCAGGTCTTTCCTCGAATTTCTCTATTCCAAATATCACTACAAAGTAAAATACTCATTATCTCATTAAAATAATCCTCTTGCTGTGCTTAGAAAGGGATAGAAATAGGATAAAGGCCTGTCACTTTTACTTATATCATAATTGGGTGCTTACTATATTTCTCGCTGACTAAATTAGACCACAGTAAAGGTACTTTAAGAAGTTTTCCATCCTCAAAATTGTTGATTTCTCTGACGTGAAAGTTAAAGCCATTAAACACGGTGAGCTGGTCATACTATCTGTTCAAAGGGGCTTTCCAAATTTGTGCAAAGGAACATCTGTTCAGGCAAGGCAGCTTTCCAAATTCTCTCATTTGTCTGGCTGCCCTAACAGCTACATTATCATCCATCACCTGCCACCAAAGCTGCAGATGACCAGGAAGTTCATGAGAGAAAAATGGTCTTATTTTACAGCTGCCCGTGGACAATACTCAACTGTAACTGAAAATATTAGCAATGCTTTCTTTGCTCCCAGTCCCTTCCTGAGATTAGAAGATGGTGAAATACACAAAGGCACAAAAATCCTGGCTCCAATGCAGTCAGTGGTGAAGGACTGCTCCTTTCAACAGAATCAAGGATTCACACCAAGCCGTGTGACATTTGTCACCACAACGAACTCCTCTTCAGTCTTTTGCAATAGCCTGGAAAAAAAGGTGTGGATTTGCCTGTTTTCAGTTGCAACAGTCATCTAACTGGGAGGTGATTTAAAATCTTTGTTGCCCAAGACACTTCAAGCGGCATTTGAAGGTGTTAATTCCTTCTCTTCAGAAAGGCCCTCAGTGATCCACTGTGAAATGGTATTAACTGGACTTTCAGCAGGAGCCCATTCTAGCTGAGGTCTGGTCTTCTGTTGGTGCACGGCTTTGACTCTTCTTGTGCAGTGGGTGCTCTCATTTTGCCAAGCACCAGCTGCGCTCTTCAGAAATCTGATGTCACCAAAAGCGCCTGAATTGCTGTGATTCTCTGCAGCGAATCGGCTGCGGTCCCTCACAGCGTGAGGTATGGTAAGTCCCCTGTGACGGTATGTGAGCCACCATCACTTTAACTGTTGGGTCACTGGCCAGTTTTTAAATCTTTCACACAAACAGAAATACAACCATATGATCTGTCCTCTTGCTGCTGGCAACCCTGCCTCCTCCTATAGCATACCTGTAACCTACCTCCTTCCTTCCCAGCTATTAGGCTTTTTTATTTGTCCCAGCTCAAAATGCAGTGGGGCGTGGAGCAGAAGTTGCAGGAAGCACCCAGGAGCCCTGGGTGACTGCAGAGCTGAGCCCAGCAGGCAACAAAGAAAGCACAAAGCCCTCTGGCAGTGAACAAGGAATATTCTAAAATATTTCTAGAATATAGAAAGAAAGGAATGGAGAAGAGAAATGAAAGCTGACCTTGCCTCTTCAACTGAATCAGCAGACTGCAGATAGAGAGGAGAGGCATGTTTGTTTTCAAAACAATAAAACACAGCCAGCACGTATCATTCCACATCTACCATGCTTAACAGTGCTCTTCACACAATGCTCTTCTGTTATGCACAAAAAACAGATCCTTTGTTTTTTTAATAAAAAAACAAAACACCAGTGTAAGGAAACAACAAACCAACCCCAAAAGAGAATCCCTTCTCCCCACAAAACAACAAAAATGACCATATCGTCAGTACTCTAAAGACATGATACACTCACCAAAGCAACACAGTTTGCTTTCTGTAGAGCTGTGTTTACCAGACCTTTTCATTTGTAGCACCAGAACCAGCAGCCAAGATTATATCCTGCTGAAGTGACCACAGAGCAGACCTGCACCTTGCAGCAGAGAACTGCAGTGATGCCCTGGTCCAGCTGTGACCAAGCTGCTTCCCGAACTGGGAGTGATAAAATCAGCTCCAGACAGCGCTGCTCCTTGCTTAATTAACGTTGCTCCTATAACCCTCGTGCAGTGCTGCCAGCTGACAGTTTTGAATGTACCTTTGAAGATCTAAGCTCATAACGCCCCATGGTACTGCCGTGACACAGACAGAAGTACCAGCCCAGTGACTGCTCTTCGCACAGCCCTCCATTGAGCAGCACAGACGTACCCTTAACTAACATAATCTCTTAGCTGTCTTTTTTTTTCTGCCCCATCTTGATCTAACAGCGACCACTTTACACAAGGGACAGAGCATCTCAGATAGCAAGTGGCACAAAGTAACAGACTTGGAGCAAACTGATCCTCCTAAAGTCAAGCAGAGAGATGGATTTGGATGCGCAGACAGTCATTTTGGATACGTGTGAAAAATACGACGTCTGGAAAACAAACAGAAGTGATTTAAGAGGGAGAACATAAATGTGAATATGTGCAACTTTTAGAACTGCAGAAGACTTAGAGCTGTGGGCAGCACCTTGCTATTTTGACTATTTTACATCCAGGGAAATGGGTCTTTGCAACAGGGAGACAATTTCTCTTCCTGAACAGGAAGACCCTTAATTTTTAATTCTTGTTTTAGTCAAACCATACCTTGACTAGATGAAACTGTTACCCTATGAAGGCACCAAAATGACCTCCATGCCTCTGCCATTTCCCAGGCCTACCTGCTGAATGTCAGCACGCCCTATTCACCAGCAACACCAAAGAGCAAAGTTTCATAAAGATAGTTGAAAAAAACCCAACACACGCGCACGTGCGCACGCAAAAAGCTCAAATCTTGTCAGGTTCTGCCAGGAGTTTGCCAAGCAAATTGGGGTGGGAGGGGTGGTGGTGTTTCCTCCTCTTTGGATTGTCAGGATAGATTTTGTCAGTAACTCAAAGAAAGTTTAAAGAAAAAACTTCTTTTTGCTTAGTCACAGTTTTATTTAAATCTGGTAAATGTTCTCATGAGGAAAAGCGTGTAACTACACAGGTAAATCCTGCCCACTAAGAAGTCTTTCCACATGGGTACCAGTGTTTCCAGTGGCAATGGGATGGGAATGGAAGGTTCTCACACTGAAAACAAATGCAGCTCATCTAGGAGAAACGCAGCTGGGAGAATGATGCAAATAAATAACATTAATACTAGAAGGGATTTTCAAACACCACAGTTTTACTCAGTGCTTCTGGTATTTAGAGGATGTTAGAAAACCTGTCCATTACCTTTTTCAAAGTTTACGATTTTTTAGATAAAACTATTAGAATTTTGGCTATTTTCTCATAACAAAACAAAAGGTAGAAGTTTTGTTTCTTTTCTGGAATATATATTTAGAAGGCGTTTTATCATCCTAAAGGCTGCATTCCACTTAGCAGTAGGTGTGAGTGGTGTCAGTGCGTTAAGCCTAAGATGATGGCTATTTACAGTCATATCAAGGGCATGGTGACAGGGACGTTAAAGCTTGTCACTACAGGTCAGACCTCATACTGAGGGCTCTCCCCAACTTGATTCACCTGGAAACAGGTATCTCGGCTATTGAGTCAGACCTAGATGGATATGATTGGATTTTGGCTACAGAAATTAAAGTGCTTTAACCATTGCAAACCAATATTTTACCAAAATTGACCTAGGACTTTTTTCCTAGATTGGTCCATGCAGAACTGCTCTCAGGAACCAGTGCCCTTCTGAAAATATAGCAGGAGGGATCCCAAGCAAAAGGGAGGAGGAAATGAAGATATAATGAAGTTTTGCAAGAAAAAGGGTGTAGGAGCAGGAAGACAGCTGTGATGCACTCTGTAATGCAACATCACTCAGGTGCAGGGAGTAAGCGACACAGTCTGATTCTCAGTTGGCAGACAAACGTGTTTCCGGCTCTGAGGGTTAGGACTGTGTTTCAAAAACAGCTGGCTGGCTAGATAGGAAGTTTTCCTAATGTGAGGAGGATTTTCTTGGGGCCGACTGAAGAACAGAATTGGTGCTCCTTATCACCTGCTGGGATGAATTAGGTCCACAGGCTTGATTTAATGCAAAACCTGGATGATGCATTTACTAGGGCAGCTACAGCCCCGTCCTGGTGTGGAAGGAAGACAGACCAACCTGTGATGCTCCCACAAGACTAGGTATCTGCTCCTCAAGCAGAAATTGAGAAGCAAACCAGAGTAGATTAGAGTAGATTTCAGAGAGTCACAATTTCACTTGCAAAGCCAAGACAGACAAGCATCTAAATTGTCACTGCAATCTCTGTAAAATAAACAGATATTCTCAAAAATATCTTAATTATGTGCTGTAGGTTAAGTACTCCAGAGTGATGAAAGAAGCTCAAAGGCTAGGGAGATGGAAGATCTTACTAAGCAGATGATCCTAAAATTTTGTGTTGGAAGAGGCCCCCGTTGGACTACTAGGGACAGGTAGACATGGCAGATGAAGGGCTGCAACATGGAGCTACATCCATAGTCTTCAGCCTTTATGCCCCTGATTTAGCCCCCTGATGTGCTCATCAGAGTACACTCCCCTTGTGTGAAACAGGCTGCTCATGCAGTGTTGTTTCCTTATGGTATATTAGCTGTCAGATATGATATGGTGAAGACAGCACAATACACGCGCACCTTGAAACAGATTCATCGGCACTGAGCTCAAGCATCTTAAATGTAAGAGTAATCTGATGCATCTCCACTGACTCCTACCCAGATGGAAGTTTATTAGGAAGTGCTACTAGAGGCAAGCAAAAACTTTTGACTGAAAGTTTCTTGGTGAAACATGAAGATCTTGGTGATGCCAATGTTTTTAGAGTTAGGTCACTTTTGGTGTCAGTTTCATATAATTATTTGGGGGGGAATAAAAAAGCTCCCCAAACCCTAAATATTTTATTACAAAATTTCAAAAATGGAACAGCTTTGCTTTAACATTTATCACTTTTGTTTATCACTTGGGGGGAGGTGGGGTGGCAACCTGAACAGTTTATTTTAACCAGAACTGTTTTCCTCCTCAAATTCATAAGCCAGTCATTTTTCCTCTCTGATTTTTCAGAGCTAGCACTGATCTGAACATTGATTAGCCTGAATTCTTTAGCTAGAGCAGCAAATAGTCCTTATCCAACAACTGCACCTTTGCCTGTGTAAACTGCCCAGAAATGAGCTATATTCTTCCATACTTCAAAAAACTGTAGAAAAACACCCTGTCTAATGCTTGCTTAGGAAAGGAAAAGAACAAGAGGCCATGTAGAAGTAGCTCCTTTTCGTTCTGCCCAGCTCCCACCTGCACACACAGACATTATCAGGAGCAGAACTGGGGGTGCTGGCCCAGAAAGAGGGATGGAAACATCTCCAGCATGCGCCACAGCCACCCGCATCCAAGTTGCAATGCATTCCCTCCTTCTCCCCAGATGGGTGTGAAAATCAAAACATGGAAGAACTGCTTGGGCTCTGGCTTCTCCCAGCTCACCTGCATAGGAATGCAGCCTCTTCATTTATCACCAGGCTTTTGTTATCTGCCAGTGCAAGTATCGTGGTGTAGCAAGGTGGAGGACAGTTAACAGACGTGCTATAGTAAGCTGCAATCCTTGAAAAATGCTATTAAAAGCAGAGACTCTCCCTTTCTGTATCTCCTGTGTTAATGAAACATTGCTTTAGCCAACAGAAAATTTACAAACTGTATACTATTGCTTCTGCTATTTTACCTTCTTGAAACAATAGGCTTATATTATGTATGTGCCTTCAACTCTTGTTTAAGATCACGGAGACTCCAAAGTTGCAACAATTTTAATAAAGTAAAGCTCTGCTAATCTTGACTCCAAGGACATTATCCTTAAATATTACTAACACAGCATAAGTGCTGTCTATCTCCTATGGCACAGGTGGCTATAGGCACTTTTCTGCTCCTCTACACGCAGCTGCACGCTTTGTTGGTCTGATGTGAAAGCCTTAATGGCACAAATCACCTCAGTCTTCCTTGCATGTTATACCTTGTGCTCAGTTACCTGAAATCCAAAAATCTTTCCTTCTTAGCATTCCTGACTGTTCTGATCACCTCTGAAATGACTGATCTGTAAAGAGAACACTCACCACACACACACAGTTTTAGGATTCTCCAACCCCTTACTGGTATTTACATGGTGACTGAATTCCCACCAGTAGCACCCAACTTTGCTGGAGTCATTTTTATGCCCATCACCAAACCTCGCCAACAACATGCCAAGACTAACTGCTTACATTACTTTATTTGTACAGGCATTGCTGCACAGACTAGGTGGTCTCCATGGGTAAAGACAGCCTCACGCATGCAGCAGGAGGATGCTCCCAGTATGGTGTGCCACAGACTCCCATCCAGAAGGATCTGTGCTGACCTTGTGCAAACACCTCCCAAAACCAGGAAGGTGGAGAAGCCCAGTGCATAGCCACCTGAGAGCCTCCAGGTGGTCTTGGTCATGTTTGTCAGGCTTTATTAGCCACGCCAGTAGTCTCAAGGCCTTCAGCAAAGAAATGGCAACGATGGCAATCATGCCTGCTATATGCGAAAACGATGGAGAGAGTAGGTAGAGGAAAAACATAGGGGGACAGGAACTGAACCAGTTAAGTACAGAACATAACCAGCTTTCTCAGGTAATAATCAGAGAAAAGGAGGACGAGACTCATCTCCACTGGAACAAGATAAAGTGTTACTGGTATCTATCCATACATGCTCATTTTGGCTTGCACGCTGCTGCCCATTGCTTAGCACACCAGAGGAGAAAATCATTTTTGGTGTATCTTTCACTAATGAGATTGCTGCAAGATGAAGTACCCGCTTCCAACTGTTATAACCAACATCTGGGAAGCAGCTGCTGAGCAAAGTGGTTGGCTAACCATCCGAATACAGGTCTCCCAACACTGTTTTCCTCACTTGGCATACAGGTCGCCACAACCTAGATACGGTAACAAGAGGAGTATCACCACAGGAGGCTGCAGGAAGAAGAAAATGCTGGAAGCAAGGTTCCCTAGTTGCATTGCCTTACCATGTCAACATGCCTGAGACACAGCTGGTGAAAAAATACCAGACTGGGTTGAACCCTTCACACTGCACGTGGAAACATGGAGCAAGGGAATGATTGTGGCACTGCCCTGAAAAGTACTAGTAAGGCACAGATACTACTCCAGAGCTCACGTGCAGTGTGTGAAACTTGTTTGGTCTGCACGTATCTTACAGTATTTGTTACATCCTCCAGTGTTTCACAAGTGCCCCAAATTATGTTAGGAACTTTGCCTTATCATGGGTGTGTGCTGCTGCACCCACAGAAAGTAGACAGACAGAAAGGCAATTTTTTCCAAGCAATCCCAAGATGGGTGGACTGAATCCACACATCAGTTTCTTTGTAATGTAGAGTTTATAGCACACAGCCCAATTATGATAGCCTGTCTTGCTGCGGTGCAAGGAAGAGCAGTTGCTTCATATGAGGATGATGGTTGCTGTTACAAGAGCTACCTTGAGGCCCTTGCCTCAAGGCACAGCTGTTACCTTCATCTATGTTAGCATGCCTCTGCACTGCAGTATGACCCCATGTCAGGCACTTCACAAAAGAAGGCACTGTGCCATGGCAAGATGCAAGCAACCAGTAGAACAATATCAAAGCTGCAGATTAACATTTTGAGGCTGATAAAATGGGTGTGATGATAGCAGTTGATAAAGGGATAGAGTGGTAAGACCATGCATAACAAACAGTGATCCATATGGAAGGGCGGAGGATGATTAGATGAAGGGTTTTTATCACTTTGTTACTGCTGTTGTCTGACATCAGGAGGAAAAAAGGGTGGAAGAATACATTATAGATATCTGATACAAGATGCTTAGTCCCTCCCACTTTACACCCCCTGCAACCCTAATTCTTAATTACAGTCTTACTAGTAGATTGATTAGGTAGGAAAGGAAGAAGAAAAATAGTTGGCAGGTGGAGTTTTTATACAAACACATATCTACCAGTATTTTAAGAAAAAAGGACAAACAAAACAATGGAAAGATATGACAGCTAAGCCCACACAGTGTTCTTTAACCATAAATATGCTTTTTTCCCAAGGAAGACTTTTAACTCCCTCTTCTTGGAGGGAAGAGAAACAACTTACAACTCCAGCTTCGATGCTAATAATTTTTTCAGTGATTTAAGAAGCTTCCCGTCTAACAGCTTGGTATTCTATGTGCATTTGGGCTTTAGTACCTAATAAATGGAGATAACTATGAATCAGGTGATTTAGGACTGTAATTTCTTTATAGACACATTTACAGGAGTAAAACTATCCCTTCCAAGGGTGAAGAGGTGTAGTTCTCAGCCCAGCTAAGAAACAACACAAATCTAAAAACCAAGGAGACGACATTATGGCTGGCAGAAAATTAAAACCTATTTTTCTTCAGAGAAACAGTGTTTTTCATTCTATTAATCTGTTTTGCAAAGTGTATTTGCTTGGTGCAGAAAGCTGATGAAGAAAACCTGTTTTTCCAACTCACACTGCTAAACTGCAGCCATGGGCCCAGAACCCATCACTTAAGTCTGCACCAACATAAACCAAGAAGACAGTTCTTGACCAGAAGAGCCCGACTGTTTAAAGCAGTAGCTGGAAGGATGTTTTAACAGTAAAAGTATGCATATCTGAAAGGAAATATATTCCAATTAGCTCTACTTAACACCTCATAGCAGGAACAATGATTTCTGTATGGCAGCTTTTATAATTAATTTCATGTACCTATTTGACACACCCAGTGTGGCACAGTATCACATGAGCTTTTATAATAGCTACCTGGAAAAAAAAAATCATACCTGTAAATACCATGTATTTGTAATATTCTTTTGCTAGCAGAGAAACATGTATAGAAATGAAAAAGCATGTTTAATAACTGCTATCCAATAAAAAATAGAGCCACAAGCCAGCAATCCAAAATACATAGGCTTCCACTTGTTTTAGGACATTGGGGGGGAGCAAAGGAAAAGCTTTCTGTATATCTCATTTATGAAAAATATGGCATTACATAAAAAGCCAATCACAGCAGGATTCCTTCCATTTCTCAGGTACCATTAAATGCTTCTACTCTTTGTACCTGGACAGGCCAAATTAGGAAGTCACATAAAAGTTATTTTTAAGAAAGATTTATGACTTGTTAACAACTTCTAATTAAGCCTCCCGCTCTTCTATGGTATTGCTATGAAACATCTTAAAACAGCATTCACTGAATGCCTCCAGCTGTCCCCATCTGGCTGCTCTTTACGTTTAATCTTTCACACAGGTACTCCAGCTACTACGGAAAGTCACTTCCTGAAGCTTAGCTCTCAAGTTTAGAAAAGCAATCACTCACTTTCCTCCCAGCTGGTGGGCAGACATGATAGGTGACTGAAACTGTTCGTTTCTTCCCATCTCCAGCAACGAGATTTGTTACGTGCACATCCTGCACATTAATGGCAATAAAACTCTAGGTACTTTGATCTGCGAAATCAGTGGCTCTGAAGGGTGAGCAAGGAAAGGAACAGCTGCTCAGTCTTCTCTGCTGGAAATCACTCTTTGTATACCTTACAATAAAGATGTTCTCAGCCTGACACTATCGAACTAGCAGGCAACAAACGCTCTTCTTTCATGACATCTCTTTCCTGGTTTTCTGCGACTGATCCAGATGCCCTAGACTGTGGCCAAAGACTACTCCTAAGGGGGTCTATGAATGACCGCCAAAATCTAGAGGTAGAAAGAATATATAGAGATGTATATATTTTAATTTTCACAAATCAGAAAAGGTTCAGAAACACTGCTTATGCCAATTTGATCAATTTGCTGCTTAGGAAAGGAGTGGGTTCATACTGTGCACCACACTGGGTGTTGAGATTGGAAGGCAGGGAGAATAACATCAGGTACCAATCAGAAGAATTTATAGATGCTGATACCTTCTGCTCTTTTCCATGTCATCCTACCTTGGGGCAACATGAAACACATAAAACAGCCAGTAAATTGAGTAGACGACAAGTCTTGGCACTTATTTGAACTTCCCATGTCTTTGCCCTTAGGTTTAATGTTGTAATTCAAGATTACTCTCGTGTTGTCACTCCTATGTTATCTAATCATTACCCCCCTTTGAAGTTTTTGTGCCAGCATTTATTAATAAATACAAATGAAAACATTCTAATTTTCCTATTTTGGTAGACGCACAGTTTAGTGAGAAATATAAAATAAAACCAGAGTCCAAGATGAAAAAAAAACCAAACCAAACAGCTACCGTTAAATATAAACACAGTTGTCTTTTCAGGCTCTCTGAGAGAGAGATCACAAAAACCTTGATGTATTACCACCACTGAGACATAAGATGAAGTTCCCATGGTGTTCCTATTGTCACGTGCGGTTTGCTTCTGTTGAGCCTGTCATGCTGGGATGCTGCATACACATTGAGAACTACTGCTTTTCACCAGGAAGGTAAAATATCATGTTTGACAGAAGCTGAGGCAATTCTTACTGCAGAATGCTTGGGGCCAAAAAAAGTAAGATATTCCTTCTCTTCTTTCCTTTTCCTTTCTATGGTGAAAATTCTTCAAAAGCTGGTAAAAGAAGGCATTCTTGTTGATCATCTCTTAGGCTCACCAGTACAAAAAAATATCCCCTAATAAATAAAGAGATCTCAGGAAACACAAGACTTATAACAAATATGTAACATATCCAAATGAAAAAAAATTTGCATACACCTTTCCTAGTTTATTCACCTTTGACTTTTGTAGCAAGTACATTTCCATCCCTGAGACCTGCTAGAGAGCAAAACATGTGGGAGGATAATGGGACAATTAAAGTTTTATCAGGATTTAAAAAAAAGAGAGACAAAGCAGTATGCCCCAAATTGCATGATCACTGCTAAAGAACAGTCAAAAGTAGTAAGTCAGCTTGAATACACAGTCATGCTTGCACTGCAGTTAAATGGTACATTTCTCCCTAATTCCAATAACCATTAATCCTAACAACTGTTCACCTGAACCAAAAACCTTTAGAGTTAAAAACAAGGGTTAGCAGCCGGGTAGGGCTGTAAAAAAACCCCACCTTCTATCCTCTTACAGGTGTTACACAAATCAGGAAAGAGGTGTTTAGCATACATGCAGGTGCACACATGCATCGTAATGCTCTATTCAGTGCTAGTTTACAGCATTACAGTGCTCCTGTAGGTGGATAGATAGTAATTCCTAGGCAAAGACTTTTCTAATTATTTATAATTACTATTTTTATCAGTATTTGTATTCAAAAATGCTACTGTATATTCACAGCAAGATGTAGGGAACACCGAGCAGCTCTCAGCTGCGGTGCCCTTCCAGGAGGACTAACACGCGGTGCCAGGAGCAAAACAACCCCCACAACCCTTTAAAATTTAAAAAAGAAAAAAAATTTAAAAAAGGACAACAATAACCAAAACACTTTTTAAATTATGCCAAACACCTGCAATGTCAGTTTTTGACTCAGTCTACCCCTCCCAAGATAAACCCACAAATATCTTAATATTTGGTCCTCAGCAAGGAGCCTCGAAGCTCTCCGCTCCATCACTCCAGTGGGGGGATGCTTGCAGACGAGGGCTGAGGTCAAAGCCTCCCCGTGAGCTGCGGCTCCCGGGGTTCTGTCCCTTTCCCTCTCCATGACAAATTGCCTAGTGCCTCGCAGCACGCCATGCCAGCACTGCCCACAGAACAACAACGTTCAGGCACTGCGGATCCTTCGGAGGCAGGCAGAAATATGCCGGAGCAGACAATCTGCAAAATTTGTTTTATTGAAATGTTTCCAACTATATCTGACTATCAGATCTCCTTTTGCCGTGTATGTAAATGTATTGCCTTAGGCTGTAAAACGCAGCACCTGGGTGCGCGGCCAAATGTCAGAACAGTTTCAAAGGCACTATTTTGAATAACAGTGAGTTTGAAGTTAAGGTAGTTGTTTTGATTCTCCCTGGCGCTTATGGGGAGCAGATCTTTGTCAAATGAAATGTGTGACAAGGAATCGTCTGATGTTTATAAATTCAGAAATTGTTCAGAGTTAAAAATCAGAAAGACATCATGACAAACCAAGTTACTACATTCTCTTCAAGCCAAACTGAAAACTGCCCTTCCTAAGGAATTTTTCCTTCTGCACAGTTCCACTTAGAATTAGTAAAATACAAATTCCTAACTTTTCTACCTCTATTCAGAGCCCAACTTGTGAAATTAGTTTTTAAAAGTAGCTGTAAAAATTTTTTCAGTTGTCTGAAAGGAAGCCTGCGAGAGATATGACTATGTTCCATAATGTTATTAGGTTTTAGCTGTTCTCATTAATCACAGAAATAATACAGTAGTGCTCAGCTTCAAACCCACTTAGGGATTATGGAGAGGGTGCTGCCCTGTCGAATTTCCAAACGCACATTTACCAGGTCTTGTGGGCCTTTTACAGTCTAGTGAAGTTCTAATTCTAAAAGATACAGGCATATAGCTTAGTGGAAGTGGCATCTTCAGCCTTTCTCTGTTTTCTTATCTTCTCAAAAACAGCTTTGAGAGCTAAGCACATGGATTTTGCAAAGCACTGCACTCTTGTCTTCAATTTATATCAGCTGCTCAGCTCTGAATAGCAGTTTGGTATTCGCCACGTCAGCAGAACTGCCCTCCAGGAGTTGCATCTCTAGCCAAACCTCAAAAGAAAGAATCACGTCTTGGCATAGGCAGCTCCTCCAAGCGTGCTCTGCTTCCTGCCAATCCCTTTGGGTTCAGCCTCAGCCTCCAGCACTCAGCGACAGAAGATGCTGCCAACAGGAGCACAACTGATGCTCTCAACC
Organism: Nipponia nippon; assembly: GCF_047370975.1. Taxonomy (NCBI): domain Eukaryota; kingdom Metazoa; phylum Chordata; class Aves; order Pelecaniformes; family Threskiornithidae; genus Nipponia; species Nipponia nippon. The sequence continues at coordinate 81,742,247 of NW_028262347.1, read as the reverse complement.
CTTCCAGTTCCTCTCTTGTCTCAGAGCTGTATCCAGAAATAGCTGCAAAGATCTGCAGTGACCTAGGAGAAGAGCAGCTCATGCTCCAGTAGGATTTTTAGGGCTCTGATCAACTGGAAGGTGTCTTCTTGCAGTCCCTTGACTTTTGCCTTTGAGGGAAATGCCCAGTAGAAGCTGGTTACTTTTAATACCCGTTCCATGTCAGCATCTGTGGTACCCAAAGTTTACTAACTCAACAAGCACAGTGCGGAATTCTGCTCTGTTGTCAAGCATCTGTTTGACTCAGATGACACTGAAGCATGTTTTGCATGCATGTGTAAAAGTGGTTTTGCTTTAATGCACTGCTTGGCAAGGAAAAAAAAAAACAAAAAAACAAAACCAAAACCAAACCAAACGACATCCGAAACTACGAAACTGGGCTTAATTGTACATTAGCAAGGACAGCTGAGTGGCAGTTAGTGCTGCCACAGTTCAAGGTAGGAGAGTCAATGGTCCACCAGAGACTCACCCAAGATACATAATTTTGTAATTAATGAAATGTTTTTCTGAATTTTAGTGCACAGTGAGTATCAGTCTTCCTGGAGTGAAACACAGGTTTTGTTTTGTGGTTTTATTTGGGCACATTGTTAACCACAATTAAACAACAAGAAATTATGCGTATATATTTCCTCTACAATAATTTTTTTTGAGAAGTCTTTCAAACTTCCCAACTGCCAGGTAATCAAATCAAGCACTGTAAGTAATTCAAACATGCTATAGACTGTACCCTACATAAGAGCATGCCACTTATTAGAGTAAAACCACACCTAAAGAGAAAACCCACATCATCAGTTTAACCGTTTCCACTGGAAGAACACAGCAGAAGCAAAGGGTTGAGCAGTACAAGGTTATCTCAGAAAGTCTTGTGAAAGCCTTAGGGCTTGAAGTGCAAGGATGTTTCCAAGGCCATCTTGAACTTCTAAAGTTAGCATTAATAAAAGCTCACAGAAGCAAAAGATGGGGGGGGGGGGGGAGAAAAAAAGGCAATTCATATGGGGATAAAGCGCCAGGTCTGCTGAAATGGGTGCTGGTGGTCTATGGGTAGAGTAGTACTGAATTCCCAGAGGTTCGGCTGCTGTACCAAATTCATAGCATCCCTTAGCCAGCTTGGCAACACCTTCTTTCTACTAGAAATGGATGTCCTTTTATTATTTCTGGGCAGACTGCCAATCATCTTTAAGGCAGGTGACACTATACACAGGTGCGGTAAATGCTCCATAACAAACTGTTAGGATTGGCTTTCCACTTCAAATATTATTTTCTACACTCATTTCTTTTAAAGGAAATAATGCACCTGAATTTCTTGCATCTGGAATCCATGCTACAGCAGAATTTTTTAAACTTCCTATGAGCGTAAGGAATTTTTAAAAAATCATTACAGAAAGGACTCTTGTTAGGAAACCTCTTCAAAACAATTATAGAGAAATTTCATAACACTCCTTTTTGGCACATACTTTCTCTTTGCTTGACTATCCTTCACAAGCTACAAATTGGTTTAATTTTATTGGCCTCGTATCTGAAAAATCATTGCTAGACTTTCAGAATGAATGAGCTAGTAAGAGAATTACAAGGATATAATACATGCCATAACATAGCAAGGAATAAGTCAGGATGCCCTCATTAAATCCATGATTTTGGAAAGTGTTCCTGTTCAGGACAGTATCTGAAGCACATCTTTCAAATGGAAACAAATTATAAAGTTCTAAAAGGTTATCACTTCAAAGACATTTAGAACTATATGTACCTGCTTAGACAACAGGACTTTAACCGAATATGCATCACAGGTGTAGACAGAAGACACAGAATATTCAAAAGCCCAAGATGCCTAAGCATAAAATATTAATAAATAAAACATAATGCTGTCTTTAACTCCTATGATAATTCACACTTTGAATGAACTTCAGCATCTTTTCACTCTGCCATCAGATACCAACCACAAGTACCTGCACAAGCCTACATGAAAAGAACAACATTGACACTCTCAATGGTGGTTGTTGTGCATTCCTCCCTTTAGCCCTTTCTTTTCCTGCTGACGAATGTCTGTCTGCTTTCTCTTAGAGGAAACTTGTCAGACAGCAAAAGCATGATGTTCCAAAACATTTCATCTCTCTTGGGCTGTGGCAAATAGTCAAAACAAAGATTACACCACTACATGCCAGTACAAATTTGCAACTGAAAACCATTACACTCAATGATTTTTTTAATGAAAAAGAAAATGCAAATAAATTGCTTTGTAAATCAAAACACTACATATTAGATGTGGAAGCTTTTGAAACAGAGAGAATAAACATTCCCTTCTCAAAAAAAAAAAGAAACAACAAAACACACCCTTCAGGAGATGCTTACACATAGGATTGCCAGATCTTAACTTTAAAGTTCACCATGACTGTATTGAAACACATGATCCTAGGAGCTGTAAGATTAATTAAGATGAAATCAGCAGCAGCTAAATGGTGTTTATTACTAAATAAAACTGCACAAAATCTCACACTAGAAGCCGCATAAAGTTAGTCTGGTTTGAAATGTTAACTACCCAGACCAAATTTGCTAAAAGGTGGTTAGACCTATACTTCTTAAATCTGAAGTTTACAGATGACTGTCGCATGAGGTTGAGTAAAACTTGTTAAATTTCCCTCTCCATCTTTCGCAACGATCAAAAGACAAGCTTTAAAATGAAAAATGGGGAAAACAAGGGGTTGAAGAAGACTGATAAATTAAGATTCTTGCACATGTGTGAACGAGTTGGCAACAACTAGCTCTTCTCATCCCCTTCTACTTCTAGCACACAAAAAACCAAAGTCTAGGGTGCAAAAGAGCACTTGACTGCATACCACCAAAAACTCAGTTTTATTTACAGTATTAGCTTTGAGCTAACACCAACAAGGCCAAGTACACTGTGCTCAAAAGAAACAATGTGCTTAAGTTTCCCCAAACCAAACAAACCACAAGGATCAAAACGAAAGCTATACAGAGTTCAGCTGTCCCTTGTCATGATCTTCTTGGGTCAGCTGTGACTGTATTTTGCACCACGGAATAACCCAGAAGATAAACTAAACTACATTTCCTGGCACATTTTGTACCCATAGCATACCAATTTTTGCAAAAAAATGAATTGTTACGTGATTTCAGTGGCAACTTCCCTCAACTAAATAAAAAAACCAAACTTTGCCTTGCTTATAAGCAGAATGAATTGACAGGTTATGCATGGAGAAAGTTGCACAATATTTAAGAACCAGTAGACATCATCCAACACAACATATACTGTTTTTAGCTATGGCTAAGTATCTGTTACAGACTACGCCCATATTATAGTATTCCTGTCCTTAGTAATACTAGAACAATCCTTGCAGTAGTGCTTTTGTTGAATAGCCAGTTCCTGAACTCCCTAATTACATGTGAATTCTGCTTTTATAGCCTCGATTACTGCAGTGAGAAGACTAAAGACCATGAATTCAAACAGATTTGCTCATTTGTCCTATTGTTTTCTTATTCAGTACTTTCTCATGGTTTTTGAGGACATGATTTATTTTTCCTGAATAGCTGAGCCTGGCAAAACTGATGCCATTTGAGGATAACAGAATCCAAGGAGAATCACCCCTGAAGCTAAATCAGTGTCTATGAGTCAGGCACGGAGGAAGGGTTCCAAGGTTACATGCTCCCAATTCATCTGCTCAGTTTATAGGCTTCATTAAACAAAGCAAAATTTACAGTGGACAAATTTAAAAAGAAAAGTGACAGTTTACTGCCCAGTTGTACTTATGCAGCATTTTATGCACTTTAAACTAGAAAATGAAGCATTTTCAACAACTTCGAAAAAACCCTAAACTACTATTGTTGACAAGTTTAATACCTGAATGAAAACCATTTATTTGAGTCATTTAATAAAATTGCATCCAGCATTGTAACGCATTTCCCTTCCAGTTTGCAGCATACAGGAACAATTACTTACCAGCATTTGGAGGAAATGCAAAGCAGTTTTGAGGTACTGAATCTATGCATTTACCTAACAGGTAGGACAGTACACTCTCTTTACTGAGGTTTGAAATTATTCTGGGTCATAAAAACAAGCCGACTGCCTTCACAACTATGAGATTTAATAAGACAGTAGACTCTAATAAAGAAAACCAAAGAAATTTTTGCCTTCAAACTTTGCCAAATTATGTTTCTGCAGTTCGCTGCACTTGCAGCGTGCAGACTGACTCCATTTCATGGTAGGAGGCCATGGAAATGCAGCTTGCTGGTCTAATAATGCTTTGTGGTTTGGGTTTTTGCTGTTGCTTAGCCGTTATGAAAACAATCCACTTGACAATGTCAGAATTCAGGACCAAGAAACGTGGCGAGAGGAGCAAAATTACATATGCAGCCCTATCTTCTGAAGTATGAGCTAAGGTCTTAGAAAGAACATTGCCATAGTCATGATATTAAAGTTAGAAATATTGTATTCTCTAGTAGGAAATCAGAACAAACATTAACAATTGTTTGTTTTCCTAAATTATCCTGCACTGCTGCACAAAAAAGATTTCTGTAGCCTGCTTATCAAGTTCTCTGCAACTGTAGTTTTCTTAAACACCTTTTTTAACCACATGAAAAAAATAAACCAAAAATCTCCGTCACCATAAACCAAGGTAGATCATTCATTCTGCTGAACTTTCACTGCAGATCTAATCTATAACTTCAAGAAATAATAAAATATCACTTGACATGATCCAGGTTATTCCAACACCAATGTGAGAGACAGACTCTGCAGTAGCATAGAGGAAAGATGTGATACATCAGGGTCCTGTGATGCATGCATTAAGTTTTCAGATCACGAAGAAAGCGAACATTGAATGCCCAACATGACACACGTAGGCTTTGCTGGGAGGCAACACCTGGCTTGCAGGACAGTCCAGTGCAATGATGCTTCTCCAGCTCCACCAACTCTCGCCATCAGGTGTAGCCTGGAGCCAGAGAGAAGCCATCCACAAATACAGAACTTTAGGGAAGAGAGACCAACAGACCCAGTCTTACACATAAAGCATGAGACTTAACAGACCTGTGTGGTAAGTGGCTCACTGCCTTTGGGACCCAGTTTTAGGTATGTTTTTGCCCATAAAAAGTTTTGCCTACAAATGCCATGTTATACTTTGTAATCCCATGCTGGTGTTTATATAAAATTACCATTATGAAGAATGTTCCAAATATGGAGCTGACTGTACACGTATTATACGTATAAAGCCCATGCTGATTCCTGCGATAACTAACTTGTAACCAGCTTAACTACAAGATTTAGAGACATTGGTATGTTTCTGATGACTCTCAGATGTCCACACGGTGCTGCTGCTAATCACATAGCAACCAGCTTCGTTTTAAACATTTTCAGGTTCCAAAAAACATCTGTGCAATGTGATGCTCCCTGCTGATAAAGCGTTAGCCATATGCTGCACTCCCTCTCCTTCTCTCCAGAGACACAACTGATTTTACGTCTACTCTACGTGTTTTTATGGCATAACAAGAGCCTCTTTTTTCCTTTGGTCTAGGATGCCGAGCACATTGAGAGAGAGGTATTACTGGGTTTCTTCTGCAGGGGCAATTTCAGGAGAGGAGCACGTGAGTTACAGCCTGAGGTTTAGATGAGTCCGTTCTCAATAACTCAGGGAGAGAGAGAAGGGGTGGGATCATATTAACAGTGTCACTTTGGTACAAGGGGCCCAGGAACACTTCTTCTTACCTATACTACGTAGAAAAAGGTCCTTCAGTAAACCGTATCCACGTTCCAGCTTGAGAGCCTTCAATCATTCTAATAAAACCCAGTCCAAAGTCTAAGCACAAAGTGGAATTTAAAACGGCCTAAACCAACAAGCCACATATTACAAGACAAACAGGAGCAAGAAATCCAGGTAATGTTACAACTTATTTCGAAGCTACGTGCCTATCATTCGTTACTGCAAACCCTGCTGGGATTTACCGGCTGGGCCGCTCAGAGGTTTGGAGAAATAGAAGATCATATCCAAGGAATTCTACACTACAAAAGAGAACTACAAAGCCCCAAACAGGTTTATGCATTTGTTTTTGTAACAATGAACCCTCAGCTTCCAGGTCAAATTGCGATTACATGATATTGCACTACTACCTTAGCTGCTGTCACTCTGTATTTCCTAAGTTCATTTCATAAATGCTCTTGCATAATGTAGGGAGTTTAATCAGAATTAGGTTTATATATGCTAATTTCTAGGGGCTTGGAGGTTTATACTCATAGTCTAACAATCAGATTTGGATTTGCTGGCTCTAGTCAAATACAGTTCACGTTCAGGCAGCATATCCAAGATGACAGGTAAAAGGCGTATTAGGGACCACAGTGCAGAGTGACCCAAACAGCAGGAGAGGCGGCACAGATGAACTAGCAAGCCCAGCCAAACGCAGGCCGACACCTGCTGAAAGGACTGAGCTGCTCCCAGCTCAGCCTTACTGAAAAACACTTGCCTGGATGCAGTGCCAGACCAGATATATCCCCAAGCTATTACAGCCCCCAGGACTCAGACCACACTGCAGAAGAGCCTAAATTTTGCTGGTTGAACTTACTAGTCCCCACTAAACGCTGATGGCATGTGGATCAATATAAAACAACTGGAGATCTTCCGCATTTTGCCCCGCATCCCCTCTGTTCTCATGCCTCGTAGTATGGAAACTCCACAGCTGGCAAAAAGCTCTTGGCTCAGACTGCAGGGGAAAGCTGTAAAGCTGTTTTTGGGCTAGCACTGGCCCCGGGGGCTGAAGAGATGTATCAGCACGGCACTGCAACGAGCTAGCATGCATGGGAGCCAGCACGCCTCTGTGGCACGGTTTATCTGAAACTGAAAGCTGAGTAATGCGTTCTTCTGAGAGGGCCGTTTCATTGCACTATTTGTATTGCCTCTGCAATACTGAAGTTCGCAAGAAAACAGACATTTCTCAGTGAAGTTCTCACTGACTAGGCCTAAATTGCACATCTGGAAGCCCCAGTGAAGATCGCCAGAAGAAATCTAACCTCCTGGTGCTGATTTGCTTCCCACACTCTCTATTTAGACAGCTCTTGTGCATACACTTACTCCCTGGCTGCTGCTTCTACTTCTGGATTGAAAACAAATACAAGCATACACATCCTCCTATTACATGAATAATGAGATTTAAGTTTATACCAGAAATATTTGTCAGGAACATATTCTCTTTGAAAAATACTTTCAAGATATTCCACATGTAAATCATTTCCTTTTTTCAGATTTGTCTCCTCGGAGATCTAGACTAGGTACTAATTATCCTCTTGTGAAAACTTATCCAGCAGAGACATTCCTACCAAAAATCTTTCCAGTAAAACTTCTGCAGCAAATGTAGATGCTTAAACTAAGCTGTAACAAACGTGTTAAATCCTGAGAGAGAAAAACTGTGTTCACATCTAGCAACAACTTCCTGAAAAATTGATAAAGGAGATTTCCTAAAAATAAAATTATTTTGTTGAAATGAAAATCAAGGCTTGGTGGGGGACGATAGGAAAAGCAAGTATTTATTTCACTTGACATTAGGGTGTTCATTGCTAAATACAGATATAATTTCCCACATATAAGATCAATGGCAACTTTTGTAATTAGTCATGGTTTGGAGGGAAGTGTTGCTATAGCAATACCAACCGTAGGAAGGAAATCCACATCTACTCAGACCATTATTTCTACATATCATTATTTTTTATGACATAGCACTCTAGCAGAAAAGGGTACAGTAAATCAACAGCAATGCTTATTTTAATCACATAGGCGTAGTTCGGGCAAATATTTCACAGAAACACACTGAACAAGGAAATGAAAGACCATGCCCGCACGTTAAGTAAGGTTTTGTTTGTTTTAGTTACTTGAGTGTTGTTCCTTGAATCAGCTTACATCAGCTAAAGTCAAGAGTTTAAATCCAGGCTTTCCCAAACTGACTCCTCATGGACTCAGTACACAGAATGTTTTGGGGGTTTTCTTTTTTTCCCCTCCTGTTCTCTATGTAATCACAAGCAATGTAAATGAGATCTGATACCCCTAAACTGGTTTGACTCCCAGCAATCTTAGGCCTGCAGGGTTTCTTGGCTCAGGCATTAAGTGAAAGAAATAAATCTGGTTTGGGACTGGAATCAGCCCTGAAGTGATATAGCCACGTTTGTATAGCTCTACCCCCAATGCAGCTGGCACTGGTGTTTATCTAAGAGTCAGATAAACCACCAACGATGACCAACGTATGACTGCAATACCTTTTCCGGGCCAGCCACAAGAGAGGGCTGGTGCCCAGGGCACACCACGACATTCCCACCCACAGGCTTCTAGCAGTGGGACTTCGGCTGTGGGTTTGGAGAACCGGGACTTTGGGCGTTTCTTCCTTTCTTATGCAAAGGTTGACCCCATTCTGTCTGTCTCCACTCCCACCTTGGATTATTGATAAAACCATACTCCCAATTATCCTGGCTTTGAGTAGACTATTTTTTCCCCTTTCCATGAGTTGGCTCCTTCAATTAAATCTTGCAGCGCTCACAACTGCAGTCAGATTTAAAAGAAGGAATCCATTCAATTGAAAACAATCAATCATCAACACTGATCTATGAAAACAGATCTATTATGATCCTGACAGTTGATTCTCTCATGTCTCTCTCTTTCTTTCTTATTTCTGACAAATTAGTTTGAACAACAGATTTCTATACATTTCTACAGCTCCTAGCACATCTAGGAGGAGAGAAGGAATGGCTAAAATAAATGTAATTCTTAATAAATAATCTTTATTCAACTGAAATAAAAATTACTCAGATTCTTGTGGTCATGCGAACATTGTGGTTTTCCCAAAGGCATGTCAAAAGAGCAGGAAATTTGAAAATGGCTAAGCAATATAAAACCACATAATATCATATAAAGTTAAGTACACCTTGTACATGGATACAATACAAGCTGATGGTAGGGAGGAAATCTTTGTAGAAGAGGGGCTTCCATTGTCCACCATTCCACATCCACCACTGTGGACATACAACTGTCACAACCTTACAAAATTTTTCCTCTGCATTGCACAGCCCTGGTGTCCTAGGCAGACTTTAACTTCTTTGAAGTTAGAATCACAGAAAAGCTGGTTGGAAGGGATCTCTGCAGATCACTAGTTCAGCTCTCTGCTTGAAGAGGGACTGTCACCAATGCCAGATCAGGTCATCCACAGCTTGGTCTAGCTGCGTCTTGAAAACCTCCAAGGAAAGATTCCACCACCTCTCTGGGTGACATGTTGGAAGTTCTGCACTACTCCTTGGTGAAAAACTTCTTTCCTAATGTCCAGTCTGAACTTCTCAAGCTGCAACTTGTGACAGTTACCCCTTGTTTTTATGATCTGCCACTAATAAAAGTTCAGTTCCATAGTCATTGTAACTCCTCTTCAAGACTAAACCAGCCCAACGTCCTCAACCTCTCCCCATAGATTATGGGTCCCATGGCTCCAATCACCTTAGTAGTCCTCCGTTGCATGCTCTCTCCATTTTTTAAACATCTTCCTTTCCATTTGAGGAACCTCAAAACTGACCGGAGAACCACAGTATTCAACAGTGCTGAGGAAAATAATAACTTCCCCTGATCCGCTGGCCATACTTGTAATGCCATTTGCCTTATTTGCAATGAAAATGCATCACTGGCTCATTTTCAACTTGACAGCCACCATAATATCCCACTGCTTTCCCACAGATGTTCTGTTCAGCCAGTTGTTTCCGAGCCTGTACTGTTGCACGGATTTAATCTGCACAGGCACAGAACTTCACAATTATTCTCACTGAACTTATGAGGTTTCTGTCAACCCAAAGCTCAGGTTTCTCAAGGTCCAGCTGAATTGAATTTCTACCATTTGGTGTATTAAACTCTCTCTCCTGCCAATTTAATATGATCCACAACTCTTCTCAGGGTGCATTCTGTCTCACCATCTAGGTAACTAAGAAAGATGTAATACTACTGGTCCAATCCCTCATAGGCCACTTGTTATTTGTCTCTAATGAGACACTGAGCTATTGAAGACTACTCTTTGAACCCAGATATCCAGGCAATTTTCAATCTAACAATCTATATCTCCAGCCCATACTTCCACAGATTCCTTAATGAGATATAACAACAAAAACCTCACTGAAGTCAAAGTCAGGAAATGCTCTATCTACTGATGTCCCCTCATCTACATAGTTAGTCATTTAATTGCAAAAGGCACTCAGGTTGGTCAAGTATAACCTGCCCTTGGTACATCTGGGTCAACTGTTCTTTATTACCTTCTCATCCTTCTCACATTTGGAAACAAATTCCCTGAGGACATGATTCATAATATTTCCAGGGATTGTGGTAAGGCTGACTGGCCTATAGTTCCCTGGACTCTCCTTCTTCCTCTTCTTAAAGATGAGTGTAATGATAGCCTTTTCCTAGTCTTCAGGGACCTCTCTGCCATCTTTTTTCACAGATAACAGAATTGCAATTGCATCGCTCATGTTCTTCAGTATGCTAACATAAATCCCATCCAACCTGATGGATTTTAATATAACCAGCTTTTCTGAGTAGTTCTGAAGAGTTAAATATTCTTTGTTTCCTGTGCAGCACTGCTTAATTATGTTCTCCTAGGTAATCTTTGCTTTTGTACAAAATCATATTTGGAATAGGAATTTATCATGGCCTCTTGCTTGGTGGACCACATTGCAAGACAGGTCATCTCTTGCCCACACACTCAATTCCACACTGCTTGGGCTCTGAGAAAACAGTATTTACCCTCACCTCACCCTTATAAAATAGGAAAGTGCTTTACCCCCTAATCTTAATGAGCAGCCATCTAGCAAAAAGTACTTCTCACAAGTAGCCAGTGATATTGGAATGAAGAGAACCCAACTCTTCAGAGCACTAGGCTTCTAAAGACTGATTAAGGGAGGAGAAAGCTAAGAAATACCCACAGCACAAAGAAAAAACTTTTGACCATACTCTTAACAGTATCTCCAAAATAACTGAAGGAATGAAGAAAAATAATAACTCACCGTTCTGACACATGACCTTATACTTGCTTAACAGGTCTAAAATTACTAGGTTTCATTCGGATTCTGCTAGGATGTGGTTCCTTCAGGGGACAGAGGGAGACCCAGTAAGAGTCCCCTTCACTGACACTAGAGATCTCACTGCTGTCTTGACAAACCTGCAAGGCAACCTCCCTGAATACTGAGTACAAGACTGTTACATACCCTTTCCTCTGAATTTACGAGGGACCAACGATCTGCTGCAGACTTGCCACTACTTGCTTCTGAGTTGAAAAACAAGTGGACCCAAATGTTCTCTAGGGCACTGCTGCCAGAGGTCTTCAGACAAATCCCACTGTGCTGCTGCCAACTCTCAGTGCTAAGTTAGAACAGAAGGCGGCAAGCCACTTCCACCATATGCAGTTTTTAAACACTACACCCTACACCATGTGTTAATACAATGCATTTGTACAGTGTTAAAATCATATTCGTTGTTCACAGTGAAGTGGGAAACACAAGTGCAAAGCACTGTCTTGCTCCTCTTCATTCAGCACATGGCACACCAGCAGACCAATCTGTGACTTGAAATCCACCACATTTACGTAATTTCCACATACCCTTGCACCACAGATTATCATTTGTGTCCTTTGATATGCCCCCTTTTCTTTCAAGTACTAATACCACAATATTACATGGAAAATGCACATCTCCAATGAGCATATGAGTGAAAACAAAGTACAGATGCAAGAGGCTTACTATACCAATAAAATCAGTATGTTCTGGCAGAAAACATTCTCAAAATGATAGAGATCACTTCACCTGTGGCCCAAAATGTTTTATTCTCATATCATGCAGTTCTGGTGGAGATATACTAATATAATTTCTATGTTTACCCTAAGACTCAGAACATATGTTCCCTTGCTAACACTACACCAAATATTTATTTGCAATATATTAAAAGGCTGATTTGAACAATGAAGAAACACTCAACACAAAAAAGTAGCTTCTACAGTTGTAGGTTTACAGCTTATGAACAGGAGGGCAAAGAAAACAGAAAGCTGATATATTTTATCTTAATTTTTCAGTCAGATTCTTTCAGAATTTTCTTTTTAAAGAAAAGAAGGTAAATCTTCAAACTGGACAGAGTAATGAGTCTGACTGGAGAGCTAGCTCTCCTAGTGAAGGGGCAGAAGGAGAAAGTATGGAAAACTTTACATTTTAAAAACATAAGGCAATGAAGTATGACCTTTTCATCACAGAATTATAGTTATTCTTAACGTATTTTCCTGGCCTTAATCTTCCTGAACCTTCAAAACAAGTGTCATATAGATCTAATACCTCTATTAGTGCAAGTGGAAAGATCTGGTTTGGTAGTATTTTTGCACAACACTGTACAGAATTAAAAAAAAAAAAAAAAAACAACACCTATGGGACACCCTAGTGAAAATTCTGTAATTAAAGGAAGCTACCATTAGCAATTATGAGCAATTTACATTGGAAGTATACCAGGCAGAATATTTTGTGCACTATATTTTGCATGGACAGGACACAAGGTTGTACGTAGCAGGTAAGAGTTTCAAAGATGGAAAAACAGACAAAAAGAGAAAAAAAGGAGTGCAAGGAGGTGCCCGTTTTAGGTTTATAAATGAGTCAGCAGTACAGGGTGATATTTATACAAAGCTCTGAAAAAATACCTATAAGGACGTATAAGGACTTGCATGCACCACGTGAAAAGAATCCTATTGTCTTGATTACTTCTAACTATCAGACATAATAAATTCAGCTTACTCTTGCTACCCACGAGACAAGATATAAGTTTCCTGCTATATATCTAAGAATGCTATGAGACCTACTTCTATAATTCCACTTTTTATTTGCATAGCACTTTAAGGGCTCACAGTCAGAATCACATTAGTCACATTAGGTGTAGGCGTGTGTGGAAAATAGGAGAACTACTCTCTCTGAAGGCACCCTGTCATTTAATGAAAGATAGCTTTACTTTTACAGTATGGTGACTGTTTTAACATTTTGAACACATGAACCTTAGATCAGAGATGAGTTCCTATGAAGGGCTTCAGATCACCTTACTTCATCTCCCAGAACAAGAGTTACGTAGGTTGCCATGGAAATTAAATATTAGTGACAAATAGAGTACTTGTTTTTTGATAAATGCAGATTCTGTTGCTTCAGAAGGCAAGAACTTACCATCTTCAAGGATGCAATCTATCGGCAGTGATGGAAACTCTGGCATTGCATATTATTTTTTTCATTTTTCAACCTGTCTACCCAATTTTTAAGGTGAACTACTGATAGTTAGATGTGCCAGCCTATAACCTGTAGGACTGAAAGTTTAAAATCATATTTAACTTCAAGAGCAAAGCAGAGGCAGTCACAAAGCAACCTGTCCTCCTACATATGTCACCATCCTGGTTTGGGGGCAATCTAGCCTTTCAGAGAAGTGTTCAGTATTAATGCAACTTCAGCCTCTTTATGATTCACCAGCAGAAAGGTGGCTATTGAAATACGACCATTTATTACTTGAAAACCAAAGCTGCAGTAAATGTAATATTAACAGGCAAAGGTTTTCCAAAAGGAACCTGAGAAGCAAGACCCCCTCCAAGTGGTATAGTATGAGCAGCTAACACATCTGCATGCTGTGATTGACTTGCTGTCAGATCAGAGTTTAGATTTGCAGAAGTGGTTGGTTCAACAGTATCACTCTGTTGATAGAGTCCAGAGACCTCATCTTTAAATATGGGATGTTCTCACATCATCTTGGAAGCATATAGTTTCATCTGGTCCCTGACTTGCTTGCTGGAAATTCTCTGTGGGTGAGTTCATCAGCAGTAAGCAACGCCTAATCAGTTCTTGAAAAACCCTGAGCTAGCCAAAGCAATAGGCTTTCCATTGGTAGTGAATTCAGTATTACCCTCTGCAGATGAGCAACTGCTTCCATTGCAGTTGTATATGGTCCAATGCAAATATTCAGCAGAAAAAAATGCTGGACCAAAACACTTGATGCCCCATGCATGGAGCATTCCAGTACAGGAACTGAACATCCCTTCTCTGCGTTATCAACTGACTTCGACTCTATAGCAAACAGCAGCGCGCAGGATTTGAACCAGGTGCCTGTAAAGCACCCATTTTAGCATAAACACAAGACAGCTTCAAAATATGGTGGAGATGGGTTAAATTCTTTTCTGAGCCAGAGGGATTAATACATAGCTAGCAGTTTGCCTGATGCTACATAGCAATGTAGGGTCAGTGATAGGCCAAAAGGAAGGTGAAGTGATACATCTCGGGCATGAAATCAGTCTTTAAGGACACGACTCCTCTCCTCTGTCAGCTTGGTGATGAGCAGAACTAGGCAAAGGAACACACCAAAATGCCTGGAAGAAAACACAGTGATTAGGAATAGGGGAGATGAAAAAAATATTAACTGAGAAATGCATCAAGATCCAGCATTTCCCATCAAATCAATATATTGTTCAGGATGCCCTGAAACCTTGAATTCAAGTATAGTAGAAACCCACAGGCTGCTTTGAGGATACACAGGACAAAGCAGCAGTCACTGAACATAAACATAACAGTGAAAAAAAATTAAAACTACAACTAGACAGTGTTATGGCAAAAGCTACTGGTTACCTGCAGAACCCTGAAGGTTTTCCACTGACTTGACAGGTTTGACTGCCGCATCTAGGTGCAAGATTTGATGGTTGTTTTGATACATACAACAGAGCATGGCATAAACACCCTGGTACCTCTGGGCTCCTTGCCCTCTCCTCTCTGCAACAGTGTCATCAAGTTTATTTCAAATGCAAACAAAGGCACAAAACAAAAGCGCAGAGGGGATCACTGACATTTTGTTCCATACTAGGAGTGTATTAGCTTAGTCACTTTGCTCTGAAGTATCTAATAAAGAGAGCAGCAATGGGGGCTTGAAGGAGGTCACCAGTAGAAGACAGTGTCATTCAATGTCTGTAACGTCTTGACCTGGGATTTCATTTCTTCCTGCAGATGGCAAACTGAAGGGCTCCATAGGGAAGTACAAGCAGAACCACATCAAAGCAATGATGTACATTACTGGAAAAAGGATCATAGGGCACATAAAGAGCTAGGTTGAGAAGTTCCAGCTGCAGTCACAGGAATGAAGTGGAATTTACTGCATGCAGTGTTAGACTACATGGCTATCAGAGCTCCAGGTTTGCATAAATAGATCTTTTGTCAGAAAAGCAAGCAAATTGTTTCTTTGCAGTCTGCAGGATCAGAAAGAATTAAAGCAGTGAGGCTGCAGTTATATGAAGCGAGGGTTAACTAAGGGTATAATTCTGTCTGTCACATTCAATTTAGAAATGTGAATACGTGAGAGTTTGGGTATCTTATTAATGGCCTGGGGACCAACAGTCTCAATCTCTTCATAAATTTTTCGTCCAACAAAGGAGTTGGGTGCTTTGCAGCAATGACATTCAATTCAATAGCCAAAGGAAATCTAGAAGCAGTCCTGGACTGTGACGTTCCCCTTGACTTAAAGCTAGAAGCAATGAAGAAGCTGATGTCAGTGCAGGCAATAAAAGTTTTGCTAAGGGCTCCTTCTGTAACAAAATTTCACCCTCAAAATTGTCCTTAAAATTAGGTTTAAATAGAATCATGCCATACATTTCAGACCAGCTGATAACAAAAATAAGTCCCGTTGACAGTACTGTGAGCACATACATTATCAGAAAGTGTTTTATGTTGGGCAGGCAAGTCCTTTTCTCTCTCTTTCTCCCCTCCTTCACGACAGAGCGCTTCAATAGCCCCCTACTTGAGCTATAGGCATATAATGGGGGAATTTCAGAAGAAACATATTTATTTTTATACTTAAAGAGAAAGATTTTTAATACTAATGCCCAGTAAGACTGCGTGTTTGTGAATAAGCAATGACAGGTGGTAAAAGCAGATGGTTTTGAAAAGTTTTGCGGCAGTCCCTGGCTCCGCCGTCCTAGCGGCTCCACAGGATACTGGCAGGGAAAGCATTTCCCCTCCTCTTCTTCCCTCGCCTCACTCGAGCAAGCCAGCAGCAGCCGACCTCGCTGGCTGCCACAAAGCTAGCATAAGATCGGCAAAGCTCACTCACCCACGTTCTTCATCCCACCTCCAAACTGCTTCTGCCTCGCTGCAGAAGCCGAGCCCATCGCAAGCCACTGATACAAGCTAACCAGCCGGGTGATCACCAGATAGGGCCACAAAACCACCTCTGTGTTTGCTGGTCCCGACCAGGAACAGAGCAGGCAGAGCTCCTGGTTTCGGCAGTCTAGCACTACGGTTATTCACCACAGATCATGACCACTTTGCTTCTGGGAGCTGCTTCTGAACGTGTTACTTCTGACCACACCAGAGGAGGATATCCAAGAGGGAGCATCACTGAACACTCCAGTGCTGAAGCCAGGCACACATGCCTGCCTTCCAGTACAGACCTCGGCTGAAAGCACTAGCTCTTGTGTCTGAAGGCCCTGGTGATGAAGGAGGCATCTCAGATGCTTCAACCCTGCACAACCAAACAAACTTTCACTAGTGGTGAATAATTTTGTGTCATTAGTCATAGAGTGACACTGCAATGAGGAGCAAAGCTCAGAGAAGCAGAATTATTAATATAAAAACTCAAAACAGATAGAGTGGGCAAAAAAATTATTTCATATGTTAATGAGAGCAGTAACAGAAAAGTATACTTCCAAATGAGGGTTGTGTGTTTGGCCAAAACAGTGCTGACTGCTGCAGCTACAAGCTTCTCCAAGTCATTGTTACTTGTGCTTAGGGAGCAAAGACTAATGAGAAAACAGTGCTATCTTCAGACTGTCCTTTTCTGCAGACGGCATCAGCTGTAGCATACCACTAGTTAAAGCCAGTTGTAACTCTCTTTTGAGATATCACAGTACACCTATAAAGATGACTCGGGCAATTTCATATACCACCAATGAATCATTAAACAGTACCACCTCTGGCTACTATCAAACCCATCTGTATAGCCCATTGCTAACTCCACAGTACACCCGTCTCAAAGAACCTTTTAGAAGACTGCTGTGCTCTGCTAATACCTACACATTTTGTGAATAAATTAAGAATCTCTCTTTTATGATTTACTAAGGTGTGTTGTAGGAATTAGGCTCCTGAAAACAGCCAGTACCTTTCCTACATAGCATCTCTGCTTTTCAGATTTTCCTCAGAACCAGGTCTGATTGACTCAACGTCAACGTAACGCTTATTCTTGTTTTCCATTTCTTTAAACTGTATAAATATATAGCTTTGTAAGAATCTTTCCCTTATTGTTAATCTATAGCATTGTTTACAAAATTGCAATCAATTTATATTTTCATAATTTCACTCACAGTATCAAGGTAGTTTCTGAAGGAATATTCTAGAGACAGTTGTGACACTACAATGTATTTATATTCAGTATCCCCTGAGTAAGAAAAGGCCCTCTTGAACCATCTACGGCAAAATAAATCCACATTCTTTACAGGAAATCAGGGAACCTTTCTTTCCGGCAGTCAACGGGGTTTATGCTTGCTTTCAGGAAGATAAAACAAAAAGGGGAGCTGTCAATCCAGTTTTATACAGCATTGCAGAAACAGCTGTGAAAACTGAGTTTGCTGTAAAGGTGGACACAAGCCATTCAAACCTCGAATCAAAAACTTACATTTGTTTCCAGAGAACAACCCATGGTAAAATTGCCTCTCACTTTTGGGCACAATAAAACATGGATCTGGGCTTGGATAAGGCAAGGCTGAAAGACAGCTTTAGAAATTAAGTTGTAAGCACCCAGTTTGCAAACAGTCCTGCCATTCTTGCATGCATTAACTGGTCATCAAGTTTTGTATTTGTTCGTTAACCCCACAGGACAACTAACTGCTTCTCAAAGCAGATATGTGACGGATACTGGTGTAACGGGTTAAAACTGAAATTTAAGTATGAGGAAAACCTATAATATGCGTCTCTTTCGGGTACAGCTGCTCCACAATTACTTTCAGCAAGGAGAAAACATTGGAGTTAAACACAATAGTGTATTTCTGTGACATAAGGTATCTTTTTCTGTGAGCATGGGTGGAAGAACAGAGCCCTAGGCAATTTCCAGTCTCTTCCAACTGCCTAAGCATGGTTACACACACAGAGAAACACACGTACAAGCAACTCTTGCAAAAGACAGCTAATATAAGCTTAGAACTGAACACAGTTATAGTCGAATTACAAGTATTTTTGCAAGACCTTCGATATGTCTCCTGCTTTAACAAAAAAGAATGTAGCCAGAGATTTGAGGGAGAGGGGACTTCCAGTTTTCAATAATTACCAATAGAACATTAATTACATGCCTACACACAAGATCCTACTATTGACTATTTCACTGTGTAAAGACCTAATTAGCTGTAATTTTAACACTGTGTATCACCCAGACAACTACATTTTCTAAAGGAAGACTGAAACGTGAGAATAAAAAAAACAAAACAAAACACACAAAAAACAGACAAAACGTGTCCCTCAGATGGTGTTAAAACACCATGAGTTATAGGCTCACCATTCAAAAATTGAATGGAAAAAATTGCTGAGATAACAAAATGAAAGTGAACTTTTGCCAGACATGGCTGCATATAAAGAGGGCTGAGATGCCACAAGTGCATGGTGACCCACGGTGGCACTACAGAGCAGTCCATGGGGACTGATTCACAAAAGTCCAGGAGACTTCACAAGAGAGAGCAAACTAGGGAAGTGCTCCCCCATGACTGCTCCCTATTGCTCTGACCATCCCATGCTGAGAAATTATTGTTGTCGATATCATAGAACCACAGAATCATTTAGGTTGGAAAAGACCCTTAAGATCATCGAGTCCAACCGTTAACCTAGCACTGTCAAGTCCACCACTACACCATGTCCCTAAGTGTCACATCTATACGTCTTTTAAATACCTCCAGGGATGAGGACTCAACCACTTCCCTGGGCAGCCTGTTCCAATGCCTGAATACCCTTTCAGTGAAGAAATTTTTTCCTAATGTCCAACCTAAACTTCCCCTGGCCACAACTTGAGGCCATTTCCTCTTGTCCTATCACTTATTACTTGGGAGAAGAGACTGACCCCCACCTCACTACAGCCTCCGTTCAGGGAGTTGTAGAGAGCAATAAGGTCTCCCCTCAGCCTCCTTTTCTCCAGGCTAAACAACCCCAGTTCTCTCAGGTGCTCCTCATAGGACTTGTTCTCTAGGCCCTTCACCAGCTTCGTTGCTCTTCTTTGGACATGCTCCAGCACCTCGATGTCCTTCTTGTAGTGAGGGGCCCAAAACAGAACACAGTACTCGAGGTGCGGCCTCACCAGTGCCGAGCACAGGGGGACAATCACTTCCCTGGTCCTGCTGGTCACACTATTTCTGATACAAGCCGGGATGCTCCTGGCCTTCTTGGCCACCTGGGCACACTGCTGGCTCATATTCATATGAAGCCCAAACCTGGGCTTTATCAGCACAGGCCATGTGGAAACACAGAGTAAAAAGGAGAGACTGTAGCTGAAGCCATCTGCAGTTTAAATACAGGCTAGGGAGACTTAGAAGCAACAGGAGTGGTGGTGAGGGTATAAACTGGGTCAGTGGCAGAATTGATCCCAAGACCTGAATTCAGAGCTCTACATCCTGAACAGAGGGAGGTAATTTTTTAGCATGCCAGAGTAAGGCCCCAACTCCTTCAAGAATACAAGTACTTAAAACACCTTTTTGTCCTTCAAGTTTCCTCTTTCACTCTGTTCGTCAGGCCCTTGAAGAGTTTGTCTACACAGGTGACTGGAGACAGACAGGTACCTCTCCTCACTCTCCAAATTGGTCAGATATAAGCCAAACCCAATCTGGAAGCCATGCAGAAGTGTTAACACTGCACTGAGCAAGCTTGTTAGGCTGCAGGTCCATCATCTTTTTAATCTGGTCCAAATGGGACTCCTACCAAGTGCAACGAGGACCAGCCTGCTCTTCCCCCAAGTGCACGTCTCTGCTGACTCCTCGGTGCATTTTAGTCATGCATCGAGTCAACCCTGGAACTCATTCAACTGAAAACCAGGCCAACAGCAACAACAAGAGCAGATTTGCATTTGGCCACAAGTGATAGTACCAGCACAAGCGCAAGATTAGGAATGCGTAGCCAGAGGTCAGGCAGGCAGGCAGACCCTTTGGCAGGAGCCCACATTTATGGCAACTTAAAATGATTGCTGAACCACTGCCTTTGCCTTGCAGAGAGGCAAGTTTTGGTTAGCTCCAACTCAGCTTCACCTTAATACAGGTGAACACCTCCCAGCCAAGGACTGCCTTTGTGTAACAGCTTGCTGTGCCAGGGAAGTGAGCATGCTTCAGACAATACTTATTTCTAGGTACGTCTGGAGATGCCTAACTCTTTCCATGACCTACCGCTAATAACTTAGAAGATGTTTATCTCATTGGACAGCATTGCAATATTCAAACTTTCATTTCTTAAGCCTCCCTTGTGGACCCAGGACCTTAGGGAATAAGAATGATATCATTTTTAATAGCAATAATGGGATAATAATGCAGCTACAGAGCAATGCAAACATTATCCCCTGCAGCAATTATCCCCAACATTTTTCTACAAACACAGCAAAACTAAACAATATACTAAGATAAGCAATAGTCCCCAGATGAGTTGAGCACTCATCAGTAGAGTTTCCCCAACCCCACTGAGCTACTCGCCAGTGCCCTTCAGCTTCTATGAACTACTCAGATCTGTGGTATCACAAAAAAAAAAAAAAAAAAAAAGTATCTCTCCTCCCTTTCTCATTTCAAAACATGTATTTTTTTTCTTCTTCCCTATGTCCTCATTTACATGATCTGTCCCTTGTAGAAATCAAAGTTATTTGTCATTGGGGAAAAAAACTGGCAAATTAATCAGAATTAGGAGCTTCCTACGTGGAATGTAAGGAAAAAAAATTGAAAAGTTTTTTTACAATTACAATCTAATGTTGCAGACTGCCCCACTGGAGCAAGGACCTGCACTGCCACAGGACTTGAAATCAGCGGTATCAGAGAGATTTATGAAGACATGGGACACTCATTCATGCTCCTCTACCGTACCACGCAGACCAAATGGCAGTCTTTGTGCCTTTGGTCATCTTACCCATATTCCCTGCCACAATCCTTCTGCCCTGTCATGTTCTTCATGCCAGCACCCCCACACCTCCCCAGCCTCATCCACCCACCCATCCACCCCCCAAGATCCAGGTCTGTCAGATCCGAACTGACTCTGGGGAAAGCACTGCAAGTTTATCAGTCAAAGCTGCCTCCATAACAGAGCCGCAAACTTTGTGTCTCTGTTAACAGGCCATTCCCTACTACTTTTCTGGCAGTCTATCTCTAGATTCTTCTTTTTTTGCCCAGCTGACATGCTACGGGTTTTATTTGCTCAGGCCTTTCTTACATGGTTTTCAATATGTTTTAAAACTACATTTCCCCACCACTAATCTAAACAAGCCTTAATAGGGATTAGAACCGAAACCCAAATCGGCAGAACTGAGGAATCTGCAGCTTCCTTACAGTATCAGATGCATCCTCGAACATCCTCTAAATATAGTAAAAGGCTGGCCTAAATCTGCTATTGCTTCATGTTTAATTCAGATACCTTTGAGTGAGTGCATCTCTCCCTCCCCCAAATTTTCTATTCTCATCACCTATATACTGAAGTTTATGGTGACTTTAACTTAGACAAACACCCCAAACCACAGAGGAAATGCTTTAAAAACTTGTTCCTACAAAACTATAGCTTATCAGAGGCAGAGAACACAATAGATCTGGAGATTAAAGCACTACATTATAACAGGGATTTTACAGCTTCTCTAAAGCAACTATCAGTGTAATTTTTAAACTATGTAGTTACTTTACAGAGAAGATGAGTACTTTATACAGTAATGAACAGAACTTGCACTTTCCTGTTCAAGAACATTACAGGTAAGAAGGAAACGATGACGCTTTTGATACAGTAGATGCAAATGAAAACAAACTCGAGCAGCAGATCTCTGAATCGCCATCAGCTTCTTATCAAGCGGAGATGAAGGTTCCCAGAACGCCAGCACATGCAGAAAGTTACACTCTAAAGTAACGTGCTAAAGCAACATGAGCTTTGGTATTAAAAGCTTCTGAAAGGCCATGCATTTTATTGCACCTTTGAGATCACCTAACCGTTCCATTTTACACTTATTTCAACACAAATTCAAGTGAACCAGGATTAGAGCAGATATGGATTTTGGAGTACATTTTTCTAATCCAATAACGACCTTCAAAGATAGCAACATCTCAGTCTAAACGGATACAAAACTAGTCTTTTGACTGAATTTATAGTGCGATATTTCTGGGTGAAGCAACTCCCATTTAGTTTTACTGCTTCCCACTGCAAGATAATGGTCTGTCATCAGTTATTTGCCTCTGTAGTTATGCCCTTAAAAGGCTCCGAGGCAAACACGTAAAAGCAAATTGTTCTGAGTAACACCGTTACTGTAAAGGACCGTATAAGACAAGACAAGGTCACGTGTCTCTAGTTTCTAGAAAACCGAGGATATCCTCACAGGATCCTGTAACAAAATTTGGGTTAAATCTTTGTGGTGCCATGTGGGTGGGTGGGCAGTAGGGGTATCCAGTAATTTCCCGATCAAGAGACAGAAAACAGCACCAAGGCTCAGAATAAGGAGCCCTCCTCATACAACTATAACTCTATTGCTGTCTAATACTACACTCTAAAAAAAAAAAAAAAAACGTATGGGCCTAACAGCAGGGAAAACAAAAAGGCAAGCCTCCCCTAAAATTACATTAGATCTTCCTATTTTTTTTTTATAGCATCACACTGAAGATTACCCCTACTCGGAGGAAACCCTGCTGTGAAGCAGAGCAGGAGCCGCTCACCACACTCCTCTCCTCATTCATCGCGTTGCACTCCGGTTGAACTTTCCCGAGGAGAAGCCGAAGCGCCGGCTGGGCTGGGGCCGCCGCTCCCCCCCGGGCACCGCCCAGCGCCGGGGGCCCGGCCCGGCCCGGCTCCGCGCCGCTCCGGCCACCCGCGGCTCCCCGCTGCCCCCGTGGGGGCTTGCCCCCGGGCCGCGGTACTTGCCCTGCCCGGCCCGGCCCCGGCGGAGCCTCCCGCCACCGCAGCAGCCGCGGGCGCTGCGGCCGGGCCGGGCCGGCCCCGCCGCCCCCGGCCGGCTCCCCCTGCCGCCCTCCTCGCCTCCTGGGCATCACCCCTCCACAGCCTCGCCGCCTCCTCCTCCTCTCTCCCATCCTCGATTTTTTCTTTTTCCTTCCCCCCAGTTTCCCCCAGCGGGCTGTTACCTTCAATTACCGCTTTTCCGATCAATTCCTGTCTCCAAACCCCTGCCCCACCTTCCCTAGCACACAAGCAACTCCCGGCAAAAAAAAAAAGGAGGAGGAAAAGAGAAAAAGAAAGAAAGAAAAAAAAAAAATTACACCCCTCTCCTCCCCCTCTGGGTCTGATACTATATATCCGGCCGGGGGAGGGAGGAGCAGCGCCTCTGCTCTGCCTTCCCCTCCGCCGCCTCTCGCACCGAGCGGCCGGGGCCGCGCGTACCCGGGGAGGAGGCTGCCGGCCCGGGCATGCGGACCCGCTCAGGCCGCTCGGCTCGGCTCCTCCGCTTTGCCCGGCCCTGCTTCCCTGCGGCCGAGCGCAGGCTAAATGGCAAGCGGCGCGGCTCTGCAGCGGGAGCCGCTAGGCACGCCAAGCACACCGGGGGCGGGGGAGAGGGGCCACCCCCGGCAGGGCTCGGCCCCGTGGCCCCCCGCCTCAGGCCGCGCTTCCTTCCCCGCTCCCCGCCGCTGCCGGCGTCGCCCAGCAGCAGCCAGGCAAAGCCGCGTTTCGCTACCCCCTCCCTGCGCAGCCTGCCTCCGCCGCTCCCCCGCGCCAGCCGTGCCGCAGGGTACCCGGGCACGCCGCAGCAGCCCTCGGAGGAAGTCAGAAGAGCGGGCGAGAAAAGGCTCCCTCCCGGAGGGCTCCTCTCCTTACCGGGCTGGCGGGGCTCCTCTGCCGGCGCGGCCGCCTCCGGGCTCGCTGGGGCCGGGGCAGCGCGCAGGGGGCGAGCGGCGGCTGCGGCGGCTCCTCAGCGCCTCCCCGAGCCCCTTCCCTGCCCTCGTCCTCCCCCCGCCTCCGCCTGCCGCGGAGGGCGGCAGCGCTGGGCGGGAGCGGGCAGCCGGGGGCTGCGGGAGGGAGGCAGGCAGGCAGGGAGGGGGGGGCGGGCTGCGGCCCCTGCGCGCAGCCGGGCGGTGCAAGGAGACGGCCAGGGAAGGGGGAGCCGAAAGCTTTCTAAATCCACGACGAAGGGGCAGGGCAGGTGGTCCCTCGGGTGTCCTCCAAGGTTATTACACCTCCTTCTCTCTTCACCTTGAAGCAGAGTTTACCTCTGTGCTTAAAATGATCGGGAAGAATGTTGTACACAGAAACAGAGTTATAAAATCGGCATGTTAAGTTAATTACACAATTTGTCTTACAAGCGTTAGGAAAAAAACGAGACATGCAGCATACCTACTCAGCCACGAATACCTACCTTTGCCAGAATATTAATTTTCTCACTTCAGCTATAGAAGATACACCCTTAGAAAGATCTTTTCAACCCAACATGAGAATCAGCAAGATGTGGTGCTTTTATATCCTCTTATTACACTTATGGTATGTACAAGCATTAATTAATTTTACAAGATTGTGTTTATCTAACTGTCTTCAATTTATTAGTGCTGAAAGCCAGCCCCAGAGAGGCTGGGTAAGATGACCAATGATGACTCAATCAGTATCAGAGCTGTGAGCAGAACTCCACACGCACAGGGATTAGGTACTACAACCACAGTTGCAGGTTCTCCAGCCTCTAGCTCCTTTCCTGAGAAGCTTAAAGGCTGCAAGTGCCTGCCGTTTCCACATGAGAGCTCCCTGTGTCTGTTTGCACACCTGGGCGCTAGTAGTTAAAGCCTGTAAGACTAGGTGGAGTCTCCAAAGCCTTCACATTTTCACCTCCTTCTGGCTAGTGTCCCTACAGTACACGTCCCACTACTCTTAATGTGACACCTGGGCATAGGGCTCTAAGACCAATGTGGACCATAAGAGTCCAAATTGCCCAGGACATGAGATCTATGTCAAACGCTCTCCACGCTACACCTACAGACTTGGAGTAGGCTTATATGCATGGGGTCAGATAGAGCCGTTCAGGGAATTCATTCCATGCAAAGGGGCGGGATGTAGAGTACATCGGCTTCATCATTTGTATAGATGGAAGAAAGGCTGCTGCCTTCACAAATAAGTGGATGCTATCTCAATGGACTGGAGCAACTCAACAGGAGAGTGGAAGCTCTGGCTTCAACTTCATTTTTTCCTTTACAAGCAAAACCAACCTACGATTTCCTTTACAGTTGGACTCAATGATCTTAAGGGTCTTTTCCAACCTATGATTCTATGATTCTAGCAAAGGAGTTTCGGATTCATTCATTGGAAATGTAGCAGGAGGGAACTTGCAAAGAAAGAAGCCACAGGAAGTGGTTCTTACCCAAGGAAGTCCCAGCTGTGTGCAGAGAGTGACTGATGGTTGCTGGGATAATTCTGAGTAAACGGTCTTTAACACAAACATCTGTCTTGACAGACTGGCCAGGCTTCTGGCTAAACTGAAAAAGCCATACCTGAACTGCCAGCTGAAGGTGACTACCTGGCACCAAAATGGGGAATGAGTAGACAAAGATGTGAATTATTAGAATAGGCAGTCAGGGGTGGCTTTGTTCAAAGACGATGAACTTGCAGGCTGAAAAATAACCAGAAGGAAAGTTTTGGGGAAGAACAGAATGAGAGAGAACTATTGCTAGCGTTATCTTTCAGGACATTGAATAGAGAACTTGATAAGCATCAGTTCTTGCAGAAACTCTTTCAAGAGACATCATTGCATGGGAGACAAAGTACATTCAAATCTACGAACCTGTAGAAATTCCTTTGTGAAGTTTTGAAAAAGCAGGCAGTCTTGAAGAACGGTTCCCAACTAAGAGCCAATTAGGACATTAAAGAGGTAGCATGTCAAAGGCAGTTCACAATAGCTTCCCAGAAATCTCTAGAAAAAAGTTGAGGGGATAATTTGGTTAAGGAGATGAAGAAACAAGAAAGAATCATTAAAACAGTGCCAACCTGAGAAGGCTACCCTTTGAACCAATGAACTGAAGGTAGTAATGCAGCTCTCAAATGTGTCAAATGCTGGGGGAAATCTAGAGGCTTGGCTGAAAAAAATACCTTTTAGCTAGTTAAAGTACTACATCACAAATGCTTAAAAGGAGTAAAAAATGTAAGCTCTCCAGGCTACTCTGCTCTCAGGGAAAAATGAGAGAGATTAACCTTCATTGTTCTTTCTTGAGTAACCTTCTTAATTCCGTCATTAATTGCAGTGACTGAGCTGGAGAAAGAGCTGTTGCAAGCCTGGGACTTTAGTGCATATCACAAGGATGAGGCACGAGTTTGAAACCGACTTTTCTAGAGATTGCATCCACCTGAACTTCTATCTAAAGCAATATAAGGAAGACGTAAAAGTAGGAAAGTTAAATTTTACATCAAACTACCATTAAATGATTTGATGCAAAACTGCTTAAGGGAAGTTGCCTGACGAGGGTCCATGAAGCTAGTACTGGAAGATTTGGAACCGCATTTCCCTCACTTCTTTTGACAATGTGCCCTAACTCTACATCTAATGGATTACCAAGGGGCAGAAGATCAAGATGAAAGAGTTGAATGTTTGAAACACATAACTGAGTATCTTTGGGACAGATTAGCCTTAGTACAAAACCGCTCATCTTTTATGGATGATGAACTAAGGAACTTTACAATGGCTTCATGGAAATTAGGGAAGGTTGAGCAGCTTAATTCCTTCAAGGTCAGTCAATAATCTTTCTGTTGCAATTGCAGATCTGTAGCAGATGCAATTATGCCTTACTGTAACCTGTTGACATAGTCTTACTCAGTGTCTCATTTCAACACTGGCCAAAGCACAAACATCACCTGGTGAGGCCTTGTGGTTCTTTCCCCCTTCATATGCCAAATTCAGGAGTATGGTTTAGGTATGAAAAGTTTTGTTTTGAATAGCCTATGGATTAAAAATGAAATGTACCTCTTTTGCAGGTTTAACAGTACGTACTGTCTCCTTGAAAAAAAGCCAAAACCCAAGAAACTCATTTTCCCTCAAGCTTGATTTACACACTTTTACATCATTAAAAAGTTAGAGACCTCAAGAGAATGTCAACAAAGCCTTAGGAGCACAAAACCAAGGAAGCACTTACACAGAGTAATAACTTAAATACCTAACAACAAACCTCAACTCATTCACAAGCCATTAGTGAAAGACTCCTATCCTATCAGGGGTATATTTTCACCTAAATGCCAGAGCGAAGTGCTTGATCTGCTCATTTACAGAAAGAAATGAATTGCATACAATTTCTTAAGAAATTAATTTATAGTCAAGTAACTGGCCTAGTTGCAGTTTATCTGTGGTATATCTTAGTTTTACGAGAAAAAAAAATCCCATGACAGCTGATTAGTTTAAAAGCCACTCTATGATGCTGATGTCTTTTAATAGATGAAGCACTAAAGAACTTCATTGCTGTTAAAATAAACATCACTGGCAGTAACTCTGTATGGTGCCCACACTTGGTTGAGCTCCCAAAATCAGTTTAGTACTCATCTTGAGTCTTAAAAAGGTGGAGAGAACATTTGTGACCAGGTCTTGAGAAGTATTATTGCTTATTTTGAGGTTAGCTGTTATCCCAAACATGGAATTACTATTAGCCACAAAAATCTTTTCAACAACTTTGGAAATAGTAAGCACAGATATGGGGTTTTGTTCGTTTCTTTTAAATGTGAGCAAAGCAGCTTAGTCTGAAGAAATAGTACAAGAGCCCAGAAGATCTATAAACTGGAAAAAAAAAATCCAGATGCTTAGGGCTATCAACATATCAGAAATCTAAGGGAATCCAAGGGTAAAGGTTCAGCAGCCATTTTAATATTACTGTTTATTTTTCTAATAGAAATTGCTAAAGTTGTCTGCTGAAATTTATTTTATCCCTGGTTTTTAGTTGCACTCAGCCTTCTTCAACAACTTTTTTCAAGCTTGCCTTTTTCATGCCTCATTTCAACAGAGAAAAATACTTTTATTTTATTGAAAGCTTGAGGAAATCTAGTAGGATTATTCTGGAAAGTGTATATACTCTCAGATACGAGTACTTCACAGATTGAATTAGATGTAATGGTCATGGACCTCAAAAACAGTAGAAATTGGAGTCTTCATCCTTACTTTGTCGGGAAGATCTGATGCCCTTTACACCAACCAAGGAAGTATTAACATTTACAGTCCTACTCATTAATATCTATGTGAATCCTATTTGGTACATCTGAGTTAGTCCTGCTTCCCCTATTTGATACCAGAGGAGGCCTCAACTTCAACAAGAGCATCATCAAGGCGAGAAATGTAAACTACTTCTCTTCTTCCCAAGTTCAGCTACGTGAGGGTATGAAGACGGTTCCTCAGTTCAGACAAAGACTTCTCCGACTCCTGGCTTTAGCTGCAGTGCTGACCAGCATCCCTGGTTTACCAGAGACATGAGAATAACTGCTTTGGCTTTTGACCCACAGACAGAAAAATGGTTTGCTTTATCTGGGCAAAGATATGTTCTAATTTCCACAATTGAGATCATGCTTACAGGTAAAATGATGCAGTCTTGCATTAGATCCTATTGCCACCTAAGCATATACTACTCATATCAGGAAAGAGCTTAGAATGTTGCACACTTTGCACGTTTAACAACTATCTTATAGAGAGGTTTGCTGTCTGCTAGTTAGTAGATGAGGAAATCTGGGGTTGACATCATATCCGGCAGCCCCAAACAAAACATCTCTTCATTCTCCTGGGGCACACTGTTAGCAAAGGCTCTCTTAACCAGGATCAAGATCTAGTCAAAGAACATCTCAAGAAGCATGTGAGAAAATTCAGGTAGGCAAGGATTTGATCACGTTGTAAAACTCTTTCTGTTCATTAAATATGCACAGCTCATACTGTTCCAGCTCCTCACCGTGTCCATGGCACAACCCTCTGGGCAAGAAAGAGGCCACACAGCTCTCAAATTTCACAGCCTATGTGAAACACTCTTTCTCCAAGCAAATGGAAAAAAGACATCATGATAACATTTCTGGTTTTATACTTGCTTGAGAAAGTAAGCTTTATCAGAGTAATGAATATGTTGGCATTCACAAGGAATGATTCATAACATTTTTAAGAAATTATTTTCCTAAGGGCATTTGATGTTTAATTTTGTGGCCTTTCTTTTAGTTAAAAGGACTCATTTAACAGTACCAAACTTATGCAATGAGTACTGTTTTGAAAATACCCTTTAAGAGAATTCTGTGTCAGTCTCTACCTTGTGCTTCTGTGAAGGTAAGTTTCAATGCCACCTTCCTCTCTCACATCAAGATGATTTTCTTCGAAGTCACTTGAGTAAAACAGAACATGGAGAATAACTCTGAGGTAGGGGCAGGTCCAGCCACTGCTCCTGAAGTGTCTCCACATGTGGTTGGGGGTGCTGCTGTCATAATCATACAGTTACTGAAGCAAGACCATCTCCTGCAGGAGCATCCAGGAGATGCTAAGCACAATGCACATGTGCGGTCCCTCATGTACACGTTTCAGCATGGGCTCGTTAGGTTCACGATGGATCTTTCCCAGCTGGCTGTGGAAAATCTTTTTAAACAAATGTTTAAAACGCCATGCCTGAAATATTTATTTCAAACTCAGTTTTCTAGTCATGATTGATATAAATCACAAAGTTTATTGCTTGCTTAGAAAACTACAGCATTTCATTTTGAGATTGTATTTCTGACTAAAGAACCCCAAAAGAGTATGTGAAGGTCTCAGATAGGGTTTTTCCACATGTACTCTCCAGATGCTGATCAGCTCGAGAAGCAATAATAATCTATCTGAAGTCTGAAGGGAGTGTATAGAAAACAAGTGTTACATGCTTTTTTAGGATAAGATGGACAAGGATGAACAGCATGAGAACAGTACAGAGCCAAAACATCTGCAGTTTCCTCTGAAGAGGACAGCAAGTACTTTGATACACTGGGAAACTCTTGTTACAGGTTCTCAAAACTCACTCTTGAGCATAAATTTTTTTGTTGTTTTGTTTTCATTTTATTAAAAGGTAAGCTTTCTTTGGCTCCTTCGCAGATATCAGTGTTTCTCTGAATTCTTGGCAATGAGAGCGATTCAATCTTTGTGAGGTACTCTGAGCAAAGCAATCATTTCCATCCAGAGAGGAAAAGAGATATAACACAAAGCATACAAAATTAATTAACCTTGGTTTTCCCCCCAGAAATTTCTACCCATAGCTTTAAAAAGTTGCAGCTTGACCCATGATATTTATGTTGCTTCGAGGCTGAAGTTGCCCTGTTACCACTGCAATACAGGAAGGGAACTTCTGAGAGGAGCTGATTTTAGGTAATATATAATTCTACATTTATCACTCAATTGCATTTTGATAATGTACTGCTTATTCGGATGAAGATTCTGAACCACAGCTAGCAGGATCACCTGCTCCAAGAGCACATGTATAAAACAGACGGCAGAGCAGCACAGAGATAGTTTAGCTATCATGAAAAAAATAACTGTGGGTGGAGGCCTATGGGAATAAAAAAAATAAAAACCCAAATCCAATAACTATTAAGTTTATTCTAAGCCCTGTGTGATGATACCAGAAAATCATGTCTTTATTAAAATAATTTTAACCAGCCAGTCGCTCCTACATATGGCTGCCCAGCTTCATTGATCTGAGGGACTGGTTTGAAATTTCTTTTACATAAATGCTTATTTAGCAACCAAATGTTAAATGAACACCTGTTATCTCTATGGCTTCCAGTACACAGTTCTGATATTCTGACTTAGCAAGTCAGCTTGCCCTCTAATCTTTTCTCCAATAAGGTTGTTACTGTGGATCGGGAAAGGGTATATCTTCTGCAACTTTTATAAGACCCATAGTTACAACTTGGCCAGTGTGCACACACCACACATGTTAATATCATTTTTATTAGGCCAGAGTCATGATCTGTGTTGCTGGGTGATGGCACAAATGAAGCAAAATGAAGCAAATAAAACTTGACTCAGGACTTGCTCACCTGAAATTCTGCTTTGCTGCTGTCCATGCGGGAGGCTGGAAGCACACTCACAGAGTTGCCCACACAGAGCTTCCAGCGTGGTCTTCTTTCAAGGCTATGGGGACTTCAGCCAACTTGTCCTCACACAAACACTCTCTGGGTTGTGGGTATGCTCCAATGCTGCTGACGTGACAGCAGTCACACAGATGCACAGCCCCTCTTTCCTACCCATGCTGAGCCAGGATAGGTCCGCTAATCTTCAAGGGTCACACACCCATCACTATACCCCACCTAATACCCATCACTACGTCTGTCCCCAGCTTTACGGTTGGACTCAATGGTCTTAAAGGTCTTTTCCAAACTAAATAATTCTATGATTCTATAACGTACACCAAGTGAGTGAAGCAAACTGAAATGTAATGGAAGACATGTTTTTTGAATCATCTTTTAGACAAATCCTAAAATTCTGATTAGTGGAGTAACAGACATTTGAAAAGCAATAAATGAGTCAAACTCCAAATAGAAGATTAATTGCCATGTATTACAAACAAGTTTTAAAAAATCATTTTGCTAGTGATAAATATTTAACTTTTTTTTTCCCTTTTTTTTTTTTGTCTTGGGGGTGGAAGGGTATTAATTAATTTAAGTACTGTTGCTTTTTTTTCTTAATACAAGAAATTCACATTTTGCAGGTTCACTTTTTTTCCCAATAATTTATTAGCCTTCACCCAAGGTACAGGTGAAGATTAGGGACTCTGAAAAGAAACTTAAAAATTAAGCCTACAGTTAATGTTTAAAAGTAAGAAGATGATATTAACAGATCTTGTCACCTGTCAGCCTGATTGAATTTAATTCAGACCTGCTGTTTATGATGAACAAAAATCATAGCTATGCAATGGAAAGCTGCCGAGAGACTTTGGACATGTAGATTTCTTAAATGACAGTAATCTAGCCCACTTCCAACTTCCTCATGTGGTCTTAATGCATGAGCGGATGGAGAAGATGGCAAGTTGTGAATGCAAATAAAAAAAGAAAGACAAATGTCAATTTAGAAAAATAATCCCACTAGTGCAAGAACTGCAGTGCACAGAAATTTAAAGGTTAAAAGGTTTCAAGGAAATCAGAAATTTGAGAAGGTCAGGCTAATGTACCACGATGCATTCCTGCTGGCCACACTGTTTCTGATACAAGCCAGGATGCTCTTGGCCTTCTTGGCCACCTGGGCACACTGCTGGCTTATATTCAGCCGGCTGTCAACCAGCAGCCCCAGGTCCTTTTCCCCCCCCAGGCAGCTCTCCAGCCACTCTACCCGAGGCCTGTAGTGTTGCATGGGGTTGTTGTTATCCAAGAGCAAGACCCGGCACTTAGATTATCACCCTGTACTCATCACTGGTGAGGCTGCACTTCAAATACTGTGTTCTGTTTTGGGCCCCTCACTACAAGAAGGACACTGAGGTGCTGGAGCGTGTCCAAAGAAGAGCAACGAAGCTGGTGAAGGGCCTAGAGAACAAGTCCTATGAGGAGCACCTGAGAGAACTGGGGTTGTTTAGCCTGGAGAAAAGGAGGCTGAGGGGAGACCTTATTGCTCTCTACAACTCCCTGAAAGGAGGCTGTAGTGAGGTGGGGGTCAGTCTCTTCTCCCAAGTAATAAGTGATAGGACAAGAGGAAATGGCCTCAAGTTGTGGCCAGGGGAAGTTTAGGTTGGACATTAGGAAAAAATTTCTTCACTGAAAGGGTATTCAGGCATTGGAACAGGCTGCCCAGGGAAGTGGTTGAGTCCTCATCCCTGGAGGTATTTAAAAGATGTATAGATGTGACACTTAGGGACATGATTTAGTGGTGGACTTGACAGTGCTAGGTTAACGGTTGGACTCGATGATCTTAAGGGTCTTTTCCAACCTAAATGATTTCTATGATTCTGTGATTTGAAGTTAGCTGCTGTTTTTCGGCAATTCAGTGTCAGTGCTGAATAATGAATAACGAGCTGTGAAACGTCATAGCACTGCAAAGAATTAACGAAGCATCTCATGTTTTCAGGTCAAATTATGCCTAAACAAATAACGGTCTGTACATGTCTGAAGTGCCTGACATCACAAAATGTCAAGCCACTTCCTGTGAAGTGCTTGATGCCATCCAGAAATAGGTTCCTTGTCACATAAGCCTTAATCCTGCTTTTTTAAGCATAGACCTTACAATGTTTGTACTGTAATCTTTCAACTGATATCTTTCTAATAGGCCTCCAAAGGTGGAATTGGTTATTTCCTGATTGGATGATCTGTAAATCTCCAGGTGACAGACACACGTTAGCAGTTTTCTGCTATAGCATATTTTTTATTATTTCTCCAAATTATTTTGATCTTTATCCAAAATAGCGTGATCTAGAAATTGGATGAATACCTCAGAGAAATATGAGCTGAAAACACCGCCATATTTCCTGTGTTTCAGAAATGAAACTGAGCTTCAAAAGCCTTGCAGATGTCAATCCAAAAATCAGTTCTGAGGTACGCATTTACAAGGCTTTTTAATTTTATTGTTTTTTCACATCCCTGAATATCATTAGATAGATATTACGTGAATAAAGTTACTATGAGAGGACACCTAGTGGTATTTTGCAGAAAGTCAGAGGCGTGCACTAGATTTTCTGAAGGCACTCAGTTCTTCATATATACAATCATGCTATTCATTATTCCCTGCTGATGTCTAGGTCATGATATGGACTACCAGATATTCCTTGAGAATACTAGAGAAAGTGTCATATACCTTATGCCGCATTAGTGGCAACTAATCTAAAGAAAGCACAAACCCAGTTTATTCATACAATTACTACAGAATATTGTATCATTCCATCTGCATCTTTGGGGATGAAGCATTATTCCTTAACAAAAGGGCTTAGTGTGTGAGGCCACTAACACTGGCAAGCAAGACTAAGCTCAGCTATGAGAAAGCCACAAAGAGCAAAGGCAAGGCCGTCTAACCTGTAGTGAGCTACTGTGTGCACTTCGTAGTTCCAGATTTGGAAGAGCGACAGTGACAAAGCTGAAGGCAACTGTGCAGCAGTGCCATATGTAGACAAGGAGGTCTTTGGCACTGATGCAGCTGTCACCCACTTCAGTGCAGTGGCGTCCAGATAGATATAGGAACAACTCAGAGAATCAGATAAAGAAAGCCAACAGCAAGGTGCAACAGCACAAACAAGTAGATCATAGTCCAATAAGCATACTGGCATCAAATCTGTGAGGCCTAGCAGGCCATGCAAGATGGTTTGAAAGCCCCTTCTCAGTTATTTGTAGGATTTGTAATGCCATTGTAAAACAAGGGACAAACAAGAGTAAATACCAGCACAAAAGACAGTTAAAGTGAATTGCAAAAAGAGAAGACATAGCAGATGTCTTGCTTGAAGCTTGCCAGGAAAGATGAGTCTAGTGGAACTACCAGGGAGTGAGTAAGCAGGAACATTGTTCAAGGGCTAAATGCTTTTGCACATTTGAAGTATTTCTGCTAGCAAAGATACAAATTAGTATTAAAAAAAATCCAGATCCATATCAGAAATACAGAGTTCTACTACAAATTCGTATACAAAGGAGAAAATGTTTAACACGTTCTTTAATCTGATTTTCTGGTTCTCATTTCTATGTCTCATTTGGTAGTATTAATTTCTTAACATGTGCAGATGTTTTGTCTTCATGCAGTTTGATAGCACAGGCTCTTTCTTCAAATATTTTCTGTTCCTTACTGGCATTTCTTCCTGATGTAATCCTTGCCATAAACTGTCTTGGTATGAGTAGGTAGTTTCAGCATTTCAGCAGAAGGATTCAAAGTGTGACAAACCCTTAATAAATCACTAGAAGCAGGGCTATAATCCAATTATCTGGTAAATATTATTAATTACTGGGTTCCAAAACACCTATAAAGTTCCAGAACAAATGACTGTTGCATGATCTATAGTACAGGGGCTCACCGATCCCTGACCATTAGCCCCCTACTGAGAAGCACAGGCTGTATGACCTTGGCTAGCTTTGCAAAAATGATTTTTTATTGAGCTGTAGAAGAGCATCACATGCAAGATAAGAAAAGAGAAAATAAAGACCTAAGTGAAATTGAGAGAGGGATAGTGAATCAAGAGAAAAAACAGCAACATGGAAAAGTGTCGGACCTCAAGATGAAACATCATAAAATCAGAAGGCAACTCAGAAAGAATAAGGATGATCCTTTATAAATAGCACAGACAAGCAGTTTCCCATCAGATTGTCTGCTGCCCAGCCAGCAGACTCAAGAACTGCCTGCATGGGAGTAGTAGGCATACTAGTGCTTAGCCTAGTATCACATTAGTTCTAGCTATCTACTATGAGTATTAGCCAATAAGTGATTGATGTGTACCTAAAAGTATAATCCTGCTTTCAGGGACTCTGAACATTAAAAAAATGCTCAAATAAAAGCAACCAGTTGCCAAAGGTTACAGCAGGGTTGTGTTACAGAGAAAACAAATTTTTTGTTCTTTCCTGTGGTCACAAATGATGATAAACTTGATGAATAAAGGACGGAAAAATGGAAGTTTTTGTTCTGGTTTAATAGCTTCCAGTTCTGTGGCTTTGATTCTCAAGTAGCCTCCTCAAGAAGATTTATGTTGCTCCTTTGGCTCTGCAGATGTCTATTCCCAGCATTTGCCCAATCTAACTCTTCAGTAAGAAGAAACAGAGAAAAGAATATGTTTGAGTAGATCATCATCCTTTTGTTATTGACAAAAAATCACCTAAATCAGTGAAAAGGGGTGTGTGTGTGTTTTAAGAGACACCCTGAAGCAACATTGCTCTCCATTTACTTTTCTTTAATGGGACAATGGCAATTGCTAGCTTAAATCACATTCTACACATCCCAACAGTCAAATCCTTGGGCTGCCTGAAGAACTTAACTAAATAAAACCCTTTATTAGCAAATGATTGAACCTAAGGAGTCAAATTTTCAGGCAGCTTAAATCGTTCTGATGATCTTCCTTCATTCATTGTTTTCACTGCAGTAAAATATCCAGTCCTTGTGCAGATCACAGTAAACACAGCTGAACCAAGATACATGCAGTTTAACAAAAAACGAGCCTTAAATTACTAATTATGCAGGACTGCAGAAATAATTTGCCAGAAATACAATTCAGATCAAGGTTTTTTCAGTTTTCAGTTTTCAGTTTTTCAGAATCAAATAGGCCTCTCAGCTATTTTGGCTGTTGTCTTTCAAAGTGCTCTGGTTTTGAACCAGTAAATATCAAAGTCAGATGACCAGAACAAAAGGAAGAAACCATATCCAATCAACTGTGCAACTGAGACAAAGATCAGAAAGCTCAAATACCAGTAGTAATTTGGACAGAGATGACTGGATGGTTTTGTTTTGTCTTTTTCATTATCACTCAACAGCAACATAGTGAGAGAAAAAAAAAATATATATGTATATATATATATATTTAAACATTTCAATCCTACACATTGTATCACAGACATGACCTTCTTGGTTCAATGCGATAATAGCTACAGTTATCAATAATTCTTTCTCACATGCTACCCAGGATCTTTTCTTTCTTAGTCTGGTAGCAATGTTTTGTATCATATTGACAAATCATTTTTTTTGCCTTTAGAGAACATCAGTGATTGATAGCATACAATGATAGCTTGGTTCCAAATCAGCTACTTCACTCTCTTCTATACTACTGTATTTAGTTACTAACAGCACAATCAGGTATCATGAATTAACAAAAGATCTAGCTTTTGGTATTAAAAATTCACTTGTATTTGAACTAGTAAAACAGTGGAATATACCTGCAGAAAGGGGTGTTGTTCCTCAACAGCTATCTATATGTTTTGTTTATTTCCACTTGATGGCAATTTTTCTAGTTCTGCACAAGGTCTGGTTAAGCTCTTATCTTCCAAAGTTAAAGGCATTTGGGGGTGGGCGGTGGGGAAAAGATCCTGATCCTGAGGGCATTCAATACTCCATTAGGAATAAAGAATAACTGTTTATTGAAACATGAGAGTCAATGGCTTTAAAACTCATTTCGAGTCATAAAGTAAGCAAGACAAGACAAGCAAATGCTATTCATTTCCATCTCAGACCACCATGTGCACACATGAAATAACAGAGCCTTGAGCCCAAAACAGCTCAGAACAGAGTGTGCGTGTGGACTTTCAGCAATTCCATTGTCTGCTAAATCCTACCATCTCTTGAGCTTCAAGTGATGCTGGTCAGACTTGTGATGAGCTCTGTTACTCAAGCCCGCATTTTGACTACATTGTGTTAAAATGTTCTGCTATAACAGAAGTTGATAGGATGGCACATGGAGTCAAGACATGTCAAACATTGACTAAGGTAACACAAGTCAGTTGTTAGTGTGCAACACAGCAAGGCACTAAGTAGACATTCTCATAAGGGAAGGAGAGAGAAAGGCATTGCCCTCCTCTATACATAAATACTTTCTGACCAAGTGCTTTTTGGGCTATCAGGATGCATGGCTCTTGCAGAACGTATATAGGACTGGAAACACATTTAGTGATAATTGCGGTGCTTCTCAGGCTCTACTGCTTAAATTGTACAAGTGTGGCCAAAGGAGGTTTCTGAATATGTAAATCTGGATTGAGCTTTAGCACTTACAAATGTAAAAAACTCAAAGTAAAATAAAACAACAAAGAACTCCAAACTGCATGTGTGATTTTGTAATTGGTTACTGAGAATGTCCACCCCATCCTTCTTACATAAAAAGAAGTTGTTTGTACGTGTGAAAAAGAAGGAAAGCTTGAGAGGATGGTAAATTTGCTTGTCTAGCATCATACAGAAAGAGAGGGGAAATTACAGGTAACAAGTATAGAAAGCAAAGAAACTAACAGAGCGATAATCTTGCACTCATTTCACTGAGATTAAAGAGATTTAAAAAGTATATTTGAAATCAAGTTCTAAGAAGTTTTGTTGTTGTTTGCAGCTCTCTTGAGTTTAGAAGTTTTTATATAATGAATTCTGGATATCAAAGACAATTTCAGCAATCCAGGCTTTTTGCAGGATTACTTTTCCTACTTCTGAATCAAGTCTGATTGATGAGTCAAGGCTTTACTAGGTGAGGCACTGAACAGAGCAAGACAAGAGTCTTTGCCCCACCAAGCTCATAGTCCCCTGGAAGACAGACTTTCTGCAGTAGTAAAATGCTGAAGTGGATTGCAAGCATGGGACGTGGTGGTATTCACTGAGTTTATAGCGTTAAAGCTATATGAGATTTTATTGGGTGTGGGTGGCAAGGTTTTGGTAGAGTGGGGGCTGCAGGGGTGACCTCTGTGAGAAGAGACCAGGGCCTGCCCCATGCTGGACACAGCCTGTCCCAGCTGGTTCCAAAGGACCCTGACCATAGATGGACACAACATGAAGGAGTCTTCATCACAGCTGTGCTTATTTCTCAGCCTCTCTGCTGCCATTTACCTACCCCCACTCTGAGCTCAGACCTTGCTCTTCCCAGCAGTGGGGGCATCCTTCCCCTTACCAGGCTCTAGCCAAATGCAAATGGCCCATGTTTTAGACTGCCCACACTCTAGTGGGCTAAGAGTCTAACTTTCTGTTGAATCAACTTGATTTCCAGCTCCAGCCACACTTCGCTCTATGTGAGAGCATGGTTTGTACTCCACTCTCGCCTGTCCCACCTCGGTAAGCATGCATCTCTTTGGGACCTCTTCCAGAAAGCATATTTAAAGCTACTCTTCACAATGCTCCCTCATATGAGACCATGTCAGATATGTACGTCTGCTCTCGGTGTGTTTCAGACCCAAGCTGAGTCCTTCTGTAAATCTCCCCATCCCTAAACATACAGATTCTGTTGCACCACCCCACTTTGCTGCTACTGAGAGAGGGGAGACAAACTTACCTTCTTCCGTTGGAGAGCCTTACCACAGAAGAAGGCTGATCAAGGAAAAGCCTCTCTCTTTTGGGTGTTTTGAATAGAGAGATAGAAAGTGGTCCGGCATCACAGCACAGTGAACCTGTCCCAGATGTTTAACACGGGGGCAAAGGTTTCTGTTTTGAGAATGAAGTGTAACATTTGCAACTGATGCTACTGCTTCATTTAAAGTATATAAACATCCATTATTTAAGGTAATATGGTGCCTCCGTTAGATATTTTTTTATAGCATTAGGATGTATAAAAAGGTGTCAGGAGGATTTCAAGTAACATACTCTACTGCATTCCAAAATTTACAGTCTAAACTTATGCTTCTAAAATAATTTTAGATTTCTTCCCAGTTTAGCACTGAATATCCAACAGCTGCCAATGGTAGTGAGTAGGTTTCCGTTGTGAGAGAAAAACAGTTGATGTTTTGAAAGGCTGTATCCAAAGGAGTTTTGTTCTGCCTAATGGCCAAGGGGAAGATTTTCAAAGATCAGTATGTAAGCTGAAATTTAACAGGAATCAAGGTACCAGTACAGGTTTAGTTTGCGGGGGTGGAGGCTGAAGAGACCCATAGAAGCTGTTAGACCCCACCTGGGATGGCTGGTGGACTTTTGCACTATCTGACTTGGGCAGGGCGCCCCATCTCTATGCACTCCTTGTTCAGATAACAGCTAGGTCTAGCTTTGCAATATATTTGGCTTAGAAATCACCCCCCTTAAAATCTGCAATGCAAAAGGCCAAGTGCTGTCCTTCCTGAAGGTACAGGGTCTGATGCAAAAAGGAGACTTATTTATTATTCAGCTTTGAAAGAAGTATGAGAAAACAATTGCCTACTCCTCAGAAGGAAAACGCATTGCATGACTCAGCTTTCCTGTTTAGTTGTGGAGAGCAGTTTGGGTCTGAAGGCAAAGACACTGAAGTATTGAGCAAAAGAAAAAGATGGTTCTGAGCAGCCTTGCAGGCTGATGACGGGGTATCATGTAAACCTTTCTTGTAATCATGGGGTGAAGAGCAGGGGATATGAGACTTCAGGACGTATGCAAATGTCCTACATTTATTGGACCTCCAAAATATTAAAAGAGCATTGTTTGAATGCTCCTCATCATTAGGCAGAAAGGAAGGGAAGTCCTAATAGAGACAGGATGACAGCTTTCCACTCTGAAGGGGAAATTTACTTGGCAACAGTAGCTGCTCTTTTCCTGGACTCCTCACAATCTTCATCCCCACCAGTCTCCTGGCATGGGCTTTGAAACATCAAGTCATCATTATTCACTGTATTCCTAGCATGACATTTTCTTCAGCAGAATTTCATATGGTTTCTGTGGCATTTTGTTATTGTTTCTTTTATGAATGTTAATAAGATTTTCTTAAAGGGAACTGGGAAAAGAAAAAGAAAAAAGAAATTGAGCTTCTAAGGTAAACAGAAAGGAATAAAAGAACAAAAAAAAAAAAAGAAAAAAATAAATCAACCAAGAAAAATATCTCTAGATTTCATATTAAAAAAATCTAGCTTCATCTACTTTAAACTAGTATACTAAAAGATTATCCTAACATCTTACACTTGAAATGTTAATATGGAAGAGTAGAGAATTAGTATCATGCTGACAACGTAAGAAATGTGAGTAACTGAGAGAAAGCTTGTTAAAATGTTTAAAACTAAGTTTGTCTTTCTTCAGTCATACTAATTTCAAGATTGAATTCATGGGCATGAAATGATACAACCACTAAACACTCATCATCACTATTGCTTCAGTAAAAATGTGAGGGTTCAGAGTACGTCTATGAAATGCTGCAGTCCAAGGAGGAAAGGAAGGAAAATCTAACATAATGCTCCTGGGACTTCTGAGGGAATTAAAAAGTGCACTCCTGCCATGGCTTTAAACTGCAGTGAAAATATATGCCTTTTCTATTCATCACAACAAAGTTGAAAGCCATATGTAAGAGGAATCTAAAACCTGCTGCATATAATCTTTAAAGAAAAACAGCATTTTACGTCATACTACAGAAAAGCAAAAATAAATATACACAACAGTGGTTTGCAAGCATACATTAGGTAATCATACGATGCAGCATTAAATATGTTTAGTAAGGATTCTGCTGGTGTCAGTTCACTGGGGGAGATGTACTTCTCAAGCTTTCTGCTGCTTCCAAGGCAGATTTCTTGCATTTCTCTGGTGATGTGCTGTCAGTGTTCAGGCCTGCAAAGTAATATTATCTTTGTGCTGGGATGAAAACATGCCCTTGGGGTTAGCATGCTCACATAATGAATTGCTTCTAATATACCTTGTCTGACTATTAGCCAAAGCTTTGATCATTCTTGAGCACAGAAGAAGAACCTTTTATATGGTGAGTGGGGAGGCAAAGTATCTAGTTGTTATTTTTGACTGTTGTACATTTACTATGATCTCTTCGCTTTGTTTTATTTAAACCTCAGTTTCTCCCTCTGGAAAATGAATATATTAAAACATATCAGCCTCATAAATGTGACAGGAAGATTAATCAATCTGCTTTTACAAAAATCCTCAAATGGAACATGAGAGAATAGGAATTTTTGAAATTGTTTACTTCCAGAAACATTTTTCTTCTTCAGCTGCCTACCATTTTCAAATATGTTGCTCTAGCTTTTAAGAAACATTTTTATAAGCTGCAGATAATTTAAAGCAGAGGAAAATTCTAAAAATACTTTCAATGTGTGAATATAGTCCCTCAAAGTTTATTTTCTTAGCTGTATTTACTAAAGCCAGAGCACTT
This sequence comes from Nipponia nippon, assembly GCF_047370975.1. Classification (NCBI taxonomy): domain Eukaryota; kingdom Metazoa; phylum Chordata; class Aves; order Pelecaniformes; family Threskiornithidae; genus Nipponia; species Nipponia nippon. Next base: position 81,700,397 of record NW_028262347.1, on the reverse strand, counting down.
TGGGAATGATGTAAAAATATACGTGAAGACTTGCAGACATTTTTCTGACATATACTCTTCCTGACAAACAAAACCTGTGAACCTTTACAAGTGTATTATTAGCTAAGACTATACAGCTAGGTACAAGCTCATGTGGATTTAAAGGTCTGTTGGATCAAGGTCTAAATTCTTTTTGAAAACATAGGTTGCTATAAATAAGCAAGACTACCTCTGTTTTGTAAGAATAAAATCTGTGCATACACCCAAGCAAGCAGACTTCCAGCATTTCGCAAAAAGTGTGAAAAATCCTGTTTACAACATTCTTTCTGAAATTCAAAGGAATTTCGCAGGAGAGACAGTATACATATATGCGTGTCCCAGCAGGGCTCTAAGGAAAGCTAGGTAAAAATTGTCTTATGATTTCAGTGGAAATATTAACAAAAGGTAAACCTGGGACATGATTTTTAGAACTGAGACTTTAAAATCATGCCTAGTGGTAGCTTTGGCAGCTTGAAAAAGGAGACAGCTCAATACAGAACTCAAAAAACCTTCTCCAAACTCATTATTAAATGGATTAAGGAAAAAAAAATCTGTACATCAAGACAAAAAAATGAGGCTTGAATAAGTCTCATTGGGCACAAGATGCCCAAATGTCTTGATAACAGACCCCCAAAGGAAATACCAGGTAAAGATGCTGTTTCAATTCTTGCAGTGATTTCAAAGGAACACTTAACAGAGTGAGTTAAATACACCGCTGACAGCAATGATGTTTAGGCATACGTTTTGGCGACCTCCAGCTATCACAAGCTGCATCACATTCTCAGAGTCAAATTTAATATCTTGGGCTGGGGCATCTTCTGCCCTTGGAGCCCCATTCTTCCAGATTCTGTAAGGGAGGCACTTTTCTTCTCTAGATTAATATTTTAATGGATTTTTTAAAAACTTGTTCTGCTTGTTGCTGTGAGTTAGATTGCCTGGAAACAGAGCTTTTGTGACTCAATCGTTTGTATATTCTAAGTGGAGATGGGGAGAGGAGAAAGAGGTAGCATGAATAAAACATAAAAATAAAATGCATTGCTCTGGCTGACCTACTTGAAATGCCAGATTAATGTCTGCTTGATTTAGTTCTTTTTTTTTCCCTTGTCCATCTAACAAATAGTTTCATAGCACTGTGTTGAACACAGTTTATTTTTACCACTAAAGCCTTGGATCCCAGTAGGGGTTTTTAGTACTATGACATGAGTTTTAAAAGCTCAATACCATGAACACAAATCTTTTTAAAGAGGAAATATTTCATGTGCATTGCTCCTGAATCTATTTAACTCTAAAGCACCTTCTCTAAATTGGAATATATTTCCTATTCATTTCTTGAGCTATCGTGTTTAAATAAAAGCTTCTTCATGGTCCATTTAGTTTTACTACCTGTACTCTAACCACTAGACCAAGAAACACAAAGACCTGGGAGTCATGATGCCTGCTTTCTGTACCCATCTCTGCCATCCTCCTGGCAATCCCTGCTGTTTCAATTTCCTCAGCAGAAAGAGAAGGGCTGATAAAACTTTCAGATATTTAAAACACTTTTTATACCAAGTTTGTGGTTGTTATTAAATTCCAAAAGGTTGGCTTGTATTTTATATCTTATCATACCAAATTCCAGTGCATATCTCAGGACATTTTACAAGTGATAAGTTTATTGCAGCTCTTCTGTGAGAAAAAAGCCAGAAAGGATCATATAAACTGTCTGTACAATGAAGTACTCTGCAGATACTCATTAGTAGAGCTGATTGAGATTTGGATTTCTATTTTCTGATTAAGTTTTCAAATTTGTCTTTGTTCAGATTGGGAATGAAAACCAGTTGTGGAACCAGTTTTCCTTTGATTTTGTTTTGTAGAGCTCAGAAAATCGCTTTAGGGAATTTGCCATTTTTAAAAGTGCAGTTTGAAATATGAAGTGTCAACCAGAACATTACTTTTTTAAGAAAGTATTAGTATTTAATGATTTTTCCTTAATAACAATAACAACATTAGACCAATAGTACTGCTGATGACCTAACTTCATGTGAAATAAAACAGTAGAGGTGTTTTTTAAGCATTATGGCCAGTTGTCTCTTAATGATGACTGAAATATCTTCTTCTTTAAATCAAATAATAGTATATTAGACCAGTTGTTACTAGTATTACTACAGCATAAATGTGCAAGTGTTTAGAGGGGAAAAAAAAGTATTTCACTTGGTACTGATTGGCTACTGTATTTAATTATTTGATGAAGAAAAGGATATTCCAACATTATAAAAGACATTGAAATGATGCAATACATCATTAAGATACAAACCATGCAAAAATAAAACCCCTTGCATAAACAACAAAACTATTTCTTGACTGAATATTATCTATGTTAGACAATTCTTTTGAAATATACACTTTTCCTCTTTATCCGGTTTTCTCAATCCTCTTGAATGACTCCATTCATTCTTCCCTTCCACTCCTCGCTCAGAAAGTTTCCTCAGCTGAGGTGCCTGGCATTCTCATCCATATTCCCACATGTAATTATCAAATATATCTTTCTAGGTAGGAAAGTAATAACCCAAGATGTCATCCAAGCCTCAGTCTGCAGCCGCCTAATCTCATCTCTGAATCTCCATTCAGCCTCTCTTTATGCGTCTTACCATGCTGACTTTGCATGGAGACAAATCTGTCACACTACAGAGCACTGAGAAAATAGCAAGGTCACCTTTAAATATACATAGTTCAGGAGGAGTTCATATATGCTTAATATGTGTTGAAAAACATGAAGAGTCAAGAGAACATCTTATCCGAGTGATTATGGTGTCCTATGTCTGATCTGAGTAAGGCTCAGCGAAAGAGAAAACAAACAAATGGGAAAAACAAAGTGGGATAACCCTCCTCCCCCTAAATATTATTCATTAGATAAATAAAATTTTGCATCAGGAAATGAGAGGGATGAGGGTGGTGGTGGTGTGCGTGCGTGTGTGTTAAATTTCTGTGAAGTGGAGATCCTGATTAGAGTGAACGATTAGGATAGTAAGTGATATATTTAGTTGTCTTTGTTTTCCCCCCACAACGGGTAGCTTCAGACAGAGCAGACCTGTCTTCACATAGCCCTTTGGCAGTTAATGAAAAGAGGGAGGCTCCTACAGAGGCTGACGCAGCGCATCAGTTCAGTCCTGAATGGCATGCTAGAGCAACTCCTTTCTTTTTCCTCAACAGTAAAGCAATAATCTCATCCTGTGACCCATGGCTACAACTAAGGGTGCTGCAAGGTGTACCTAAGAGCAGCAAACCTTTTCACAGTATATTTGAGTTCAGTTTACAGGATTTTGCACCTGCAGTGAAAAATTGTTAAAGACTGCAACTAAACGAAATTGAAAATCACTTCTCTGGATACAGCCTAATAAGATTGTCGTTACGGATCTAAAGTTCGCTGCTGTGAGAAAGCCTTATGTACTGTTTTCCATTTTCAAAGCTGAACAAACATGTAAGATTTAATCAACTGAATTAACTCTGTTAGGTGAAAACAGATCATCCTGCAGCATTGCACTGCATGGTCTGATGCACTTATGTAGCAGTTCTAGGGTGCTCTCAGTTACCAATGCCTCCCTTTATACTCTGGTTTCAGCTTATTACCCTGCCATGCTTTGGTAGACTCTGTCCTCTTTTATTTTTACTCTTAAAAGGCTTCTTTGCTGCCATCTACTTGGCACAGTCAATTACAGCAGCACAAAATGCTACCAAGACAGAATAGTAGTATCTAACCTCCACTTGAATAAGGTGCAAAGCAACGGTATGGAATATTTTCCTCTGTTCTTTTTCTTTTCTTGAACCCCTTTTAATTACAGACAAATTCACTCAGCAGAACACTGAGGTGACTATACTGCTGCCATATAGTTCATCAAAAGCAGTTTTTGATAGTGCTGGAGCAGGGCACACCTCCTTTGAAACCTATGATAATTTACAGTTGCTTAGTGCATTTTGGTTTGGGGAGATTAATTTTCCATTTTGCTTTGTTATGTTTTCCAAGCAAGGTACATTAAGCTGCACCGTGAGCTGTTTGGTTAGTTTTTAATAACAGTCAGAAGGCTCAGTGATTAAACCTCCCAAACAGCTTTTTGGTGAGGATATACATCTGAGCCACAGTACCTGTCCCTTTGCACATGCAAGGATGCAACCCAGTAGTATTGTAAATGCAGGAGAATATCTGTGCATGTATGAAGAACTATTTCTTCCTAAAGCTAAGGAGGATACATCAGAGGGGTTAATTCACCTTATTCACCAGCATAGAGGAGTGTAGCCACAGTGTATGCAAGGGATTCACCATTGAACTACTTTCTCCATCATGTGGCCCTAACAGCACACCCAGGAAATGCTTATGATGTGGGATGAGAAGGGTGGTAACAACTCCCTTAGTCTGTCTAGTTAACTTGGTTCCAGCCCAGACAGATCACTAACCTTCTAGTTCCCTCATCCATCATCAGCAAAGCTGGCTCTGCCAGTTTTTGCAGTAGGGTCCGATTAAACTATTAGTAACAAAATACATGAGTCAAGGAGACAAAGGCATTTTTCCCCTTGCTTGCTCTGTTTTTGCAACACACAAGGTATGTCAGAACAGCCCCGCGTGACGGCTGTGGCTTGTTCTGTAGACACAAGAGGATGAATGTAGTGTTTTAGAGCATGGCTGCTTTAGAAACCAAACCAAACAAAAAAAGGAGGTGCTTAGACCAGATAACTTACTAGCTGACTCATGTTAAATGACAGTGAAGATAAAAGGCAACTCTTGTTTTAACTGGGGTTAGAAGCTTGAGCTGTCACAGTTAATTTGATGTGCTTGATGGCCAGGGGTGGTGAGAGAAGAGGTTGTGCAGCGTCTTCCCTATCATGTGACACACAGTGTGCATCCCACCAAAGTATCCCCATGGAATAGAAGGAGCTAACACATCTTTTTCACATACACACTTTGCAGCTAACCTTTCCATAAAAGTAGGTGCCTTTCAACGGGAAGACAGGACTCAAACATGATATAAGTAAGGGAATTTTTTAAGGGTCTTTTGCGATTCATACAAGTGCAGAAACTCATCAGTCCTCTAAAATGATGTTCAGAAAGCTGCTCTTTTCAAAAACAACTCTTAGCCTACAGAACAAGAATAGCAAGAGAGCAGCACCACATGCACTGCCTGTATTGCCATTACCTATTATATGCATTATCAAGAGTGGATTTGAGGAATGCTATCAATAAATAGCACCAATGATAAATAACCATTTTGGTTTGGACTATTTTGGGGATTTTTGGACTACCCACGAACCTGAGGAGTTAAGAAAATCTGTTACCAAGGGATGTGAAGTGTGCTGCCCCTTCCAACTTTTTTCTTTTATCTTTTTTTTAAATAAGTTTAGGGACTTTCTTGTTCTGAGGTCAGTAGTTTCTGTTTATCTGGTCTGTTCCCTTATTAGCAGGGACATTCTGTGAGAAGAGGATGCTTGTTATTATCAAAATCTGTTGTATCACACTGGCTGGTGATAACCCATAATAGAGTCTGGAGAGTGTTCCAGAAACCAAGCTTTCAGGCATCGCTAGTAGACTGCCTAGTAACCTCACTTTTTAACTTTCCTGATTCGAGCTTTGTACCTGCAGCATATGAGGAGCCAGATGTGACCAGCTTCTTTACAGGATTTGTGTGGGCAGGGGATGAGAGGAGAAAAGAGGGAATGACAAAACCTTCACAAATATTAAAGACAGAAAAACCCCACAAAGCATCCAGAAAAGCTCTCGGAAAAATAGAGAAAAAATCAACACAGTTAACAAGCATGAAGTGCCCAATGACAGACAGGCGAGGAGTGTCGGACAGCATACAGACTTGGGACAGACATGACATTGCTGCTTTGCCCTGACAGGCCAGTTAGTGGCTGGTGTGGAGCCACAGGGACCAGGGCCAGGCCACACTGGCTTTGTCTGATCTTGGAAGCTAAGGAAGCTCAAGCAAAGCTAATACCCAACAGGCATCGTGTGGGAATCTCAGTTAACGTAGGTACCAAGTAAGGAGACAGGGTTCAGCACAGTCAGCTTCACCTCCATGCCCAGTAATATCATGGAGCAGATCCTCCTGGAAGATATGCTGAAACATACAGAAGACAGGGAGGTGATTAGAGACAGCCAACATGGCTTCACCAAGGGCAAATTGTACCTGACTAACCTAGTGGCCTTCTAGCGGAGTGATTGCATCAGTGGACGAGGGAAGAGCTATGGATGTCATCTACCTGGACTTCTGTAAGGCCTTTGATACAGTCCCCCACAATGTTCTTACCTGTAAATTGGAGAGATATGGGTTTGATGGGTAGACTGTTAGGTGAATAAAGAATTGGCTGGATGGCCATGTCCAAAGAGTTTACAGTCAATAGCTCAATGTCCTAGTGGAAACCGGTAATGAGGGGTGCCCTTCAAGGGTCTGTACTGGGACCAATACTATTTAATATCTTCATCAATGACATATACAGTGGGAATGAATGTACCCTCAGCAAGTTTGCAGATGACACGAGGCTGAGTGGTGCAGCTGATTCACTAGAGGGAAAGGATGCCATCCAGAGGGACCTTGATGGGCTTGAGGAGTGGGCCCATGCAAATCTCATGAAATTCAACAAGGCCAAGTGCAGGGTCCTGCACCTGGGTCAGGGTAATCCCCAGTATCAGTACAGACTGAGGGATGAACTAATTGAGAGCAGCCCTGTAGAGAAGGACTTGGGGGTACTTGGTGGTACTTGGTGGATGTAAAATTGGACATGAGCTGGCAATGTGTGCTCGCAGCCCAGAAAGCCAACCGTATCCTGGGCTGCATAAAAAGAAGCGTGGCCAGCAGGTGGAGGGAGGTGATTCTGGCCCTCTACTCCGCTCTTGTGAGACCCCCACCTGGAGTACTGTGTCCAGTTCTGGCGTCCCCAGCACAAGAAAGACATGGACCTGTTAGAAGGGCCACAAAAATGATCAGAGGAAAGGAACGCCTCTCCTATGAGGAAAGACTGAGAGACTTGGGTTTGTTCATCCTGGAGAGGAGAAGGCTTCAGGGAGGCCTTATTGCAGCCTTTCAATACTTAAAGGGGGCTTAGAAGAAAAACAGAGACTCTTTACGAAGGCCTGTAGTGACAGAAAAAGGGACAATGGTTTTAAACTTAAAGAGGGTAGATTTAGATTGGACATAAGGAAGACATTTTTTACCATGAGGGTTGTGAGACACTGGAACACGTTGCCCAGAGAAGTTGTGGATGCCCCATCATTGAAAGTGTTTACAGTCAGGTTGGATGGGGTATAGGGTGTGAGAAGACTTTGGCATGGTAACCCAGCATAATTTGCCTCCCCCATCTGAGTATGTAGAGTCCCAAGCACATCTTATCCTGTCACAGTAACCCAGGATAGTTTGTTTCCCCCCATGTGCACATACCTTTGCACAGGCGCCAACATGACGGCCAGCTGCAGATCTCGGAATTCAGACAACAGCACCTGCATTACATCAGCAAGTTACTAATGAGCAAAACAAGACATTGCATATGTATGATAAGTTAGTTGGTGCAAGTTTTATTACCCACCCCTGCAGTGCTTTCCCTTGAGCTTCACCCTCAAGAAGGGCTCCGCTGTGTTGGGTCACCATTTTTACTAGCATCAGTGTCCTGGGGCTGTTGCTGTGGTAATGCTACACTTTCAACAAAGCCAAAGCTTTCACTTGCTGAGTGTCGTACCTCGTCCCTGAGGGATCTGCACCTGCTTTTTGCTGGTAACATGGGGATTTGATCAACCTGATCTACTGATAGATGTCCCTGCCCATGGCAGGGGGTGTTGGACTATATCGTCTTCAAAGGTCCCTTCCGACCCAAAACATTCTATGATTCTATGACAAGGGATTTTGTTGGAACTATTGTCAGAGTTTGGGAACTAAAGAAATTGTGGACACAATAGTTTGGTGAAAGATGAAGAGAGTGAAGAAAGCACATTTTTCTCTATCATCAGGCACACACATTAATATTCTGAATGGCTAAATTGAGAAAAGTACTTCACTGATAGCTCCTTTAACTTTTAAGATGCGGCCAGCTTTGCTGAGGTTACCCAGGAATATGGAAAACAGAAACTGCTTCTACTTTTTGTTCCCAGGTTGTACAAACGGTGGGACACTTTATATTTTCCCTTGCACAGAACAATACCTTTTGTTTAAAAGAGAATTATGCTTAGTGGGAAGAAAGCAATAGCTTCTCTATGACAGGCTCTCTGTCAAACCTCATTTTAACTGCTGTCTTCTAGAAAAATCAGTACAATTCACAAACTCATATTCCTTTCCTCACTGAACATCTTTTCCATTTTTGTAGCAGTCACACAAGGAGCGCTCCCTCTGCCTACAGGTTGTCATGATTTGCTGATTTCTCTCAGTTGCTTCATCCCTTCAAGACTCCTCTGGACCTCCTTTTGTGGAGCCTTTTCCCTTGCCTGTCTTAAGACAAATCTACATTTTTTCTGCTGAACTGCAACTTCAGTATCCCTGGAAAAAAAATAAAATCCAGGTTCCTTCATGAACAACAGAAGGAATGAAATGTGGTTTCCTATACCTGTAGTTTCAGAGTGGGGTTCTCTGGTGTTAACAGAGTGCAAAATTTGAAGCTTATTTTAGAGGTGTGTCCCCTCCACGTTGATTCTCTAAGGTCTCGTAGGATCTCACAGCTGTTCTTTCAGAGCGTTCATTTCCACAAATTTCAGGCTCTTACTCCTCAGTCAGATTTGGTTGACATGGACAATGTTTTTGTTGTTGTTGGTTTGTTTTTTTTTTTAAATCTCCACCTTTGTCAGTGTACTTTTTCAGAGGCACATGTTTTTATGGGCATAATAGTAGTTACAGAGTGCTTTTGTGCAGAGAGGTTTTAAATTCATTGTATGGCAGCATTCTGTTTGGGGCAGGGAGGCAAGAAGGCAAGTCAGGGATCTAAAAAAAATGTTGATTTCAACAAGAAATGTATTTTTCCTATTGAAAGTTGGAAAAAAAATTGAATTGCTTATTCTATTTTTATTGCAAATGGTATTTTACTTTTAGGTTTTATTGCTTTAGAAATACTAGACAAACAAACAAGAGATGTTTTGGGATAAAAGTCTTTGTACTAAGCACTCTATACAGGCACAATTGTTCCATTTTATATTTCTGTTGTATAGCTGCTCCATATATACAGAAAATTTCTGGCTGACTCCCTTCATCCTCCTCCGCAGAAGACAGTTAAGTAAAATCCAGGGCAGGAACCTAATCACTAAGTGGTTTATGCTGAAATACATACCTAATTCTAATGTTACTTCAGCAGTGGCTGCTTGTTAATTATGTCTTTTTTTTTTGGTTGTGGAATTTGATTTGCTATGCTCTGTAATACCTGTATGGTATTGCAAATAAATACCTTATTACAAATATTAAGGAGTAATTAGAAGATGAGAATGCTAGACTGGATTGCAGGTGAGTGCAGTGACTACTGGCACATGGTGACTTGTCTGATCATTATGGGAGGGACAATGTTTTCATTTTAGCTTTTGAAACCTTTATTCCAGGATTAAAATTTCTTAGCCAAATATTTATGTTGCATTTTGTTGGAAAAACTTTGTAGAATTTGTACATCTCTTTTATGGAAGACATTTGCACATCTTATTGTAGAAACAGGATACGCATAAGCAATGGCATATCAACAACACCCTCTAAATTATCCAGAATTGTTATCGAAGGAGTACTGCTCCTGGAAAAAGATAGTGTACATCTAGCAGGGCCTGCTCCCTGAACCGCATGCAGATAAATTCTGTGAAAGCTGCATCCACAGAATGACTGCATCACAAATAGCCACATTCCACAGGCCATAAAACATTTTAATACATCTAACCAAGCCAAAAAATTTACAACAAAAGATTCAAATCCATGAAAATAATGTTTCATGGAAAGAGAGCAAGATACATTTTGGGTGTTGCAATGGCCCTCAGTCCTTTTAATACCATGGAATTTTCCTAGATGAAGATGTTCATCCAGATGACGTCAGCACTGTCCCCCATAATATTCTCATGAACAGTGTTGTGTAATTTAGTATACTACTTATATAGAACTTGCTTAGCATAACTTGCTTAGCATTAGTAGCTAAATTTGCTGAAGCCTTAGGCTGCAAGCTGTGAACTTTCACCCAGATATGCTGAACTTTTACCTAATTAAGTAAAAGAAGGCCCCAGAGCCGGTTCGAGCTGGAAGATAAGGAAGCAAGGAAGGCCACTACAATCATCAGCTGATGCAGCAGTCTTAGATATAAGAGAAGAAATAGCCAGCCTAGAGACAATGAAGGGACCCAATGAAGACTGGGAAGACCCCAGACCCTAATATTACTACTGGTGAGAACTGTCGTGTGAGGCATGGGGAATTTAGATTGTAAGGGTATAATTGCCCAGGGATTTCTTTGTTCGGGGTCCCACTTTGGAGGCACCCAGCTTGAGCTGCTCCGCATGTCGGGTAAATGAACCACTTATTTACTCAGCAGAGTAGCAACGCATCTTCTTCAAGCAGGAACCTGGGGCCGAGCCCTATTGACGATGGCATAATTCCTGGCAGGTGGCATGATTTCCTCAACAAACAGACTAGGTCAGTGGACAGTGAAGTGAATTAAAAACTGATGCACTACTGAGCTCAAAGTGTTTTGGTCAGTGGCACAAAGTCCACCTGGAAGCCAGGCACTAGTGGCGTACCCTGGAGATTGATACAGGGACCAGGACTGTCCAACATCTTCATTAATGGCCTGGATGATGGGGCAGAGTACACCCTCAGCAAGTTTGCAGATTTTGCAAAAGTGGGAGGAGTGGCTGATACACCAAATGACTGTGCTAATGTCCACAGAGACCTTAACAGGCAGGAGAAATGGGCTGACAAATATCTGAGGAAATTTAACAAAGGGAATTGCAAAGTCCTGCACCTGAAGAGGAATGACCCCATGCACCAGTTCAGGCTGTGGACTGGCCAAATGGAAAGCAACTTTGCAGAAAAGGACTTGAGGGTCAATATGCACTTGCAGCAATGGACGGCAACGATATCCTGGGCTGCATTAGGAGGAGTGTTGCCAGCAGGTCAAGGGAGGTGATCCCCCTCTACTCAGTACTGGTGAGGCCACATCTGGAGTGCTGTGCCCAGTGCTTGGCTCCTCGTCACAAAAGAGACATGGATGTATTTGAGCAAGTCCAGCAGAGGGCCACAAAGATGATTAAGAGACTGGAGTATCTGTTATACAAGGAGAGCCTGAGAGAGCTGGGATTGTTTAGCCTGAACAAGAGCAGGCTCAGGGGATCTTATTAATGTGTATAAATACCTGATAGGGTGATTAAAGGAGGTGGAACCAGACTCTTCTCAGAGGTGTCCAGTGATGGGCAAGAGGCAATGGGCACAAACTGCAATATTAAAAAAAAAAATCCATTTAACCGTAAGACAAAAACTTTTTACTGTGAGAGTGATTGAGCACTGGCACAGATTTCCCAGAGAGGTTATTGAGTCTCCATCCTTGGGGTTATTCAAAACATGACTCAACATGTTCCTGGGCAACCTGGTCCAGCTGACCCTGCTTTGAGCAGGGGTTTGGACTAGATGATCTCTAGAGGTCCCTCCCAGTATCAGTAGTTCTGTGATTCTGTGATTTAGATATACTTGTAGGTAGGTAAAGTTTATGCAAGTGATTTTATGCATTAATAAAAATAAACAGACATGGAGTTCATTTATAGTCATTCTACCAAGGTTATGTTCTATCATCAAGAGTTCATTGTAGCAATCATTAGCAAACAGCTTCTCAGCTCCACTCAAAATCTTAGAAAATTAGATGAAACTCACTGACTCATCGGTTTTTACTTTGAAACAAAGAATCTAAAAAAAATACTTGGAGGCAAAGCAGACAAAACCAGAACAACATACCAAAAATAATAAATGTGCCCCTCTGAGCAATACATACCATATTAAAGTCTCTTTGATTTCTTGGTGGGAAAACTATGTGGGCAGCTGGCTGTCAACCCCCTTCTGTGATAGCAGTAATCTTAGAATCATAGTATGATAGGATGGTTTGGGTTGGAAGGGACCTTTAAAGGTCATCTAAGCCAACCCCCAATCTTCCTAAAGGCTATTGGCACCAATTTCTGCAGCTCTGTTATCTACCCCAAGATGCCTGCTCAGGGAAGATCTTTGCAAACTGCAATTCCTCCGCTATTGCAAACCTCTTCCAAACTGCAGTTTTCTTCTGAAAGAGGAGTTAGCTGCTCTTCCTCCTTACAAAATATTTTTCAGTGACTTTCTGCTCCTCAGTAGGAGAACCACCACATACTAGATCGCTCACAGTTCTTACTGCTCCCAGGAAGCTGAAACAATTTTCCTCTTTTCTTCAGTCACTGCTCTTGCTGCTGCTGTTATGATAGATGAGGGTGACTACTCACCAAAAGTACATTTAGGCCTGGCAGGTTTGCCCAAACTTTTGTAACTATTTAGCTATCTCAGCCATATGACCGGATTAATTTTGGAAATACTTTCGGTGTATCATAAAATAAAGCAAGTCAGATAAACATTTCATGGTCCATGGTCATTTCATGACCAGGGTTGGTGCAAGCAATGTATTGATTCTGCACGAAAGAAAGAGCTAAGGTCATCTCACATTCCTGTCAGTACAGAGCAGCTTGAGGGAAAAATACAGAACAACAGTTGCAATGACTAGGGATGAGCTTTATCATTGAAAATTCTCATCACTGGGATGTTGTTTAGTGAGATGTCACTACAATTTATGTTGTTACTTGACTTCCCTGATGTATTATATGGTGGGCCAGATAATCAGCTAGTTTCTATGGCTGTACCTCCATTGATTCAATCTAAGTGCTCATAGTCTGAGGATCTAGCCTATAGCTTTTGAACCATCATTATAACTTCTGAAAGTTGATGTATGCTCTGTTTAGAAGAAGGGGCAGGAAGGAAACACTGAAAACATTTACAATGAATTTTAATATTTTCAGCCAGTCACACCAAGGGAAGGACTTGAAAATACACTGATTAGTATCTTCATTTGCCTCTGAAATATTCTTTAGCTTGTTCCAGTCTCATTTCATCCGTTTCCAGATTGCATTTATTATTGTTCGCATGTAAAATCCTTGGAGTCTTTTGACTGTAAAGAAGGAAGAACTAAATGTTGACATCTGATAGTCACTTCTTTTCTCTTGAAAGACGTTTTAGCACATGAAGTAGTGGTTTGTTCATTGGATGGAAGATCAGTTGGGAACATTTTAAAGCTAAAGGACATACAACAGAGTATGAATGGAGTGCTCTCTCCCACAGAAACTGAAACACTAGCAGCAATAGCTAGGAGCCTCAGGGAGTCACAACAGTGTGCAATGTGGAGAAATTTGGCTGAGTGAGGACAATGTGTGGATGACTCCTGCTCTTTCATTTACCGCCTCAGACTGGAGCCAACACTAGTCCCTCTTGTGGGTCCCCACAGGACCACTCATTCCTCTGGTCCCTTCCCCTTTATTCCATTCTGAAGGCATTGAAAAGCATTCAAGGCATTTCTGCCTTGAAAATTATGAGGTGCGTCACAGCAGGTTTTGGTGAGGGTGGTCCCTACTCCATGTGTGTATGGTCTGCCTGATGGAAGGGGCATGCCAGATGTCCATTAGTTTACCTAGAATAATTCTGACCAGCCCCCAGTGTGTCTGGAAATGCTGGATAAATGTCACAACTTCTCAAATTCCTGTCAGACATAATAAAACTTCAAGGGAACTAAAACATTTCCAGGACACTTGCTTGTTCCCATCTTTGATTTGCATATCAAAACACAAACAGATGAGTGAAATTAGTGAGCAGAGACACCACTATAGCTTATTTTCACCTTTGCTTACCAGTGTCCTCCATTGTATCATCACTGCTGCATTAAACTAATGAGAAAGTTGCGGGTAAGGGAAAAAAATCTGGCTACAGAGAAATACAGAAAAACATCTGCCTAAGGAATTTTTATGTGTGGATCCTTCCTTAAAAATAGAGAAAACATCTGCTTGGTTATAAATGGAAAGTAAAAAAAAAAAAAGAGAGAAGAAATTCCTTTTATTTTTCTTTCCCTTACTATACAATTATATCAAAAAGTTAAAGATGGTTAAGGAAATGCAAATAATAAACATCAGAGCCCAGATATGGGTCTATAGTACTTAGTCACTTAATTATTTCATTTTGAAGTCAATGTGAATTGGCTGTCTATTTTATGTTTGGGGACCTGGACTCCACCTCTTGTTTTCCTGCCACACCACTGCCTACCTTTCACTCTAGCAGACTCCTCAACACCAGACCAGTGGTGAGGCTGGAAATGCTTCACAGATGGTGTCCTGACCTGAAAGTGCAGACCCTGGGTTCTCTGTAATTAGTCACCACACAGCCTCTACTGTACAAATACCTCTAGCCCCACTTTCCAGCCACAACCTACTGTGCCTTGAAACTGAACTGTGACACTGAAACCAAAGGTCCAGCTAGTCTACTGTCCTGTTTCTGATAGTGCCTCACAGTAAATGCTTTGGAAAAAGTCTTAGAGCAGAGCAAGGATGGAGATAACTCTCACCCTGCCAAACTTTTGCAGCCTCAAGCAGGAGGTATTTCAAGGGCTTCCTCAGTAGAAGGTTAAAGCTGGAGCATGCCAGTTAAATTACTCTTTAGGGGTTTATTCTCCATGAACTTATCTAGCTTCCTTTTTAACCAAACTATATTTTTGGCCTTCACAATGTCCTGTGTCAATGTGTTCCACAATTTATGCTCTTTGTAAAGGAGCATTTCCTTCTGTTTGCTTTGGCCCTTGGGCCTGCTAATTTCCTTGGATGTTCCCTACTTCTTGTACTATGAGAAATAGCAAATAATAATTTCTGAATTCCCTCCTTTTCTGCCACCATTAGACTGGTATTTATCCTGTAGCACCTCCACCTCCTTTCCCATTATTTCTTTTCCAGGCTTAAAAAACCTATTCTGTATAGTTTCTATACATATGTCCTGTGTTCTAGGTCTTTCTGTCAAGACAACTGGAAGGCCATCATGTGATGGCCAGATATCACAGGCATTCCCTCTCATGGTACAAGTGCAGCTTTTCCTGTAAAACTCAACCATGGAGAGCATCCATAGGAAGGTGTACAGAATAGCTAAAGGAGAAATGGCACACAATAGTCCAAATGGGCCCAGTGGCCATGGAGATCAGACACAGGTTTTGGGCCATCCTTCCTGCCACAGGCCAAACACTCCAAGCAGCTTGCTCTGTCCTCTCTCCATGCAGCCAGGAACTTATGCCCATCTCTCCACTACATTGCCACATTCCCCTCCTCCGCCACAACCCCCACATCCTGCGCCTTGCAGATGGTGATATCATGAGCATGGAGGGAGAGATGTGGACAGAAGTGCAAGCACTACTGCAAGACAGTAGTGATACAAGTTGTGCATATTGTGAGGATGCTGCTGTCAAGGGCATCCAAATGCTACTTGAAGGAAGAACTTTTTGTTCTCTGACAGTTGATGCCCGTATATTTTATTCTTTCCCCCCCCCCCCCCCACTCCCTCTAACTTAGCACTTCCCTGTGTACAGAAATTGCTCCCTCATAGCTTTTTCAGCAGTGACTTGGTAGCACTGGTCCAATCACATTTCTGTTCGAGAATCAGTGATATTCAGTTAGATCTTAGCACTATCTATCTGATGGGTAATCCTATCAGTATCCAGTAGTTGCTGTTAAAGTTTTCTCAGAAGGAAAGACAGTGTCATGTCCTTCTCTGCCTGGCTCTGCATACGTCTCCCACAGCTGGGGAGCCTACCTGTGCACCACAAGCTGCTTTTTCATAATATCTTCAGAAGTGCAAGCTTTCCCACAGGAATTCTGAATATATCACATTTATAAGGCCTCCATGGCATCTGGGCAAAATATACTTTTAGTTTGGACCTAGACAAGTGCCATTGGAGCAGTGCTGCCCTACAGCCTAGCTGGATTTTTCAGACAAGCCATCTGTCAGGGCTATATAAATAAAGGACAGTGGATTCTAGTATTTAAGTAGCTTACACAATTCTTTGAGTGATGTCCACCCAGTATTATTACACAGACCTTCTCTCTATGGACACAGATGCTAATGTTTATGTTAGCTGGTCTAAATTTTCTACTGCCATTTATCAGGAAGTGAGCACTAAGCTGAATTTGGGAGCAGTTCCAAATTCAGCCAAGGCAGTTTATTTTCCAAAGAAAACACTGTTGACAATAGAATTAGGGTTTAGAGACCTCATCTTCTAAATGCACAGAGATTCAGAAATTGCTCCATAAAATACGGAGCAACTACACTAATTGGCCTCTACATACCATCCTAACACAGTCTCTGTGTATTTGTGTACATGAGACCATACTTTTTCTGGTGCTTTTGAAAAAGACTCGAGGTGAGGGATTTCAGCAGTTCACAAGGTTTAATGTTGCATGGCACAGTCTGATTTTTGCAGGTTTATATTGGCCAATATTTATTGAATTTTATTGAAGAACTGTATTTTGTTTACATTCTGGCTGGGATTTTGAGATCCCTTCGCCAGACACCCACAAATACCTTACTACTTCTAAAAGTACAGGTTGTACAAAGAGAAGCAATATGCAGCCTGTCAAAACCACGTTAAAGGGAACAGGCTGTTACTAAAACTCAAAAAGATCCAAGGAGCTCCCTGATCTTGCAATTTTGGCGGCACTGAGGGTCTTTGCAGTATCTGCTCAGCCTTGATAATTTAGCACAGTATGTAGGAGAAAGACCATTCAGCTTTCTGAAGTCTCCAGGAGCATACAACAGCAAAGAAAGAGAAGGAAGGACAAGGCTATAGCTGGAGCGAGACACCTCCTTGCCACAGCAGCAGTGCTTGCTGTACATACACACTCAATACCCCACTTGTGAAGAATGGCAAAGAGCTGTTTCTATCTTGGAATCTCTCAAGGAGCAAAATCATGGCCAAACAACAATAGGAAAAGAGCCTTGAAAACTTCTTATTTTTTAAAATAGCCCTCCCCCATGTGCCCCCTCCCCTGCCCTCCTCCCCATTTTTGGCAGGGAGCTAGCTGTAGCAAGTAATTAAAGAGGGACTTTCATGCTGGGACAAACATGCAGAAACGAAAACATTTTACATTTTTCTTTGCCAGTATGTACATTTCTGAGTAAATATTATTAAAGATACTTGCATGAGCAACAGAACTTCTTCTCTTTGAAGCCAAATTACTTTTTCTGTTTTTGTTCTGCAGTTAGCAAGGTCATGTCTGATCACAGTAATACCCATGGAGTAATTATTCCCTGATAAAATTCTAAGGCAAGGCTTCATTTCACAATTATCCATGGAAGGTGGGAAGGAGGTGACATCGTACAAATCAGAAAGAGCATTTGTCAAATGTCAGTCATTACAACATATTGCATGAAAGGGAAAACTGACTGACTTACATTTTTTTTAAGACTCGGCCTTGTCATTTTCATTTTTTATTTAAATTTCATTCTCATTTTGAAATCATAAAAAATTGGAACAAAAAAGTACAGTTTTAGGAGACTTTTTAAAGGAGCATATAAGACAAGAATCCTTTCCAGAAAGAATTTTGCCTGGACAAGGGAATCAGGACCAGTCCTGGCTGGACTTATGCCAGACCCCTTCAGAATCATTAGTCTCCTCGAAGGATTTCCTTTATTTTCATAATGTTACGACACATCCCAATCTTCCACTTTAGTTTACTGCTTTTTCTTGTAATGGGAAATTGTCCTTATACAACAGCATCCTCAGCCCTAATTTTGTAAATATCAATCTGCATAATCAAGATTTATGTTTATAAAAATATTTGTACTTCCTCCTCTCTGTTAGGAGAGGAAAATTATATTTTATAATTAGGCAGTGGCAACAAACAAGATGTGTAATTACGTTATTAGCATGTGTGAATTCAGAATAGGAAGCCCTGTGAAACTTTGCTTGGGAAAAAAATGTCCTGGGCTTGCACAGTAGGTGACTGTTAACTTGCCAGCTGTTGCCACTCTCAAAATACCAAGACTTACCATATTAGTTCACTATAGGTCAGATTCATTCCTCAGCAGCGGACACTTAAGTGTTAGTTAAGTTTCACTGAAGCTTCTGACAGTGAAACATCAGTGATCCCTAGGCCTTTTCCATGTGATCTCCTCATGCATGAACTTCTCTTCCAGATATGTTTGCATAAGAGCAAAGCAAGACATAAAGGAAGAAAAAATAAAATATAATTAAAAGAAAACAGCATTAAATTTTTATTTATGTATCTGTGCATGTATATTTTGTGCATGTGTTTATCCACAACAGGCAAAATCTTACCTTCCCTGATTTTCACAATTAGCTTTACCAAAGATGCAAATTCATCAACCCAGAGAGATTAAAATATCTTCCAAAACATCTCTTTATGGCTGAATTAAATTTTATATCCTTTAATACAGCACCTAAGATTAGAGAAATGGTTCTACTAATTGTCATCGTTTAGTGCTGCACACCAAAATTATAGTTTCTATCTGTTTCTTTGATGGGGTCAGGTGTCCAGGGCGTGAGTAAGAGAACACAGCAGCGCCCAGCCGTGCAAGATGCGTTGAGCTTCTGCTGCTGCAACTTACAGAAGATTATGATGGCTAATGACACCACAAAGAATACAGACAAAACCTTGATTTATCACAATAAGAGGCTATCATTCTGCAATATAAGGCCTTATGTTATCATATTAAATAGAAGATTAAAATTTGGGATCATTTGACCCTCAGTCAGTCAAAACATTTAAACCTACACTTTAAAACTTACTTCTATTCCCATCAGGCAACACACTTTGCACATGGCTAGAGTTAGACAGACATTTAAATGATTTGCCATGGCCTTCTTAGATAATTCATTAGTCCACTCATGGATCTGATCACCAGATTCTAGCATAATGCTGGATAATAGGGACTTGACTGGGAATATACTGATTTATTCAAATCCACCTGATGTGCTCACTTTCTTCAGGTACCCTGCCTTGCTAGCCATCTGACTGGCCCAAGTGAGTCAAGCAGTCAGAAAGCCTGTTAGCCCTAGCAGGAATGCTTAGGTATCCCAAACAAAATATTCAAGAATTTTAATAATTTTGAAAAGAATTAGGATTTTGACATTTTTATCCTAGGATGCAAAACATTTGAAAACCTGATGTTTTATATGATCTGGAAACTTCTATATATCTGTATTTCAGAGATTGAATTGATTTAAGGAAATGAAATGGTATGAATTCCCATTGTTTCAGCATTTTAGAGACCGCTAGTTTTCTACACATTCTTTTCTTGGCCTTAGAAAGCACTTTAACAAGTGTCCACAGGTTTTCTTCTTAGTCTTCGTAAGTGCACATAAAACACTGTCTTATCTGTAAAAATATTTCTCTTAACAAATGTAGCAAATACTAGTACACAGCAACTTTTCTTAAAAAAAGGCAACCAGATGTAAATATGTCATATTGAACCTCACTACCAAGAAGACATATGAGAAACTGGAGGGTGCCAGCCTCTGCTATAACATGTGTGCATTGGAAAAAGCTACAATCGACAATAAAAAGGACATTCACTGGCTAACAAAAATGATCGATCAATACTTTTGATCCCACTTATGCTATTATACAGCTTTGTTCCATAAAGATCATTGGTCACTTAAAGCGTCATCATCCCTGTTCTTATTTTGAGCATCTAAGATAAAAGCAGGTCCTTTCCATTAAAATTCCTGGACACAGCCTCTTACACAATAATTACACTGAGGTTCAGTCCTTTGGATCCTGCTACCTTGAATAAGCAAACTCAAGTTTGTTTAAGCTCTAGCTTAACCAAATGAGTTTCAGAACACGGTCTGGAACCTGCATAAAAGTGGGTGCTGGTTAACCAGTGCGTATATTTGCAGTATGTAGCAATATGTGTTACTTCTGTTCAAAAGGCTTTTTGTTTGTTCATTAAAATTTAACAGTTTTGTAACTTTGGATATAAATATTCCGAAATTCCTGTCTTTTCTGACTTTAGAGAGATGCTTTTGAAGTCTTCATCTTAGTGAAATATCAGTAACTAATAAATGTCTGTTTCAGTTAAAACACATTGTTGTTAATAGATTACAGCCATTACAGTAGTTTGTGCATACCAATGCAGGTATGAAGCCACCACCCTAAGAGAGTGGGATTCATGACCAGCTTATGCAGTTTAAATGTGTGTTGCTCCCGAAATCATAGAATCATAGAATTGTAGAATAGTTTGGGTCGGACAGGACCTTTAAAGGTCATCTAGTCCAACCCCCTTGCAATGAGCATGGACATCTTCAACTCGATCAGGTTGCTCAGAGCCCTGTCCAGCCTGACCTTGAATGTTTCCAGGGATGGGGCATCTACCACCTCTCTGGGCAACCTGTTCCAGTGTCACACCACCCTCACAGTAAAGAATTTCTTCCTTATATCTAGTCTAAATCTACCCTCTTTTAGTTTAAAAACACTACCCCTTGTCCTATCACAACAGGCCCTGCTAAAGTTTGTCCTCATCTTTCTTATAAGCCCCCTTTAGGTACTGAAAGGCTGCAATAATGTCTCCCCAGGGCCTTCTCTTCTCCAGGCTGAATAACCCCAACTCTCTCAGCCTTTCTTCATAGGAGAGTTGTTCCCTCCCTCAGAGGTCAGTCCTGCTCTCCCTCCACTCACAAATACTGAGAAAACAGTATTTATTGTGGAATTATTTTTCTGCACCCTCAGCTGACAAATATGATCTGCCCAGGGTGGCCAGAGCTGTAAGTCTCCAGTGCAAATCCCAGAGGCAGTGCAAGCCACCAGGAGCTGTGACAGAAATAACCACTGTGAATTCAGCAGAGAATGAAACACCCAAGAGCCCCCCATCTGATCACCCTGCGCAGCTTGACAGGTAATTATCCCAGCTGTAAATCCAGTGAGCACTGGGTGAACTGGGTGGGTGGGTGGGTGGCAATCACTGAACCCCAAAGAGAGTTTTGCTTCGGCTGTATCTGCACTCCTTTGCCATGTGTGACCATATGAGCTCCCCTTGGCACTACCTCATTGACATCCCATGGGATGGAGCTGCCAGACAGCATGACCACTGCTGGTGGCACTTGCCCTATGTGCTCTCTTGTGACTTCTCAGCCTGATCTGCTAATTCACCGCCAGCAGTGTGGGATGGCTTCGGGCCCAGTCAGGCCATCTGGCTCTCTTAGAGGCTTCAGATAAGTCCTGTAAGTCACGCATCAGCTTCAGGCCAGACTTCTGTGCAGGGGTAACTTCACATATAGCATTCAGCCTTCCTTTGCTGGCTGGTTCACCTTGACACTCTGGGTGCAAAGAGAATATGCCTTACTCTCAAACCTTTCAAATAAACAGGAGCAGTGGCTCTGTGCTTGCAGTGAGCATGTCAGACTCACACAGGTGCAGATGGCTTCGATGTTCAAGGTTAAGCTTAGTTTGCCGAGTTGTCATGGGGCTGGTCAGGTTAAATTTTGTGATCTGCCCAACACAAGCAACATGTGGCTGGCTTGCCCGCTAACATTTAGTAGCTGTGTATACATGCACACTCATACCCATCGCGCACAGATAGAGGTTTCTTTTATGACTGTGTTGCTCTCTACTTGGACTTCAACACATTTCTGGTGACTGTTTTATCCTGGTGAAAAACATATTTCTGAAGAACTACCACAGGAGGGCTCCCACGTTTAAGCTTTCCAGATACAAACGCCTGTGTGCATTAGCAATACGTGCAAGGGGCTTTGTTTCCCCCCACTCTTCCCTTTACCATTAGTGATGTCTTGCTCACGCAAGTCAGGGGACAAACAGTTGTACTTTGAGACACTTACAGTGGCTACTATGAGCAGTTAATGTGCTAGGTCACACTGAAGCTTGCCCTCCATGTCTTTTCCATCATACCATTGTTCTCCTGACCTACAGCATTTCCTGACATTTCCAGGCTTGAATTCCTTGGGAGGTAAGTTGGATGATGTTCTTAAAGAAGTGCATGATGGAGGCCTGTAAAATGAGTTTGCCTAATTCACTTTCACTGGCCCAAGCAATTTCTCTGCCCCAGGCAAATCAAATGCTATTGCTTTATCCCCCGGTCTACCCATCACACAGGACTAACCATGCTGATCACTCCGAAGCAGCCGAATGAAGCAGGGAGGAGTTCCAGAAATGCCGCAGCCCACTTGGGCTTTGTTCGATTTAGTTTGTCCATAGGATAAGAGCGCTCAGCCACACCAAAGGCTTGGGGCCAGGATCCCCATGGTAAGGGTTAGCTTCACAAAGTGATTTCATGCAAAAGTTTCTTGTCCAAAGACATAAACACTAAATACCTTCTCTAGAAAAGACCCATTTGTTTAAAGACTAGAAGACAAAAAGCAGAAAAAAGAGATGTAGAAATGTGAACTTTTGCCTGTTTGTGTTTTTTTTTGTTTGGTTTTTTTTATTTCTTTATGAAAACTTCTAGCACATCTTAAAACTTCTAACACAAGAGCTTTTTCATTTCTTTCTCACTAAGTCAGTTTTTCTCTAGACTCAGCAAAACAAGCTCTGTTTATTAATGTGAGCTCGTCCCAAGATCTGGTTTTGCCAAGTCTTGAGCATTAGAAATCCCCTAAAAATCCTTTCCTTCTCATCCATCCTCCTAGCCTTCCTCTCCCACAACATACACAAGGCACTTCCTTCAGGTTTGCTCTGAGATCAGAGTTTCCTCAGGATGTTCAGCCTCAAAGCTTGAGAAACACTGCAACACATTAGTCACCTCCGTCACCACAGTTCCCAAATACACCAGCAAGCCAGACTTCCAGCTGATGCAATTCATCAGCATTACCCTGTCAAGTTTCACCGGAGGCCTGATCCGTGGCATCCACTGCAGCAAATGACTACACCACTGCCACTCGCCAGCCTCGTTTTGTGGGTAACTTGAGAGGCACCGTGACCAAAACAAAAGTGTGGGAACTCATCCTTTATGTTTAGGGTCATCTGAATATTAAATTTTTGCTCAGAGTCAGGTACAGATAAAAAGAAGGGGACATGTATGTCTGTTATTGAGATTTGTAGAAATGTGAACAAAGTAGTATTATTCTATAGGAATATCTATTTGCCTCTTGTGTCCCTCATTACCTAGCGATAATATAAGCATATGCACAAAAAGTCAACACAGGGTGTACATACCAAATAATATTTACTTTATCATCATCATGTGTGAGAGCTCTGTATTAGATATAATTCACCCAAGGGGAATTTTTTTTTCTCGTGTCTTCTCTAGATTTCTAGGTTTTGAATGACACTTGCAACAGTACAGTTTGTTTGGCAGATCTGTGGTGTCACAAAGCGGGGCAGCTCCTACGCCTCACGGCACAGGCCAAAGGGTAGGGACTGTATGTGTTGCTTACGCAGTGATGATACTCACATTCCTCTAAGTAACAACACATTCGCATTCACAGCACACATCAAAAGATAACTCTAATGCCATGGTAAAATAGTATCTAACTCCATTGTCACCTAAATCTGTACAAGCGAAAAGTGAAATCAGGGGAGATACATCAGGGTAAATCTAGTATGACTCAACGGGGAATCATGCCCTTAAAAAATTCTAATCAGTTTCCTAATTGAAGCACAGCTGTGTTTTCTGCTCCTGTTTTCCTCACTGGATGTGCAAGTTAATATATTTCTAAATAATTTTCCAGAGAAGTTTTGTTTTGTTTTCCACTTTCACAGAATGGTCAAATGGATTTTCCTCAGTCTTTCTCCCAGAAGCCATTGGCTGAGCTCAGTGATGGAAAATTTCAGCCTAGAAAGTAAAACCTTTCAGAAACTCAGGAGTGAGGGAAAGCACTGGGCTTGGAGCAAAAACTGTTTTGCAGCCTTAACTACGATACTACGTCAGCCTCCATGTGGATGCTATGATACAGACATAACACTGATCTACACATACAATTTTTGAAGCTGAAGCAGTGTTAATTATTTTATTGACCAATAACACAAGAAAAACAGAAGATGCACACAGCTGGGATGTGATCCTGGCCTGATTTGACTCACCAGACTTTCTCAGGAAATGCTTGAACATGTTTCATTCAGTAGGTGCAGCCGGCATGCCTGGACATAGCACACCTCTTCTCTTTGATGTGGCTTCGTAGGGCTTGCACACCCTTTGTATCACATAGGCCTGTGGGCGCTCAGGGCAAAATGAAATTGGCTGATGATGAAATGGCGAGCAAATGCGGTGGCACCCTTGAAAAGTCCTCTGATACTGTAAGAACATACAAATCAGGGCCTCGGTGACAAATGCATTTTTCACAGTTCTTAGCCCCCTGTAACCACACGATGGCACACAGGGTGAGAAAGAGCAAGTCCAAGGCAAGAAACTTCATAAACACTCGTGGAATTTATTTCTCTGCAGGGACACCATCGTTCATTTCTTGTATGAGAATCAGGAGAGATCTGGCGTGTAGTGGCAGGCAGCAAAATCATTGGGAGACCTCCTAGTTGTGTGACATAGCCTTTCTGTTTTGCTTTTCACCATCCGTGAAACACTTCTGTTGATATGTTAGTAAGCATGCTAACATAGCCTTAGCAATTCAATTGCAGCTCACACTGAGCACCTACACTGGTTTGTATGAAAGGACTCTTTAGACTAATTGTGCAAGAAATTGCACAAACTGCTGCTGCAGTTTCCATCAGTAAAAGTAGCTAACCTGAACAGAAGCAATCTAAAGGTGGGCTCTGGCCTCCTCAGCGGCCAGAGCTCCTGTTCTAGCTTACAGCTGGGACCAGAAGATGCCAAGATGCTATTTAGCCTTTCAGGTTGGTGAAGTGGTTTTGGATTCTGAGTAGAAGGTGGTTATTTTTTGTAAGCTTTAATCTGCAGTGAAAAAAATTCTTCTCTGTTTTACATTAAAAAGGGAAGAATATTTAACCATTCCTTTGAGAATAAGAGAGGAATTGATTCTTGCATAAAGGTTAGCATAATTACTCAGAGAAGAGAAAATATGTGTTCCCTACTGTAGCTGCCTGTGGTTGCTCTTTCTGTCTTGTTTCCATTAGAGGGTGCTCTTGTCTCAAAAATTTCCCAACCGAGGATTTCTGCCATCAAAGAGTTGCCTTTAAAGCAGGTCCTCAAGTTAGGTGGTCCAGTCCAGTTACTAAATGCTAAGCAAGGTAGGAGACAGCATGATTAAACAAGATAGCATTACTTATTTTCCCTGCTGTAAGTCAGGAGCACTGCAGAAATTAAAGATCAAGAGGCAGCAGCTGTGTAGAAACTGTTCTCCTTGGAGTCTCTCATTACACAGACTCTGCACAGAGCCTCACCAACAGGCTAAAAACCACTTTTCACAGTTTTGTTCTTTCTCTCT
Organism: Nipponia nippon; assembly: GCF_047370975.1. Taxonomy (NCBI): domain Eukaryota; kingdom Metazoa; phylum Chordata; class Aves; order Pelecaniformes; family Threskiornithidae; genus Nipponia; species Nipponia nippon. The sequence goes on along the minus strand of NW_028262347.1, from coordinate 81,675,014 downwards.
TTTGAAAGGGGAGAGGCAAAAGGACTGTTTACATTAGCATTTTAAAGTCCATTTAAACAAAAGCCTTCCACTTTGTACAGAAGATTGGAAGGAAGCTGAATCTGAAATTTATTAGACTTTGCAAGAAGGTGCATTTTAAACAACCCAAATAAAGCACAAACAAGCACAGGACAGGTTTTTCGACTGTCACATTTGCAATGATAACTCAACGCAAGCTATTCTCTGCTGGAAGAGGAGGCACTTGATCTCCACAGCTGTCCCTCCCGATAGCCCACGTACGATAGCTTCCTTCCCACAGAACCTTCCATCTAAAAGGCAGCAGAACTTTACTTGGGGGAGATGCTGGCACTTTGCAAAAGGCACAACACAGCCCCTTGGTACATGATTCCTGTGGCAAATCACTTCCATTCTTGTCTTGACTTCCATTCTTCCCTTCACTGTTTCTGTAGGTCATGAGAATTGCGCTCAACAGCCCTCAATAGCTGGCCTTCCTCTTCACCTCAGCACCTGGTGTCATGAAGCCAGCTCCGTCCTGACAGTCCATATGGATGCATTTTTTAAGTGCTCAGACTTGAATGATTTTAAAAGATAGTGACAAAACCAACAGGTTCCTGGAAGTACAGTGTTGGCTAAGCACTGTCAATATTTGAGAATCTTACAGCTAAACATGTCTGCATCTACCTCAGAAAAGAGACAGTTGACCCTTCAGGCACTGGAGAAGGTTCCCCCCGGCCAAGATCCAGCTGCATACTAAGGAGAAACAAAACTCTCCCACCGCTTCAGTTGCAGCCTGCTGCATTTACAACTGACACTCCTGGCTATGATTTCTACTAGTGTTTAGCAGCAGCTGTGCCCCCAGCTGGGAGCTTTCACTTTCTATTTTTAAAATCAGTGAAATCAGGAGCATATGTTGCCTATAATTTACCATGTATTTTTAATAATAAAATCCACTCAGCAGCATATCAGACTGTAATTCTACCCTGGAGATGCTTTGCTCCCTAGGAGATCCTTTATCAGGGCTTAATATACATGATTATATTGGGTCTGTGACATTCTCTGCAATTTGCTATCATGTGCAGTATATCACACAAGTGGTAGTGTGCAGTATATCACACAAAAGCCTATGCCATACAGTGTTTGTTCCTCAGGACCAGGCTCAGAAGCAAGTGAGCGACAAGAGCTTCTCACTTTGGTGCAGAATTGGAAATCATGCATGAAAGCCAGTTACCTCCAAGATACCTCCTTATTCCTGTGTTATGACAATAGTTAGTAAATATGATATATTTAGTTTCATAGCACATTTGTGTTTGTAAATAGTTTGCACATTTAAGTGCATATATATTTTAAGCAAAGCTATATTTTCAGGAGGCAACTCTTTCCAGCTAGAAGGCAAAATTAAATAGGAGAATGAGGAAGAGAAAGAATTTAAGTAGTATCTGGCTAGGGGTGAGAAGAAAACTGAGATGGATGGCAAAGGAATAATGTAGGTGATGTAATTTTGGCTTGGCATAAACAAGAAAACAAGTCTTTGGGAATTACAGAGTCAATCATATTGTTCTGTTTTTTCCCTTGCCCGTTAAAACCAAGACTACTTTTCTTCATTTCAGTAGAGGTCTACAGCCTAATCTGGATGTCCATCAGAACTAGGCCTACTCCTGACTTAGCCCGCTCTAATCTTTGCATTGAAAGGTTTTGGGATATTTTTTTGTTGAAGTCAGGAGAGTTATTCTGATGTATAGCTGGTAAGAAATGCTAGAATGGCAAATCACACAGGTCTTGAAAGTAAAGTCTTGAGAGAAACAAGACAGTTTCACAAATGTGCTTTTCAAGCACCTTAACATAAACAGGTAAGCAACTAACTATACGCAACCCTTTTGGTGTTCCCATGTGTGTAAAGATTTTATTTTTTGCCAAGGGACCTTTTTATGTCAATTGCCTTCCATGTGTGGGCTTAAAAGCCCACCCAGAGCTTTCTATATTCTGTCCCATGGATGCTTAGGAGGCCTAAGTAGGTTTATGACATTCTGGTTATGTATGATCTCTGACTTTCAAAGAGTACCCATTTCTTGTTTGTTTTACCTCATTATGATCTGATGGAATCAGGTAACCGTTCAATGTTTGCTTTCAGAGACTATCCATCCTCCTTTGAAGTGCCAGCACAGAGGAAATATGCCCCTGAGATGCCTCTGAACTGTAAAGGCACCAGCTCTTGCACAGGCTTCTCTGACATTCTCTCTATAATTTACTGTTGGACTAAGCTGTCAGCCTAACAGGCTTTCCTCTTCCTGGAGGTATTGTATAAATTAAAACCTGGTCAGGTCTCCATCACTGGTGTACCTGATGATCGCCTTATTATCACTAATAAAAATGAAGCTCAGCTACAGTTGGTGGTGATCTACTGTAATGACCAATGAAGTTTCTATTAAGTTTCTCAGTAGTGTTTATATTATACTACTACACTATATTATAATTGTTGTTGTTGCTGCCTGGGATGGAGAGTGGAGAAAGGGGTAGAAAAATCCTGCCTACCTACCTGTGTGGAAATTGTTACTTGTCATATCCCATTTATAATTTCACATACTACATTGCAGGTGACAAGAATAAATGTTCAGAATTATCATTTTAGGGCCTTAAAATCTAAGGATCTGTGAAATGATCACTTTGACTTAGTGGTTTGAGGATGAATGAAATGGGCAATGAGTTCTGTTCTCAGGACTAGGATGTCCTGGCAGGACAGCTGGGGGAAGCTTGCTGAGCTGCTGCCTGGCTCATAGGTATAAAGAGAAGCCAGCATCTAAGACAGAAAAGCCAGCACCTTTCAACAGCTCTAAATTAATGTGAAATAAAATGATGTCAAATAGAAAAGCCTGGATCCTCTTGGCAAACACCAGGAATGGAACAAAACCAATGAGAACAATGTGGACAAAGCTACTGAGCTGAACACCCCTAGACTTTGGAGCCCGAATTGTTTTCCTAGTGCAAGCTTCCTTGCTGTGAAGCTTCTATGAATGCAATTGTTGACTGGTTTAATCCAAGGGTTAACTGGTGTGAAATAAACAAATCCTCATAGCATCATATTTGGCCTCTGCTCAGTCATCAAGTTCTGTTTGTGTCTTATTTGCTTCTCCTCTCAAACCATTTCTGACTTCATTGTCTTGTTTTTTTGTTAGTGGTTTTACTTTTCATACTCAGCCACTTATCTGTAAAACTCACCTCTAATAACTATCGCTGTTTAGGGCGACAACTATGTACAAGGGCAGTGCTCATCATCCACAACCGTCTCATCAGCTGAACTTAGTAAACAAGGGTCTGAAGAGCCAAGCAAATGCTTTAGCTTTTAGGTCATTAGACTGTTCTCTTCTAGCACTATCTGATGTAGATACAATCAACTCACTTAAAAGAACGAACTGGAAACTGAAAAGTAGCTTGGCTAATAATGTCCCATTCTTGAACCTGCTTTGGCAGTGGGATCGATAAGATTACTTAATAGGGCTTTTCCATCTCTGGTTTCTAAATTCCCCATTGATTTCAGGAAATGGTGAGTCAATAGGTTAGCAAATACTTCTGTTTGTCTGTTTTACTGGCTCCTTTATTTACTCTATGTCTCTTGGTTACTCTGGGAATAAAAGAAAACCCCAAAACATATGATGCAAGCAGGGAGACACAGAGGTCAAAGCCAAATGAGGTTAAATAAAAATTTCTTATAACACAGTTCAGAAGGTAGTGACTTCTGAGCTGCTCTTCAGGTTGTCTGGGGGATCTGGCTCAAAAATTATTTCTTCTTCCTGAACCAGACACATGCTTCAGAAACAGAGTTTTCATCCATGTCAAACACCTTCCATATCAAGACAGCAAATTGACTGGCTTTCAGACCACAAAGGCAGCATCCCGCCCATAGCTGGACATGCATGATGATTGCCTGATTTTTATTAGTTAGGACAGGAAAGTGAAGGATTAGCAATTGGAGTAACAGTTAGTCAAAGTCCTGGGATGGTTTGTGTACAGAGATACACACAACCTTGCCAATGCATGAGAAGCTTTCTCGTGGTGTTTGAAGCCTGGAGCTTTCCTACACAGAGGTTACCAGCTGGTTTCATTTCTCTGACAAACGCAAACCTACTAGGAGCTAAGAAGAAAGTAACCTAGTTATTTTCACTTTTTGACCTGAGGTAGCAGTTCAGCTCATGTTCCTGGCATTGAATCAGTCTCAAAGCAGCCATCTTCTGTATCACACTTACAGTGATGTTCCAAGAATAAAAAAAGACAAAAGAGCCCACCCATCTCATAAAAAATGACCTTGAGGTGATTAAACCCTCTGGTAAAACAGAGAAAGATGAATCAAAGTTGAATACTGAGACAGAGGCTTCCAAATGTCAGAATTGCTGGTACAAAAGAAAGAAACAGGACCAATGCACCCCTTTCTTATCTCATCCTATGCCAGGGGAAGCTGCTGCTCTGATGAAGCAGTGGAAGGGCAGAGGTATTGAAGAGAGTGAGCAAAACTGTGAATGTGGATGTCTGCAGCAGTCAAGGCAGCACACAGCAGAAGGTGGCAAGCTGCTCCTGTCAAGCTGGCACATCCACATGGTACAAAGTCTTTCTGTGATACTAGATCAGGTCCAGAAGTACAGCTCAGCAACCTTACCTCTCCTGGTTGTTCCATGGTGCAGTGAAAATAAACCCATTGTACCACTGAGGCTGAAATGCTGAGCCATTATTTTTCTTTCATAATGTCTGTTTCCAAGCTGGCTATGTTTCTGTGCCAGGGATAATGTGGGTAACATTCACTGTGAAACACTGGCAGCGGGTGGTTTTCTAGGAGGCTTCTCTGCTCATTGGCAAAGAGAAAATACCTCCTCCTTCACACCACCATGCATGTCCTACCAGAGGAACAAAGAACAGAGCAGTGCCTTCTCCAGACATATACTTGCCAGGTCAGTCCTTTAAAGGGCCTGCAAGTCCCTGGGAGCACCCAAAGCACTGCCTTGAACACCATATATATCCTAGCTTACAAGATGCATCCATGCATGGATGCGCAGTCCTCCCACCAAGACTGTGTGCCTGCAGCCTCTTCTGAGCCCCCGTCCCAGGAGGAAACTGCTCCTGGGCTGCATGTCCAACAAGAGCCCCGAAAAACACAGCATGACCTCGCCAGGGAGCACTGACAATGTCACTGACTGGTTGTAAACTGCAAAACTGGAAAGCAATATGCCTCTTTCTCCACATTACCACTTCCACCTCTGGCTCTGACTGTGGTATCATCTGCTCAGGAACTGCTCAGGGGAGCTGTGCAAAACAGAGCCTCTCACAACAGAGGCTGAGGAGGAAGGGAGATGCTCTGCATTAAGCCTGTTTAGAAAGATTAGAGAGTAAGGAATATTAGGATATTTTGTTTTCCACCTCCCTTTGTGCAAAAAATGAGGTCTAAATGGCTCCTGAGAGGAGACAGAAGACCTCAAGTTAAGTACTTTCCAGAAAGTAAGCAAGCAAGCCCTCCTACCCACTCCCCTCCCCAAGTCTGCCTGTTAATGTAAATTCTCAGGAATTATCCTTTTAAGAGATAAAGGGGAGAGAAGGAACAGAGAATATGATTGTGCCTTGCAGCCAATTTGAGAGGGGAGCTGAGCTGGCTTTGGCATAATGCCAATTTGCTGGCTCAAATTTCACCTGTAAAAGCCCTGTAGACATTAAAAAAGCATTCATTATCCACCCAGACACAAAAAACTCATTATGCTCTATTTTTCTAATCCTGCTAACTATGCATGAACTGTTCTTGCTGAAGGACAGTATTACCTGCTTCCTTCAGATTACTTGCCGATTACAGCAGCTCATGGGGTTTTGTTTTTAATGAGACGGAAGGTTCTTCGACTGGACTTCTCCCAAATGACCGTGGACCTACATGTGTGGATTCCTGGTTCCTCTTTAAAGGGCTCAGCTACAAGCATGAGCCCAAGGCATGCTCATCTCTCCCACTTCTTGGGACATTCTCACACAACAGTCAAGTGACTTGTTGCTCGTAGCCATATGAGTTCAACTAGAATCTGGTAGCCCCTTATCTCAGCTAACACCTGGCTTTGTTTCAGTCAGATGACTGGTAAGAAATTTCCACCCACGTTACACTATTGCAAAATGCCACCAGTTGTTCTGTAGCTGCTATGAAAAACTCTTACACCAGAGCCACACTAATAGGAGAGGAGTAAGTGTGCGGTATATGGCAATAAATTTGCTCTGTGGCCAACATTCCCAAAGAGGTGGCGGGTTCTAATTCTGTGAGCAGCCAAATGCCTCCTCTTGCTCATGCATATATGTGACAGCCACTGCTTATTCTGATACCAGAGCCAAGTGCTTTTGGGAACCCTGCTCTAAGGCATGTTACAGCTTTTCCCTCAAGACCCAAAGATAATTTAGGACCCCATTTTCTTCTAAGGAAGGTGACTTCATCTTGCATACACTCTTCCATGCAGCCCTGATTTCACCATAGCAGGCACTGGCAGTGAGCAATCCTTAATGAAACACCTAAACACTACCCAGATTCCTGTAAAGTGAAAGCACAACAGAAACAGAGAGATAGGGCAGGCTTTTCTTGCCATGGCTAAAGGCATCCTGCACTGAAGGGGTTTTTCTCTATGCAGATTCCTTGGAAGGGACTGGGACGGTAGAGTCAGAGGGACACAGTCTCAGTAGATGAATCACCTCTTATTTGGAAACCCAGGTCCCAGACTGGATGGTTGGCAGGCCAGTTGGCTCCATCTGGTATAAGAGGCTCCTGGAGCCAGAGAGAAGTTGCGATGCGACGCTAAGTGAAGTGCCAGACCTGCAATGAGGGGCTGTGAGAAAGGAGCCAGCTGAGTGAATCTTCAACCAGAAACTGTGAGACTTGGCAGGCCTGGGATTGGCACTGCAAAACTGTTGCAAAACTAGCCTGAGGTGACAGTGGGGTGTATGAAGAATCTTGTATTCCTTGTACTTACAAAGACTACAGAGAAACCGCCAGCCCCAGGCTTTCTTCAGCTCTATGGTCACTCAAAAACTATAGCAAAGCTGTATTTTGAGGCAAAGACAAAAACCTAATGAAGTGAATGGAGAAAATCTGATTGTTTTCCTGTAGCTTTTGGTCTGTGCCTCTCCAACTAGGTGACTGAATTCTTGCTAAAGAAATAGCATGGCAAATCTTTGCACGTACATGCATCACATGTGAGGATTAAAACAAATACTCTTCAATCCCATGTTTATTTCTCCGAAGGGCATGGAGTGAAATGGCAAGAAAAGTCTTGAACAGTGAGAAGTATTTGGAGCTGGATCCCCTGCAGACACTTCCAAAGGTTCTTTCCTTCCATAGCTGCTGCCTTCTCCCACACTTGGCCTTTATCTGGTTTTCCTTTTGATCCCTGGTAGTTTTGTTCACACAAGTTCCCATGCTGTATGCTTACAATGCTACAATTTAAGAGTAGGAGAAGAGAATTCCTATTTTTAGTTCCAGCATATAAAATGTTATCTAGGGACGGGTCATTTTGTCCTAAGTGATCAAGCAGAAAAAGGATATGGCAACAAATAAAACCTTAGAAAGGATATTCATGTGGTTAAGGCATTAGCCTGTTAATTCAGGAGATTTGTGTTCCTCTTCTGGCTCTCCTACAATCTACTTAGGCTCCTCATGGGTTAATCTCTGTTCCTCACTTCTCTTCCTGCAGTATGGGGATAATGCTAACCTATCTAAGAGCTTGGTGCAATGAGGATAAATTAATTACTGTGTGACAGATTTTCAAACACATTAGTGCTTACTGCCATAACAAAGCCTTTGTATAAACAAATACTCCTGGGAAAACAAAAGGCTGGATTTAAAGGCTGCTTTTGAGGTAAATTCCTATACCAGCACTCCCACCATGGGCACACACCCACACCAAAGGACAAAGTAGGACAAATGTATGGTGTCATGCTTTAAAGATCTTGAAAATCAGCCAAATCTGTAAAATGCTAAGAAGACTTAATGCAATACTTATATATCCTGGGGCTAATTCTCAGGAATGCTGAGTACCCTCTGCTCCCCTCTGACTCCAGTTGTGGGCACTCAGCAAATTCAGATGTAAAATAATCATTTAGTGAACAAAAGGCATTTGAATGAAGCCTTATTCCTCGGTCTGCATATTTTCACAAATGCAAACACCCTTACCGTAAGAAGTTCCACCAAGCTCAACTGCTGTACCTTCTGCATGCTAGGTGCAAAACTTGGAGATCAGTAGCTTAAAATACCAAACGAGGTAGCAATTATCTCTTTTCTCCCTATCTTATTCTTGTCCCCCAACCCATGCATATGTCCTTGTGTGGCTCCCAAGAACACAGTCAGGAATGAAAAAAGGGTGACGATTTTGCCATTACTCTCTCCAGACTCTAGGATGGCCTTGTGCCTCCCCTTCCCTCTCGTATGCATCTCTGAGTCCCAAGAGCTTCAGCAGCATGTGAGAACACTCCAAAAACCACTAGCAGATGGGAATCCTTCTCCCTTGCACCAGTTTTCCTCCATAAAGTGCTGGGTGAAGGGCGTTATTTTCCACCTGGTCAAAAACAGTATGACAGCTTTGAGTGGGGGAGGTGTTTGGTCCTTTCTCAGAAAAGCAGTTGGTTTGTTTCTACTTGAAAATGGAGCTTAATTCCTCTCTGGGATGAGACAGCTTTTAAAACTCGGTTAACAATAACACCTGGCTTTTTGGGATGTGATTGAACCAATGTTTCCCTGTCTGAAAACACTTAGCCTTTGAGGAAGTTAACATCCAGACCTATGCTTGGTGTATAACCGTAGTTAAATGCTGCCTTTGAGGGTGTGTGGAAGTCAGTTTTTATAGGTGCAGAAGAGGCACCAAAGTGCGACGGTGTGAACTGCTAACCGGGGAAGCGGTGTGCGACTGGACTTGGCCACACAGAGGCTGGCGGGCCAGAAGGCCAGCGCGACACCACAGTGGGGTGCGATGTGTCACCACTCCCCTCACCGGCAAAGTGTCCAGCCAAGCCTGGGTGGATCAAAACCTGAAAAACAAATCAAAGTAAATTCCAGCCTGAAAGGCACACAAAGCTCGTGCCCAGTACGCGAACCCCAATCCTTCATCCACGCATCATGGAACATTTGCTTGTAGCAGTGCGCACCGAGCGCGCAGCGCACTGGAAGGGAAATACCGGAGGGGCAGTCAACACTGTGGTCCCTGTTTGCCAACCGGGGCGCGCTCCTTCAGGCTTGGCTGCGTCACCGCTCCTCGCTGGTGACCAGCTTCGCCTCAGACCCACCTCAGAGTTCTCTGTTTTTTTTGGCGGGGCCTGCGACCCTGGGCAACCCAGCCCGGTGTTTGAGCCTTGCCCGGTGCGTTGCAGAACGGAGAACACATGTTTTTTTGTTTCAAAGATATTGCTTAAAATAACTCCATCTCTAGAAAGTTGAAGTTGGACACCACCACCCCCCCCCCTTTCCCCTCACTCTCCCCTCTTTGCACAGCTGTGGCTCCCATGAGGACCCAAAGACATATGTGCCATGAGGATCTGGTTATCATTCCTCCTTCCCAGCCCCCCCACCAAAAAAGAAATATATATGTGCATATATATATATCTTTCTCTGGGCTGCTGGACAACAGCAAGCGTCTGTGAGAAGGGGGGGAAGGAAAGCATTGGCTGAAAAACATCCCCTGCCCCCTCTCCCCCCTCCCTGTCATCCTGTGCTCTCTTCAAACACGTTTTTAAACATACCAGTTTTGGTCTGGTTTCCTGGATGGCACATCTTCATGTCTAGCTGGGCTCCATCCATTACCTCAAGAGACAGGGTAGGACCAAGGTGACAAGACTGATGAAATGTTTTGAGCAAGGGGAATGGGTGGGAAAACCCTCCCCGGACAGCAGTGGAAATGGGGTGAGGGGGCACTTTTATATTTTAAAGTCATTGAGCAAATCTGTTTCAGGAGGGAAAAGGTAATTTATATTCTAGAGAGATAATTTGGCATTCCCTCTTGTTTGTCCTACCAAAACGATGAGCTGACTCATTTAATTTTATTTTATTTATTTTTTATTTTAAATTCAGTACCTGAATTTGTCCATGTTTCATTTTTTTGTGGTTTGGAGGGGGGTGAGTTAAAATGCCTGCCTTACCTAGAGTTCAGAAGTAACCAAGTTACTTCCACTTCTGGAGGGTCCTATATTTTATTCCAAATTGGCACAAGATCTGTTCAGTTATTCTTAGCCTTGCTGACACCTTTTTGCTTTTGTTACATTAATGCATGGATGTGAAGAGGGAAGGGACTCTGAGTTCTGGATCCTGTTCCACTGAGCTGCTAATTCACATTAAAAAAGGTCAAGTCTAATAGAGCACTGCCTTATGTTGAGGCCAAGAGGAAAAGGAATTCATTTGAAAACTCACTTTCCAGGTGTATTAACCCCTTCAAGTGCCATTAGGCTGCATATGCATCACAGCAGCAGCTCTTTTATGGAGGAGCCCAGATAAACTGGCTTATTACTCAGCTTTCAACTCCAATTCTCTATAGCTCAGATCACAGCTGTGCTGCAGTTCCTACTACTGCTTAATCTCACCTGGTATCAGGCTATTGCCTGCCAGGAGCAAACACACTCCTCTCTACTAGGGTGTACAGTTTGTACGCGTCTGTTTATATATCAGGGCATTCTATGCAGCATGAAGAAAGGTAACAAAACCAACTATACAGAATCATTTAATCAAAACTTTTGGGTTTTTTATAGGCAAATGCAAAGGTACCCTCACAGGTGAAGGGGAAGACTTTTGGTTCTTGGGGAAAGATAGAAGGGTGAGGAGCTACTATGTAGAGGGAGTTGATCTTTGCTACTTGTATTCCAGCATCATGTGCAGTAAAGGACCTGAGTAGCCTAGAGGTACTGGCTTCTGAGGAGTGTCTGCCTGAAACCCTGCATATGTGGTTGTCAAACATGAAAAGGAAAGAGAGGAAGGTTAGACGGCTGCTCAGAAGGTGCTCAGGGAGATGGAAACAAAGTTTACCATTTGCTAGCTGATGGACAGAAACATATCTGTTTATCTTGAGCAGGGGTAAGAGGTATAGGGAGCGGAAGGAAATTTGCTTTTGTTAAAACAGAGAAATATAGGTCATTGTATTTCACCACATCACAAAACTTGAAGCTCATTTGAACACTTTAAGAAAACAAAACTCTGGGCTCAGCCTCAAGGAAAAGAGCAAACAATTTACTTTTCACTCTGTCTCAGTTCAGACCAAGTTAAGAAACCCTTTCCTATGAGAGAGGCAGAACGTGATGAACAAAACAAAACAAAATCACCACTACCAGATTCCAGGTGGTTCTATGCAGAGCTTGGTATTGACCTGACTTCTGCAAAGGGAGAGCCCAGGGCAGTCTAGTGAATGTACATGCACGGCCAACATTAGTTTGCAGTGCCCAAATTAACTCGTTAAAATGCAAAAAGACTGCAAAAGGAAATGAAAACAAAACAAGAGATAACCCATCTGTGTATATTCTACTCTTTCAGGATGTCTGCTTCTACAGGGAATCATTCTCACTAACCTAAAACCAGTTCATTTTCAAATCTTTTTTGAAGAGGAGCTACTTTAGTGGTGGATTTTTCTTCTAAACATGCGAAGTTTAATTTATGTCCCCAGTGAGACTACATGTGTGACATAGGCCAAATTTTTAATATATATTTCTATGCACATGGAAACATAACAGTTCCTGAAACATTTAATGAAAGCTGTGTATGATTTCTTCTAAAGATTCTCTGGACAGCGGCAATCTCAAATAAAGCATAGAGCTAGCACTAGTGTTGATACAGTACACCAGAAAACCTATGCCTTTCTTCATGAGCAAGGGCAGGAGAGAAACCACACTGACCAGGTGATATGACAGGAGACAGGGTTGATGTTAAGGAGGTGTCTCTGGAGAGCAAAGGGATGAATCCCCAGCTGGCGGCACTGCCCTTTTCCAGGCACTCTGATGCCCCGTGAGGCTGGCAAGCACCCTCCCTCCAGGAGAGGAACTCCCCCGGTGTTGGCTGGGAGAAGAAATTCAAGTCTTTGCCCTGTGTCCTTCGAGAAAACAAGAATCTCTCAGTTTGCGTTTATGAGAAGATTTCACATTTCATTCCAGCTGGAGGGAAAAAGAGAGAGAAAAACCACACCCTTTTCTTAGCCAGGCTGGAGGCTGTCTGTGCACACAGGCTGGGACTGTAGGTTGTTCCATAATGGTTTGAGTGTACCCCACTTCCCACCCCTGCTGAGAAAGTCTCAGTCCCAGGGGAAAGCAGCACATCCTACGGTGTAAAGGCCTCGGAGCTAGGCAAAGCCCAATGTCTGGCTGAAGCAGGCTTAATGCCACTCCATTTGGCGCAGCTAATGATAAGGTTCCCTTTTGGCTTGCCAAGAGGGGCTGTTGCCTGCAGAGCACCTTCAGCATGAAGCTCAGCTGTGATAATATGCATATTCAGAAAGTCTGTTTGGGTCCTTCATCACCAGTTATTAGCTACATAAAGGCCAAGATGTTTTTGCGCAGAATCAGAAATCCTAGAAGGAGTCCCAAAGCACAAAGTTGTTCAAGATCTGAACTATTTCTGGGGGAAGAGGCTGAGTTCAGGCCATTACAGACTGAGGATGCCAAGTCTGGATCCAGACACAGCTTTCTGGGAAGGATACTCAGGTCTAGGACTGCAATCTGTTCCCCGAAGGAAATAAGGGTGAGATATGCAGTTTAAATTTTGCCACACCTTATGTGTTTATAGATGTTAAGCTCCAGGTGAGACTTCTCTGCTTAAATCAACCAAAGACTCCCCAGGTGCAGGGACAGGACAAGAGCCAGTGGTCCAGCTGTGTTTGCAGCCCTCTCTAGCTCTGAAGGGCAAGATCTGCTTTGGAGAGGAATGGGAACCAAGATGGGAACCAAAGTGAGCACTAACTGTGTGGGAGTGGGAGAAAGCAGGAGGGTCCGACAAATGTTGTCCGGAAGTCTCACTTCTCCCTAATTGTCCTTAACGCACTGCTGTTACCTGGAAAACGGCATTTTGTGTCACCCCTCTCCCTTCTCTGCCCCCCATGTCACCCCTACATCCCTCCCGGGTAAGAAGAGAGCGTCTGTTAGAGCAGTCTGGTCTGCACTAGTGGGTGGGTAAGTGGTTTCATGCAACAACAGCTGTGGGCTCCAGCAGGATTATGTTTAAACTCTTATATGCTATTTTCTCTACCTTCTGTTGTTATCCTACATTCTGCTGGGGCCTGCGGCAAGGGCGGGGAGGAGGACAGGACAATTAGATTAAGAGCAATAATGATCACGATAAGAAGAAGAACCGATGCTGAATGCAATTCCCATTTCTCATTACTATGCTACTGTAGCTATGGTTTGGCTTTCCTCCTAGCCTTGGCAAACACGATCCACTTCATCTCCTGCTTCTCCTGTTGGCTGGGGTCCCATCCTCCTCTTGGCTCCTGAAGCCGAACTCCTGGCTGGCTGCAGTAATCCCACATAATATTTCACGCAAATTTATATGAAGCCCGTTACAAAGCTCAGCAAGGAGACACTGTTTCTTTTTCTTGATACAATTAATCATTTGTAGCTCTGCTCCAAGGACCAGCCTGTCTCTCATGTAACTGCTCCTTTCTGTCAAAAAGCCTGAGAAAGTGCAGTACCCAAGGGAGGGCAGGGAGAAACCCCGCTTTCCCTCCCCCTCCCACACAACCCCAGGTGAAAGCACGCCGACTCTTGCAAAGCACCCCTGTCTCCCTCCTACCTGCCTCCGCCAGCGCCTTGCTCCGGGTGGCACCAAAGCAAGCACTGGCAGGCAGCCCCCCGTCCAGCAGCCCAGCCCACCCCACCCTCCCGGCAGCATGGGCTTGGCTGCCTGGGTTGCCCTCCTGTCTGCACGACAACTTGGTGAACACGCTTCAGCTGCTCCCATTTCTCAGCCCACCACTTGGAATGTTGTATGGGATTGTTCTTGCCTCCTTCAGTTCCCCTTGCTTTGTACCGTCTAGTTAATCTTTTGGTACAACTCCTTCTTCTCCGCTCCTCTCCCCCCACCTTTTTGAAGTATTTCTAGTGTTGTGGCTGTTTTTTTGGAAAAACAGAAAGCTAACCCACAGTATAATGTTTCTGCGGCTAAACAGGAGACCCAAGTCTCTGGGCTTGTCAATCCAGGACCTCACACTAGTACTGAAATTCAGAGAAACAGAAAAAGAGGATCTCTTTTCTGCTTGTAACTGTGGGTGTCCATCTCTTCACTCAGTATTTCCTTGCTTGAGTCCATCTGGCAAGTCACCCAATTTCTCCTCTTCCTCCTAGTCTCAAATATAATATCAAGAAGATAATTAAGAAACATATGGTTAACAAAACCCTATATCCCCCTTTTTAGCATTAGGCACAGAAAAGGGTTGAAAACTGCAATCTGTTTCAGTATCTTTTTTCCGGTATTCCTACAAAATTTATGGTAGTCTGGTTCAATAGGAGAGAGCAAAGGAAAAGGCAGTTTAATTATGTGTTTAATAATTCTTAAGACAATTAATAGAAGAACTGGCTTTATTTATTTTTTAAGCTAAATACCCAGAAGATCCCATTTTCCGTCCCAGAGCAAACTCAGGCCGTGTGTGGTAAAAGAAGGAAACTAAATAAGAAATTGGCCTTTTTCTCTTCTTTCCTACCCCACAGTTTCATTATGGGAGTATGCTGTATTTTCTGAAGCACAACCACTGATTGCCGTTAAGTGAATTACTCTTGCCCAATAGCTTCAGTTCCTCTGTTCAAAGCATATTTCCCAGTTCCCAAGGAATCCGGGGAACAAATTTTAAACCTATTATACTCCAGAAATCTTTTCCAATTATCACGTGCTTACCTGACAGATAAGTATTTCTTCTCAGCAGACAGTTACCTGTCACTGGCTCTCCAAGTTGGCGCATTTCAGGATCTTATTTGCAATCTGAGATTAGAACTACAACCAAAACATTAGGAAGTGTGGTTGCAGTCATACGTCTAAGGTAAGGGCATTTCTGAAGGTCAAACTTGTGTGACAGCTTTCTCACACCATTTTTGTGATACAGTCATTTCCTTCTAACTTGGTTCAATTTCTGAATGGCTGAACAGGCAGCAATGGTTTTCTTCACAAATTGTGCCATCATGATGGGTATAAGTTAGACTGAGCAGGCTGTGGAAGAAAGCCCTGGTATGAATCTGGTATTTAGTATCATTTCATCCTCTGGTCAGGAAATCTCTGAACTGTTGATTGCCAGAAGAATGGATAGCATGTAAAGGGAAAGGTTACACTCGAAAGAAATATGCACCTGTTTCTTATATCTTTTTGTCAGTAGATACTACTGTCCACTGCCAGAGACAAGATACTGGGACTGAGGAATCCTTTTGGCCAGTCTCGTTTTCTTATTGTCAAAGCTACAAAATCCTTGGGGGGCGGGGAGTGACGGGTGTTTAATCTGTTCTTTTGTTTTGAGTTTTGTTTGTTTGGGGGTTTTTTGGGATTTTTGTTTTTTTTTCAGTCAGCAGCAACATACTTTTCTGTCAGTTGCTTTTTTTTTTTTAGTTATTAAGCATATATTTAATTCACACCATTTTCAAGTTTTGCAAATTTAAAAAAAAAAAAAAAAAGTGATAACTGCTTTTCAGCTTCTATCATGTCTTTGTAGAGCACTTTTTACCACCTTCAGGAATGGCCTACGCTGGAGACTTTTACTGGGACAGTTAAAGTAGAGGAGTGAATTTTCAGGTCAGTTTTGATAAAAGGAGAAGGAATTAAAACTAAGATAGAGTTATATACAGTGCTATATATTTTCCCCAACATGTTTTTGGAGGATAGCAATTTCTTACCACTCTTTTAGTAAAAAATACCGCAATCTTTTTCTTTAGACTTACACCTGACCAAAGTTAGGATCAAACTGGTTATGACAGGACCTTGAATCAGCCAGAAATTTGAGGGAGACTTGCTTGTATATTTTCCTTAAAGCAAGAATCCCCCCAGAACACCAGAAGGAATTTCAAAACTCTGGAGCTGGGATTTATGAGAATATAAACTAAAGAAAGGATCTTTTTACAATGTAGAGAAATAAGATCTTCAGGTTAACTTGAACTAAAATAAAGGAATTTGACAAGAATTCTCCCTGCTGGTTGTGCAAGGTGACCGTTTCCCTCAGGTTTGCTCATAGCACAACATCATTTTGATGTGCAACATCTGCTTCCTGGGATACAGCAGCTCTGCACAGACTGCTCTGGGTCCCTCGGAACAGCCCCTCTCTTTCCATCACCTGGGAGGCCTGGCTCGGTGTGTGCTCCCTGCTCTTCTTAGCAGTCCATGATTTTCTCCCCAACTCAGAGTTGATGCTTGCAGTCCCCCTACCCCAGAATGTATCTGTTCAGATACTCTCAGGGAAGGAGCAGTCTTCTCACTCTCTCTCTTGTCCAACAATCAGGACAAGGAAAAGAGGCAGTTCTCCTTTCTATTGCCCAACCACTCCATCTTAAAGGTGTATACCAAGGAAGACTATCTTGCACTCAGAAATAATAAGCTATCAACAAATAAAACAGAAACCTCCTGTCACAAGATGGAAAAAAAAAATCCTCATTTTTTGTTCTTTCAAAATAGTACACTCTATATAGAACCCAGTTTGGTGTCCCCTCCACCTTCCTTCAGCTTCTGACCCATGTATCCTACTCTAAACATTCAGATCTTTGCAAGATAACTGCCTGGTAACTGTTTTATATATTGGGAAGTTCTTCAGGTGAGAAAACTGCACCAGTGTCTGTGTCCTCCTGTCCAGTGTCAGATGAAAAATTGCAATGACATGCTATGGCATGCTGCTTTCCTGCACCTAGGCTCTGAAGCCTGCCTCATAGCCTCTCAAGGGTGAATCACAAGAAGTCTGATCTTCATGAAAGATTTCTAAAGATATTGTTTCAATATTTGGCATTTTTCCTTCTTGTGTGGTAAAGAGAAAGATAGCATTGCACAAGAAACTGTTGATCTCTCAGCTGGGAAGGAGCAGTAATTGTCTTTGATCACCATGGTTGGGGCTCCTTATTCCTGAGAGTGAATGTTGCCAGATGTGCTTGACCTGGACGATGTATAGAGAAACTGAGGAGGGGCTCCTAAGAACAAACCAGCCAGTACAGCATGAGAGGAAGTAGTTAGCCCAGCCTCTATTTCTGAGCCAACTGTGTGTGATTTCAGGGCTACCTAGAGATTTAGCTTAAGTGCTGTCTTCCGTACATCAAAGATGTGAATCCTGCCTGGATGATACAGAGAGCCATTGCCTGCAATATGATATACACATCCACTTCAGACATGCCAGGAAGCCCATCTGTTTACTTAACTTTTTATGAAAGCAGTTGGGAGGAAGAGCTTCTATTTGACTGGGGAGTTATTTTATTTATTTATTTGCTCATATTTATAAAAATAAGTACAAATGACGTGAAAAAAAGAAATCACTCTTCTGGTAACAGAAGTTATCAAAATAGTCTTTCAAAGAGCAGTGTATAGCAACAGTAGTGACAGTGACACCTCTAAGAACTCACAGCAAAACATGAGCCACTGCTATTTGTTTCTAAGGAATTATTTTCACAAATCGCACTTTCTCCTTCTTTTGCCCTCTTCCTTCCCTGAGGCCATCTTTTTCCCAAGACACAAGCTAAGCTTTGCCAGCTTCCAGGATGCTCATAAACAGGATACTGGAAAAGACTGGAAGCAGAAACACACAGCATCTCTCTAAGCAGAGGAAAGCAGAGGAAAGCACATCAGAGAACTGTATGTCACAGGCTGTATGTAATGTCAAGTCATTTGATGGTGAAGGACCATGGTAGTTCAGAAGATGGAGGGGAGGTTCAGTGTACAGTGGCTGCTGAGCAAGCTTCTGGCAGGACTTCTCTCAATACAAAGCCCTTGCTAAGGCAGCACATCACCAGCTGCAGTGCTGTGTCACCCCTTTTTCAATATTCTGGGTGCCACAGGCTCTGTTTGTGACTTTGAGCAGTTCACTTAATGCTGCAATGTTTTAACATCCCATCTGTCTCTGCACACTGACAGAAAAGTCCTCTGGGAGTAAGCTCTGGCAATTTGAGATGTTGTTACTTCTCCCAGGGATGACCCATCCCAACATGGGCCATCGCTGCTCTGTGGCAGAGGTAAAAGAATGCGCTACAAGCTCTTGCCTTGCATCATCTTCATTAGTAATCTATTGTACTGCAGAAGGAAAGCTTGCACTAATATTTTGGACCTTGAAATGAGCAGTCTTAGCCATGGACATATGTCCTACCCCACCACTCCCTCTACTTGGCAGCAAACTCTGCCAGATGGCCATGGCATACTAAAGCCTTCAGTGCATGAGAGTCTGTGCCTTGAATAACCAAATGGTGGCAGTGGGCTACTGCACTGAATACACCATGACAGTAATAAAACTTTTAACGAAACAACACAATTTTCTTTATACCAGAACTGTTTTAAATAGCTTTTGGGGAAAAGTAAAAAAGGTTACTGCCATCTTTCCAGCAAGAAAAAAAGGGAGTTCATTTGTTGAGATGTAACAGAATTTTGGCCAGAAAAGAAGCTGTAGTTATTTGCACAATTTTACTTGTACAGGCACCCAGGTACAGATGCTTTCATGGAAACTCTGGCTACATAACAGTATTAATTTTGGCTGAGTCCTGAGACTATTTTCAGAAGCTTTCAGAAATTTACAGGAAGTACCTTTCCTTTTCATTTATGTACAGTGTTATTGTTATTATTTTTATTTATTAAACAAATAAACAGAGCTACTTTTACTTTGCTTCTACTAGATTTCACGCTAACAAAGGAGCTGTGGTGGAGGGGAGAAAAATCTTGGCTTCACTAATTCGAAAACAAGGCCCATGGCAACCCAAAAGTTGAATGCTCTTTCTAGAAAACCTGGTCTTAAGAGCAGTGGTCTCCTCTGAGACTACCTGGGCTACTGCTTGTGTTGTGGCAAAATAAACAAACAAACAGAGTAAAGTAAAGATGAGAGGGTCCCCTGAGATTCGGGTCTTTCGCTGTCGCTTTCATGAGTGATGAATGGGGTGACCGCATAGACTTGGAAAGCCCTGCAATGCTTGAATCTGCTGCTGACTTCCAAGCAGGCAGAGTGCAGGATTATATGTGATTCACTGGCAGTATTAGGGAGTCAATTAGAGGGGCTTCAAGGTAAACCAGGAGGTTTTATTACTCACACACAGGAGAAAAAAAAAATTAACAGCTGCTCTTTACTCTCACTGGTGGTATGTAAGCAGAAACTTGAATTATACAGAGAGTCCTAAGAAACTCCTGGAAAGGGTGTCTGTCCATCTTGGGTGTCCAGATATGCTGTCTTGAGACCCTTTTATGAACATGAATTCAATTCTCAGCAGCAGTAGGGAAACTCCTGTTCAGTGGACCTGCCTGAGGTGACCATGTATCCCAAGGTACTTTCCCATTCATGTGGGTGGTCTCAGCCCCCTGAAAAGAAACTCTTTTTACTGAGAAATGACACACAAGGTACATGGAATACATGTTGGCCAGTATAATAATACAAGGTCTCCAAACATAAGCTTGCTATGTTACACTGATGATGGCTCTTTGTTCTCTTTTCTCCTTGAGTTCTCTCAGCCTATTCTCAGAGCTCTGTAATTAAGGCTTTAAGAACTTATTGAGGCAAGGAAAATGGGGACATTCTTCCAAGCTACACACGGAGTAATGGGAAGAGCTATTTATTAGGCAAAGGACATTTAGTCCTGTCCTCTATACCTACCACAGAAGACAAGACAGATCCTTTTGCCTGCATTTTGTGGCTATGGCACTGTTTCCCCCTTTGCTGCTGGCAAATTACTTGGGTATGGCCTCTGTTTCCCTATTTAAGTTCCTTCTTTTCTGCTTCATTGCCTCCCCTGAGAGGGCATCAGCAAAACTTTAAAGATCATGCACAGACTTTGGATGTTTCTTTGTAATTAATCAAGACCTTTACACACTCTGTTCATGCAGGTAAAAGATGCTATCGTTTTCTTAGCACATGGAGGATTATACAGTATTTGAGGTAGTTGTGAAGATGGAAAACTTTATAGAAGTGCCTTGTGCTGTAGAATTCAAATAGGTACTCTAAGGGTAGCAGAAAGAAAAGATTTCTGTCTCTAGTGCTGTCATGGTCTGGTACCTTTCATGAGCAGCAAATACATTTTTCAAACCACTATAAAGAATAAAAAATCAAAGCTGATAAACATTTTAAAATATACTATGAAAGAAAGCCAGCGTTAAAAACATACAATGAAAGAAATCCAATTCCCTTTGAAGCAGGCAGCAGTATCATAAAGAGTATAGTAAGTATAAGAAAGTATAAGAAAAATGGAGAAAACTAAATCAAGTAATGACTAAAAGAAAACCCAACCCTAGAGCTGAAACAAAAGGAGGCTGCATGCTGAAAACTGAACACATTAAAAGAGGAATTAAAACAAAACCAAACAATAACTTTGCAGTCTTCTCTACTAGCACAGAGTTTGTCCTGACCACAGTGCTCTGTGCCTGGTGGGAATGCAGAACAATGGAGGGCTTCGAAGATTAATGGTTAGAGTCAGAAGGGACTTGTTGGACTTTCCACAGAAAATAAGTTATGGATCCTCAGCCAGTAAGAGGCCACAAAATGTCACTCAATATCAAGCCTAAAATATAAAGACTGAGGCCTTAGATTTGTTCTGTTTTCAACTAAGTATAGGTTTCCCGAAGGAAACTAGATAGCTAGATATAGGAAATTTACAATAACCAGGATTGCTATTTATGAAGTGAATCATAATGACTAATCCTGAACCCACTAGGCTGGCCTTAGTCTTTTTTTCCCAATTGCAAATGGAAAGGATGTTTTTTGTTTTGTTTTGTTTTTTGTGGTCAGAAATATTTGGCTTTCAGAAGAAAATCAAAGTTGCAGACAGTCATAAAATTTTGAGACCAGATTTATTTTGTTGAAGACCACATCATATTAGAAGACAGTTTTTTGAAGAGCTTCTTTTCCCCCAGACAGATTCACCTCACTGACTGCTGAGCTCAGATGAATATCTGCTAAATCTTGATAGCTTAGAAATAGCTAATTATTTCTGTCTGCTGTGAAAGTA
Source organism: Nipponia nippon (assembly GCF_047370975.1). Lineage (NCBI taxonomy): Eukaryota > Metazoa > Chordata > Aves > Pelecaniformes > Threskiornithidae > Nipponia > Nipponia nippon. Next base: position 81,653,915 of record NW_028262347.1, on the reverse strand, counting down.
ATAAGAAATAGTGGATCTTTGCTTACTGTTTCATGTTGCCATCAGGAACACCCTCTAACTGTAGAACAAGGTGATGGAATTACATACATACTTTCAGCTCCCAAGGGCTTGGGAGAGAAAGGGAGTTTGCCCATCACAAATCTGAGCAAAGACAGAAAAATAACCAGCTTTCTCAGCTTAATCAAAACCTATTCCCCTGAGGAAGGCCAGCAGAAGTCCTACATGAAACACTGAGGAAAGTCTCAGCAATACAGACACCATGATGTGACTCCTAGCCACAGGTTCTCCTGTTCTTGCTCCTTCTATGTCCTGATACATGTATGGGCTTTAAGGTGCTAGCGATACTGAGTTGTAGATGGAGATGGCCATGGTTAAGCTGTGAAGTGATTTGCAGAGCAGAAGGTTACATGCTAGGTGATAATGAGCAACAGTTAATTTTTGGGTGCTCTGGAGGATGAGGAGCAGGCATAACTGTGGCAGGCTTCCTTGCTTGAATGAGGAGCTGACATTCAGCATTAGTAAGAGGCTCAAATGCTCTTATCTCTGTTACTAATCAAAGGTACAGTACACAGCGGAGTCACTTTTTCTGCAGTATTCCTATGACTTTCTGGTCTCTGAACCAGCTGGATTCAGAAAAAGAATGTTTTATGTTATCTGGCATACATCCATTGTCCACTTCCAAAAGACCATCTCAGGTATGGATGATTTTCTCCGAAAAGTGGGATATAAGGTTTATCCTGAATCAAATGCACAAGGCTGGTGTCCATAATACACAACATTGCTGTAAATTGGAAAGGAAACCAACTTTTATTTCTCAGAGCTTGCTGACTGCCATAGCATCTTGACTTGTTCCACACGTTCCCTATACTGTACACAGAGCCCTGAGTAACCTGACGCAGTGTCACAAATTAAAATAAGAAATACTGCTTTAATTAAAACACTAGAGTGAATTTGTTCAATAATTAGCAGTTGCATTTGTCAGGAAGGTGGTAGGGTCTACTGCATATGTTCAGAAAGGGACCACAGGCTAACATATACACTATCTCCCTTGAGAGCATGAAGTAAATTGATTAAACAGTGCCACAGGTCACGCTAAGATTTATAGCCAAGATCTTTAATGTGTTTTTTGAATGAAAGAGTAATACCCCTATGGTTTTCACTTCAAAATTTTTGGCAAGCTCCCTATTAACTCCACTCACATGCCAGCATGGAGGGCAGTACTGGGAGGGTACTTTATTCTAAGGTACTAAAATCTGTGATTAGGCAATGATTTATGGCTTTCCTTAAACTCTGAAGTGACTTTTTTTAATAGGAGTATTTTTGGCTGGGCTAATTGAAGTAAAAGTTGACTGATTTATGGTTTGATTTACAAAACCTTTTGCCACACCTTTAATGATGAAACCTCCTTCTTTTTTTTTCCGCTGAGGCATATTTTCCATTACTGCTATGCCAATATGGCATTAGCAAAGCAGTTGCCATCTGAAACATCAGTGAAAGGCCCCATTTCTTCTTGGAAGCCGCTTAAATTATATATTTTAACTCCTCTTTCCTTACCTCCCTCTCCTCATAAACTATAAAAAAATTATTCCTAGAGCATTTTAAAAGCTTGCATGAAACCTTACCTTCTATCTTGCATAGAGAAAGTCAGTGAGATTAAGGCTTGTTTTATTCTTTTCTTTATAGAATATGTGAACGTCTCATGCTCTGGTGCATACACCCAAGAGGGTTAAATCTTATGAACAACCTCTTTACTAAACCACTTCAAGCTGCTGTAAATGCATAACACTCTTTCTTCTCCAAAGCCAGTTTAGCATAGTAGTGACTATGTTACTGTCATTTAGTGATTCCGCAGTGGTATTTCTGAAGTGAGAGGAGGGCACAGGCATGACACCAGGCTGAAATCTGCCAGTTCCTTTGGCCTGCAAATGAAGCTCTTGAAAGTCAGTCTTGATATGGGAAGTGCTTCATTGGAGACTGACAGTGACTCATCCCTAACCCTCCCATTTCCTGGAAGCTGAAGTGGAGGAGGATGACGTGGAATAGAGGATGCAAAGATTAAAATCTCCTACTTGGGTTGTGTCAAGTCCATGTCTTTGGAAAATCTACCCAAACATTTTGGAAACGTACCCAGTTTTAACTATGCTACAGGCATTTCAGATATCATGGAATGTAATTCTACTGTTTTACAAACTTTTCACAGTTCAGTTCTTGCTGCTCATCAACATTCCTGCTATAGCCTTTAACATTCACCATTCAACCAAGCAACCACAGGGATCTGCACATTTCAGAGGCTCTGACCGAAATGTGTTAGTTATGTTTTGCAAAAGGATGTTTTGCACTGCCAGTAAGCTAGCATTTGAAGCAGATTTCAATGTTGGGTAATGCATAATATCAGCAGTAAAATTAACTGAGTAATTGAAGAATGAAGCAACTCTGGTCAAGTCAGACTCTCTAAAGTATATGCAGGACAACTGATAATATTTTGAACAGCACCTTAGTCTATATCCGTAAACAAAAAATACCAACCGTAGAGAGACCCTCAGATGATAATCTGATTTTCGACAGTAATTACTTTTGATGTACTTGCTGTTTTCAGTAGTTTCTAGCTATTTCATTACAGAACAGTATTAAAGACATGAGAAAGGGAAGCACAAGCAAAATGGTTTAAAAACAAAACTATAAAACATGCTGTTTGACTCCTTTAAGGAAGGCTCCAAAGCTGTAAAAAATGGGCCTGGGGGACTGTTGAAAACAGAGATTCATGGCCGAATGCTTTGCAGAGCTTGTCAGAAGTCATGAAATCAGTAAACAGAGCTGTGACACACATGATAGTCCAAGACAAAGATAAGTATTTGGAGAAAGATAAGAGGACTCTCAGAGATTTGACTCTCAAAGATTCACATTCATCAGACAAATTGTTCATAGCCAGAATGGACCATGAGCCTGCAGATGAAATTAATTTCTTTTTAATGGTCCGGACAGAAAGCCATTCTATCTTTGAAATAAAGCTACAAGGTAATAGAAGTTAAATAAGTGAAATTATAGGCTAACCTACACTGAAGAATAATATCAACTAAAAGTAAGTAACTTCATGGAAAAAACATCATTTCTAATATTGCTTGAGGAAAAAAAGTGAATGATGAGTTAAAAAAAAAGAAGTGACAAGGCTTTTTTTTTGTTGGGAGTGGTCTGTGAACTTACTGAAGCAGGACAGGGAAGATTTTCTTTGAAGACTGTAGACAAGAAAGGACTCAGGTGTCCCACATTATGCCCTTAGTGACTGTAAAGGAGATACAAGAAAGGTACTGTTGCAGGTAAGGTAATTTTCTGGGAACTGGAGAACTAATGGAAGAATCTACAGAACTGATACATAACGTAGTAAAAAAGAATAGAAACCTTAATTTATGTACAGATACAAATAATCTAACAATGCAGCCCTCTATATGGAGCTGTGTCTTTGGAAAAAAGTCTGGCACCAAATATCTTTCTGTCTTCTGTGCATTTCTATGTTAGCTACTGTTCTTTGGAAAACAGAGTATCCACCTGCGTGCACATTAAGTTCCACTTTTGGACAGCACTACTGAGGCACCGTGGCAGTAAAACACAAAAGCAGAACTGCCTGTGAATATTTCCAGAGTTGAACACCACAAATAGAATTAATAGGTTTACTAATTGCTTCTGTTGGACAAAGGTGATACTGACATTTTAGGGAGACCTGAAGGTGTACACAACAATGCAAGGTACTGCAGGAACTTTAATATACAGTGTTGGCTGGCTACTTACTTGACTGGATATAAATATCTGAAAAGTCATATAATGTTAATTTTGATTGTTAATTACTGGTTTTGTGATGTTTGGCCTGGAAAGGAGTATGTGAGGACAGTGCAGCTTCACGAAGCATTGGTGTGAAATTTTTGGAAGCAGGTATGGGAGGCTCCTAGCACACAAGAACAACCACAGTTCAGACACTGAGTGAGACTCCCAGCCTGTATCCATGTGTCCACCTTACGGTGGTTTTCTTAGCTGTAGTTGTTATTAGCTCAGTTAGAAAGGTAAAACTCAGAAACAGCTGAACTGAACAACTTAAAGACCTATCTGGCTCATCAGTGTTAGTGAGATCTTAAAATCAGATTGTCTGGAAAAAGTAGTCTCAACTACTACACAATTATATGAGAAAAAAAAGGCAACAAGTCTTCGACACCTATATCCCTTAGTTAACATCCTCAGAAAGTGCATCAAGGATGAAGAATAGAAATGTCTTACTGTGTGCATTCAGATAATTATCTTTAACTCTCTTAATATGATAATAATAGAACCATTTTCGCAAACTTGGCATTATTTACAAAATTGGACTTTAGGAAGCAAGATACCTTGAAGATTTTTGCTTCAGCCATTTTTAAACTTCTTCACAGAGAAAGCATAGTCTCTTTTCTATGCTTTTTTTTTTGTGTAAGAATTCAAGAATGAGAGGATGGAAACACATGTCTTTGTGGCTTGAGCATAAGTTCTGAAAATTTCAGTGTCAGTGAAGAAACGCATGAGCATCTGAAAAATAATATTAGAATGGATTTTGGAACTTAACTAGAGCAGATGTTCCCTTCACCTGTTACATTTAACAAAACAAGATTTACTTTGAAGTATTATATTTACCTGCTGCTTCTATTTAGAGATTATTCTGTGTCATTGCGGATGTAGGATGTAGGAGAAAAAGGGAAGTACAGAACACATTGGAGGTGTGAGTCAAAAAAGGGACCATGTAGCTCAGGATACTTTGGGGACAAAGAAATGTAGTGCTGTTGGGTAGAAGGCTTTAAGCTTGCTCTTTGAAAAGTCAGTGGCAGAATTCCCATTAATTTTGATGCTGTTATGACTTCACTCTTTCTAGTCAACGGATATGCTCAGGTAGCATATTTTCAACATAGCTTTTGCCCCAGTTGCATTTGGTAATTTTGAGAGATCGATGCGGACACTGTGCAAGCCAATTTCTTACCTATACAATAGTCATAGTTTTCTAGTTCCAGAGGAACAAAAATCCATCTGTTTTCTTTCTTTCTTCTTTTCTTTTTTCTTTTTTTTTTTTTTTTAACAAAACCTCCACTTCCTATAAGGCCTAAATAAAAGTTATAAGTTATACTTTCATCAACTGTTTTCCAGGTCTTACTAAGGATATTGGAAAGACTGCACAGAGGGAGAAAAAAAGGAGAATTCCCATCATAAGATTTTTTTTTACTAGTGACGGGGAGAGCTGATGATCAGTCAGTATTTTCACAGGACTTTACCTCCAGTGAGTGGAACAAATCACATATTTTCCACACAAGCACTTCAGTTTAGGCTTTTAGGGAAAACTTTATGTCAAGTAAATGAAAGTGTTCATCAGAAAGTAATATTTTTTTTTTAAATACAAATTTTTTGAAATAGTACTCCAGGAAATGAAAGCTTCTGAGACAATTGCTGAAAGACAGTCAAATCTTCAGAGAAAACAACAAAAAAAATATCTTTTATCTGCACTTTTCACAAGAAAACAGTCATCTCTAGTGAGAAGCTTTTTGGGCATTCATGCAGGTAGAGTGGCGTACATCCCCAACACGTATATTTGGGCAGGCGCAGGCAGATACAGCCTTGGGCAAGACACATTCATATCAGAGGGCCACAAGAATGTACAGAGCATTGGGTAGTGCTGCAGAGGAAGAATTACATTTCCTACAGTCTCTGTGGGTAAATTCACAGCAAGGCTGTTTTGCACACTGTGGTGTTTGATGACACGTTTGCTGATAAACCTTATCAGTACTGTGTTTACCTTAGAAACTTCCTCCAGGATACCTACAAGCCTGTGGTTACAGCAGATAGAGATTTCTTTCTCACCTAGACTTTCACTGGTCCTTGGAGTGCATTGACTCTGATTTTTTCTTTCTTCTTTTCAGTGTGGGTCCTACTTGCATTGGTGAAAAGTGTGCCTAGATGCGGTGAAACAGATATGCAGTGAAGGGAAAATCGAACAGATAGTCACACAACAGCAAAAGAATCTCTATGTATCTGCAAGCAAGCGAAATCTATATGAAGGCTTCTTTGTAGGCAGCTCTTCTGTAAAGTCTTTTATAGTTTTCCAGAGGAGGACTAATTCAACAATAGCTTTTATTCCAGTTGATTCCATGCATTGTCTGTGTTTGATATGAGAATTTGCTTGAAATCTAGAACCTGCTTTAAACATTTTAGCTGAATACTATTTATTAAAAGGTCTTCTTGCTGAGAAAGCTCAAAGATATGTTCTCTGTTGATTTGTTAATGCTATTAGCAGTTCTGAGGACTGTAGCCAGCAAGGCAGGCCCAAACAAGGCAATTTAGCAATCTAGCAGTTTTAACATGCTGTAATTCATTCAAGGCCCATTTGTCACAGGGGGCGAATTGTCTGAGGTGAACCTGGTTTTGTGTTTAAACAGGGACAGCTAACTTCCCATCTCTAAGCAGATGGGACTCAGAAAAGAGGAAGGGGAATGGTCTCAGGAATAGACAAGAGATCAAGCAGAGAATGGTTCAATACAGAGATTTCCAGTTCAAACAGGAAGGATTGCCATAGTGAGAAATGCTTTCACATTCCACAAACGCATCCCCAAAACCAATTCCCTGTGCAATTATTACTCTTACTTAGGAAAGCATCAGATCATGTACATCACTGTTAACTTTCACCAGTGCCCTTCGCTGTCATATGAACTATTCTTGCAGCTGAAGAAGTGAGAGACTTTTTAGTTAAAAAGATGAACACGTTGGCATAATTGTATGGAGATTAACTAAAAATAAATATACAATAAAAGCACTCTGTGATGGTCCCAACATGACAAAGAACACTCTTGATACAAGACCTCTCCATCCCAACCCATTATTAGAAGCTGTTCTTTTTTGATTCAAGCCTCAGTGAGCTTTCTCACTTAATTTCTGCATCATCCTCTCCGCACTCTGAAGAAAGAATTTATGATTCCTATTTTCTAGCTGGGAGAATGGAGAATGCCCCAAAAGAGATGCAGACCAAATTTTGGACAGGATCTTTCAGAAGTGTCCAGCTTTGAACGTTAGATAGGTGGGCACCTTTGAAAATGTTTCTGGGCAGTCTGTGCGTATTTATGTGACTGGATATCATAACAAAATTTGACTTGAAATGAATTGACTACCATTGTACAGAAAATTTTTAGCAGGACAAGGCAAAGAAAACAGGGAATCTCCCAAGTCCACAACCAGTCGTCTTCTTTCCTGACATTGTATCTGACAAAAAACCAGAACATTTAAAAACTTGTGTGTATGTGTATCTATCTGCATATGTCTGTCTATGTCAGTAACCTAGGTTTATAAAATCTTGTTCAGAAAGTACTGAATCAAATACATCCCTGCTATACTTTATGGATCTGACAGAGGTTGCACAAGGAATTTATCAGTCCCAATAAGCTTCAAAACCTGTATTTTATTATAGTTTTAAAGTTTTTTTTCTCCAGATTTTAATGCAGTCTGGAGATGTGTCAGCTTCTTGCATTTGTGCAATTTAAAGACTAAAAAATTTCTAGGATTAGCGGGACACTCCCAGCTAGGTCAGAGCATGTTATTATGTGTCAAAGTCTGAAGCAGCGAGGAGCAGTAATTGCTGAGCTTTGACTGCATCCTGTCTACGCTCTGGGCGGTTGAGGGTGTGTATATGTGTATTTGTTTTACGCATGTCTGTCATAACTTGCTTTAGGGATTCAACCAACCATTTGTCTGCAGCCTGGCTTAGTAATAACTAAGGCAGAAGAAGGAGGGGGACCGGGGGGAAAAGGTAAGACTTTGCAGAAGCTTGAAAAATATAAACACTAGAAGGGAAAGAGATTAGAGAGTTTATATTGTGGAGTAATAGGATTAAATTCAGCTGGGAAAAATTGATGAGAAATAAGGAAAGCATTCCTGTCACTAAAATGACATTTACAAACTGCTCTGGACAAAAGTATTAGTAAATGTACAGTATGAAGCCAGTTTACATAGATTGCCTGATTTTCTTATACCGCCTTTATTATAATTGTGGAGACCTATGTTGAAACGGAGATATTCAAGGCCTCTTTCTTTCTCACAGTCAAACTACTGTCCTGCAGTTGTGCAATTGCTACATCATCCAGCTTTGCTTCATCATCCAGCCTTTACACATGGCATATTTGCCTGTCAATCCATCTATGGAAAAACACTGGCTAGCATCCATCTCTTACCTCACACAAAAAAGGCTCTGTGGTCTAGATGTTTTCAAACATGCATGAGACATGGAGTAAGTGCCCTGCATTATTGCTCTTCTGCTTGCCCCAGGCTTGCCCGGGGGTTTTGTAATCCATCTATCTGTGTCACAGCTCCTTTTCAGCTAGGCAGCTGTGCTCTTATGGCTGCTGCTGTCCCTTTTTAGCCCTTCTGGAAGAGCACAGTAAGGGTCTTGGGGGACAAGCAGGAAGCATGTGTCTCCTATTTCATGAACATATACTGATGAATATCTTGGTGGCCAGGGGGCCCTACCCTTTGTTCATTGCTGTATGCAATATACAATCATAGAATTGTTTAGGTTGGAAAAGACCTCTGAGATCATCAAGTCCAACCATTAACCTAGCACTGCCAAGTCCACCACTAAACCATGTCCCTAAGCACCACATCTACCTGTCTTTTAAATACCTCCAGGGATGGGGACTCAACCACTTCCCTGGGCAGCCTGTTCCAGTGCCTGACTACCCTTTCAGTGAAGAAGTTTTTCCTAATATCCAACACAAACCTCCTCTGGTGCAACTAAATCAAGAGTTTCTAGTGGAGGCTAAAATCTGGGTGAACAAAAGAGCAGGCACAGCAGCTCAGCCAACTGGTGTGGTATGTTGTTTCAACCAGCAGTCAAAGTGGATGCCTAAGGAAGAGTATAATAGCACAAATACAGTTACACTTCCTCAGAATACTCTCCCATGTCTCCAGCAATTTGTGGTGCAGAGGTTTCCTGGGCCAGAGGCAGTGGGGAATGCAGGAGCTCACAGCTTCTCTTGCAGAGACTGCCAGCAGAAGTGACAGTGGTGCACCACAACTCCTCAGGCACTCTAATGGAAGTGAGCACTGAGTGAAGTAAGGAAGAAAAAACAGATGTCTTCCCCTACAGCATGCAAAATAAATAAAATTTGGGGAGGTAGATGAGGGGAAAAGATGGGAGAAATGGTTGACCATTCCTTATTTCTACCATGCGGTGTTTAAAATTTTAGCATATTCACACATACAGTAATTGATTCTTTCTATAACTATTCTGGATTTTATGCTATCTTTCCTGCACCTTCACACATAAGAGCAAGTGTACTCACATATTTTAAGCATACAAGGATTACGTTTCATTCTTCCTGCCTAAACAGTGCTTAACTGCATCATGTTTTTCCCTCTATTTCACAATGTCACAGAACAGTAAGAATTTTTTATTGTCTTTTGCAAATAATACAATGTGCCTGTGTGAAGACTAGACCAAAGGCAAGTGAAGAGTCACTCAGTGGAATTATGAAGTGGAACCTTGCATGGGTTCATCTCCTTCAACTATAAACTCTTGGCTGCAGATGTAACAAAAGCTGTCATAGAAAATTTCAGATCAAGGTGATAGCCAGGCTGCCTGAATGATCCAGGGCAAAACTCTAGCTCTAACTCACCAGTTACATGAGAAAGGTGTTTCATGTCCCAAGCTGCACTTGCTACATGTCTATATTGAAACAGAAAAGTCAACATTTGGAGTAAAACTCTTGTAAATTAATGGAAATAGCCGCAAGTACCTGAGAAATGCTGCTAGTATCATTCTAACACAGGACTATGCAACTCGTCTATTTGTTATTAGACTGTGCCCTAAGCTCAGAAGTTCAGCCAGCCATGGCTAGAAAAATCAGAAGAGAAACTAGCCACTGTTTTAGCTATGTCTTAATAGTTTCAATGAAATGTTAAGTCCCCTTGTTTATTCTGTAGCCTTGGCAAGGCAGGTTGTTCCTAATTTTCAGATATTTGCAAACACTTAAATTTGAAAATTTAAGTGCTATATGGAGACTTTTTTTTCTGCACTTGATGAAGGATTTGACAGTGTGAGAAGTGGCAGGTGAGTATTGTTGAGGAGGAGAACTAGATATTCTCCTACAGATATGCTTAAAAAGCATAAAAGCAGACAGCATAAAAGCATAAAAGCAGACTGCAACAACCTGAAGCTGACAATACTTAAGATGAAGCCAAGACCAAGATAGGTGGTGCTCTGTCCTGATCTAGGGATGAGTAGTTTTCAGGGCCTGGCTGAGGTGCCTGTCAAACACGGGGCAAAAGTTTTAGCAAGGTGAGCAGCAGAAAAGCTAACACTTCAGTCTAGGATGCCGAGTCAGATTTAATATAGAATTTAACTCTACCCACAACTTTGCTCAAAACATTTTTATGTATCAATTGCTGAAATAAGAAAAGGAACAGTCAAACTTATTATCACTTGTTTCTGTCTACATTGGCGTCTTTGGGAGGGCGCATTCAACCTCCAGTCATACTGAGTCATTTCCTAGGAACTTTACACCAAGCATAAATAGATCCAGATGGTAGGTTTAAGGAGGGCAAGGGGAATGTCTTATACCTCCTGTGCCAAGAACACTTTGGCTCCAATAAATAAAATAATACCTAACAGGATCTTAGGTTACCCAACAATCAGTTGTAGGAACCTGGATATACACAAACCTTTGCTGCTGTTCTATGTGGCATGGCTCACCTTGGTACACCACCTTAGGATGACATTGCCTGAATGGCCAAACTCTCTGTGAGCGACTGGTTGGCTGGTTGGACCCCCGCTCTTACTCAAACCAAGCTTAGTACCAGTCAGTCATCACTGTAAGTATCTTTTCACTGTCTTTAAACTCAAGTACATACATGTCATGATACAACGATGGCTATATCAGTCCCACTAAACATTACCCCCTAAAACTTGTTGTTGTTTTCTTTAAATCTTTCTTAGAAAGAAAAGTTAAGAAATTAGGTATCATCACAATGAATCAGTGAGGTTTTCTTATCTCTTGTCTAGAACAGAAGTTAAGACCTAAAGCTGCATTTATTATCTATTCAGCTATCTTGTTTCAGGAGTTGGCTGTATCACTGCTATGCAATGTGTCTTCTTTCCATAAAATTATTTAGCCAGATATAGACAATAAAGAGGCAGCATTATTAAAGTCTTCTATATCATAGGCAAAGAATTATCAGCTATTGTTTCTAATCTTTGATATATGATGATGAACCTGCTGAAGCATAGATAATTTATTGGTGCCTTCCCCATACCCAGATGAACAGGTAAGCAACATTACTATTAAAGAGTAAAGCAAAATTTCCCAAACCTCCTGCATTATATACATCCTAGATTATACATAGAATCATAGAATTATAGAATCATAGAATTGTTAAGGTTGGAAAAGACCCTTAAGATCATCGAGTCCAACCGTTAACCTAGCACTGCCAAGTCTTCACTATACCATGTCCTCGAGCACCACATCTATCCGTTCTTTAAATACCGCCACGGAAGGAGACTCAACCACTTCTCTGGGCAGCCTGTTCCAATGCTTGACCACTTTCGGCGAAGAAGTTTTTCCTAATATCTAACCTAAACTTCCCCTGGCGCAGCTTGAGGCCATTTCCTCTTGTCCTATCGCTTGTTACTTGGCAGAAGAGACCGACCCCCACCTCGCTACAGCCTCCCTTCAGTTGTAGAGAGCAATAAGGTCTCCCCTCAGCCTGCTTCCCTCCAGGCTAAACAACCCCAGTTCCCTCAGCCGCTCCTCATAAGTCATGTGCTCTAGACCCTTCACCAGCTTCATTGCCCTTCTCTGGACACGCTCCAGCACCTCAGTGTCCTTCTTGTAGTAAGGGGCCCAAAACTGAACACAGTACTCGAGGTGTGCCCTCTCCAGTGCCGAGTACAGGGGCACGATCACTTCCCTGGTCCTGCTGGCCACACTACTCTTGATACAGGCCAGGATGCCATTGGCCCTCTTGGCCACCTGAGCACACTGCTGGCTCATGTTCAGCCAGCTGTCGACCAACACCCCCAGGTCCTTTTCCGCCAGGCAGCTCTCCAGCCACTCCTCCCCAGGCCTGGAGCGTTGCATGGGGTTGTTGTGACCCAAGTGCAGGACTTGGCACTTAGCCTTGTTGAACCTCATGCAGTTGGCCCCAGCCCAATGATCCAGCCTGTCCAGATCCCTCTGCAGGGCCTTCCTATCCTCCAGCAGATCGACACTCCCGGCCAACTTGGTGTCATCTGCAGACTTACTGAGGGTGCACTCAATCCCCTCATCCAGATCATCAATGAAGATGTTGAATGGGACCAGCCCCAGCACTGAGCCCTGGGGAACACCACTTGTGACCAGCCGCCAACTGGATTTGACTCCATTCACCACCACTCTCTGGGCTCGGCTGTCCAGCCAGTTTTCAACCCAGCGCAGAGTGCACTTATCCAAGCCGTGAGCAGCCAGCTTCTCCAGGAGAATGCTGTGGGAGACAGTGTCAAAGGCCTTACTAAAGTCCAAGTAGACAACATCCACAGCCTTCCCCTCATCCACTAGGTGGATCACCTTGTCATAGAAGGAGACCAGGTTACTGAAGCAGGACCTCCCTTTCATAAACCCATGCTGGCTGAGCCTGATCCCCTGATTGTCCCGCACTTGCTGCATAATGGCACTCAAATGATTTGTTCCATGACCTTCCCCGGCACCGAGGTCAGGCTGACAGGCCTGTAGTTCCCTGGATCCTCCTTCTGACCCTTCTTGTAGAGGGGCGTCACATTTGCTAACCTCCAGTCATCTGGAACCTCCCCAGTTGACCAGGACTGCTGATAAATGATGGAGAGTGGCTTGGCAAGCTCCTCTGCCAGCTCCCTCAGTATCCTCGGGTGGATCCCATCTGGCCCCATGAACTTGTGAGCATCCAGGTGGAGGAGCAGGTCGGTGACTGCCACCTCTTCAACAACTGGGGCTTCACTCTGCATCCTATCTCCATCTCCGAGGTCAGGGGCCTGAAAAACCCGAGGATGACCAGTTTGACTATTAAAGACTGAGGCAAAGAAGGCATTAAGTACCTCTGCCTTCTCCTCATCCTTCGTGGCAAGGTTACCTTCTGCATCCAACAAAGGAGGGAGATTCTCCCTGGCTCTCCTTTTGTCACTGATATATTTATAAAAACTTTTTTGTTGTCTTTAATGGCAGTGGCCAGTTTAAGTTCCAGCTGCACCTTCGCCTTTCTGATCTTCTCCCTGCATATTCTCACAACATCCTTGTAATCCCCCTGAGTTGCCTGCCCCTTCTTCCAAAGGCGTTAAGCTCTCCTTTTTTTCTTGAGTTCCAGCCAAAGATCTCTGTTCAGCCAGGCTGGTCTTCTCCCCCGCCTGCTCAACTTGTGGCACATGGGGATGGCCAGCTCCTGTGCCTTTGAGACTTCCTCTTTGAATAACATCCAGCCTTCCTGGACTCCTTTGCCCTTCAGGACTGCCTCCCAAGGGACTCTGTTAACCAGACTCCTAAGCATTCAGAGTGCTTTAAAACAAAACTCAGATATTCAATAGTGGCTACTTCATCATAAGCATTAAATGATTCTGTCTGCACTGCATCATTTCTTACATTCCACCAATTAAACTCTCAAAGACCTGCCCAAGCATGCTTGAACCTAATTAGTAGAAAACTTGAGAAGAATTCTCTTGAGGGGCAATCATTTGTTTGACTCTTTCCAAGTCACATTCAGGAATTAGAAGGGCATATATTGTGAGCATTGTGCTTAGAATAGGAAATAACCATGTAACACAGACTGGCAACCTATTTCTGAGGTACAGTCCTGTTGTGGGAACAGGGAGACAGAAGATAAGCAAGCAAATATTCTAATATGGATTACATTCTACCATTCCAGCTACAGTGTCACGTAACATTGATGGTTCTCTTGGGCTTCAGTACACTGAACCAATTTGCAAAGAGTTCTGTAGAGCTAGCCGTTGATTTTCCTTTTTTATTTGGTAGGGAAAGAAGGAACGAGAAGATGGGGGGAGGAAATAGCCAAAAAATGCAGTTAATGCAAAATGGAGTACTTCTTTAGGAAAATGCTTAATTTATTATAAATTCTATCTTTATGCTGATACCACTTTTTACAGTTCAAGGGACATGAAACATTGACACAGCACAATGGAGTCTTTTAAAACTCGTTCCACAGTTAGGCAAGTAATGAAGGCCAAGTACCATGTGTCCAACTGGGAAATTCTTTGCTTCTGTGCATGTTAAAATACCCGATATGCCACTGGCACAGGCGAAGCAGGTTTGATAGCATCCGCAGGAAGGAGGCCACTTATTTTTTCATGCGTAATTTATCACCACAGGTATTTTTGCCTACCTATGTGTCCTCTGCTTAAACTCATGGTAGCACGTACATTTGCAGCTAGACGTGCTGTTGCTGTAGCAATCATGCTCCACCCATCAGCTCACTGGCAGATCCTGAAACAGGATGTCAGCATGAGGTGCCTCTTTTCAGAGCTACTGTCTATCAGAAAGAGACAGTCTTGAGACACCCTGTGGGGCACTTTTTTAGAGGAACATGGGTAATTACTTAGGAAATTTAAGTATAACATTAAATATTTACTTCTCCTGAGAAAACATTTAAAGTGGCAGTACTTTAGACGATTCCTGCAAATGCAAACTCACAAGCTTGGCCAGGACATTTTTTCTCTCATTCTTCATAAAAGTAAAGTTCCACCTCTTATTTCACATGTATCTACATTTTTAAAGTTTATTGCTTTTCACTAGCCACCTTACCAAATTACATTTTTTGTATAGCAAAGAGAACAGTTATGAAGCCTTCTTTCATCCCAGACTTGAACCTTTTTGTCAAACCTCTGCGAGCTTTGCGGAATTTTGCCTCTGATTCACATGACAAACTTTTAGTTCTCTTTGCTTTAGATATAGGTGCATGCACCCGATAATTATTGCTGTGCAACTGATTTTGCCTTGCTTCACTGCTTTTGCCTTTCCTTATCATGAAGGGGCATGGGATGAAGTCATAAAGATCACTCTAAAGGAGATCTGATGCATCTGAAACACAACTTGCATCTCTGAGTATGTGTGTATGTACACACACCCCTTTGCTCCAGACATAACTCACTGTTCTTTACAAGTCTAACCAACACTCACTGCACTCTCTTCCCACACACTCCAAGTACTTCCAGTTTGACACGTTATCTATTACAGCTTCAGTTGTGAACAACATCCCTCCTCCCCCCTTGTATTATAGACTTTAATAACTGGAGTCTGTTGTGAGAGGACAGCTGACAAGGAAGAATGTCATAGCACATCTATTATGTACCTTCCTCCACCTAGGAAGATTTTCCTCCATCTATTTTTTTGGTGACTTGGCTTGTGAGGGAAGATTTAGGGAGTGTTGAGACATGGAAAGTTAAATCTCCAATTATCGAGAGGTCATGACAGTCAGCCAAATTGTGTGCTTCCCTTTCCACCTCTACACCCAGTACACTGTCCTGCTGCTGACCCTGAAATGGAAAGACCACCCTCCTTCGAAATGAAATCAAATCCTCAGAACTTGCTCATCCTTGGGCCTCTCCCAAACACTTCTGCTGCCAAACATGCCTAATTCGGCAGTAGTTTCATAACCTGGTGGGCTTCTACTCTCTTGCGACCTGAACTGAGGTCATTGCATTCATTTCCATTTACGAAGTTGTCTTGCATTTAAATCCATGTTGTCCCAGAGGCAAATGTGCGTCTGGGTTTTTCCCACTGCGTATGCGCTACCCTCCTCACACAGATGAGGTTTTTCTGGCAGCCTTCTGTCATGTTGTTATGCTTTGAATAATTATTTTTTTAAAACTTCTCCAGTCCAAAGTTCACTTTTTTCCCTTCTCTCATGCTCTTCACCCCCCTCCTTTTTGACTCCATTGCCATCCTCAACCCCTCCAATTTATCTCTGTGTTATTCTTGGCCTGTCTCAGTGCCGGTTGGGAGCTAAGTTAATTTAGGTGCTTGTCTGCTTGCCTGTCAAGTTCTATCAAGAATAAAAAGAATGGCAAGTTAATAAATTCAAAATTATGTCTGGCTTGAAGGAGACTCTTATCCCATGCTGTTTATCTGGCAGCAGGTGAAAAAAAGACCAATAAAGGAGAAGAAATATGGCCTTTCACACACACACACACAGACACACACGCACACGCTTTGAAAGGAAAGCGAATGGCTGTGCGTTACTGTCAGGTGGTCTCAGGCCAGACCTTATGGGGCAGGTGTCCACATTACAGAAACCACAAGCACCATTTGCAGGCTTCTTGGCAGGTGCAGTGCAAGGACTGACATGCAATCTCACCAGTTCAGGAGAATCATTTGGTGAGAATTAGGGAATGGAAGTGGGAGGGAGAAGAGGGCAAGTTTTCTGTCCTGCTGATCAGGCACCATTTGTACCATTAATAAAAGACGTGGCCTCCACAGACAACAGCCTGGCATCTGCTAGGAAAATGGGCCCCATGGAGCTGGCCTAGTCCTTAGAAGAGTGTGTCATGGATTCATGAAATTTGGAGTGAGCACTATTGTACTAGAAAGAAAAGCCTCAAACGCTACACAGATGGGGCCTCTGGCATCCTGGGGATTTTGTTCAGCTTCCTTATGAAAGTTAAAGTTAAGCCTTGTCAATATGTTTTAGATAGTTCAGAACAGTATATATTGGGACTAATTGCAGATAAGATGCTCTAGAATGGCAATGTTTAGGAATAAGATGGGTTTGGAAATGTCTAGAAATTTGCCCAGATTCTGAAGAAAACAACACAGAATCACCTGTATGGGAGGAGGGGAAATCCTCCCTCGCTTTCCGTTTGGTTTGCGTTACTGAGCTTCACATATGTAATTTCCCTTTCTCTTCACTGTGAGAAGCCTAATGTCATGCCTCCCAGGCTTCAGGGCATGGTATTTCTCAGGCTTAAGGAAGAACCTCCTTCTCTCAGTAGATATGTTACTAGTTTCTCTTCATTCACACCCTCTTTCCCTACTTTTGCTCCTGGAAGAGAATGGAAAGGTGTGTCTTTCCTTACAGCTTTGGACAAAGTGCCCAGCATGATCTTGGATGAGGTTGTCACTCCTACCCAAGGAAAAAGCTATGACTTCAGACAACCAAAATAGTATATTTTTTGTTGCTGCATTCTTTTCCCCTTCCGATGTCTTCCTATTTATCTGTAGCTATCCTAGGCAATTGACTTATAAAATCATAGCCTTGCGAATAAGTGAGAACATCTTGGTGATATCACTACCAATGCATCCAACTTTTAAGGACTAAACTGCTGAACTACATCAACAATCCAAATTTCCAGTGGACTTAATTGAATGCAAGATCAGCATCTAACAGCTGGGTAGTTACTGAAAAATTAAAGCCTTAATATGTGAGAAGAAGACTTCAAAGGTTTGGCATCAGTAGTGGGTGGCAAAACATACGTAATTAATTCATAGATCACAGCATGCCTTTCAGCAGCATTGAATGATATGTTTGATTATGTATTTTATCTGTGTTTATATGTGTATTTATAGCTATATAAATTAGACATGTATAATTATGTATAATTACATAGTTTTGTTTACAGATGTGACTAGGAGTTTCCCATAACCACTGCTACACTCTTGAAGTCACACACTAGTTGATAAAGATATAAAAGCTCCAATACCATCTGGAAGTTTATACAGAATATCTTTGACTTAGACACCAGAGGGACCAGATGAAAACATTATCAATGTATTTAGTGTGCAGTGGACAATTGCCTTCAAGCCATGAAGAAAATGTACATTTGGGGTTTATATATATTAAGCTCCTACTTATTATTAATATTCTCATTAATATTTAAAACCTGTCCAAGTGACAGGTGGCCAGTAATGGCCCCAAGGAGTAAACCACAATCCAAAGAATTCTTATTTTTTTCAAGGTTGTCTTTCTGTTTATGTTTGTTTTAACTTCTTTTTATTTGACTTCCTTATCCTTATTGATTTTTCTTTCCAGTTCCCCAGCAATGTCCTATCTGGTCATGCTGATCCTTGCTTTTACCCACACCATGACTTAAAAGTGAAGTAATGGCATTCCTGAAATCCTCCTGATTCCGAGTATTGCTGTTCACCGTGACTACATATTTCAAGCACTTCCATTAATAATACCTGCCTTGCAAATTAGGCATTTGGTAAGATGACAAAATTTGACCCAATGGCAACAGTGATGGAACAACTACAGTGAAGGACATGTTAGCTGAAGAATGCAAACTAGCCTGGTTTTCTAAGGAAATAGGATTTCTTTGTTCATGATAGCTGTTTGACCATCTGCATCTTTCTAATAACCTTTGAACCCTCAGGCTGAATCCGTCAAGTAAACCCGACAGAGGAATGGTGGTCTCAAAGACAGTAAGCTAATATTACTTGTGAAAATTGATATCTTGGGGGCAGGAGGAAGGAAGACACCCAGAGCCCTGAAGGAAGGGCTCGACCTTTACTTGCTGCCTTTGCTTCATGTAACAAGTGAGAAGTAGCAGTCAGTCAAGTGATCAGGAAAGCCATGGTCTGAAACTCTCACAGTACTGCCCATCTCCTGCTGAGCTAGCAAGGCTCCCAAGGGTAAGTAGGAGGTGAAAAGGGCTGAAGATGTCATGGGAGTGGGTGGTTTGGACAAGGTGGAACAAATTACTGTCACATTTGGGAAAGTTCTTCAGGGTGGTGGAGAAGGCTGGGGCTACTGTAGTGTGAGGCTATAGGGCATGCAGAATATGTATTCATAAGAAACTAGGCTTCATCAGTCCTAGTGCTCACAGACCAACTTCTGTTTTCAAGCTGCTCGGCCCCAGTTCATCACAGCACTATGGTGGGTGGTTGGCTTTATGCAACTTAATGACAATAGTGGAAACAGTGGGACTGCTTCACTCCTTACAGGCTTTCTGCAGATCACTGTTGGATTATGGCCATAAATGACCACAACAAAGAGCTGCAACGTGTCCTACAGATAAAAGACATCAGTTCAACATGTGTAAACAAACATAGTGTCTCTTGCATTGAATTCCACTCTTATTCAACATATCATTTACAGCAACAGACCTCATCCCTGTGGAGCAATTTCTTTCCCACTTGGTCTGCTTCTGATTGATGTAAGAGAATGATGTATAAAAATGACACTGTAATAAAGATGATGGATAGTCAATGAAGCAGCTGCAGACTAGGAGAAAAGGAAGCTGACTACTGAAGTTTGGCTTAGCAAAAAAACCCCCACAAACAACAATGTAAGGTTCTAACTGTGCATGTAAAAGCCACTTGAAATTCTCCTACTGGTACTATACTAGTATGCCACCCATAGAATGTAGAATAGTAATTTCCCAGTGGAAGCAAAGTATTCAAATGCATGTTAGGGGACTAAATACCTTCTACATCTGGCCTTTAGATCAAGTACTTACCCTGAAATGCCTTCGTCTCCTCTGAAATTCATACTTCACAGGGAATAGGAAAAAAAGATGAAACAGTTTTGAAATAACCAAACAACATTCTCTTTAGATAAAGCTTTTAGACTGGGGTGTTAGTAAGTCTGTGGCTTCCTTAAGCTCATACATGGATTTTACAGACCAGGCTGAGTCAGCCTAGCGTGGGATGACTGGATGACTTTATACCCTTAATCAGATTTTGAGTGAATAGTAATTTTCCTTCTGTTTGCACCTGAGGAAAAGCTTACCAGTGTTTGCACCACCTTCTAAGCAAACAAAATGAATCGGGCAACAGCAGGCTGGAGTACTTTACAGTACTCCTGATTCTACAGGGGTCTTGCCCACTTTTGCTGTGTTTTAATCAGAGGTAGCCTTTCATTTTAGAAGGTGGTTCAGCATGCCATTTTGAAAACGGGGGAGTGGAGAGGAAGAGAGGAGGAGACTGGGGGGGGCACAGAAATTTTTACTTAATGAGTCAAATAGTTCAGCTGTCCAAAAATTTCCCTGACGACATTCAATTCTCAAGTCTGTGTGAGCTCCTACAGAAAAGAATGGAATGTGCCATAGTTTTCCATAAAATGCTCCAAACAGAGGACTGATCCACTGTTCTATGCTGTGTTTCTCCTTTGACTACAGTAGACTATACTACTTTAAGGCCATGACCTATTTATTGAGTTTCTTGAATCTGAAATATGCTCATAAATGGATTTGTTATTGTGTTGTTCTGAGGCAGAACTGGAGATGATGGTAGCTCAATCTAGTTCTGTTGGTCTTTTTAATCCTTTTCACTGTACTGAAGTAACATAAGATCAATCTCATTCTGCAATCTCTGGATGTATTGAAGAAGCAAGCGTCTCTGACCATCCAAAGCAAAGAACTACACACCACATTCAAAGGGAGGACACATGAAAGGGACAGGAAGTGTCAAATTATTTTAAATAACTCTATTTCAAGAAAGTCGTTTAGTGCTTGATAAAGAAGCTAGATTGAAGGCTCAATGTTGGGCATCTGATTCACAGAGCAAGGTATCAGGCACTAATTTTTCAACTGTGTCATGAAGGATGCTACTGGCCAATTTACCTCCTCTGTGAGCAGCAAGTCTTCCTCCAACGGTAAGACTGTAGCTAAGATGTCATCTATTTATTCTTGCCCTTTCTTTTCACATTTCTTATGACAGTGCAATCTGTTGTACTAATGATATTAATGCTAAGGAAGAAGCCTGTCTTTAAGGTAATTGTGCCAACATTAATTTCAGATAGTTTACTGGACAGCCATCATAGATTGCTGCTTTTGAGTTATTAGTTTATCTGGACTTAATTAAAACATGGTAATTTAAGTCCCTTCAGTTCAACTAGTTGACTCCTAGTCCCACAGCTGTAATAAATTTTGACATTCTAGTGGGGTTTTGTGTAGTTTACAAATTTTCTGTCATTTCTTATTATGCACTCTAAATAGTTGAGGCATTGCTTAAAGGTTGTTAGTGGTTTCTCTGTTATCATTTTTAAATCAAAACAAGTGCCAGCCAATGTGTCACGTAACTCAGCACATGTAACCAGTTCCTAAAACAAATTGATCTTCACACTCTAGCACACATGAACAGTGTTACAACAGCCCTTGAACAGCATGCCAGCTGGGAACAACTCACTATTTCTGGAGCAACAATTCAATGACAGACTAACATGTATGCCCCATTGAAATAAAAACATGTTTATAAAGACAGATTTTTCAGTTTCAGGATTCCCAAGGGCTGCTATAGAACAGCGGAGGGTGAAAAAAAATCATTAACTATTTCATTAAGAATGAATCAAAAAACCTTTAAGTGATTTGATACATCATTAATGAGCAAAAGTTTTATAGCCAAAACTTCACTAGCACTAACGGAAATTCACCTCATGATGCTGGCTGATGAAATTTTGCCGGCATCATTAGTGGTTTTGTTCAGACTCAGAAGCGGTCAAAAGTGAAAAGACCAGCCTACAATAACTTCTAATTTAAAAATAGTTTTTGCACTACCCAGACACTAAGGGGGTTCCTGGAGCGTGTGGAAGATAGCTTTCTGACACAGCTGGTGAGTAAGCCAATGAGGGAAGGTGCCTCGCTGGACCTGTTGTTTGTGAACAGAGGACTGGTGGGTGATGTGATGGTTGGAGGCCATCTTGGGCATAGCGATCATGAAATGATAGAGTTTTTGATTCTTGGAGAAGTAAGGAGGGGGGTCAGCAGAACTGCTACCTTGGACTTCTGGAGGGAAGACTTTGGCCTGTTTAGGAAACTGGTTGACAGAGTCCCTTGGGAGGCAGTCCTGAGGGACAAAGGAGTCCAGGAAGGCTGGACATTCTTCAAGAAGGAAGTCTTAAAGGTGCAGGAGCAGGACATCCCCATGTGCCAAAAGATAAGCCAGCAGGGAAGAAGACCGGCCTGGCTGAACAGAGAGCTTTGGCTGGAACTCAGGTAAAAGAGGAGAGTTTATGACCTTTGGAAGAAGGGGCAGGCAACTCAGGAGGACTACAGAGATGTTGTGAGGTTATGCAGGAAGAAAATTAGAAGGGCCAAAGCCCAACTAGAACTTAATCTGGCTACCGCTGTGAAAGAAAATTGAAAAAGGTTTCTACAAATACATTAACAACAAAAGGAGGGCTAAGGAGAATCTCCATCCTTATTGGATGTGGGGGGAAACATAGTGACAAAGGATGAGGAAAAGTCTGAGGTAATTAATGCCTTCTTTGCCTCAGTCTTGAATAGTCAGACCAGTTGTTCTCGAGGTACCCAGCCCCGTGAGCTGAAAGACAGGGATGGGGAGCAGAATAAAGCCCCCATAATCCAAAGGGAAATGGTTAGTGACCTGCTACACCACTTAAACACACAACTCTATGGGGACAGATGGGAATCACCCAAGGGATTGAGGGAGCTGGCAAAAGTGCTCACCAAGCCACTTTCCATCATCTATCAGCAATTCTGGCTAACCGGGGAGGTCCCAGTGGACTGGAGGTTAGCAAATGTGATGCCCATCTACAAGAAGGGCTGGAAGGAGGATCCGGAGAACTACAGGTCTGTCAGTCTGACCTCAATGCTGGGCAATGTTATGGAGAAGATCATCCTGAGTGCCATCACACGGCACATACAGGAAAATCATGTGATCAGGCCTTGGGTTTAAACCCATCAGCATGGGTTTATGAAAGACAGGGCCAGCTTGACTAACCTGATCTCCTTCTATGACAAGGTGACCCACCTAGTGGATGAGGGAAAGGCTGTGGATGTTGTCTACCTGGACTTTACTAAAGTCTTTGACACCATTTCGCACAGCATCCTCCTGGAGAAACTGGCTGCTCATGGCTTGGATGGGCATACTCTTTGCTGGGTAAAAAACTGGCTGGATGGCCAGGCCCAAAGAGTTCTGGTGAATAGAGTTAAATCCACTTGGCGTCTGGTCACAAGTGGTGTTCCCCAGGGCTCAGTATTGGAGCCAGTTCTTTTTAATATCTTATCAATGATCTGGATGAAAGGATCAAGTGCACCCTTAGTAAATTTGCAGATGACACCAAGTTGGGCAGGAGTGTTGATCTGCTGGAGGGTAGGAAGGCCCTACAGAGGGACCTGGACAGGCTGGATCGATGGGCCGAGGCCAATTGTATGAGATTCAACAAGACTAAGTGCTGGGTCCTGCACTTGGGTCACAACAACCCCATGCAACACTACAGGCTTGGGGAGGAGTGGCTGGAAAGCTGCACAGTGGAAAAGGACCTGAGGGTGGTGTTGGTCGACAGCCGCCTGAACATGAGCCAGCAGTGTGCCCAGGTGGCCAAGAAGGCCAATGGCATCCTGGCTTGCATCAGGAATAGTGTGGCCAGCAGGACCAGAAAGGTGATAGTGCCCCTGTACTCGGCACTGGAGAGGGCACACCTCGAGTACTGTGTTCAGTTTTGGGCCCCTCACTACAAAAAAGACATTGAGCTGCTGGAGCATGTCCAAAGAAGGGCAACAAAGCTGGTGAAGGGCCTAGAGAACAGGTCATACGAGGAGCGGCTGAGGGAACTGGGGTTGTTTAGCTTGGAGAAAAGGAGGCTGAGGGGAGACCTTATCGCTCCCTACAACTGCCTGAAAGGAGGTTGTAGCAAGGTGGGTGTCGGTCTCTTCTGCCAAGTAACAAGTGATAGGACAAGAGGAAATGGCCTCAAGTTGCACCAGGGGAGGTTTAGGTTGGGTATTAGGAAAAACTTCTTCACTGAAAAGGGTAGTCAGGCCCTGGAACAGGCTGCCCAGGGAAGTGGTTGCGTCCCCATCCCTGGAGGTATTTAAAAGATGTGTAGATGTGGTGCTTAGGGACATGGTTTAGTGGTGGACTTGGCAGTGCTAGGTTAATGGTTGGACTTGATGATCTCAGAGGTCTTTTCCAACTTAAACAATTCTATGACTCTAAACACTCTTTTGTCATTTCCTTTTTTTCCCTTTTGGTTGGTTGTAAAGGTCCCTGGGGTAAGGAGCAGTTCTTGTCTGTATTTTGTTCTGGGAAAGTCTGAAGTAAGGGGAAAGTGTATCAAGTTGGCAGACAGAAGTGTGAAACTTTGTTTAAGTTAAAGGTCAAGACCCTATTGACTTTACTGGACTCCAGGTTTTGCCCCATGACCTAAATGATACTCCTCTGAAGTCCTTCAAAGACTTTCTGTCTCAGTGATCACACATTGAGTTTTCAATTACATTTTCTGGATGTAGACAGATACTCTCATAACTGACTGGAGCAGAACAAATGAGAGAATGAAGAATGTTGAACCAAACCTGATATGCCTTCTCTTTCAGGAAGGTTTGGGTTATATCCTTCCACCATTGCCTTGCTTCTTAGCCCAGCCTATTTTTGAAAGTGGAGGGAAGAAGGAAGTGTGAAGATTTTTCTGGAGTTGCTACAGCAGAATTTGATCCTAACCTCAGAGGGAAGTTTATTCCCGTAAACCATCCCACTCAATTCTGCAGAACCAGAAAGGCTGAAAGCCTTGAATAAACTGTAAAGTTGTTGAAACAAATGTTTAAGTGATTCTTTAAGCTGTACCTGTAAATCTTTGTCAGGTCATTCATTATCACTGCTTGCCCACTTGTGAGAACAGAACGAAACAGATCCCAATGTCTCGGTCAAAATTACGTGAGCCTCAGTGACATGTTCTGTCTCATTTTCCTTCAGGGAATATTGAATGTATCACTGGATAAGCCACGAGTACACCATGACTTTGGAAAGTAAACAGGAGTGTTCCACATTTTCTCTGTGCCATAACAACATAAAATTTGACTCTGCACCTCCTGTACAGATTTACTGCTGTTGAAAACAAGGGGTACTTATTAAAAAAAGCCACTACCTCTCTGTAAGGAAACTCAAAAGTAGCATTAAGGCCACCAGCCTGAAGTTTTCAAAGAGAAGGAACCTGACACTGAGGTACTCAGCCTGTAACAATACCTAACTGCCACCTTATCTTTAAGGTACCAAGTACTTGACAGCTTTGAGATCACCGGTAGCTGCTTAACAACCAACCTGTTCGATAGTATGGAAGGTGCTTTAATTTTTCAGGAATAATCCTGTGCTTCACATTTTTTAAAACCTTGGCCAATGGCTATTGGCAAAAATGCTATGCTTTCAGGAAGGGAGGTGGAAAGGGTCATGATTTGGTCATCAACATTTGGTGCATCCCAGAAGAGGACATAAAAAGGTCTTACACTAGAAGTGATGTGTTGTTGTTGGCTGTCTTTGTCCCCAGCTGTGACTGAAATGGATTCAGCATTTTAGGAGTGATAATAAAAAAGTAAATTGTTAAGTCCCCTAGCTGTTTTTTGCTTGGTTTTAAAAATTATGAACTACTGTGATTTTCAGCCTGCAATGAGACTACTTTGTCTGTTTGAACACTTTGAATATTTGCCAGTGAGATTTCTTTCAGTGGGAAAAAGACCATGGCAAATGTCTTATTTTACATATTTAGATTTAAATGCAAAGTAAAATAAGAGACTTCTCTGCCATTCCAGACTCCATGGTACTCTCCATCTAGAAGTAACTCATGGGCAGCAGAGCAGCCAAGAATCTAAAGCAGCAAAACATAATCCATCCTTCCCACTTCTTCTAAAGCCTGACCTTCCCCAAAGTTCTTCACCTTGTCTGTCTCTACAGTGCTATTTAAGTACTATATATAACAGAAAGCTTTGTTTTTCATTAGTGTCCAGTTTCTTTCTTTGATGTCTTTTTAGATTTAGTGTACTATTAATACTTTACTGATGAAAGGTGCCAAGTCAGAAGTGATGGATAGGCAGGTCAGTTTTCTAGCAAGATGAAGTCTAGTTTTTGCATTTCAAGATGATTGTCTGAAATGATAGCCTGGGTATATCCTCCTTCTCTCATCCTCTTCCACATAAATCCTTTTACACTTTTTGTCCCCTCAGCAAATGTGCTCTGAAAAGGGGGAGACAACCTTGTCACAGCTGAGCCTAACCCTCAGATTATAACCTTGCTGCATGCATCCCAAAAGGTGGCTTTGTACCTGTAACCACCTCTTCTTTGAAGAAGAGGTTTGATCATTCCTCTGATTTCTTCAGTTGAAGCCATCCATGACAGTGGTTTGAAGGAAACTGCATTTGCTCAGATGGAACTAGTTTGAGGTCACCAATTAATTTCACATAGACCAGGCAGACAATACTTCAGACAGACCAGCCGTCAGATTATCAGTATTATTTGAATAATCTAAGCAGGACCTCAGGTAAGGATTAAGGGTGAAAAGCTCTACCCCAATACGGAAATCTTGCTCCCCTGACTAGCCCAGTTGTAAGTATGCTACAGGATGGCTTGGATTGCGTGGACTGGTAAAGTCACAGGGGTGAGAGCTCAGCTGGGGCAAGAAATTTATTTATCTCAATTATTTGGATCTAATGCAGAGTAGAAATGTGGTTCATAACTCCTCAGGAACTAGAAGAGTATTAGAAGAGGCAGGAGTCTGTTTTGGGGTGGCTACAGGTCTAAAAGATGACAGTTATATTTTTTCAGAAGGGTATGAGTTCACTTAGTCCTTGAAATATTCAGTTGACTGTTGGCTCCTCAGATTCATTTATCTTTGGCTGGGAAAATGGAAGGAGTATGCAAAATGGTTAAAAAAACCCTATCCTGGATTGCATTGTCTTTCGCATGTTGCCTTTCCTTCGGAGGGTTCCTATAGCATTCTATGATATATACTTTCAGGTGAAATCACTTGGTCCAGTCTCTGTGATGGACTGGAGTAGCAAGCTGTTTCTGTATAGGTTGAATTTTACTATCAGACATGATGGCATAAATGCAGACAAATCTATGCAATTCTTAAAGGTTTCCTTCTATTTAATTTTTTGCAGCAGAGAAGTGAGCTCAGTGGGACTACATGCACTACAGAAAACTAGTTCAGAAAATTCAGAACAAAACAAGTTTAGCTAAAATTTTGAGTGAGCTCTAAGCAGACAAATTACAGTTACAATGGTAACATCCTGGTCTCTTTGATTAAGAGATCTTATGAACTGTGGTCAATACTTCAAATATTACATTTTAATCAGGAAAATGAACCCGCAAGAAGCTTTATTCTCTTAATAACATCCCTGGGCATTAATGTTAGTGGTAAGTACCACCCACTCAAAATCCTCTCTACAGTATGCTGTGGTTTGCCTAGAAGGCCAAATGATGACATACACTTGGTTGGTTTGTCAGATCTGAAGAGATCCCACAGTGAAGTGGGATGCATAATAAACTACTTCAAAATCTTTGACCTGAATCACAGAAGAAAAACAACTTCAGTTTGAGTATTATATGTGGAGTGAAGACATAGAAATATCTTTCATTGCCTACTTCATCTGCCTACCCACTATCCCCTCATTCTAGCAGGGGAAGGCAAACAGATTTCTTTTTTTCTATGCCAGTAGTTCATCTTGGCTTGCTTGCATGACAGCAGATGTGCTGGGAAGACAGTAGCTTTTAGGGACAGAAACTCAGACTGGTCATGAGAATGTATGTTCCCAACATTCTCACAGCTTTAAAGCTTGGGGTTTCTTTTTACTCCAGTGATGTGCATTGGGTTATTTGGAGGTGTGAAAGGGGGGCAGCAGGGAGACTTCACGCGGGGAGAGGTAGAACTGCTGGGTTGCATTAGGAGATTGTTAGTAACGGTACTTCCAATGTAGGCATGCCCAACTGACAACACCCTTTGGGGCCCCTTTTATGCTTTGCAACCTTGTGTGCAAGGTGCAGGAAATTCACAGATGAGGCAACCAGCTATATCACAGAATGAGAGGTGCTACAGAGGTAATCGGGCATGTACAGGCCTATTCGCATGAGAGTCTAAAAGCTTGTTTAAGTCTCACTCTCCATCACTGAAACTTGTCAAGTCTGAAGTCTTCCAACAAAGGAGCTCTGCTCTGCTCCCCTCCTCTGCTGTGCTAATTCCCCCTGCTAACCTCCACTGCCACCCACTATGTTTTCTATTTCACCATTGGAAGCAAGACACACTCAAACCAGAATAAACCAGCAGAAATCTGTGGCAACACTAGATATCTTGCCACCTATCTGTCTGCCTCTGCAAGCATTCACTTTGCCTCCTGGACAAAGCCAGTCAAAGGAAGGTCCAACAGCCCAAAGAATGTCCTGGAAAAGGAGAGTCACAGCAAGACAGCAGGATGCAGACTGAAAATGTATCTGTGCATTATCACAGTGACACTTCTGAGCAGAAGGCAGTGGTGAAGCCCAAACATGTCCACAAAGCAAGAGAGCATTCTTTAGTGAAGACACAGCATGGTGAGGATAAATGCATGAAACTCCAGCTCTTGTCAAGACGGCTATTAATTTCTGTAAGATTAGGATAACCCATCTTTAAAACTGAAACCAAAAAGTTGTAGTTGATGTCATCGAAAATTACTGTCATTTTCAGTCTTTTCTGACTTTCCCATCTCTTCAGTAGCTTGCCTGTTTGAGGAATACAAAGACCTTAAAAAATCAGCTGCAAGTAATTTCTCCATATTAAAAACAAACAGAAATTCTGAAATTAATCCCAAGGCAGCAGCAGGCTATGAACTAAGATCTAGTTCAAAGCTGGATCTCTATCTGCTAATACAGCCAGTTCAGCCAAAATAAATCTTTATTTTCACCAGATGCCACATGTGGCTTAACTATTCCCACACATCCTCATTAGAATAATTTTCAGAGAGAAGAGAAGTCCTTCCATGGACAATATAAACGTACCTTTTGTGAGCTAGTCTTAAGATGATCCTTGATTTTCCACACTTTTACATAATCTTCTGGCCTTTCAGGGATTAGCACATTCAACAAAGGTGGGGTCACCTACTAGACAGACTTGACTGTTGTGCCCAAATAAGTGCTAATCACAATTCAGACAGGTTACACCATGCCAGCTAACATCCACAAGTACAGCTGAGTGAAGCAACGTGACAGAACTAAGACTAATCATTTTGGTTTGTTAGTTGCATTTTTTTAAGTGCTTCATATGTTGACACTTCCAAATTGTTCTTGTTTTTGTTATAGAAAGAAGATTCTGACTTCAAATGCACCTTTTAAGAATGTACAATGGAAGTATAGTTGAATGAGATGGCGGAGGAGATACTTACCCAAGAAGTGTATTGCCCTGGTGAATAAATGAGTTAATCAAAGTGAAGGAGAAATTATAGCCAAACCTTGTAGCTCTTCTGAGACCTCATGTTCATGGAAGATTTACTTAAAGGCCTAGTCCTCAGCATTCTGTTTTCTCATGATAATCTTAAATTGAATTGAGAGCTGTTCTCTTCTCTTCAGGCCATCACAGCTTAATAAAGAAAACCTAGACAAAGCCTGGAGGCATCCTTAATTGGCTTACAATGTTAAAAAAATTAGTTCTCAAATCGTATTTTCTTTAAATGACCAGTTTCATAAGAAAGAAATGTTGCTTGCAGGACAGCAGGAATGAGGCAAGAACCTGGGAAAAAGTGTATTTCTTTTTATATTAGGAGAGGGAGAGCTGGAATAGCATTCAGACGTATTAAATAAGAGTATCCAAGACTTCCTGTTCATTGCGATCTGCCCTACTAGTCCAGGACCTTCCTTTCTAAGGTGGCAACAGACTGTTGGTGTTTGCTGCTTCACCCCAGATTTAGGTATGTTAGCACCTATCTGCCATAGCAGTATGAAAAAGAAGACAATATGATCTCTAATTGGATGCGGAGGGCAAGAAACCATGAAGAAATCTGAAGATGAGAGAAAAAAGACCTGACTGCTGTGAGGGAAGATGTTAGTGTCAGAGAGACTGCACAGAAGAAAGACAGTGTTTGAATGACATGAGCTTTGTCACCAACTTTAATTCTGTGGATAGAGATGGAAAGATGGACTTCAGAGACAATCTAAAGAAAAAAAAAGAAAACCAGCAATTTTGACTGACAGCTTTAGCAGTGAATGAAAATCCCCAACCCTTCTGTGAGATGTGGTGACTGGAAAAAGTAAATGTTAATGGAAAAGTTAGAAAGAAGGACTTTAGGGAAAAGAGGCGGTTGTCATCTATCCAAAATGTCTGTCGAGTACTCTGAAAATGCAAGTTTCAGAGTCCCCAAGCAAGACTTCCAAGCCTCTGGAACGGCCCAAGCCACATGAATGTTAGGGAAGTGTACAAAACCACTGCTTTCCTTTGGCCCATTCACCTAGAGTTGTTAGAGTTTCCTGCCTAGAGAAAAAGAATCTGCTACAGGGAATTCAGGAAAAATAGCTGCCTGGAACCACTATCGCTTTTTTTCTAAAACTATAATCATGCCCAGTTCACCAAAAAATAACCAAAAAGAGTTTTAATCAGCAGCATTGGATTTCACTGATACCAACACCAGCTAACACAAAAATACTGAACTTACTAGGAATGCTTCATAAATAAAAATAAGATACTTGCCCACAACAACAATGAAATGGAAATGAACATTTAATTCTACCTTTCACACTCATAAAATGTTGTCCATCTATCAAACACTCTTCCTGCCTCTGTTTTGTACTTTGCCATGCCTAGATATGAGGCCATGTCCTCACAAATGTGCCTCAAGAAAAAAAATGGAAGTAAAAAGGGGTAAGGAAGAGGAGAGAGAAGATAGACTGCAAGGAAATAAAGTACCAAAACCTACATTTTTACTGAACATACTTATTTGCAAAAAGTTTTTCACACCAACGTAGTCTTCAAGGAGACAGGGCAGGAGTCTTTGTCATGAAACCTGTTTGTAAATCACCACAAGCAAAGTGGTGAATGGCTACTCCAGTTTGCTAAACCCGTTTTGTCCTGTACAGCTCTTACAGCATTCATTCTTCCCCTTATCCAGATGGAGTTCAATGAAAACAGGGGATGAAGGTGACCATCTACATTTTGAGATTTCTTTCTTCTTTAAGCTTTGGTTTGTGATTCTTATTCCATCCTCATTGGATGGACAGCTTGCCTGGATCCTCTATCCTCTATTCTCTGCTCTATTCCATCTCCCTGCCCTGAAGCTTTCAGTTTATTTAATTTCTATAACAACTTCCTTTTCCATCTCCTCTACCATTCTTCGCTTCCTGCCTTCCTGAGGGTACATGTGTCCGCTGGCTTATGCTTCAGGCAGGCCAAAAACTACTTTGGAAATATCCTCCCAGCCCCTCTCCCACAAGGAGTTAAACATAATGCTAAAGGGAACACTTTAATTTTAAATATAAAATTCTGTGGCATATTGTCTGCTTCAGCCAAAGAGACAGAAAAAAAAAGTGTGTTCAGAGGATGAGAGGTAGCATGTGATAGTTTTTGATTTCTTTCTGGGGAATGCATAGACTAGGGCTGAAACGGGAAGCTGCAAAAATGTGGCAGCAAAAATGCACCTCTGCGAAAATCTTGTGTTCACTGAAGAGGAAGTGAAGGCATTGCCAGGAGGTCCCAACCGCCTATTGATACATGGTCAAACTTTTCACCCTCGCCGTTCCACCACACCCTATTTTAAATTCCAGCTCAGATTATTTTTATTTTTTTAAAAATAGCTCATGATTTCGTTGGGCCTACAGCTCATGGAGATTGTGTTGCCACTAAAAACACATAGCTAAACACAAGCGGGTAGAATTCAAAGGAATGAAGCAGATATATTTATTTATAATTTATTAAAAAGCTCTGAATACAGATTAATGTTCCTTACTCAATACTTTTTTTATTGTTTCACCTGCTATACAGTGGGAATTGAAAAGGCTGACTGGTCATCTAATCTGGCTATAGCTGCTTGAAGTGTCTGAGGATCCTCTGAGGAAATATAAACTAAGAAACCACCCACAGTAATAACTCCCAGCTGCCCTCCAAAGGTCAAGCCTCCCCATGAGAGAGCTCCACGCTTTCCCAAGTCACAAGTAAGCAGCTTCCTGTGCACCCAATGTCATTCACCCCTTCTGCTAGCTTTTGCCTGGTTTGATCAGAGAAGGAGGCACAGACGTGTCCTGCCATTCATGCAATGAGCCAGAAGCCTTACTCCACATTCCCCATAATTGCCCTTCAAAGTACTCACTACATTTTTATACACAGGTTTATTTTTGGGTGCTCTAATGAATCTTCTTGCCATTGTCTCTGCTGTGAACCTACCCCTAGAACTGACCATGTGGAGTCCAGAAGCAGCAAGCTCAAATACATCATTTTCACTCGTCCTAGCAGGCACAGGCAGCACACAGTGCAGTATTTACTGAATCCCAAGCAGTGGGCTTTGTTTGGAGTTCTTCGTTAACTATCATGTTATGTTCTTGCATCTTTGCTCCAGGCTCTCTTTCTTTTTTTTAGGTCTGTCCCACATAGTTAGATGATGATGGCTCCTCTACATCTTCTTTCTTTTTCTAAGACTGTAGTGAACCTTATTTTTGTCTTTTCTGGGCCTTTGCTTGATTATCAAAGCCTGTGTTGCAGTATTCCTAAAGCCAAAGTACCCAGAATGAGCTATACTGTGTTTGGTAGAGGAATCTTATTTTTAGTATAATATTAAAAGGCGCTGCATGCAGCAATTGTTTTGCTTCTGTGAACTCAGGCTGTGTAGAAAAAAGTCAGATTAATATTTCACTCCACGGTGACTTCCATATTTCCCCCACCAAAAACATCCTGCAGACTCATTGCCCATTGTGGACTCATGAAGACCTGTATACTATTTCTGTCTCCTGGTTTCAAGTGCCAGCTGTCACCCAGTAGCTGACCTTGAGTTTGGCTGAACATTCTTGGCTTTGTCTGAAGAAGAATCATTCATGTCATGATCAAGCTTCCAATGAAGAGTATGAAGAGTATTTAGTGTAATTAGTGTAAGGAAATGTCAGCAATTAAAATCATTAGACCTCATTCCACTAAAGAAAAAGAATGGCTGGTAAAATTACATGCTAGCAAAGCCAGGATTTTTGCTAGAAGCAAGCAGCCCCCTTTTCCTTTTTCCACTGGGGCTATAGACTCTTACATTAGGCAAATGAGTTATGCAGAAAAAGATTTAAAACTATAGCACAAAAACTAATGAAATGTCACTTTTGGGTTCAACATGTTCTGTAAAAACAAATTAATCTATGGATTGTCCTGGCCAACTGGGAAATTATTTTCTTCTAATACAACAGAAAAAAGTCTTGTGAACTTTTGAACCTTTAAACTTTTTTTTCAACAAAATATCTAAGTTAACAGGGGAAAAATAAAGTTTCTAAATAAAGTCTTCCCCTAGGACGGCATTTTTGTCTTGCCAAATTAAACTAACCAAAACTTTTGTTTCTCTAGCAATTTAGCTTCCCAAGAAAAATACACCTGCAGCTATCAGGAGCTTTGCTTGAGCATGCAGGCCTTCTATTTCATGAACAACATTAGAGGGCACTTCTGCATTGTGGTAGGCTTAAGTCAAAGAAAGGGACAAGCCTGACTTTACCGGCTGAATTCAGAGGCAACCTGAGATCTACTCCAGCCTTGCTCGGATTAATAACTTATTCTGCAGGCAGCCTCTTTGATCTCATCAAAGCTGATCCTGGAGTAAGGCATGACCTGCTGTGAGGGAAGGTGGGACCTGGTGCTTTGTGAGTAGGTCAGTGGTTGTGGAGGTGAGGCTGAGACATGGGGTCCCATCCTGCCCCACATTCCTGTGTCCCTGCACCAAAGTGCCTCTGCCCTTGTGAGCTCCCAACCAGGGCTGGGGGTGCTGGATCAAAGTGTGAGATCTGCAATGCAGGGTGCAACAGGCCGATGTTACAGTTTTGACAGCTTCACTGGGGTTTTTTTTGAGTCTTTCTACATTTGATGCTTTTACAGTTTCAGTTAACAAAGGCATGTGATTAAGTTATAGTCTCTGCTTTCACTAAAAAAAAAAAACCACCAAAAAACACTTTTCAACCTGTGTGATTATAGAGGAAAGCTTGAAAAGGAGATCTAAAAACTTAAAAATCAGAAGGTCATTGGGAGGGAAAGTAAAAACTTAAGGCATATTTATTTATTATTTTAGAAATGCCATGATTTTTTAACTAATTTCCTTATTTTGAGGGTGCTGACTCACATTTTACAAAAGTTTCAGGTTAGCAATGCTGACATAAGCAAACAAAATTCATCAATGATGTAGTTAAATAGCCCTGGTTTATCCTAAAGCCTCTAAGCAGACTTTTAAATATGTGCTGTTCTTCAATGACACAATCTCTTTGAAAGAGTCACACAAAATTATCAGCATATGCACAGAGGGCTCACTGGGCTTATTTTCTTGTTTACTGTTTTTCAAGGCCTGACCTATGGAACCAAGCTCCTGAACCCAGACTACCAGCGAAATGCAGTTATGATTTATCTTAAGTCTCTATCCCCATTAGGAGGCAGGATTTCACAGTCTGTCTCAAGAGCAATCTTCAGTGTTTATTATTGTACAGACTAACTAGGCAAAGCCTGCTTGGTTTAGGCATCAAATACCCCTGTTTGCTTTGAACCTCCCATTTCTTACACATAACACCAGGGAAAGGTTGTAGGAACTGTTTGAGTATTTTCTCCCAATCTCACATCAGGAGCAAGGAAGTGAAAAAAGACAGAGCATCGGCAGGGCATTACAAAAATGTCAGTCATTCCTTCCTGGAGTGAGTGACTATGACCTCTCCATGGACAACTAAAAATTTAGACCTAAAATTCAGTTTGCACTGCTCTATCCAAGAACAAGGAGCTTCTTACTGGAAATTATTTGTTCATTATTTAAGCCAAACTTAACGCTTAGCCTTCTCTCCAACAATGCAGGTATGCCTAGAAATCAGGAGCCCGCAAAGAGTCCCAGGTAGGCTGTGTTTGCTTGTGTGCTGCATCATTTGCTGTTGGGGCTGCATCTCACCTTGCCTCACTTGTGCTGCATCCATTGCATAAACAGAGAGCGCAACTTGGTGTGGCGGCTATCTGAACCTATGACTTTTTCTGGGCAGAGGTATAAGCTTCACTATGAGAAAAGTAATTCAGATTTAAGACTTTTCCTGCCTTGGTCTTGAAGCCATCATTCCATATTTAGCAAAATTTGGAAAGCACAGTGAAGTGGAGGTATGAAATCTCTCATAGAAACAGGTCAGCTCTGAAGACCTTTGTGTCTAGCTGATACCTGCATTCACCCATGAGACACGAGCAGCAGTCCTACAGAAGGAAGACACAAGCAGTAGTCCTACAGAAGAACAGGGGCCTGTTTTGGCCAAGCTCCAAAGTGAACAACATCTTTGTAGTTGTGTCATTAAGGTTGCCTGGTACAATGCACATGCTGCTGAGGGAGTGCCAGCACTTGTACATCTGTTCATGTCCTCCCCCTGTTTAGGAACATGTCTGCCCCTCGTCTCAGCAGCTGCTCTCTTCAAGTTTCAGCCACCTGATTCATGCAGCAAAGTCTCCCCACAGAAAACATACTGACTGAACTGCTTTGTTTTTCCTAGAGCAGTGCAAACAGTTATTGCAAGGGGAATTTTAGGAAGATTGTGCCTGGCAAGGAAAGCTCACTAAATAAATACATGATGTTAATTATCCTTTGCCTATTTCAAGTGAGCATTTCAAAGTGCTTTGCAAACCATTAATTAAGCTGCAATTTAGTACCATGAAGTAGTTAAATATTATTAGCACTGTTTTCTGCAGGTGGGAGACTATGACACAGAGGGTAAAATTACCTGGATGAAGTCTGTCAGCAGCAGACCTGAGCCCCAAACCTACAAATTTCAGCTCACCAGCTCCCTGCTTCATTAGAGCTTTGTATTGTGAAAAGACATGGTTACCTCATGGAGTATGATGAAAGCATGTGAAAATTTGAACAGCAGATCCAGAAACCGTGTAGCATGTCACCCACACGACAGAAGCATGGCCAACAGGAGGAGCGATTGCCTGGACTGTGCTGCTAACACGGCCTTGTGTTGTGTGTCCCCCAGATCCTGGAGCAGCTCTTGACTAATTGCAGCCTCTGAAGTTAATTACAGCCCTGATTCTGGTTTGCCCTGATACTCTGTTGCTAACACCTCTGGTGCCAGATTTCACAAACAAGTCAGGCTTTAAGCCAGCTCTGTGCTTTTGACAAATTTTTGGGTCTAGTTTTTCTTTGAAAAGTCTCTACCTGTTTCAAGTGCTTCACACAGCCTTTTTCCTCCTGCTTCCAGTTAACTCCTCCTTCCAAATAAGTGGCCATGGTGAAGTGTCTCACCTGAAATGCTTGCTGAGTGCCAGAAGCCAAGGCACTGAGGGCTGGCACTGAGAGATGCTCCCAGGACCACCTGTGTTGGCCAGAGAGTCCCAGCCAAAGGAGGTGAAGTCTGAAGCTGAAGACTGACTCTTTGGAAAGAGGCACCAAGCATCGCTTCCCAAAAGCAGGACTTGGGTAGCAGGGCTGTTTCACCAGTCCTTTTTAAGTCCTGTTTTTAAGACCTGTTTTTATGTCCTGACTTAGACATCACATCTCCCATCAGATGCCCCACCAGTTCCTATATTCTCCTGCCATCTTAGCTGATCATCTTCTTTTGTTTAATCACCTTAAGCCTATTCTCAATGGAAACTCTAAATGAATGAAAAAATAAAAGAACAAGAAAAGTTAAGAAGGAAGCATTCAGCTTTGACTGTTCATCTTTGGGATGGACATTTACAGCAAAGAAAAGTCAAAGTGCAAAAGAGGGGGGCTACTTCCATATTCAGCCGTCCCTCTTTTCCCCTGCTGGTATGCATTATACTGTGTTGGTACACATTAACTTTCACTCCTTTTAAGAGATATATAATCCCTGTGGCACCTTGGAGCCACTCATGATCTATTGGGCATGAGCTTTCTGAAAAGCCAGCTCCTTTTTGAGGCGAATCCATTCATTAACAGTGCAGATGGCCCCTGAGCTGCCTGCCTCGCTGGCCAGCTCTGATGCAGCCCCAGCTGGTGACAGTACTTCGCAAGCAGCCCAGAGCTGTGCCAGTACGTACACCCAGGGGATGACATTTTCTATGTACCTTATAGACTATGCTGCCTCAGCTATAACCCTCCCTACCGCCACAGGGCAAGTTTGTTGTCTGTGCAGGGCAGCTGCCAGTCACCTAAGTAATGCCCTAGTGGTGCTAAACACCTTTTGAAATCTGCCCCATACTGTATGCATGAGGGTGAAGATATGCATTTGCTTACGTGTGTTTCTACACTTATGTGTACCTCTATTTACACATTTCTCATTCACATACAGATGTAGGTAGGCGACATGGCAGATGTACAGACGTAGTGAGCCGCTAGGTGGGGCTACAGGAGGAAGAAGATAGATGTGGGATTATAGGCAATCCATCAGGACCAAGCCGAGTTGCGTGTTTAGTATCCTGGTCTGTGTGGGATCTTTATTGAAAAAGATCAACCATAATAGCAGCGTACAGCACCTGTAATCTCACCACGGGAAGGGAAGCAAGCATGCTTTTCAAGCCAAAGTGCACAGTATTTTACCAGGAAAAAAAACATTGTATCCCTTCAATTGTAAACTCTGGGTGAATGTGCTTATACATTCAGAACATGAGGCAGATGGTAACAAACCACATGCTTGTGGATTATCCCACTTTTTCCACATTTGCATTCTCAAAACCACTTTTGGTGCCCGTGGTTTAACCTCTGTTTCCCTAACTCCTGTTTATGAGTTGAGTGGTCACATGTCATCATGTTGAGTGGGAAAGTGTGTACAGGGGATAAGGAGGTAGAAGTGGTTCCATATGGTGAAAGAACCAACTATGCCAAAGTATTAAAAAAATACAGAAAGACGGAAAATGAAGAGTAAAATCTTCTGAGGAGATCGGGAATCTAAAATGCTTGTGACCTCATATGAAGTAAATGGTTGTCTGCATGTGAAAGGGAAACTTATGATTTGAAATGCTGATAATATAGGTTTTGGTGTTTGGAGCAGGGGTGAAGGTCAGGCAGATTTACCTTCCTCTGCTCTATGCACGATGCAGGCTGAAGGCTGAAAGATTCCAGTCAGAGGATGGGAGGCTGCTGAGACTGTGAAACTGCTGGCTTCAGTTCTTCTTCCAATTTTAAACTGTTGATCAGAATGAAAAAAAAATACACCAAAATATTTTAGCTCTGTTCACAATGTATCATGAAGTTGCTGGCGCAGTACTAAGTATGTGCTTGTGTTTTTTTGAGATAATTCATCTAGCAAAGTCAGAATCCTTATGCTTCAGGGAAAGGCGAACAAAACACAACAGATGCCCTTTATTCAGAGTGGGTAGCAAGGGACAAATTTATTGTAATAGTAGATAATCAATGAAATACCACAAAATTATGAGAAAACAAACAAACAAACAAACAAACAAACAACAATGAGAAATGGTCTTTTGTATACCAGGTTTGAATAAAAAGCAGACAACAATGACAAAAATCCATCATTGCTGGATGGGGATATAGTGTCCTCTGTGCTGGCAAAACCAGCTTATAGAACCACTATTTGCCACCATAATCAGTTATCAGTCCTGGTAATTTTATTTAGAAAGATCAACCAATGAAAGATGAATGGGAATTCAACCTCAAAGCATATTTCTATGGTGTAAGCATTCATTGGTGTTGTGTGCTGTAAAAATTTGATAAATGGAAGTTTCAGTTAGCAAAAGTGACTGAGGTATCAAAATTTTTTGTTATATACCATGAAGGAATTTAAGAAGTCAAGATTTTTAGATGCAGAGACCCTTCTGAAAATCACATCTCTGATAGATTTCTACCTGGGCACCCAAAATGCAATAGATTTCTGAATATTTAGGTCAAAGGTCTTTGGTTTTGAGAGTCAATTATGTAGTCATAAACCAGTCCCAAAATGGGGTTCAAAGACCATCTTAACTGGCATTCATACAGTTCATTATTGGTGGTCCTGAGGATTGCAGACTTGAGTTGGGACTGGTTTCAGAAGTGAGACTAAGAAAAGCTGCATGTGGTTCAAAAGCACTTAGCTCTGACTTCAAGGGGAAGCAGACTTTGTGATAATCTTTGCCAATGCAGCAGATAATGCATAGACACTGGGGTGAAATTCCAATTTCTCTTTGCCATCGGCTTCAGTGTGGCCAGGATTTAAACCCAGTTGTTTTAGGCACACATCCAATACTCATTTTATCAACTCAGAGACTTCCATTAACTTAAATGGGAGATGGATCATACTCTCAGAAGTCAGTTTACTCATAATCATAGCTCAGGAAAAAGTGCTCCACTTCATTATTTCGGAAGTGGAAGTAGAATAGGTTAGACTGGAGGGGGGAGAAATCAGAATGACAGTCACAGGTCAAGACTACTCCAGCTAGCACCAGGGTGGCAAAAGCAAGCCTGCTTCATCCCTGTGAAAGAGAATTGGATTTCTCGTAGCAGGTCTGAAACTTTCCCTGAGGCAGGTTTAAACCCGCAAATTGTACAAAAACACTTTCCATCCGGCTAGACATCCTATTACAAACCTGTTCTATATTCTGTAAAGCTGGCAGTGGGTGGCTTTCAGTTGACTTCCCCCACACACACACTCGCTGCCCTTTGCTGCCAAGTCAGAAAGACGAAAAATCATATATACTTGCATTCACCAAGTGATCTCCAAAGCAACTTAATACTGGTTCAAGTCTTCCTTGTCTTATAAATCGGATTCTTTCTGTAGATTGTTTACTTACCACTTCTAGTGTGTCTCCAATAAATTAAAATCTGCTAAAGTGGTAAAATGTATGAAAGATATAGCAAATGGTCTGCAGGCTGTACAGTGGAGCCATTATTCTAAGAGGAAGTAGGAAAGGCAATCATAAAATTTTGAAAAATTATGCAATAACTTTGTAGTTATTGCCCATCTGTATTCATTACAATGATCTACTTCACAGGAATATAAATAGAACTGGCAAGTAAAAGATGTGCTGTTTGCCATGGCACTAGGCTTCAGCAAATGAAATTCAGTTAAAGACTTCAGAAAAAGTGTTGTGAGTGTTCATCAACAGATGGAATCTAATCACGTCTCTCTCCCACCCACCATTTTACATTTCCCTATGCTTGCTCTTACCCCTGCTCAGGACACCTTTGGAAGAAAGATGACAAAATTTAATTGCTTCGTTTGCAGGGCAACCCTGATGTACTACATGACTTCATTCTCACAAGGCAACAAGTCCCATAAATCACACCTACTGAGTGCACCCATTAGAGCTCCGGTATGACAACTTTATGCCTAATACTCCCCAAACAAGGACCACACAAAACTAAGACTGTAAAATTGCCATTGACTCACAGCAGCTTTTATAACATGCACTCAGCTCAAAAAGACTTAACTTATATGGTTTTTAATCATGTTTGGGCATAGCAGACCTCTCACTGGTTCAAGACAACATATGCTAAAAAAAGAAGAAAAAGCAGAATATATTTGGCAGAGCTCTTTCCCGTGCAGTTCCCACAGAGAAATATGTCAGTATAATGGAAAAAATGATTGTTTCATTTTGTAAAGAAAGGAGATCCTGAGAAGTGTTTCTTCCTAAAATTAAAAAAAAAAAAAAAAAAAAAAAAGGTATTTTGTCTGTCACCATGGGGAAGAAAAGGGGTAGGAAAGGTGGTATTTTCTGGGTTAGATCCTCAACTCATATATATCTGCACAATGCTGCAAGGGTAAATCCTGCCTCCAAGAATATTTGTACCATCGGGCCAGTGAGCAATCTACACTGTAATGGCCCTACTTGTGCCAAATGCAAGCACAGGAACAATTGCATTGTCAAGCTGCAGCAGTGTGCTAACACCAGAGAGGAGTGAGCCCCAGTTGAGGAGCTGACTGATGCTATTCACAGAATTAGATAAATAGCTGACATGAAGTGTTGGGTATTCAAAAATATCCTGACCAAACTGCCCTGCGAAACTGGGAACCTCTGGCGCAGAGGCTGCCACTGCAGGCGCCTGCCTGATCAAAGGGTGCAAAGGGGCTTGCAAGGGGATCCAAAGATTTTCATGTGCTTCAGACCAGGGCTCCCATTGCTGCCCTCCAACAATGTGACATGGATCACTACATTTCTCTGACAATCTCACATTTCTTCGCACAATAGCTTTTTTCTCCACCCCCCCACGGCTAGAAAATGACACCACGGGGGTAAATGTTACACACTGTCTAACAGACTTCCTTGCATTTGGAAGGCAAAATCAAGGAGTTTATATAATCAGGCTAACATGCAAACCAATTGAAATTACAATGGTATGTTAGAGTATATTCCTTAAGTATTCAAACCACAGCGAAAAAAATCCCCTCCACTAAACTACAAGGGTCTGACTGAAACCCACAAAAGCTGGGAAACACGGTAAGGTCTAACTGCAAGCCTGTCCTTACTTCACCCCTGAGGAAAAGAGTACAGCATATAGATAATATTGGCTGCTTTTCGGTGGGCCCCAAATACACAGCAGAGCTATTAAGTCCCACAAACTAAATAGGAGGCTTGCAACTGTATCC
Source organism: Nipponia nippon (assembly GCF_047370975.1). Classification (NCBI taxonomy): domain Eukaryota; kingdom Metazoa; phylum Chordata; class Aves; order Pelecaniformes; family Threskiornithidae; genus Nipponia; species Nipponia nippon. Next base: position 81,612,561 of record NW_028262347.1, on the reverse strand, counting down.
TCTCTCTCATTCCCACACAACCAGACCTTTAACTCACATGCTCGCAGGGCAGCTGCTTTCTTTCTGACGAGGACCTTCATTGCCACAGGCGCCAGTCTTGGCTCTGCTTCCCTCTTTTATAAGTTTTAAGTTAGCACCTGCCATCTTTTTTCTCTCCTTACCCTTCCCCTCACAGAAGGAGGTTTTGATAGCATCAACACAAAACACCACAAAAAAAGTGAGCAGAACAGCTCTGGATGCCTGGTTTCCTGTGGATTTGTGGCATGTCCCCTGTTCCCATATTCCTCATTCCCACCATCTTTATCACATGCACAGCATCTCCCCTCCCTCCTCTCTCCACGGTGGCATGCCATATGCCTTAGCAGTCAGCTGGGGCAGTGGTCCCAGCTGTTTTAGGGCAATGCATGTGCTGCCTGCTCAGCTGGTTGCCACTTTTTCAGGTGGATAAGGAACTACGTTATAATTGCCTTTTCCTCAGTGAAAGCACTAATCTGAATCTTCTTCCTCTACCCAGATACCCCTTTTCATGAGAATTCACAGGCACTTGTCTTCACTTCAGCCCTGTCAAACTGAGCTGAAATGGACTAGTGAGTTCAAAAGTTATTAGGAAGGATGGATGGACAGACTGTATGTTCACAGAAACATTATTTCTTTTGAAAATCAGCTTAAAAATAACCCTATCACGGAAGCCTTTAAGACCAGTAATAAATGAATCAAAACTATAGAGTTATCCACAGATGCACTGATGAGTCAACTCTGCAGATACAGTGGGTTTTGTTTTCACCTACAATTCACATAACTAAAGTTACTCATCTGTGTAAGGCTCATCTAAGTTTCTCTGAGTCTTCTGAGGTGGCTGCCAGGGTGATCAATGAAGAAAGGTTTAGATTCCTCTGTGTTTCCCATTTAAAAATACATTAATGTGTACACACATATGCCTCATGTAGGTGCACATGTACGACCCTCCATCCCTATTTCTGCATAATTACAGGTTCCAAGCTCTTTACCATCTTTCATGTGTTTTCTACAAACCATATTTTCTACTCTGTAAGGTAGGAAAGTAATTTTATTTCTGCTTTTCAGGTGAAGAGCTGAAGACTCTCAAAGATGAGGATCCTAGTAAAGTATTCAGTTTCTGTAGCTTTCAGGAGTATTTGACTACTTATGTACATCTGGGAAATTGGGATCACAGCCCTCAATCAAGGACTTACCAGAAGTTCAGGGAAAAGAAAGGAGCTTAATGTAGTTCCAAATCCCAGATTAATGGCCTAGTTCCATCATCTTCCATCCATCCCTTAATGACTTATCATGTAATTAGCTGAGGGTGAAAAAACAAAAAAAAAACAAAAACAAAAACAAATATATGGGGAAAAGAGATAAAGTAAAGAAAGATTTCAGTTTTATTGTACAGTTTTCCAGTCCTGTGTTACATATAGTCTAGACCCAAGTGTATGCTGAGGACACTTTAAATCACCCTAGTAAATTAGAGAGGTCTTGAAGAAGGCAAAATCTCTTTTTGCCTCCCCAACACCTCCCTAGCTGCCACTATTTAAAAGACACTTTGCTCTAATGAGAATCAGCTTTTAAGTCTCAAAAAAACCCAGATTAACACTATTAGAATATAATTTTTTCTATAATGCTATCTTCTGGAAGGGAAGCAGCATGCTGTAAGGAAGGAAGCAGCTTCAAACTCTACTTGAAGCTGGGGAAGAAAAGTTTCTCTGCAAACAAAGAAACATTAATTAAATTTTAAAATCAACGCTTCCCATTCTTTATGGGTTGGCATGAGCTTGCAGATTGATGGTTTGGGACACTGAAACCATGGGTGCACCCCATGAAAGACAAAGCAAAAGTTTTGACACTGAAGCATAACAGTTAGGGCTATTCAAATATTCCATCTGCTTTGCTCTGTTTTTAAATGAGTATGTGAAATACTTGGGGTTTTTGGGGTTTTTTCCCTCAAAGCAAGAGAGGGGATTGTTTAGCTGTTAGACAACAGAGCTGGGCAACCTCAGGACACATGGAATAAATGATGCAGAAATTTGTATAAAGACACTTATATCACATGTGGTCTTATCTATATTCAGTTCTGCCTCAGCAAAGATATGAGAAGTTTCCAGGTTTGGAAAATTAGTAAAAAAGAAAGGATTTCTTCACTTTAGAGAAGAATTAAATAACAAGAGACAAGAGAAGAATATACAATATCACAGGTGCTCTGAAAAGGGAGAATAGTCACATTCAGGGAAGTTAAAAGGTATGTCACTTAAATATGGTGAAAGTAAACACTTTTTAGCAGAACATATAATAGGTCATTGCTACCAGAGGTGCTTGAAACAAAGAATTTAGCAAGATGTAAACAAGGTTTAGATATATATATAAATAACAACCCTCTCACTATTATTTATTGATACAACGGTTAATGATATCATTTTGGGGTCAGAGAGCTGGATAAACCTGATTAGATTTTCACACATTTAGAAAATTTAAAAGCCACAAGAGACCACTGAATCATCTCCTGTATAGTGTTGCTTGTTAAGTGTCACCCAAATTCTCTCATACTACACCCAGACACTTGAGCTGAAAAATTTCTGTTCCCAAGAGATCAGTCTGAATACTGCGAGTGGAGACCAGGAGAGATTGAATTGTCACCAGTGCCTGAGGCCCTTGCAAAGACAAGGAGTTGAGGAGTGAAACTCTATAAAGGCGTGGCTGAAGCTCTAAACCACAAGACTGGAGCAAGTCAGTGGGTATCTTCTCTTTGGGTGTTTGCCCTTCAAAAATGTTCAAGTAAAGTGGTCTGGGGAAAGATAAGTATCCAAAATATGTTCTTTACTAAAAACTCAACATTGATTAGGATCTTAGGAGAGTTGTCAAGATAAACACATTCTGCAGGGATTTGATGCTGACTATAGTTTGTGTCCTGTACCCATAGCTTCTGGAAGATGAGAAACAGGACTTTATGTGAAGCTTGCTTAAGATCCTGCTTCTAACCCCCACCTGCCTTGCTCTTTGAGTGTGTTCCCCTGTAGCCTCAGCTGCTATTTTTAACTCTGCCATTAAGAGCTGCACTGTTTAGGAACACTTATACACGAACTGGGAAAGAACGAGAGAGAACACCACTTTTAATCCAGCACACTTATCTACAGAGGAGAAAGCACCCCAGTGATAGTGGATATCAGTGGATAGCACAGGTCTACAATGACAACTCTTGGCTACTGAAGAACTTCCTACCAAAACCAGAGAAATCTCAGGACTCCCTTTAAGCCAGTCTTCATTGCCGCTTCTTCTACTGTACTGCTGCAAAAGGGGCTTAGTGGGGACTCAAAACTGAGCTCTACTCATGCTGGATGCCTTTACCACTACCTTACAGCATATCAGTGCAAAGACTGACTTGCATGCCTATGTTCATTTACTGTATTAGGGCAAATTTCTGCCTAAGAGCCATGGAAGAGGTAATGTACCTCCATGCATTGATTTATGCCAGTTCAACTACAGCACCTGTAAAACTTCTGTCAACTGAATCAGGGATGTTCTTACAATCAAGCAAGTATGCAAGACCTACATCCAATAAAGAACAAAGTGTCTAAGTTAAAGCACCTTGACATCTAAAGGGAAACATAGGTGTTGCTGTTAGCCACCTAGGCCTCCACAAGACTGAATGAAGAGAATTAGGCATCTCCACATAAGAAGAGAAGATTGCATGCTCATGGGGAGCTACCTAGAGATTCTAGACAAGATATGCTGAGTATGGGCTGTGTATCAAAGTTTGTCTCTTACCAGAGCTCAGACATGTGACTTTGCAGTCTGAAGTTAAAGTTCTCACCTTGAGAAATAAATATCCTAGGTTCTGCAAACCACTTGTCTACTCTTTATTTAAAAAAAAAAGATTAAAAAAACCAAAAAAAATCAACAAATTTTAGTTAAAGTAGTAAAAGAAAGAGAGAGACACAGAAGCAGCTCTCCTTTCCACAGTTTTAGCACCCAAGCAATTCTAAGCTTTGGTCAAGTTGCAGTGCATCTGCATGTGTCACCAGAGGATTTCCAGGCAGAAACCTTATCTGAATAAAGTGCTCTCCATGGCTATTCTTCCCCTTTGCCAGCAGTTGATGAATGTAAAGAACTAATTTTTTTTCTTTCTAGAACTTCATGGCACAGGGTTTGCAGATATTTAAGATGACATTAACATTATTAAATTCACTCAGGAAGAACTGTTTTTCCTAGAGGATTTTGGAGTTCTCAGCCTTCAGACTTTTATACTGAATTTCACCATAAAATATCTCTCTCACTCATAGTCTTGGGGACACTTGCCATTTTCTGACTTCTACTTTTTTTGTAGAGAAACTTTCATATGGTTCAAAACTCAAGAGACATAAAACAGGGCCAAGCCTTTACCACATAAGAAAACTTGATTTGAAGAGCACCTCAATACTTTAAGGAGACTTGACTTACTAAATGGAAATATTTAGGGATGGCAATACCAAGACCTCATTACATATAACTCTTCAAATGCCACTCAGTCTCTTGAGATTCCTAACAAGAATGCCTGCAGGGGGAATAATTTTGTATGAAGGACGCAGGCCCTCTGGCTTCATAAAGGAAATGTCTATACATATACCTTAAATTTGTTCTCTGTAAGTGCCTTACAACTCGCATGCATGCACATGTGAAGGTCTCTAGTTCCCTTAAAAGTCCAGTACAACGTATAAACTCTTATTTATCCATAAAATAGTGGGTGCTGGAGTCCCAGCACTTCACCATTTATCAGTGACCTAGAGGAGAGGAGAGAATGCAGTCTCGCCAAGCTGGTTGACAGTCAATATAGTCCTCATGCAGAGCTGTCATTCAGCTGGAGAATGGGCTGGAGAAGCTGGAGGAATGGGCTGACAGGAACCTTATGAAATCCAAGAGGGACAATTGCAAAATGCTGCACATGGGATGGACAAACCCCATATAATTCTGCAGCCAGGGGACTGATTGGACAGGTAGAAGTTTTGCTGAAAAGGACCCAGAAGTCCTGGGGTCCTGGTGGACAGAAGGCTGGAGAAGAGTCAGCATTGCACTCTGGTAGCAGTGAAGGCTAGCAGTGTCCTGACTGACAGCAACAGGAACGCAGTCAGTTGATTGAGGGAAGTGATTATTTCCCTGTACTCAGCACCTGTTTGTCCACATCCAAAATACTGCATCCAGACTTGTCCCCACACCTCCTAGCCTCTCAAACAAGAAAGATAGTTATAAACTTGAGCAGGTCCAGTTGAAGGCCACCAAGATTGTCACAGACCTGAGACCCATCAACTATGAGGAGAGGCTGAGGGAGCATGGCTTATTTAGCCTGAAGAAGAGAAGGCTTGGTGGGAGGATGGGAGACCTAGTAACTTCCCATATCTACAAGGAAGTTATTCAGAAAGTGGAGCCAAGACTTTAGGAAGGTGCACAGCAGGAAAATGAGAAACAGTGATCATAAACTGAAACAACTGAGGTTTAAGTTGTGTATAAGGAAAAAAAATCATGATAAGGACAACGAAACACTGGAACAGCTGCCCAGAGATGTTGTGGAATATGTCCTTGGAGGTTTTCAAGATCCAACTGGACAAAGTCTTAAGCAGCCTCACCTGAACTCAGTGTTGATTTTGCTTTGAGCAGAGGGTTGGATTAGGTGACCTCCTGATTCTTTTCCAGTCTAAGCGATTCTGGGATTATGACTGCAATGCACAAATGGAACAGGAAAAGTCACAAGTTGTAAGCAGAAACACCTAATCAGTCTGTGTTCACGAGAAAGATGGCCATGGGAGCCAACCTCTGGAAAGAAGTTATTCCAACAGTTTTCCAGCATAAACCCTCCAAATTCTTGACTCAAACTTCCACTTAAATTTCCAGTGTTTCAGACCACTTCTGGTTCTTTTTGCTTTCTGAAGTAAAGCACCTATCCCTGGAGTAGAAGGTGAAATTGTACTTTTGCTGGGAAGCAAAGCTGTAGCCAGAGAAGGAACTCTCCAAAGATTTTCACTCACAGAAAGGAAGGAAAGGAAAAAATCTAGTGCCAGGCTGGGAAAAAGGGACATCAACTTTCTTTTTTCTTATTGTGTAGTTCTGTCATTTCATGTTCCATGGAAATTCAAGCATTTACCTATAGTAGCTTCCCATCCCTCTTTCCCACCCAGGTTCAGCACAGTTGGGAAATTCAAGTTCTTGAAAATAGCAACTCCCCGCCCCAGCCATCCCCTTACCTCCCTGGCCAGAACTGGAACAACTGGTGCCATTCTTCAGAACCTGGGACAAGGCCCAGCTGTTTCTCACAGGCAGGGAGAGAAATGTTTGTAAGTACCATGGTCTCATGCTAATCTAATCTATGATCTGCAAAATGGCTGAAGATTATTTTTTTGCTATGGGCAAAAAATTAAGCCCCTTTGTATGGCATTTTTTTATCCTTGATCCCTCTTCTACTTAAAAAAAAATACTTTCAAGAAGAGTTTACTGTGAAGATAGCAGTGAAGGGAACTGGATTGTTAATGCAGCATTAACAGAGCATTGACTGCCATCTGAATGAATTTTGTGTGCATTATTGCAACCATGCTAAGACGCCACTCAAGATGCTGTATCAAAAGCTGTGTCCATATAGGCACGGAAACATAGAATGGTTTGGGCTGGAAGGAACCTTTAAAGATCATCTAGTCCAACCCCCCTGCTGTGGGGAGGGACATCTTCCACCAGATCAGGTTGCCAGAATACATACCTCTCAGACGAGAAAGCATGGCTATGATAAAAAATGTGTTATGTTTACTGTCATCAATAGCCTGAGATGGACTGGATCTGAGTTACTGAGTATTTGTATGCTTTTAATCCAAGAAAGGGAAATAAATCCTGTACAGTACTACAAAAATTAGCATTTTTATGGAACTGGCTTTTCCTCTAAGTGTACAAGTGACAAATCTCACTTTGACGATGCCACTTTAACTGAAAAAGAAAATATTCTATACGTTGCTCTCAAAGTTTAGATAATAGTGAGTCAAGAATTATTGATCTGCCTTTATTTCAAAATAGACTTTTGGTAACATTAGTGTTTTACAATCATTACTCACCTTCAAACCACAAACAAGGTTAGGGAGTGATTTGCAAGCAAATGAATGTAGAAATGTGTTAGGAGGTGCCATGACACTGTTGCTGATATTAAAGGTTAACAATCTTGAGCCAGACTCCTAAATCCCAAGCCTGGCTAAAAACAGTTAGCTCCCAAAAATTCTTTTAATAGTATGTTTGGGGATCAATGTTACTGCTTTTTCTATTTGAGCCTTCTGAATTCATTTTTTCAAGCTGTTTTTTTGGATGAAGAAAATTAAATACATATTCATTTATATAGTTATAAGTAAAAAAAAAACCAAACACCCAAACCCCCCCAAACAACCCCAGATGATGGTGGAAGTAGCACTCTTCCTTAATTCCTCTAAAACAGGAACTACTTTCTGAGTGTCCAACACTGCACTGTCTTCTTCAGAGAGAGAAGCCCTTCCCATCCATCAAGGATTACATCAAAAAAGCCAGGGAGATACTTTATTTGCCACAGTACACCCTCTTGAAAAGAATTTTGTACTACTTAAAACACTTTCTATTGAAAACTCTTGATATTTAAAATTTAAAAGTTTTCAATTAAAACTTTTTCAAAATAAAAAATAAAATGAACATTAACAATATCCTTTGCAACCTGGTAAATTCTAGGCAATTCTACTTTTATAACACATTTTTGTTGTGTTTTGAATGCTCAGTTTATCAGCAACTTATATTTTGATGAAGAGTCATAATCAGCGCTTGTTGGAAAGGAATCTTGGTAAACACAGTTTGTGTGTGAAACAACTTCAGTGACTGGTCTTAACAGTAAGGAGACCAAATTTTCCACTTCACCAGAGTTGTACTCAAACAAGCCTTAGTTTATATAGGTGGCAACAACTGATGTACCTAATATCTTTGATCTCAGACCTCTGCTCTGAAGAAGCTAGTTCTTTATCATAAAAGAACTTTCTGAAAGAAAAAAACTCTCTCCTAAATTAAGTATGTGTACACATACATGTGTATATAAACCCAGTACGAGTTTGGCAAGCTGCACAGAAAACTGTCACAGAGTTTACACTCACTTTTATTGTCAGACATGTAAATGCCCCAAGTGTATTTGAAAAATGCATTCAGACTTTTAACTCAAGACCTGAAGGCATAATTCCCATTCTTAGGTATGGAATATTGCAAGTCATACCAGTGTGGATAGCTATGGCCTGAGAGTCTGGGGTTATACGAAGAAAGAGATTACAAGAATAATTACTGAAAAGTGCTACATAATTAGAACAATATTTGCTTCATTAGAAAATCTCATCTAAAGTGGAAGAAAATACTTGTGAATATTTGTTAAAACACTTGCACAAAAGTCTAATGAACAAGAAGGAGAATATAATGAAACTAGGTGATTTGCAGGCCAACTCAATGGACTGTGCAGAATATGTGCCTTCTGAAGAGAATGGCATGCTTTTAACTACACTGCCTAGAACTGTTTTCTCCTAGCACGTCTTCACAGCTAGCAATATAATGAATTAGGAGAGAGCCAAAATTAGCAGATGAGAGTGAAAAAGTGTCAGTTTCAGCCACAGAGACATGTTTTTCATGTTTGAACCATTTTTCTCTGTGTTTACAACATTCCTAATGTGATGCTCAGAGCCACGTCACAGTGTGGGAAGGGGTATTGTTACCCCATTGTATACAATAAAAGATTTGCAGCAAGACTTACCCATTTTTTCCCCTTGACATACCTTATGACTTCATGATACTCTGGAATGATCCTTCTCTGAGACTCTGCCTTAACCACTTTTGCAGTGTATAGGAGTTGTGTTGTTCCCCTTGAAATGCTGTTGGTCAGTCTAGTAATGAGCTGTGGATAAGCCCCTTAGCTGTCTTCTAGACAGCTTGAAAATACCCCTTATTTCTGACACACTCCACTCATACTGCCTGCCCTAGCTTTGTCAGCTCTTCCATCTAGCGCAGAAAAATCGTCTCACTTGCTTTCCTTTGGTGGCCACTAGTGAGTTAGAGAGTCACAAGATCAGGACTGAGCCACACCTCAGAAGTGCTTGCTAGAAAGTTAGGAACTCCATCTGCTTCTAGAAAGTTTTGCCTTGTTGACAAGTACAGAAGTTATGTGTGTCCCTTGGAGCAACATAACCTTTCATTCTTCTTGCAAGTGGTCACAGGACAATGAGAGAAGTAACTCGGGACTTGACCCTAGTATTGTGAGAACCATCCTTCGAAGTCTAAAAGGGAGTGCCTGAAGAAGGGAAGTAGTTCTGGCAGAGAAGATTCAGGTACGTCTGAGTTTGTAAAACCTCATGAATGGCCCTGAGATAACTTATGCCCTTTGGCTATGAAAATGAACTTTCTGCATGTTAGATGGTAGGGGATCCTCACAGACATCTGTTACCTCCTGTTTAATACCATACTGAGATACCGCCCTTCCTTTCTGTGGGATACTGGAATAACAGAAGAAAAACCCCTGTTTAAATCCTAGTCCATACAGTTTGTTATAGGGATACTTTCTGACACCTCTGACTGCATTCCACCTTTCAGTGTAAAGGTGGGATTCTTTTCATCAGGTTTTAAAAGGAAGGTACCTAGTCGAAACACCATGCCTTTGTGTCAACAAACAGACATGTACATACCAGAGTCCTCTTATCCCAGATGTGTATTCTAAGAACCTCTTGAGAGTGACCATTTCTCTTCAATGAGCATAGCGAGACTCTATACAGCTACTCTAGAAAAGATTCCTAACTTAAAAATGGCAAAAACTAAGTCATACAAACCACATCTTTAATGTGTAGTGTTGTTTGTGCGTTATATATTACAATATAGCACGTCCTGATGGAAGAGGCTGTGGCATTTTTTGCACAATCATAATTTCTTTCTAGGTGGACTTTATGTTGCCAAGAGAGCACTATCAAGATTTGTACTGCCTTCTGTCGGAGCACCTCTGACCAGAGAGTAGAAGGACCAGCTGTACAGGGCACAACATGACAACAGTCACCAAATTTAATTACTCAGTAGTGCCTGAGAAGTATTCCCTCACTTCTGATGCAACAAAGGTCCCTCCAACGGGAGGAGAAAACTAATGGGTGGAAGTAGTAACCTTGCTACTGCCTCTAGAAGGTATTTGCCAGTGCCCCTGATTTAAGGTGACAGGCTTTCTAAGCATGTAGATTTGGTGGGCATCAGCACCCTTACCATGCTCTGTGCAGTCGCACTGATTTGAGGACTGGTGCAGAGTGCAGGGAGCATCCCACTGGGAACTCTGGGGACTTTTCATCCAATACGCCAACTTCTTAAGGTACAACTCAGTTCAACCTGCCTCCTGTCAGAGAAACCAGATCAGTAGCCAGACTGATGAAAGATTAAAAAGAGCACTAGTAACTGAAAAAAAAATTGTTGTAAATGGCTATCAAAATTTGAAAAAAATCCAAATACTTATGAGACTGGTAGTCTTTTTTTCTTCTCAGTCATATCAGTGAGAGTAAGGGCTGCAGGATCTGGCCCTCCACAAGTAATAGCCTTTTTAATTTCAAAATTTTTTCTAGGGAGATTAAATAGGTTGGTGTTTCTCTCCCTATGTAAAACCATGATTCATCCATCATGTCAATAGCATCATATTCATAAATATACCACCGTGTCTGGTGTTTTCCACTGAAATTGGCAAATGTACTTAGAAAGAAGTGAAATGAAAATTTCAGGTATTTCCAATTGGGCTTAGCAAGTTGTGAAAGAAGAGTGATGACTGCTATCAATGTAAAGAATTATGAGCTGCCTGGTTCTTCTGTTTTATGGAACAGCTTAGCCATAGAGCATACCTATTTCACTGCCACTGTGGCCCAGTCCTGGCCATGGCCTTAATTTTTCTGAGGATGTTATTCATAAATGTTCTCTTAATCAAGCTCAGGCCCAGAATTTTACTGTAGAGGCCAAACTAATTGCCAGGATACATGAGATGCCAAACCCTAGAAGGTAAAGCTAAAATTTGTGTGTCCTGGCTCAGAGAACCACTATGTTTCAAACTTGAAATAAAAAGTGGGTTTTTACATTTCTTAAATAGTTGATTTTTCCACTCCAACAATTAGAACTCTGTGCTTCTCAAAGAATTTACACTGTGAATAAGTGCATCTCCTTCATTTTTTTTAATTTGACCAAAACAAAAATCTATCTCTCTTTTTAAAGGATTTTTTTTTTTTTTAGAGAAATAAGTAAGGAATTATTCCAAAATTATCCCTGGCTAGTGTGCATGGTTACCACACTGAAACAGACAGCAGTTTTCTGGGTGAAATGGCATTGCCCCAGGTGCCAAGACCCACATGGAAGGTATGCCAAGGACTATGAAGATTTTTATGTCTCTCCTGCCATCATAAACAGGAATGTTATATCTTTTAACTGGGCAACTGGCATGTTCCCCATTGATTACACCCTTTTATTGAGAAAGGAAGAGATGAATGATTTTCTTTATTCTTTTACATGTAAAATCTTTTGCAGGATTAGCAATCTCTTGGTTCTTGATCAAAACACGGGCTCCAACACAAAATGTTGTGAGATCTCATAATATCTTAATATTATGTTCATAATATCATAATAACCTCATCCTGGAAGAATCTCACTCATCGTTAAGGAACTAAAATGCTATTCAATAAGCAACATAACAACAATACTGGGGCTTTTAAGTTCAAAGTCTGCTAGCCCTCACTTCTGTGACTGTGGGAAACATTTCACTTTGCCATTCTCAACCACATGAGTAGGAAGAAGTGAGATGAGATGACATGAGTTGCGGTGTGTGGACAGAAAAGCTAATGAACCTGAAAGCCTGTACGCTTTTTCTCTTTGTGTCGTCAGTTGGTTTGATAAAAGAAGGCCACAGCTCCCAGCAAACCATGCATCAGGTCTCTGAGCGCATCTCCCCATCCCAAAGAGTTTTGGTGCCTGAGCCCACAGCCAGCTCTCTGATGTGGTGCAGCCATGTTATCCACTGGCTCAGACAGTTGTGAAAGAGCAACTTTGGAGAAAGAGCTGTCTGCCCTTGTGGGACTCTGCTCCTCCTTTCCTTGGGGGCCACTTTTGTGCTCAGGCCCTTGCCACTCATCTGAGTTATGTGGCTGGTACACCTGTGCACGGTTTAACACCTTCCTAATTTTGGTCCTTATCCCAGCCCCTGATTTGACTTTCTGGCTTGATCTCAGACCTGCCTCATCACGATGGACTTTTTGATCAGTACTGTTGGCTTGCTGTGGTTACAGTCACTGGACCTGTTTGGGTACAGTGGGGCAGCTCTCTTGTTGGTGAGGCGCCTACCTTGCTGTGACTTTTGGCTCCTTAAAAAGCAGCCTGTCTTTGCTGCTCCATGATGCCTTGCAACACTTCATCCTTTGATCACCATGATTATAAAACCCTACTATGAGAGTGTATGGGACCCTGGGACCTTGAATAAATGAATATTACTGATTCAGTAGGAATGCTATGCTGTCATCAGGAAAGATTCACAAACCAGCAATCTACTAAGCAGATGCATTAAGCAGGCATTGGAACAGGCTGCCCAGGGAAGTGGTTGAGTCTCCATCCCTGGAGGTATTTAAAAGAAGGGTAGATGTGGTGCTTAGGGACATGGTTTAGTGGTGGACTTGGCAGTGATAGGTTAACACTTGGACTCAATGATCTTAAGGGTCTTTTCGAACCTTAACGATTCTATGATTAGATAGATATATTCATCCTAAAGGAATGACTTCTACCCACCCCATTCCTCCATAAGGTAAACTTGAAATATTGCACTTGTCCTCTGGAGCCCTGAAGAAGACTTTTTTGTGCTGGTAGATGGTTCAGGACTCTGAAGGCTGGGTCAGATGAGGAGAACTTGGAAGAGCTTAGTCAATGAAGGAAAAATCTGCAAAAATACTCCCACCAAAATCCAGCAGAAAACAACAAAAAAACACTAATTCTATTTCCCTTAATATCAAAGCCAAAAGGAATTTTGCCATAGACTTGACTAAGAACTGTTGAATGTAGAAGTATGTTCTTGTCAGCAATTCTTAATTTATCCTTGCCTGTATTCCAGAGCAGTCATCTAACATTTTGACACTAGGTGCAGGATTGGGTATGACTGAGTACCATGAGCCATTTGTAGCAGGCATGAGTTAGACTTGCTGTGTGTCAGAAGCAGGCCATGTCTGAGTTAGATCCAAAGCACTCATACTGAGGGTTATGTTCTTCTACAAAAAAGTCCACTCAATGCAGCGTTGCTTTTCACTGCCCTCTTTATCTTGAAGTGGTGTCCAAACCTAAAATATAAGTTTAGTGGTGATTTTATATAGATGAATATTAAAATCCCACCTACCCTTCCCACAAAGGGTCTAGAAATGATCAAAGATTAGTTCTAGTGCCTTAAACTATTGTCACATCAGACTCGTTCTCAGCAGCAAAGCCAAGCTCTTACTGAGCTCTACTTCACTCTTTCTTTCTGCCCTTATACTGCCACCTCAAACCCACCCTCCCACTACTGCAGGGTCATAATGAAACAGAGGAACTAAATTAGGGAAAAGCTGCAGATTGAAAACAATCCATCATGGAAAAAAAAGTTGACTAAAAATGATCAGTCAAGGAAGTCCACAAGTAATTGTGCCAGAACAATTGAGAGGGTAGTCAGGGAGTAGAAATGAGCAGCTGGTGTTGAAAGGAAGGGCGCGGAACAGCTTGAATTGATTTTGTCACTGAGAAAAATGCCTATGGAACTGTGACACAAGAGCCTAAGCATCACTGGCTTCTTCAAGGCTTGCAACTTCAGGCACAGCTTTCAAGATAAAGTTACAGCTCCTTGTTTTCTTAAGAGGGTCAGAAATGTTACTCTTTTGTCACACAAGTAAAGGTATACATTTGAGGTCACTATGAAAACTGCAGTAAACCCCTTAAACAGTCAATTTCCCTCTTTCCATTTTTAGAGATGACTGAGAACAGCTTACAAAATCCTCATCTCTGCTTTAATTCAAAACATTTGTGAGTATCATCAGTAGACTGTTACTGCTGTGGAATATTGCATGCAATATACATCACTTCCATGTACACTTACATAGCTAATTAGTGACATTAGACACTACAAACTACATGGTTGAATGGAAAATTGAAAAGTCACATTGCTTTTGGCTATGCAGTTAAAGATTCTGATGGACAGTTCAAAATTCAAATTACAATAAAAAGAATGCATTTTCCATGAGGATTCTGCTGGGAAAGCTCAAACATAAAAGTGCATAAAAGTGTACAATGAGGAAACTGAAATACACTTATGAAGTTAAATGAATAGATATATGACAGATAATGGTTTGTTTTATTCACCCAAATCTGTAAACTTACATGATATTATAATAATGGATGAATATGAAAAACAGTCTTGTGATTCTGGATAAGCACTCAGAACTGTCAGTTCTTGTCCAAGTTATCTGGATCATTTGGGCATGGAAAAACTGGGTGGGGAATTGCATGAGATCAGGGAAGAAAAAAGGAAATCTCATGAGAATAGAGCTATGAGGATTGCTGCTTATGGCATTGTGGCAGTTTCTCAACCCAGAAGCACACAGCAAATGAAAAACAGCAATAAGTAACTCCAGACACTGTTGAGAATTAACTGAACCACAAAGAACATGGCAGTTTCTGGGACCCTATGCACAGATGAAGATGGCTTGTAGCATGCCACCCTCCAGTCAGCTGCTCACAAAATCGTACAGGGATGGTGTTTGCTGACTCATGCTGGCAGACATACCTTATTTATTCCAAGCATGATATAAGAGGATTCAGAGTGTATTGTTGGAACAGTGGAAAGTTGCAGCTGCAACAGAGGAATCCCCCAGAGAACGCTCCAAGAACAGTTAAGCTTGAGAAGAATAGTTGGGCTCTGTCCTTGCTGTGGCTATTGAAAAGCCAGGAGCCAGTGAGGGGGTATGCCTGAACCTGCAGCATGTAGAGTCTGTTCAGAAAAGGGTGGCAGTTTTAGCTGCTTACAAACACTTTCCTGACCGATATCACTCATGTCTAACAAACAGATGAATCATTTGCAAAAGAAGAGTCTGCTTGTTTGTTGTCTACTCTAAACTTCTGCATCATGCCAGCACTGATTTTATTAGCTTCAGTTGCTCTCCTTCTGATGAAATCTTTTATAATGCTGGAAAGGGAACTTTGAACACACGCGCACACACACACACACACACACACACATCATGCATTGAGTACAAATTATTACAAGAACTACAGGACAAAAAGACTCAGAGTCTGAAGGTGTCCCTTGGCAATCTAGTAACCTTCCAGTCTGGTCTTCAGGATCTGCTGTGGGTCTCCTGATAAGTATCCTTTGCAGAAGGAGCTGGCATGAAAGGAATTTGTCCTTACATTGGGTCATATTCTTAAGTGGCACAGGTTGGCACAGCCCCAATAACTCTGATGGAGCTGCCCGATTTATACCAGGTGTGCAAGAGCCCAGTGGGTTTTCAAGGAGTACATTAAAAAAACCCGTCCCTCTAACAAGATGAGATCATATGTTGGCATAGTCTCAGAACATGAAAGATCTAAAAGACCAAGCCGACATGTTACACCATGTTACAATGAACAATAGAACTCTTTATGTAGCACATAGCTAGTAAATACATACCAAAAAAAATGGACAGACCTCCATCAGCCAGCTGTGTGCTCTTCTGCCTCTACCACCAAACATTGCCAGCAGAGTCAGAGCTCTTGCTCTCAGGGATCAGCAAGACTGGTGCTGCTCTGCAAGGGAGAACGAGCCAGGAGCATCCCCAGTACAGGCAGTGATGGTGCCCTCACCAACTAAGGCACAGTTCCAGAGCATCTAAACAACCAAGTCAGAGCAGGGTGCTGATAACAGGGTCCCTCAACAGCCTAAGGCAAGGCAAGCAAGGCAAGACAAGGTGATGAGTCAGATCCGTCCATCCATCCCCAGTCAAAAATAGCAAGATAAGGCCAGAAGCAGGAGTGGAAACAAAGCTACCTACAGCACTCCTCTAGAGTCCTTCAAGAAAGTCCCATGAGTAAGCAACCACAGACAGGCTTAGACACACAACGGGGCTGGGAGTTTAAATGGAGCTGCTGGGGCAAGGGGCAGCAGGAAGGTAGGTGGAGGCCCCAGGTGCAGCTGCTCAGGGAAATTAAGGCCTTTTGGTACCCTCAGGGCATGGTCACTTGGGTTACAACAGTAGACAAATATTTATATGAAACTGTGACACAAACCTAAAGCAAGCCAGCAAAAATATGCTTCTAAAAATTTGTCTCTCTCCAGAAAGGACAAGATGTTCTGCTCCTAATTTTGTTGAAAGATTCACAGTTTAGAAAAACTTAATAAAAAAAAATGGTTAATTTGAAAACTGTAGTCACAGCTAAAACCACATTAGTTTTTTGCTATGCACCAGATTCCCAAGTCAATCAGCACACAAATGTCATGGAGCAGCAGACAGGGACTGTATGCATTTAGTCTGAGCTTCTATTTTTCCTTTTGTAAGACTAAAATCAAGTACTGCTTAATGAAATAGTAATTTGATGAAACCTGACAACCATTTCTATTATTTGGATCTAAAATGAAGTTTTTCTCGGGCATTACAGTTTCTTCAGATGACAGAACAATGGGCTGCGCTTTCATTATCACTATTTTTTGGTGCGCATTAAGTTAATTTATTATTAAATAAAACTTGAATGCTATAGCTGTCGACTTTAAGAGTCGCTTGGATTTGAAGGAGAAAGATTATCCTCCTTGCCCTTCAAAGATGAAATTATCACAACATATTTCAAGCAAATGGAGACTGTCATATAAGCTCCTGCTGGCAGGTGATTGCAGTACTTTCAAACAAAGACATCTAAATCAAAGGAGCAAGGAGAGGGAGAGGAATACTCTCTTAGCCATTATTGCTATATAATATTGATGTAAAATTATTGAAGGCATAACTCAGAAGAGCTAAATTAAAGGATACATACTGTCTTCAAGAGTGCATTGTGTAAGAAGCAGACTTGAAGACACTTGACCAGGAATAGCAGGTTTTACTTCCATTTGTAGGTCCTGGAAAGGATTATATGAACCAGGACAGATGATCTAAGGACATGAATAGATATCTATGCAGCGGGAGCCCGTCCATCATGTAAAATGCCCCTGAAATATTTATTTTATATTGGCTGGAAGGAACTATGTTTCACCTTGGTAAAGTGGATCATAGTTTGTCAGCAGGTATCTACATCATCTGGAACATCATACTGTAAGCAGATTTAATAGCTAGACAAGACATGTGACTCTTGATTGAACTCATGACTACAAGGCAAAAGACAAAGAGCTCTTGGAAAGAGACAGGCCCCCAGAATCTCCTCTGAGAGATACCTGAACAGAAGTAGCAAGGAATTTGACAATGAAGTACTTTCTTTGTTGACAAATATTTACACATAGAAACCATATCAGCTTTGGTGAAAATTTTCATAGATTCTAGAATAGAATTTCTGGCCAAAATAAGTAAGTGAACAAAACTAGCCAGTATTTAGGAGACACAAGCCCAGATTCAGGTTCTGTTTTCAGGCAAGGCCATAATGCCAGACTCCGATATCAAACAAGATCCCCCAAATTACAGGGGAGCAGGGAGTCAACTAGGTTCTTCTACATCTTGTATGAAATCATTCTCTCCAACAGTCTACAAAGTCCTCCTCTCAATTGCAGCAATTTCTATGTTTACTTAGCTACCAGTTACTCAGGGGTTTCCCTTTGTAAAAAAATGAAAATCAAAATTCAGAAGATTTTTAGTCTCTTCTGGCATGAAACTAAATCAAATGCCAAAGGACTCACTAATTTAAAAAATGAAAATCACTATTTATCAACAAGTACTGTTACAGGAGAAAGTCTGTTGCTTCTGGTCAAGCCAAAGAGGCGTAACGGCCGAGAGACCTTCTCCCCTGCTAGAGGGTGGGCTGCCTGGGCTCAGGGCAAGCCTAGAGACAGCACACCTGAAGGTGACCCCCTTCCCTAGGTGACACTGGGGAGCAGCTTCCAGACTACTTGGCTGGGAGGCAGCAGTTGGGACTGGGCCCCTTCCCATGGGAGATGCTTTTAAGCTGAAGCTCCAAGTGCCTGGACCCTGTCTAAGCTACTGGTCCAGCTTAGGCATCTGCTTTTCCAAGTTAATTTTTAGACAGTCAGTTTGTGAAAAACTGCTGTCCCTTTGCCTGAATTTAAGATCCTTTAGGAACCGACTATGGACAAAATGTTAAGACAGATTTTAATTTCCAAAGTGATTCTATGTAGCAGGCATTTATATAACTCTGAGGTGATTTGTCATATCTCTTCTGCTATCAGAGTATTGATATGGTGTGGGGAAAAAACTGGCATTGCTGTTCATTCATTAATTTAATGAATTAATAAATTAATTTAATTTAATAACAACTTTTCTAATGAACTGTCGCAACTAGTGTCATTTCAAAGTTGTGATGCTCAACTCGTTTATCATTTTGGAGACAGAGTAAATCAGGTTGTAGAAGCTGTTCCATACAGGACATTAAGGAGATATCTCCTGCCCTGTAGTCATCCAGTGCTGGCGTGTCTCTAGGAGTACTCACAAGTCCAGCTGTGGCTGTTTCCAAAGGAAACACTGATGGGCCTTTTGTGCTATTTCTAAGCCATCATCAGGCTGTGACTTTAACCATTCTGTTTCCCCTGAGGTG
Organism: Nipponia nippon; assembly: GCF_047370975.1. Classification (NCBI taxonomy): domain Eukaryota; kingdom Metazoa; phylum Chordata; class Aves; order Pelecaniformes; family Threskiornithidae; genus Nipponia; species Nipponia nippon. Next base: position 81,593,820 of record NW_028262347.1, on the reverse strand, counting down.
AGACAAGTACATTTGCTTCCAAGAAACAACATGTGGCCTTTTTTTCCTACTTGGAATAGGTCTGCCCACACAAATTCTATCTTGATTCAATAAAAAAAGCCACATATATGAACAATTTAGGGGAAAAGAATAAAAAACTTAACACTATTGGTTTTTACACTTTCTTACAGCCAATCACACCAAAAAAACACTGCAGAATTAGTGACACATGGGTTACAGCAGTCTAGCGCTTCAGCCAGTTATGTATGAGATGCCTTGTGCTTGTAGATAGATATAATCATCCCTTTGACAGGACCAGAATACAATTATTTCAAATATTGTAAACATATTGTGTCCCTCTCCACCCGTGATATCCGAGACTATGATGGTCAAGACACCTGCCATGCAGATGCTTTTAGAGTGGAATTGGCATTTGATCTGAATTCTTCTACCTCCTGGTAGATTTCTTTATCCCCTTGATTACTATGCTTACATACTCTCACATTTAATGAAAAAAAAAAGATTTTGTCTCTCTTAGGAATACTTTGGAAATCTTGAGCATTTTGCCAGGACAGAAATACCACTTCCTACCTAGCTTTACATTTACTCCTTTCAGTTTTATTTCCCCATCTTGTGTTATGAATCTGGCATGTTTTGCTTAAAGCATTGATATGGCCTTGACAGACATGATGACCAAGAATGCTTTGCCCTCTTTCATTGCCAGTTGCTGCACCTAGCTGAATTTTGTGTTTCTACTGAATGCCTGGCCTAGAGCCAAAAGACCCACTGTTATCCCTCCCCTGAGTGGAATAGAGTTAATTTCTAGTCCTGCAGAATAACAGGAAACCCACAGAATTTCTTACAATGAGAAATCATAATAATTTTACCATCTGCGGAAGATTTTTGGGCCATAGCAGTCCAAATGCAAGATTTCTGATGTAAGTCCACCAGGTATTCACAGGTTTTTTTTTAATTAAAAACCATAAAAGCTTATACTCCACTGGGTCAGGGTATGAGAAAAGCTAAATTATCCATGCTTTCAAAACATAGAGAGATCAAATGAATTTCAGGTTGTCATGGAAGCAGATTGTTGTGCCAATAGCAGACCTCTGTAGTTGCAGATAATTAACCTTAATTACCCTGACGTACTGTTACTGAAAATATTTGGTTACCTATGATGCTTGCAGTGCTTAAGATTGACAATTGCGCTCTCTTTTGGCTGCATGGTTTGACAGCAAAATATATTTCACTAGTAGAGTTGACACAGAAATTTGATTGTGTAACATGATAGCATTTTAGCAGCCATGCTCAGTCTAACAGTTCACCTTCTAATATCCCTGCATCTGAACAAACGGAGATCTACATGCTGAGGCAAAATATTCAGAAAAAAAGTGGTTGTTTAATTTAATATTATCGAGATATTTTGCCAACAAATATATAGTACTCATCACCTAATTCTTCTTTACTAGCCTGGCAGAATGAGGAGGAAAACAAATTTTCCAAGTTCCAAATACCAACATGAAAAGCCTGACAATCAAACCCCTTTTTTCTTCAATATGGAAAAAATCAATTTTACATTTAAATAATAGTGGGATAGTGACATAAGAATGACAAAACCCACAAAGCTCCTAGCTAAGGCCAACAGCTTGCCTAGTGTCATTCTGAAGATCTCATTATTTTCTTTTTCCTTTTTCTCCCTTTGCATAATACTGCACTCCAAAGGCTGGCATGTCAGACTTAACCCTGAATTTTTATGGCTTATGCAGAATTGTAACACAACTTTTATGTGAAATAAAGAGGTTTGGGAGAATAGAGTTAAAGCTACCTTTTTAGTACTTAATTTCCTTCTTTTTGTCAGGATGGGCAGGGTCCAGTAATAGAAAGAAAGAGCGTGGGATTCAGGCCACATTCCTGATACTGCCTTTAGGTAAAAAATGGAGCACCTACTGATGTTAGTGCAGTATTTTATGTGCTTGGTCTCCATTTATGTTTTCCTCTGCTTTCTAAAGAGTTCTGAGCAGTGACTGAGATTGTGCTTTGTGCTGCATTCTGCAATTTGACCTGAGGTTATTACACCCCAGGCTCACCTCTCTGACTGAGGACCTTTATTAAAACTTTTTGTCTTTTCTTGCAAAATAAGCAGTTTTGAACCCCTCCTGGTGGGTGCCAAGATAACTTATTCCTTCTCATGGCCATAATACAATTGTCAATTGTAATGTTCAGGCCCACAAAATACCAAAACTAATCTACATCTTTAATCTTAATGAGAGGAGGATCAGCCTTGTCTTAGAGTGCCTATCAAGCTTTTAATGCATTTCAGCACATTCATCAGATAGTTCTGATGAATTTGTAAAGAATATGGTAAGTCTCAGAAATGGATTAACTCAGGACTTTCTTTTAAAAGTTGCATTATTAATATGCTGTTGGTTTTATGACATTATGGTAAATCCTAGTTAAAGGTTTTAAGTTCTGAAATCAAATCAGAATATGGGACAAGTGTTAGAAAGATTCTAGTAAAAGTCTTGTCTAGAGCAGAAAAGTTACCTGCCACTCACTATTGGCATCAAAATGAACACAGCTGACAGCTGGCTGCTGTTTAGATGAAAGTGTTGATGAGAATAAAATATATTTACAACTGTGCTCTGGGATAAATATTGAATATGGCTTGCCTTTGTCTATGCTTGCAATGAAATTATCTTCAGTCTTGGTGGTGATGTAATTTTCAAACCCAGGCAAAATTGAGACAGATAGATAGTAAATAATGGTGAAAAAAACCTGAAATGCATCCAAGAAACTACACTAAAGCAGTACTCATGCCATTTTTATTTTGACCTTTGATACTTTCATGGGAAGGTAACACACAGTATTCTATAATACCAGAGTATCTTAAAGTAGATGTCATTCTGAAATGAAAGACACTTGCATCACAGAATAATTGATATACTTCTAAAATGGAATAATTATTTGAAAGAAAAGACCTCTAAGTCAGAATGGCTCAGAAATGATCTTTGAAGAAGCGTTATTTCTTCTGCGATTATTCCAGCCAATGTCCTATTAAGATAAGATCTTCAGTAAATAAGAGTAGTGTCTCCAGTATTCAATACAGGCAGAGATCTTTGTATCTAACTTTCTTGGACAGATTCCTTATTCTGTTACAACAGTGTGGTTGTAGAGACTCAGGGTTCCTGTAGTCTAAAAGCAATAAAACAGTTTGACAGACATATGTCAGAGAGTGTAACATCTTTGGCGTAAGAATTTTGTCATTGTCTGATGTTGTACAATAGTGGGGAATAGAAGCTTTTGGATTGTAATAAAGCAGTGGTAATTGAAACTTGAAGCAAGTAGTGTTTATGCAGATAAAACGATTTGTGTTGGGTGTGGTGCTGCCCATTTTTGTTCCTTTCACATGAGTATCCATATGAACACAATTTGCTGACAGGAACATTCTCAATAAATTTTTAGGAACTCTAAGAAAGTATCCATAAGAAGCAAACTCCTAATTCAGACAGGCTGAATGAATTCAAAATGAATTCACAATGCTCATTCAGTGCAGACCTACTTGAGACCAAACAATGCCATGTGACTAATGCATACTATCAAGACTGGACAACAAAGATCAAATTTCAATTTTTAACAGGGAGCAGCTATCTAAGCCATTTATAGATGTGACTTTACAGACTAACTAAGCAACAAATGAGTTGAAACAATCCACGTTTTTCATGGATGTGCCGCAAACATTAAGAGAGATCAAATTAGGTTATTCGGGATTGTTCACAAAGCAATAATAAAACACTTTAAAACAAGCAGTTGATTCAGACAAATAGGAGAATTGGAGGCTGAGAAAAAGGTAGATTTATGTGGAGTGACACAAAGAAAGCCTGGCTTCCAGCAGCCTTGCATCTCATGATTGAATTCCTTGCTTAGAGAGGGAGGAGCTCATAATGCATCCCTTTCCTCAGAGAGGCTTTTTCTAACCATTATCAGGAAACTTTGTGAAAAATTCATATAGTTAAGACTGCTACTCCATGTTTATGATCAGCTCATGATTTCTTAACTGAATTAAAAGAGCACTGGAAATGCAATGAACGAAAACAAAACCACACTTTCGAAGCTGGACTTGGATGCACCAATGAATAGTGCACAGCATAGGAGAGACCTGGTTTAAATGATATTCCTCTCAGGGATGCTTAGGGCCAAGGCAGACTTCAGCTCCTCTGCATTTGCTTGACCCAGTTCTCATTTGTGCTGACACACAGTCATCCATGAACCCTCCATATGTTAGTTAAATTTCTTTTTGAGAAGTACAACTCATTCTAAGAAAGAGCTGAATTAAGGTGTAAAATATGTGTATTTTAAACAGATAAATTTATGGATCTGAACTCTGAGCCGGCATGACCACAAGCCTGGGAATGAGATATTACTGCTCTTGGGAGAGAGAGAGTGTTGGTTTTCTGTTGGGTATTTCTAAGCATTAATGTTCCCAGCAGGAGAGTCTTTCATAGTTATTCATTAGGTTGGTTGCTTCTTGGGAGGGCAGTTAATCCCTCCCTCACCTCCATGTTCCCTCTCTTCCTCTCAGCCTCCCATAGTGCTGTCTCCAGCCAGCCAGGATGCTCTGCCTGGGTGTTACCAGATGAAAACGCACAGAATTCATCCACATACTTTCCTGTAAAAGTGTAGAGAAGAGCAGGCATTATGGAAAGGTTGCAAGATTACAGCTCTAGAGAGGGAGAGGTGTGCTGGAGCAGTTTTGCTCATGGAGGTGGTTAGAAGCATATTTTCTACCACCTACCAGAGTCATGCCGGGTATCCTATCGGACAGGTTCCATTTTCTTTCTATGTGCTTCCATAACAAATTTATAAGGCCACCAGAGGCTTGTTAGCTAGAAACAAATCTCAAATCATTATGATGCTTACAGCTATTTGCTCTTTATTACGGAAATAAATCAAAAGCAGGCTTTCAGCAAAAAAACCCATGGCTGGAGTAACCACTGCCAGGTTCCTGAAGATGCCAATGCCCCAATGTCTGTAGCGTTTCAGTGTATGTTTTGGCCACTGGAGGCTCAGTTTTTCAATTAAGGATCAAAAAACCAGCTTTGGGTAAATTTCCCAATGTAGACAACGGGATTCTTGTTCTTCATGAAAAATTGTATTTATTTAAGCTTTAAATATGTGTTCATATTTACTTTTAAAGAGCGCAGTGGTGCTGGACTGGGCCGTATCATGTTTAAAAAAAATTATGGGAACCTGATTGAAAATGGAACAAGAGACTCACATGAAGATGCTGACGACTGTGTATCATAGGACAAGTAGCCCCATGGAGAGGGGAAGTTCAATTCAGCTGGAAGTGAGGGCTCTTTTGCCTTTCTCCTGTCTTGGTTGCTGGGCTAAGGAAACACATTCCCCGATCTACCCCAATCACTAGCTCTTACAGCCTATGGGGAATGCTTTGTCTCCCTGTTATTGGCAAATAGAAAAAATAATGGGAGGTGGTTGGTTTTTTTTTTTCAGCAGGTAATGGGGCAACAGGAAGAGTCGTCCCATCAGTCAGAAAAGTAAGTATAATCAGAAATCCACATTAGAACAGCTCTTCAGCCTCATAAGCTGCATTCAGGAATAGAAAGGCTTCACTGTAGCATATGTAGTTTCTAGTGAGGCAAATGAGGTTTTAGTTACCTCTGCTGTAATGAATGCAGGCCACCTCCCTTCATAGGAATGTTAATAGTGCACTATGAACTGCAAACTATTTAGCTGATTTTGACGCATTTTCAGGATGGCTCTTCCACTTTACAGCGAAACCTCTGGTTCCCCCCAAGCCTTTACCAATCTGCAGCAGTAAAGTTGAACCAATCATCTCCCTTTTTTCACTGTTTTCCAGTCATTTTCCAGCAAGAACTGGAAAACTGCCATGCCAAGGGAACAGTCTCACACAGTGGTCAAAAGTGGAAGAGGCAGAAGCTAATTTATTTACAAATATTGTGAAAGTCTGTGATATCAGTGGGTGTAATACAGCAGAATTAGGAAAGAATATTTTCACCTCCACTTTAAATTCAAGGAATCTGAGTATGCAGATGCTTACCAGAACCAAACAAAAACACACAAAAAATTGTGTACTGGCTAACCCTAAGATTTATCAAAGCCCATTAATCCTTTCCTATCTTCAAATATTCAGCCTGCTTATAAACAAAATACTTTGCTCAGCCTTGGTAGCAAATATTGTGAGACTCCACTTCTATGGGATTTCAAGCCCTGCTTCTTTGAAACAATTACTAATATCTCCAATATCTTAACATATAAAGTATAATTCTCATTTGTAGGCACTCAGGAATTCCAGGTTCTTTACATACTTTCCACTATCCATGTGGATATGTTCCAATGTTCCAGAATCCATATGAAAAAAATAAAGAGATTGTTGCTGTGGAGAAGTTGGTGTTAAGTGACTAGAAGTAGATAGTTAGCCTATGTTTAATACCTGGCACCAAAAGAAAATATCTGATTATCTGTGTCTAACTACCATAGTTAATGAGGCAGATGAAGAGATGCTAAGGAGACTGGAACATTGAAGATGTTAAAACATAAACAAGAAAGGTCAGTTTGGACTATACAGACAAACTTCCTTTCAATTCAGATTTTTTCAAGGGGGAAGAAGCTTGCTAAAGTTTTTTATTCTTTAGTACAGAATACTGAACATGCTGAAAAATACTTTTTTCAGAATACTGAAAAAAACATTCTGCCTTTCAAAACTGTCTCCTAGACAGAAGCAGAATACTCAGATCTGTTCAAAACACTTATTCAATGATAAAGGAATTCCTTTCTCTACTTACAGTGTTCTCTCACTTTCCAAATCAACCTAATTTTACTCAGCTTTTTCAGAACAGCAGATCATTTGCCAGGAAAAAAAAAAGATTCTATACTACTACGAAGGATGTACAGTATCCATAGTGTGACCTTAAATATAAAAACTGAGCAAAGTCAAAGAAATATTTTCATTGCCTTACAGTGCAAGTGCCTGCATTAAAAAAGCCTACACCTATAGTCTCAATACAGCTTTGATGGATCTTCTTAACAAACATGATGGCCAGCATGAATTTACAGTCAATGTGGATAGGAAAGCTAGCATTAAACAGATTCTTAGTTTCAATAGTAGTTTACATTTTCTTGATATAGTCTGCCTGAATTTTGTCAAAGTTTTCTACAGGGTTTAGATTCCAAATATTTCAACCTTATTTTTGAAATTTGTAAGTCTTACTTATATAGTGTGTACTGTAAAGAATAATCACATACTGACTACTTTATCCTCTTTTGCTCTCATTTCCTAAATATAAACCCAAGTAATTTATTCAGGTATAATTCTTATTTCCATCATAGTCTCTTGATTCTTGATGATTTAAATCCCACCACTTTTAAAGATGCTTAATATTCTTACTCACTTATAAAACATCATTCAGTTGGTTGAGTAAACTGAATATGTTCTGTGCATTAAATATTTACTGGTTATTTATAATTTAACAGTAAGTCTAATCGAATAAGAAGAAGCCTCAAGGAAACAGATACATTTTCTTTCTGAGGGGTAAATAATTGAAGAATGAGTTCAATGTTAGATCATTTTCTAGTCATGGTCCTGATTTAAATATGTAAAAATTCTGATTGTGAACAGCATTATAAGATTTGCTGTCAAGCTGTTTCTTTTTTTTTTCTCCTTCTGAATCCTGTAGCCATGTATTATTTACACATCTTGGAAATAAGGAAGAAAAGATGAGAAAAGTAAGGAAATACCTAACAGTGTCTTAAAAAAAGGAGCTAGTGGTAAATGTAACACTAGGTGCAAAGTAGATGCAAACACTACAACTGTTTGTGTTTGCTTTGTTCTTTAACAATTTTCCCGGAAAGGTGATTGGCAAAGAAGCAAACTACAAAACAGAAAACAAATTTCATACACTTCATTATAAAATTCACAGCTGTGTTCCTCAGATATGAAAAGTATCTAATAGCTCTGCTACCAACCAAGATGCCTAAGAGGCTGGAGCACTGCTGTTATTTACTTGGAATCTTACAGATTCAGTTTGTGGTTTCTATCACTTCTCCAATCCCTCCATTTGACAGGATAGAGAAATAAATCAGAAAAGATTGAAAGACCAAGTTAGCTGAAAATTTACAGTTTAACACTGGAGTCCAACAAAATACTAGCCAAAATATCAATTTCTTTAAACAAATAAACAAACAAATTACAACATAAAATAAACCTAAAATACTGACATGAATATTAAAAAGGTTGGAATTGAACAGCTAGGGGATGCAGTTCACAATATAATACTTTTCTCTTTATTGTGTTTATTGGTGGTAATAATAGTATAAGCAGTGGTAATATTTTGATTATGTGTTATAAAAAAGGGCTAACCAGTATGAGAATGCCACTGTGTAACATACTGTACAGACAGGGAGGGACAAAATAACATATTGCTTCATGCTACTTACACTGATCAACAAAACTTAGTTCATAGAATCATAGAATCATAGAGTGCTTTGGGATAGAAGGGACCTTTAAAGATCATCTAGTCCATCACTTCTGCAATTGGCAGGGACATCTACAACTAGATCAGGTTGCTCAGAGCCCCATTCAGCCTGTCCTTGAATGTTTCCAAAGATGGAGCATCTACCACCTCTCTGGGCAACCCGTTCCAGTGTCTCACCACCCTCACTGTAAAAAATTTCTTCCTTATATCCAACCTGAATCTACCCTCTTTTAGTTTAAAACCATTACCCCTTGTCTTATCTCTACTGGCGCTGCTAAAAAGTCTGTCCCCATCTTTCTTATAAGGCCCCTTTAAGTATTGAAAGGCTGCAACAAGGTTTCCCTGCAGCCTTCTCTTCTCCAGGCTGAACAACCCCAGCTCTTTCAGCCTTTCCTCATATCAAAGGTGTTCCATCCCTCTGATCATTTTTGTGGCCCTCCTCTGGACCCACTCCAACAAGTCCATGTCCTTCTTGTACTGAGGACCCCAGAGCTGGATGCAGTACTCCAGGTGGGGTCTCACCAGAGCAGAGTAGAGGGGCAGAATCACCTCCCTCGACCTGCTGGCCACGCTTGTTTTGATGCAGCCCAGGATATAGCTGGCCCTGCACTTGTCCTTGTTGAACCTCATGAGGTTCACACAGGCCCACCTCTCCAGCCTGTCCAAGTACCTCTGGATGGCATCCCTTCCCTCAGGCATGTCGACTGCAGCACTCAGCTTGGTGTCATCTGCAAATTTGCTGAGCGTGCACTTGATCCTGCTGTCTAAGTCATTGATGAAGATATTGAACAGCACTGGCCCCAATACGGACTCTTGAGGGACACCACTCGTCACTGTTCTCCATCTGGACATTGAGCCATTGACCACTACCCTCTGGGTGTGACCATCCAGCCAATTCCTTATCCACCGAACAGTCTGCCCATCAAATCCATATCCTTCCAATTTAGAGAGAAGGATATTGTGGGGGACTGTGTCAAAGGCCTTACAGAAGTCCAGATAGATGACATCCGTAGCTCTTCCTTTGTCCACTGATGTAGTTACTCCATCATAGAAGGCAACAAGGTTGGTCAGGCAGGACTTGCCCTTGGTGAAGCCGTGCTGACTGTCCCAAATCACCTCCCTGTCCTCCATGTGCCGTAGCATAGATTCCAGGAGGATCTGTTCCATGATCTTCTACTATGCTTTGCTTTCTTCTGAAAAAGTGCTGCTGAATGCAAAATGGCTGATACCATCTGCTGGATCTTCAAACTGAGGCACTGATTTCCAAAGCGGTATAACCCTAAGCCCACTAAATTATACGAGTCCAGATTCTACATGTTTTCTCAGTATAATGTGATGACAGAGCATTAAAATAGATTTTAAGAATAAAAATGAAGTGATTGTGTTGCTAGGTTTTACACATGTTTATTTTGTATCATAGGTGTGGATAAATAGGTCCTTAGTGTTCATATTTCTGACTTGTGGCTGAAGCTGATGAGCATACAGTGGTGCCTAATTTTATGATGCACTTTAACTCCTGCAGTCATGGGAGGTTTTTTGTTTATTGTATTCGAACCCCTGCTTCCCCTCCCTTGTTATTTGAAGGTGCTAATACTAAAGGTCAAAGAGCCTGTCCTGGTTTCAGGTGGGATAGAGTTAATTTTCTTCCTAGTAGCTGGTATAGTGCTGTGTTTTGGATTTAGGATGAAAATAATGTTGATAAGACACTGATGTTTTGGTTCTTGCTGAGTAGAGTTTACACTAGTCAAGGACTTTTCAGCTTCCCACGCTCTGCCAGGTGCACAAGAAGCTGGGAGGGAGCACAGCTGACCCAGACTGGCCAAAAGGCTATTCCATACCATATGATGTCATGCTCAGTATATAAGCTGGGGGAAGAAGAAGGAAGGGGGGGGGGGATGTTTGGAGTGATGGCGTTTGTCTTCCCAAGTAACTGTTATGCGTGATGGAGCCCTGCTTTCCTGGGGCTGGCTGAACACCTGCCTGCCGATGGGAAGCAGTGAATGAGTTCCTTGTTTCACTTGTGCGCATGGCTTTTGCTTTACCTATTAAACTGCCTTTATCTCAACCCATGAGTTTTCTCACTTTTACTCTTCCTATTCTCTCCCATTGCATTATGGGGGAGTGAGTGAGCGGCTGTGTGGTGCTTAGTTGCTGGCTGGGGTTAAATCACGACAGACCCGAAAGACAAGTCAAAGAATGGTAAAATATTTTTTAATTTCATGATTTATAACTCTATCCTATGATTCTGAGAGGATGGACTTCTGATTTTTTGGACATTTAGATTTGGCCATACCGAGAATAAGAAAGAGTGTCTGTATGTTGCCATATGGAATTATATTATGTTGGGCTGGAACACTGCATCTTTCTGCAGGCTGGAACTTATGCTGCTAAAATGCCACAGATGTCCGGAGGGTATCTGCACCTCTTGATCAACGCCTAGACCTAGCTAACTATGAGAAAGAAAGAAAGCATGCGTGTGTGTGTAATTACAATGGTGCGTGCTGAAGCAAGTAGGTGCATAAGGTATGAAAGGGAAATCCATTGGGCACCCAGTTTCTCTTCAAAATGTGCCTGGAGGAACAGTAGAGGTAACTGGGTCATTTAACTTAATAAATGTGAATGAAAGGCATTACAATCCGGAAGGAGAGGAAGAATTTCTGGCTATGTGTTATACAGTGGCTTGCAACTATAGAAGACTGGACTCAGTGTCCTCCTGGGTGGTTCCTCCTGATGTTCTGTGGAGAGCACGATCCCATCTGTCTGTGGAGTTGGGTGATTTCTCGCACTGAGTTATAGATGACAGAAGGCTTGCCAAATACTTCTCATGAGCAGCCTGAGTTCTGCTTCTTCCAACCATGGAGGTTTTTGTTTGAGAAGCTGTACTGTCAGCAGACTGAGGGCCTGGTGATTGGGCTTTTAAGAACTTTTTTTCAGTCTGGGCATCTGATATGAACTATGGACTGTCTTGGTTAGCCCAGGGGTCTGGTAAAATCATGGTTACAGAAAAGCTTCTTTCCAAAGAAGGCAGTTCATCCTCTGCGTGTTTCTGGTACTGCTCCATGTATTGCTAAGAATGTTTGAGGCTCAAAACCCTCTTAAAGCCTTTTTGGGGGAAGAAGAGTGATAACACATCAAGGACTATCAATCCAGCTATTAAATAAATGATCAATTGTGTTTGAATCTATTCAATGTCCATTTATTCAGGTTTCATTGTGGACTGACAACTGACTACTCAGTCACCAACTGGAACAACTGTAAGCTGTTGGTCTCAAAACATGACCAAAAATAGAAGGCTTTTTAAAGAAGATTTTTTTTCCCACAAAGCTAATGGAATATTTTTGTGATTTTGGTTTTACTCCTTAATTGTTAAAAAAAAAAAAATGCTTCCCGATATTTGAAATCCAGACCTTGTAGCACTGAGAAATCGAAGTGAAATCACCTCAAGCTGCTACAAAACTAATTGGGTTGATTTTTTTCACTCAAATCTATGCAGATACAAAAAAGAAGAAAAATCTCATTAAAAAAAAAAGCAAGCAGCTGTTGAGATGGTCATGTTGGCTAATTTAAGTAATTACTGTGATAAACACAGATGCCTTTTTGTTGTTTTCCTGTATGGCTTTGAACATGTAAGAAGGTATGGATCAAGCCACGGTGACACATGGACCCCACTCCACCCATGTTCTGTTCAATGTAAGATCAGTGCCTATGACTGATAACACCTCTTACTCATTCACACTGCAAACAGCATCTAAATTCTCTCTTTGGTAACAAAAAAATGAAATTTACTCTGAGCATTTGCATGGATTTTGTGTTAAATGCATTATCTTTCAATTTAGCCTGACACTAGGCCAAGTGTTACACTGTTGTTCCAAGAACTTGTGTCCGTTACCCGGTGTGCGTCGCCCAATTCACACACAGTCGAGGTATTTTCCTTTATTACGTAAATGCGCAAATACAGGTGCATGGTACAAACCAGCACACTGTTGATGTAAACTAACAGTTATTTATACAATCATCTAATATATATTCATTGTCACTTCGTTAAATGATTGGTTAAAATTATTCACCTGCCCTGTAAATTACTGCGCATGCTCAGTATGATTCTTGAGACCTTTACTTCCTTAATCTTTTGGGTCGGTGGGTTTCTTGAGTGGGCGGTCCTTGAATCAGTGGTCGTGATCTCCCCCTGCCAGAATTACCTTTCCCCTAAGTTCACTTAACTTTGGCAACACTGAGCAGTTAGTGAAGCAAATTATGATTCACTTTAGTTCTTTGTTCTGAGACATGTATCCTGTTTCATGATGCCATAGTATTGTTAGTGTAAATAAGCAAGGTTAATCTTTACCGACATCAACATGAAGATGCCTGTTTTTTGCTCCTAAGCGGGGCTGGGCTAGCTTGGATCAGGGATGTTCACATTTCATGTCTCTGAGAAGAAAAAAATAGTTGTTCACTGAAAATGAGAGATATTTGTAATTCAGAAGAACTACCATTCATTTGTCCCAATAGTTTAGGGTCAGGCAAGCAATACTGCACCTCACCAAATGGACCATAATATGAACAGCAGTTCAAGCACATTTTTCTAGCTTTTTCTTGTAAGTATAGTTTATAAGTTGTAATAATGAAACGGTTGACAAGGGATAGTACATTAACAAAATAAACCTGCATATTTCTCTGCTAAGAGCCTCCCACCTATGCCTCTTCATGCAAAATATCATCCTCTCCAGCCAAAGAATGCTACAGCACATGTGTCCTCTGGAGCCCATCTGTGCTGTGCCTTAAGGAGTTCTGTATATTGAGTTTGTATGGCTATGGAGCAATGCAGAGCATTCTGCCTCACTCCCAGCAGGCATCAAGTACTATGTATTCATCAAGTACTAAGTCACATTTCCATGAGGTTGTTCGGGTACTCATGTACAGGAATGATGTCCTTGTTACAGGTTCTATAAAGTTCCCAGACAGAAAGTTTCCTTATCCCAACTAGCAATTGTGCAATAATTACTTGTCTATTGAAATGAAACAGTTTCTGGGGTGGGAGGGCAACAAGTAAACAAACAAAGAGATGACATATTATCTGTATTAGCTGGTAAGATTTTTGACACAGACACTGTGGCAAAATTGTTGGTGTACCAAGATTTTTCATCCTTGTATAGATTACTATGGGATATTTACTCTCTGTACTTCAGTAAAAAAAAATTAGCAGACTATGTGGCCAACTGAATGGATTACTTCTTTTCTTTAACTTTCTCTCTCACTCTTTAAAAGATGAAAGGTTGAGACAACCCTGGTGGGATTAGCACTGATTTCTTCCAAGCAACCTTTTATTTTGAAGGGGATGGTTAGAGAACTCAAGTCAACCCTTTAAGTGTGCAGTTTGGCATATCTTACATGATTTCCTAGGAAATTGACTCTCATTCTACAACCATCAGCATTCAGCCTCAAAATGTTACTTATATGCTTGGAAGCACGTGGATTATTCCTGGAACCATCCTTCTCAACCTCTCCTGCTCCCACTTTCGGTATAATTGTTTTTGAGAAACAGAATAATTTTTAAAATGACCCAATCCTTTGCTCAACTACTAGCCAATTCAGTCTGGCAGCAAGATGCATACTTCAAGTGAAGATTGTCCAAATGTGAATAATTAATTCAGAATAATTTCGTTTCAGAGCTGATTTTTTAGTTGTGTATATTTTTTTAAAAAAATGTTGACTGTGAACCCAATGTATAGTTTCTTTAGAGTTTTTCTAGACTAGTCATATTTTTATAGACAAAAGAGTCAGCCCTGCAGACATTCAAGGCTGTATAGCTAGATGTTCCTGCTCATAGAACACGCTGTAATCAGTCTCTTTCCCTGACCACACAGCCACCTCATGACACAAAACAGACATTCTTTTTGCAACCTAGAGGGACATGTCGATTATTTATAATAATGGATTATGGTTTAATGGACCACCACCATGGTCAAGCTATGAACCAAGCTGTGAAAACACCATTGACTCATATTAACCTCATGTTTAGACAGTGGAAGATGTAATTTTTAATAAGCTTTACCTTGTCTGTGTTTTTTATTTATTAATGTCACTTTAGTAGCCAGAAGTTTATCACTTGGAGCTGTAGAAACTGTGCTCTGTGTAACTTCAGGCGAAACACTGCCTCCGCTCTCTACATTTCTTAAACTCAATTTTTTGAAATAATAAAGTATTTCCAAGAAAATGCAAAACACACTTGGTTACCTTCTAAAAAAGGCTTCCTCTCTGGATATATGGCTTATTCTGAGCATGAAATGGTGCTGGCACAGGCAGCTTGTAAGAGAAGGACAGGATGTGAAAAATCTCCTTTTCATTACAAATGGACTTGTCTGTCTTCTAGCTGTGGAATGCCAACAATGAGAACTATTGGGGTCCCTCTGGCCAGTTTTCAGACAGGGACAGATGAATGGAAGCAGCAAAGAATTTCCTGAGTGAGAAGGAATGAATTCATAGCTGTCAGAAACAGGGAGTCTGAATTTGGAAGTTGGAAGTATGACCTAAACACCTGTTTTCAAGCCCAAATCTCTTTAAGAAAGGAAGCTGGAGGGAAGAGATGCAATAAATTGAGAGAAATTCCTGTTCACTGCAACACTTTCAAAGACAAGTCTAGGACGACAAAACTCTGTAAGTAAAACTTTGGCTCAGATGAGGTCAAACAGTAAAAATATCTGTACCTTCACTCCTGGAATATTGCCCCTCTTGGACAATTCTAGGACTGTAAGAGCTGGAACAAGGCACACTGAATAAAACTTAAGCAAAAGCCTCAAAAATTCCACTATAATAAAATGATATTAGCTTCACAACTCTAGCAGACCTGCCTCAAAGGAATTTTAAATTAATCTGCCTTCCCTACAGCAAAACGAATGCATTGCAGTGAAGAATTCCCTGCCCTTCCTGCAGCTGGTGTGACAAAGCAACTTTTTAAAATGGGGTATAAGCCATAAAGGCCTGGATGGCAGAGGTTACAGAGAGAGACTGCTGCCTACTGGCCCTTGGATTTGGTTAAAAGAAAGCCATCTCATTTTATTCAGTGTAGCTGGGAATGAGTGCATCAGTTTGGTTAATAAAAGTATAGGCCTGAACCTTAGCCTAAAAGTCAGACTCCGTATCGCTGTCATATCTCTGAATTTCCCGGCTGAAGCAAGAAGCCAAAGTGCAAAGCTCCTGGACAAAGCCTTTCTTTGGAAAGCTCTTCATGTTGAAAGTGCAGTGAGAGTGAGTAATACCATAAGTTTGCCACTCAGTTAGGGTGCTCTCGAGTGATCTCTGGACATATTTTTAGAAATGTATACGGGGTCTGGTTGGGATGGAGTTAATTTTCTTCCTAGCAGCCCGTATGGTTCTGCATTTTAGACTGGTGACCAAAACAGTGTTGATAACACACCAGTGTTTTAGCTGTTGCTGAACAGCCCTTGCACAGCCTCAAGGGCCATCTCTCTTTCTCACTCTCCACCCTCAGTGAGGAGGCTGGGGGTAGGCAAGAGCCTGGGAAGGGACACAGCCAGGACAGGTGACCCAAATCGACCAAAAGGATAGTCCATACTGTAAGACATCATGCTCAGCAATAAAACTGGGGGGAGTTTTTCTGAAGTAGCTGTTGCTCTGAGGCTAGCTGGACATCAGTCTGCTGGTGGCAAGTGACTGCTTTTGCACCACTTGCTTCCTTTTCCACCTTTTTCCCCCTTCACTTATTAAAGCATTTTTCTCTCAGTCCACAAGGTTTTTTTCTCACTTTTGCCCTTTTGATTCTCTCCCCCATCCTGCTGTGGAGGAGTGAGAGAATGACTGGGTGGGGGCTTACCTACCAGCTGAGGTCAACCTGCCACAAAACAGAAAGTTCATAAAAGCTTCTCTTAATGATACTGAATGAGTCGGCTGTGTAAAACCTTGTTTATCTGGCCTCTTATTAATTTAAGGTTAGGTTAGGCAGTGAGCTAAATTGCACAGACCATAGGTGAGAAGTTTAAAACAGTGACAATTCCAGTGCTGAGTTCAGGTCAGCAATTGAGGTCTTTCAATATGAATATACATCTTGCTGAAATGGACAGCCAAGTCCTTCTCTTATATACAGAACCGACAAAGCAGGGATAACACTTGTGCAAGTCATCTCTTGTTTCAGTACATTTTACTGGTGACCTGACTGGAGATGTTTCAAAGATGGTAGGCCAACCCCATCCATCAGATGGAAGCAACTTTCAGTTGCTCTCACCTGAACCAGAATAAAACTAGGCAGCCTAGACGTGACAATTTCCTTACCTCATAGCCAGTCTCATGACTTGTGTGATCCCATTCAGTTATCACTCCTTTGATATTAGCAACATCAACAACAATCTCCCCTCTTTAAATCAGAATTAAAACGTTTTTTTTGTTTTAATTTTAAGAACAACAAAGAACACGTGCCAGCAGTGGATAAGACACGGGCCAAAGTCTACAGGCTTCTGGCACTGAGGCTCTATTTCTTCCAGCTGAGGAGTAATAATTTGACACCTCTGAAGCAGCAGGACCTCATACCCTGACAACTGCAGCCTTGTTCTACAGCTCTAAGCCATTCGAACACATGACAAAAATCACAGTCAGCAACATCCATAGTGGATTTTTTTCCCACCTTAGCAGTTCTTTCTCTCTTCTGATGTGGGCTTGGAGATATACTCTGCGGTATCGCTGTTAAGCTTTTCATTTATTTTTCCACGTTTACCTACACAGAATGAAACACTCCCTTTTAGATGGCAGTCCAAATTATTCAAGAATACTTTTGACAGTTGCCAAGTAATTTAGAATGATACCTTCTTAACACCTTCTCAAAACAGACCTGACAACCCAGAAGAGTAAAGCTTCCCCCCTGGCTTTTAACTATTCTGTGCATGCTGAATTTACCAAGGCTATTAATTTCATTGAAACACGGGTTTTTTCTTCTTAGTTGGGTGAAGGGACTTCATGGTACTCTGGGCTAGAATTCACATTGCCATTTACAAATTACTATAGTTTTCCTCCACTTTTCACCACCAAAATCCACACTTTGGCTAAGACCTTAACAGAATGTGGAGTGTTTTAAAAGATATAATTACTTTCAGAGGATGACCCATTAAAATACTTGATGGCTTCTGCAAGACAAATACAAGCTACTGAACTGGTCAAACCAAAGTCTTGCTTTCAAGGGCGTGATTGTACCATTTTTACTTTTACAGTGCAGAAAATATGAAATCACCTGATTACAGAGTCAGAGAGTCACAGAATATCTCAAGTTGGAAGGGACACATAAGGATCATCGAGTCTAACTCCCTGCTCCTCACAGGACTACCTAAGAATAAACTATATGACTAAAAGCATCATCCAGATGCTCCTTGAACTCTGACAGGCTTGGTGCCATGACCACTTCCCTGAGGAGCCTGTTCAAGTGACCGACCACACTGGGTTACCCCTCATTTTAGGAATAATTTTTCTTGCATCAATCCAGAATAATCTACCAGAAAATAAGGCGTGATGCTGACTGACTCTTTTTGCAACACTGAGAAGTAGTCCATGGGCAGAGCAGGAAAAATCTGGCATGTGTTTAGAATGAAGGCTGTCACAGAAGGTGGCTCACTATCATTAAATATTAATAAAACACATAATTTCAAATGGAGCTCTCACAATGATCCAGTTAGAGGGCATATAGCCAGGAACGCTTTTAGATATGTGGCCTTCTTTCAGTGCATGTGGCCATGAACAGAAACCCTTGGGAACATGGGTATTTGATTCAGGATACTCCTCCAAACTGGAAAAAAAAAAAAAAAAACACCAACCCAACAACTGCATAACTTACTTACCTGAAACAGTATGTCCCTGTGAAATGCATGGATATATAATACCTAGGTAGCATAAACCATGTGTTCATCATTATGGATAAATACATCTCTCAGCACTAGACGTTTTAGAAAGCAGATTAAAAAAGAAAGCCCCAAGCAGTGTTAAAAGAAAAAGCTAAAACAAAAAAAAAACCAAAGAGCAGGAAGGACCTGTCATTGCTGCAGCAATTAACCCTTCTACCTTATCCCTCACTCCTAAGCCCCTGTTGACTAAGAGTCCAAGACATTAAAAAAAAACTCATGTATATATATATATACATATATAGTAATGAGAAGCAGGGCCAGGCAGATTTAGGTTTAATTTTTGGCATAGTCATTGCTTACTGAACAGGCCTCTTCCTTGAAGGAAACTGACAGCTGACATGGAGGTGTTGGAAGAGTGAGGCAGTAGCTTGCCCTTCAGGCTAGGTCTCAAGAGCCTCAGATCCCATTCTCAAACAGGAACACAAGTCTTCATTATTGCTAAGGGTGTTACAACCAGAAATGCACTCCAAATTGACCAATATTCCCAGACTACTAGTAATGACAGCTACGGAAAGACCAGAGACAGATAGGAAACTGATTGCTCCAGTTGAACAGAAGTGACAGATCTCCAGGATCTGCTGATGACCTGTCCCCCTTCTCTGCTCTCTATGGAGTGTAGCACTTAGAACTTATGGGTTTTCTTTTGTTTCATGCATTCACTGTGGCACAGGGATCTTTTTAAAAGCTCTGCAGCATAGTTGGACTAGGCTGGCACTTGACCTTCACAAAACAGATGAGTCAAGATGAGGCAAGGAATAGGGTTAGCCATTCAGCAGGTGGCACCCTTCCCCTCCTTATTAGGTCCTCAACCACCATTTCAGCATGGCACTTGGAGACATGGTGTTGTCAGCCTACAAGGCATGGTGTTGCCAGATGTTTTAAAGGCACACAGAGATCATGAATATCAGCACGTAAGGATTTGCCTCTGTTTCTAATCTCACTCACAGATAAAGTCGTAATACCTAATTAGATTGCTCGTCTCATTCAAGAGCCTAGAGAGCCTGACTGTAGAGGCTCTTCACTATCACAGTCTCCCAGGAGCATTGTCTGCTTTTCCAGTAACTACTGAAGTGACAAAAGCCAATCCAGGCCTTTTATTCTTTCATTATGAAAAATATTTTTTGTTTCTTTCATTTTCAAACTGCAAACACAAAACCTCGAGAGTACACTCTTTGGAAAAGCAGAATTTTTGTTGTTGCCTTTTGCCAGTGGTAGCTCACTCTTCCTATCTACAGACACATGTCCTAGTCTATGGCTACAAGCCTTTAAAGGTTGCAGTTAGGTGTACTTGTCCTGGCATCTTGGCTGAACCACAGCTTGCCTTTAACTGGATAAGATGTTCTTCGCTATGTGCTTCCAGATGGTGCATTCACCTTGACTGCAATTGGGTAGACTGTTCATGAAAACCCACTGATTTCAGTGATATAATGAATCAATTATTTTTTACATATATTCTTATTCTTCCTATAGTGGCAATCCCTCACTACTGCCACACACATACACACCAAAACCTGACACAAGGTGGTAGTGAAGAGAAGGGAAAGAGGAGGGTGAAAGTATTTAGAAGTACTGTAGATATCAAATATGTCATGTGTTTTCCCTGTGGAAGGCTCACAGCAGGCTGGAAATCAAGAGTCCAGCAATATGAATAGTGAAAGTGGTATATGACTTCTAAATTATGGTGAAAATCTTGAAAAGGCTGAACCAGAAAAAATGCATTGATTAAAGAATAGAGTGGGAGTCAATGTTCTGGCCATTCCCCAGAACTGAGTTTGCGGTAGGATGAGAAACGATCACAGAGAACTAGGAAATGAAAATTAAATCCTTACAGCTACAACTGGTATAAGAACTCCATGCTCCTGAAGCTGGAATCCCTTTGGTAAAAGACCGCGAAGGGGGAAAGGATGGCAAGAGGGGAAAGGATATGCCATCCCCAGTAGAAGAGGAGTATCTCAGCAATGCTCTGAGCAGCTTTCCCAAATTAGTAAGCACCTTGGAACAGCTACATGCTGCCTAAAACTGGGAACCAGTGCAAATGTGACAAGTCAAAGCACATCATCTTCACAGAAATCCAGGTAAATTGGTGTGAAAGAGAAACTTTTTGCATTTATGCAACCAAAGAACGAATTAAGGAATAGGGATAGCTGAGGTTGAGGGTACAGCATTTAGGCTTCTAAAAAAAAAAAAAAAAAGTGACAGGGACTGACATCATCCTATGCAAAGTAATGGGGAAGAAGTCCTCCTGAAGGGCATTATCCAGTGCTCCTCCAGCAAGGAAACAGGCAAAGCTGAAATAACTTATGGACTTTCTATCCCTTTATTTTCAATACAGAGATGCTGTTAGGGAAGAAAGATGAAAGCAGGGGACTTTACACTTGAACTAGGATACAATGAAGTTAATCATGTTCTTTGGTTCACCTGATGATTAATTCACTGGCCTGGGGTAGGTTCCAAGAAAACTCTACCTCTTGCTTAAACCAGCTATTTCAGAGCAGAATTGCTGAGCAGGTGCTATCAGAATTGCTTCTGATATAGCTGTAAGCTAGCTTTAGTTAGCTTCCGAACAGCTAGTCATCAGGCCCTGGCATGCTGGAGCTCCTGATGAGCTATCAGCAGATTATTTAAACAAAGTGGGGTTTGTTTTTTTAACTTTTCCCAGCCTGTGCTACAATCCTTGCCATTGCAGATGCCCTGGTAGCAGCATGCATGCTGACTATTTAAAGGTCATTAAAGTGCATCTACAATAGGTAAATTCTTTGAAGTGAATGTTGTTTAGCTGTTCCTTTAGATGCTCACTTTTTTTTTTAATATGACTGGAAATGTACAGAAAACCTCAAGAATTGGCAACAGGCTTGAGCAACTCACTGTAGCCAGTTGCTGTGGAGAGTCAGCAGTGCTTTCTGTGCAAGTCGTTATTCAGG
Organism: Nipponia nippon; assembly: GCF_047370975.1. Lineage (NCBI taxonomy): Eukaryota > Metazoa > Chordata > Aves > Pelecaniformes > Threskiornithidae > Nipponia > Nipponia nippon. The sequence continues at coordinate 81,572,508 of NW_028262347.1, read as the reverse complement.
GAGTGAAGGACATGTGGAACTCCTTATCAAAGAGGGTTGTTGATGCAGAGTTCAAATGAACTCAAAGTTCAGGGGTTCAGAAGAAGACTGGACAAGTGTACAGAGGAGAACTCTGTTACTAGCTGGACAAAGTGCCTCAGATTCAGGAGCTATCTTAAGCTGGAAATAAATAGTCAGAGACTGGGAGAGCATTTGGAGAAAGTATAGTACAATTTAATCTTGGCTTGGCTACAGTTTGGGATCTATTTATAGCCACTGTTGGAGACTAGAACCTTGCTAGACTGTCTCAGATGACCTTTAGTCTGTCTCAGATGACCTTTAGTACAGCCATTACTAAGTGGTCAGACAAACTTGAGAAGCAACTTGGATTCTCTGGAAAGGAAGATGTGACATTACTGTATAGACAGTGCTCGGGGATATGTGATTTGGCTTAAGACTGAATGGAGTTCATGCAGGAACAGTCCTCAGGCTGTGTAAATCTGCAGGATCTCACTGGCCTCAAGGAGCTTTACTAGTTTACCACAGCCCTGTGCAAAATAGATAAAAATATGCTGCTTAAAACACTTAATGTTCTGAACTACACTAAGCAGATGAATACATTTAATAAATTATTTGATTCATGGCTTTGGCATCCCCAATAAACATTTAAAATGGTTAATGGAAGTGCTCTTTACTTCTGGATAAAAACTACTAAAAGGGCTGACTCTGAAATATTTGAGAAGTTTGGTTTGTATTAATGTTTAAAGGTTGGATTCTTATCCCAAACTTTATGGATATTTTTGGGCAGTGAATTGTATGTGAACAAGCTTTCCCGTGTGGTTTGTAGGCCTAATGCTTGGCAGTATTAAAATTACCACAGGAAGAGCTTTTTCTCATGGCATTTTGGCTTCCGGTCACAAGCATAGCCTGGAAGTCAAGAGGCGTGGGAAATTAAAATAAGAGGGGAAACAGTTAACCAGAATTCTGTGAAAAGGCTTTAGATTCACTGGAAATTATGGGAAGGTCAATCCTTATTGTATCCAGATCCATTCTCCCATGCCTAATAAATTACAGGATTAAGTCAACAAAGTTAGACATACAAAGAGACACTGAAATGTCTCAGGTCTTTTTGTTTGCCAGCTGAGGACTTTTCTCCCTCTCTGTAGCCTCTAAAATAGGTGAGACAAACTGTTAATTCCCTGGTTAATGGAATCCTGATTGCTTCTCTTGGGAAACAATGTCATAATTAATAGTTCATAGTGCCTTGATGCTTTTTTTCCTGGTATTTAGCAATATTAGTTAATTTCATTCTTGTTTAATCTAGTTACTCCTCTGAACCCCTTCTGATTTTATGGATTTATCCTATTATGTCTTTCTAAAGTAGGAGAACAGAACTAATGCCCGCTTACAAAATGGCATAAAATTAATATATGACATGCCATAGACTATACATAGAATCTGAGCCAAATCAGTCAACAGAACCCAGTTTCCCAGTTTTTGGACAAAAGTATTTTAACTCCAAGGTTACCCACATTCTGTTGGAAGTGGAGTGGTCCAGTTTGGTGCAAACAGTTGTACAAAACCACATCTGATTTGGAAATCAGTGGCTCAGAAATCAGGTGTACTGCTCCATCCCCAGTGTATCCTCAGCCCAGTAGCAGTTCTTTCCACTGTGCTGCCCCTTCAGGCCCTGACACCTCTGTGTGGAGATACACAGCCCCTGATGCTTCGTCAGCTCTGTTCCAGTCACATAATCCAGGTCACTTGACAAGCTTGAGTTTTCAGTCTGAGGTAGAAGGCCATATCAGAAGGGATTTGTATGTTCGGTTGTCTGTTCTTCAGCACCCCTGGCTGCAATGGCATGGTCCTACTTGTTTCAATAAAATCAATCACCTGAAGAAGTGAGATATCTCTTTTTGTATGGAGGGAGTTAATTTCAGAGAAGTGAATTTTAGGTTTGGAAAAGCATAATTTGATTTAGATTCACATTTACTGCTACAAGTATGTAATCTGAAGGCCCACCAAAAACCAGTTGATTTCACCTACAAACATTATAATCGATCTTATTCTGTAGAGGGTAATACTTTATTAGTATTTAGAAAAGGAAAAAGCCAACTAAGTGATAGAGTCAGTATTTGTCTCTTCTGAAAAAAAAAAAAAAAAAAAGTGCCTATTATGTTAGGGAAAGCTAACTGATGTGAAATATTCAAACACCATAAAAATGGTTCAAGTATAGTGAGTCCACCTCATATATGAGTTGAAAGAGAGTGAAAACTAAAGGAGCATTTCAGTAGAGCTGACCAGATTTTGGGCTGTATCCAAGGTTTTCTGTTCAGCATAATGAGCTAATCAGATCCTATTCAGCACTGTACTTCTCCACATCAGAGACAGCATCTTTCTGTTACATCCCCAAATTGTTGATATCAGCATAAGTTCCTGACTGTGAGATTCATTGGCCCAGAAGAAAAGGAAGTGGTGGTACAGTATTATGTAATGACTATTTTGCTTGGGAAAACTTTAGTCCTTTTCATTCAGACTAGTTAGTATTTGTCTGTCTCCTGTATTTATTGCAACAGCCATCTCTTAAGGAAGATTTTCAGGGTGATGGGATATTGCTCACAAGATACAGGTGAGATAAGTGGGTCTTCTCTGTTGGGGAGAAGGTGAGGGAGAGGGATGGTTTGCTATATGGATTTTTTCATTCTAGTGACCCATGGCAGCTGGAACTATTGGTGTGTGGGGAGCACTGTTTAAGTGAGATTTTAGTCTTTGCCATGGCATTGGCAGTTTGGGAGAGGCATCCTTTTAAATTGATTTCTTATAAATCAAATATCTGTATATGGAAATATCATCGATTAGAAACTCTACTTTTCTTCAGCAGACATATGGGCTCTCGTTTCAGAGCATCCATCTTAATCTGTTTATCTTCACAGACATCCAGAAAATTTTACCACAGGAAACTGATACAAAGAGATTAAATGACTTTCCCAAAGTCATATAGGAAGTCTGTGGCAGAGCAAGGAATCCTTGGCTACTATCTTAGCCACTTTTTTTCCTGCAAAACAAATTTTACGTTAGAATTTAAATTTCTGGGTGTACTTCAAGTCTCACTGGGAGTCCAGATCCATACATTTAGTAGGGCCACTGTAAATTTTCTCCAAAGCTCTTCTGACTCAGAAAGTGGAAAAATAAAGTAGGTCTTTTATGTAACTGTGTCAAGGGGCAACTTAGACAGCAGCCAAGCCTTTCAAGGAAAGTGGATTTCCCTTGTGTGTTCTGGCTTATAAATCCTGTCTCTTTTATTTTAGGAATATGATTGTTGTACCTTCCAAAACAACACACACAAAGCCAACTGCAACAGTCAGTGTCTTGTGTGCCTGTGAATGACCTTGGCCACTGCAAGGAAAGAGGAGTTGGTATCAAATTAATTAAAAGGAAACACATAAAAACCAAAACAAATGGGTTTAATCACTACAAATAACTCACTTTTGGCAAGAAATAATCTGTTGGGTAGACATAAATGAGTCATTTTGTCTCTATGATCTCTCTAATCAAAGGGGAGAATTGGACCCTTCCAGATGCTGATTCAGTCCTCCTGAGATAGGTTTCTAAAACAAGTGTGCTGAATCATTTTCTAGCAGCTCCTTTCTCCCTTCACTGACTGTATAGGAGCTTACAGTAGATGCATGACTTTGACACAAGAGAAAACCCAGACATTATTTCTCTTCCGTATATGCCTGTTACAAAGCTTTTCCTAAGACATAGGTAGAGCAGTTAAGGCATCTTCCTATTTCTTTGCTCTGATCTTCTCCAATCACATGTTCGTCTGTATATATTGCCTAAGATTTGCAAAAAAAGAGATCATGAAGGAGCTTCCAAAACCTTTAATGTATGCAGGAGACATTTTCCTATACATAAATATGACTTCTTGTATCTACATACAGTTAAAATTCCTAATAAAAATAAAATCTTTTGAATCACTTAGTTGTATTTCTTCTTCAGTCAGCCAATGAAGGAAACTGATAAACTTGAAGTAAAATCAGAATCTTCCTTGAAAAGACACCGTGTTGCAGAGTCTTTTCCTTCTCCAGAAATTCCTGATTGTCACTTGTCAATACAGAGAAAGAACAACAAAATTCGTAAATAGATGAGGTGTTGCATCCTTTTACCAGGACATCAGTGTCCAACTGCTTCTGCTGCCTAATGTAAAACAGTTCTTTTAGACCATATGATCTGCAAATGAAAGGAAGCAGTTGCCTCTAATTTCTGTTTGCTTTCCAATAATTTCTTTTATCCTCAGGTCAGCTTTCACCCAATATCTTTTTTAAGGTGTCCATTTAGGACATTTTTCATTTCAGAATGCTTTTTCAGCTGTGTGATTAGAGAAGGAATATTTTACCATTATGGTGTCTAATGTCTAGCACAACAGCACCTGGATGTTTCTGAGTGCTACCTTTACAAAATTTATTAAAATTAAAACAGGAAACTAAAAGATCTACTTCTCCTTTGAGTTAGAGTTCCTGCCTAATTTAGAAATCCTTCCAATCAAATGATCAGCATTACATTGGTACACATATGATGCAGAAGAACCAGGCTATGAGTGTACAAGGTTCATGCACCAACATGCATGTGCACATGTAGCAAAAGAATAAGCAACGTCTACAAACATAAAGTAAATGAAAATCCTAACTGAAAATAGTACCTGCAATACAAAAGCCTATATCTGTTGCAACATCAAAAACCAATTTCTATCCTGTAACACTAGGAGTCTCATTCCTGCTTTGAAAGTTTGCATGTTTTTGTAGGGATCTAAAATTAATCTTTGAGGAAACTTCTGCAGAAATGCACTGAGGAAGAATGTGAGTCTTCCAGTTTAAATTCTAGAGAGAATTGAAAAAAAATCATACTTTTTCCACGGCAAATGTGTAAATGTAGAATAATCACATTGGTCTTTGCTACCAGTTGTTTATTTTGCAATAACCCTATTCTTCTACAGGGCTCTTTCTGCCTATCTTATTACATTGCTTACATTTTTTTACTTCCTTTCTTAACTGCTCTACTGGGGTGGTGCAGGTTCTTGCACATGAGCAGCACTGGGAGCCATTGGGCTATCCACGCTGCCTCTGATGAACTCAGCAGTCAAGCTTTTGACCTGAAAACAGGATTCCCTTCTGGCAGCACAAGAGCTGAGCTCACGTCGTTGGGCAAAGACAAAACAGGAACCTTGCTTAAAATAGTAGACGATGACATATAGATTGTCTGGATTTTATTTTTAACTAGGTCAACCTTGTGCCAGTGGAAGTGGTGGCTGCGATGTCCAATTAAAGTCATAAAATGATTTGGGCTTGCTGATGAGGACCATCTCCCTCCAGGCTGTGCCAGAGTAACCCAGTCCAGAGCTACTTCAGACTCTGACCTTCCATTCATTCTCCAATACCTCTCCTTAGGCTACTTTGACCATGTCTGCTATTGCCTTTGCAGCATACCTCAGTCCCAGCTCATCTCTTCTGCCTGCTGTTCCTGTCTTGGCTGTCTCCCATATCCCATCTACCTCCTGCTAATTCAGCATAGCACTCTCATATAACTGTATGAAGGCACTTCCTATTCCATTACAGGGTCATTTGGAGTGAATAACACCCTGTTATTTGGTCTGCAGCACTGTGGGTTGCTCGGAGATGAAACTGAAACATTCTAATGATGAATGGGGCTGGTAAATTATCAAGCCTGGTGAAGAAAAAGCAGATGTGTACCATATATACAATGCACCTGGTTTTTCTTCATTAGGAAAGCAACAGGCTCATGTAGTTTTCTTTTTCAGTGAAAATATAGCATGTGCCATTTCTTTAGACAACAAACATTGATTAAAGCAAACCATATTTTTTTACTTGCAGGAACAGATAATTTGCACCTAAGAATATTAAAACAATTGTCCAAGGAGATCTCAGAAACATTAGTAACATTGATTTTTAAGAAAAACTAGCACACCAAGAAATTCTAGAGGATTGATAAGAAACAACCACTGATAATAGTTAAGAAGTCAGTTGGAGGAATCAGGGCAAGTACAAGATGAGCCTGACACTGATCTTTTAGGCAAAATCACAGAGAGGCTGCTATGCGACACTATCCAAAAGGAATTAAGAAATTGTAACATCGAGATGCAAGATATAAAAGGCTTCGGTTTGTTTTCTGATTATTTCCTTTCTTTTCAAGACTACAGGGTTGATGGTTAGAGATAGTTGTGGAGACATAATGTTATTAGCACTCTATAAACCATTTGACGTAGTCCTGTGTGACTTGTTTTTTCATCCGAGAAAAGAATAAATAATGCTAGCAAAAGTGAACATCAGTGGAGCTCATGTTAAATGTATCAAAGGTTAACAGATTACAGCAGTTTTTGTGAAAAAGGGGATCAACATACAGTACTGTTTCTACTGGTATCCCATTAAAAGCTATTGGAACTGCAAGTGATATCAGAAAGAGATCGTATTCACCTGGGTACAAATTAACACAGATCATATGGTAAAATGGGCTTACTTAGGAGACATTCATTTTAAAACCCATAAACAGAGAACGGAGATCATGCCTTTAAAACAGGCAAGTGAGTACTGCAAATTAGTAGCTCTGAAAAGCATGAGGATCCTAGCAAATGATCATTTCTGAGTTCCAGTGAGATGTTGAGACTGTCTTTGCAAACATAATTTTTGGTGACAAAAGAATGAGACTACAGAGTAGAAAAAGAAAAGGAATATTACCCCTCTATCTGGCACCATGGAGAGCTTTTTGGAAATCACCTATCCAGTTTGATGTCTACCCTGCCAAAAGAATGTAGAAAAACTGGAAAGTGTTCAGAAAGAGCTATGAGAATGACCTGAGATTACAAATACATGTCTCACAGTGTGAGACTGGTTTGGAAATATCACAGGCTGAAAGTAATTTCAGATAATAGATAGCTTTCTAATCTAGCAGAAGAAGATGCAAATAAGATTCAGTGACTAGAAGCTGCAGTTAGACATAATCCAGGCTAGGAGTTTGCCTTTTTAACAGGGTGACATTGAGATTATGGTGCTTTCTCTCTCAGCTAAGAACTTGAAATCCAACCCAGACCTGGATACATGGGATCAGTCAGCCAGAGCTCTGGGCTTGAATTAGAAATTTCTGGGTGAGATGCTGTAGCCTGCACTATGTAAGAGTCAGAGTAGTTTATAATTTTCTAATGTGGTTTTTGAAACCTCTGAAAAACTCAGTTTTCTTATTGCGGAACACAGGACCAGAGTTCTTATGCCTCCAGAAGAGATACAGCTGTCCACTGAAGTGCAATCTGCAGATTAAGAGATGTAGAATAGTTAGAAGGAAGGTGCCTCACCAGATTGTTTATACTCACTATATCTGTGGCAGACCTGAATGAGGTTTTAATGTACATTAAAATTATTCTGTAGGCAGTTACATACTGTGAAGCCAAAACATTTCCTTTCCTCCATCTCCCCCCTCCCAAGCCCTAAGGCTTTCATTTACAGTAGAAAAATGGAGCCAGTAAATCTATACTGTTCTATAAACAGGGCAGCACAATGTCTGTTAAAATTCTGGGCAATTTCTTGTAATCATATATACTTAAGTAAAATTTACATGATCATTACGAGCCGCTCTTGGGCAATGGCTCTTTGTCAGCCTATAGTGATTAGCACATCGGTGCTGCCAGGACAAAATTCTGTCAGCACCACAAGAAGCAATTTCATCAGGTTTCTTTTTACAGAGACTTGCGGCTCATACTGGCCCTGCAGCCTAGTAGACTTTTTTTTTTTTCTTTTCCCTAGCCATGCAGTCTGACTCTTCAGATGGAAATTAAAACAATTTCAAGAATGAAGAGTTCTAGCCTGTTTCTAAAAATAGCTTGGATCTTCAGCAGGGGATACAATTCCTTAGCCATGTGCAACAAAGATGACCTCTTTGTCAGGTCTAGCCTGCAGCAGGAGGTGTCTGCTCCTGGTCTACTTTTACATTGGTTCAAAAATAAACAGCAAGTTCCTCTGGCTGGCCTCCCTCGCCAAAGGCAGGCAAGGAACGTTCTGTACAAGGAAGCACTCACAATCATTCGAGGGGCCAACTCTAATGAAATTAATTGATGCATCAACGACGTGTGTTAAGCATTAATGCTTTACTAATATGTTCATGGGTTGCACAGCTACATGTTCTATTAGTGCACAGTAAACATAGTACTGTACATTTGGGATATCCTACAGACGTGAGTTGAAAGACAATGCATTTATTTTTGCAAAATGGAGTCTTTGTGCTTGGATCTGAAACTTATGTAACATGCCAGGGACACCAGAGTATATCACCTACTTTTCTAAAAACAGTTGAATAAACCAGAAATGTGTGTGATATTTTACAGAAAAAAACCCAACAACCCAATAAACAAAAGCTCACTTGAGTCCTACATGAATTACACCTTTTAGAAAAACAAAACAGGGAAGGGAAAAATTTAAAGTTAAAGCAACATGAAAGTCATTGCAATGTGAGCATTACTGAAAATTAACCCCTGTTTTAACAATCTTTAGTATCCACGAATTAGAAAACTATGCTACACTGCAGGCACATTGGGAGAGTAAAATTTTAGATAAAGAACAGGGTCTCAGTGCCCCATTCCAGCAATGCAAAAGACTTACATAGCGTAAACTAGAAATGTATACCAAAACGTGTTTTCATTGTGAGAGAGACATGCAGTGCTGTTAGGACAATAATCTGGACCTACATCTTTGACCTTGAAGCAGCACATACACCAGGGAAACGAGTGAAGTGCAAACACTGCACACACCTCACCCTGTCCCGGCTGTATCACCCTGTTGTGATTAATGAATTCAGAGACATGCAATAACACTGCTGATAAAGTCTGGGCTAGAGAGCCGTTGTTTGGGTTTTGGAGAGAAACATCAGAGGAGAGACAATGGCCTTCCCCTGGCACAAGTTATCAGCAGATTAGCTATGTACAATATGATGATGCCCTTCATAACACTGGGCAAAGAGACAAAGTTGCTCAAGAGAGAGCAGGATCTAAAGTCAGGGAAGTATTTCACACACTAGAGCCGTTAGCTGCTTTAAAGCAAGTGGCAACACTATAAATGTTTTATTCCTGTTGTTGGCTTATGTGATAAAAACTCATCTCCATAGACATGAAGGTGCACAAAGAGGCAAAGGGGAACCCAACTAATACCCACATATGGCTACTATCCCAGGAGTCATCGGCCCATCGCCACACACATGAAGGAGCAGAGAGGTACAGCGGCAGGTGGGGGCACCCCAAAAACCTAGTCAGAGAAATGAGCCCCACACTGGCCTCTCCCAGGGCTGCCACAGGGGAGCATCAGCCCTGTGGTCCACCAGTGACACACATTAAGATGAATGGAACATCTCTCCAGGTCACCTCACAGACTGAGGGGGTAACTGCCTGGGGGGTATGGGACACTTCACAGGATGCAGGGGAAGAGCATCTTGGGATTGTAAAAAATTTACTATGGGATGTTTAGTGGAAGAAAGAAAAGCTGGGAAAGGGAGAGATCAAGGTGGTTTGGGAAGGAGGAAATGTGGAAAATACAGAGAAAAGGGGTCAAAAGGGGCTGGTCATGTGTAAACAGTCACTTGTCAGTACACTTGTCTGGTCATGCCCTCTGCCTGATCAGCACAACCTGTCCTGTCTTCTTAATAAAATCCACTTCTCAGTGCATGTGTATGTATGGAGGTCCAACTGCCAGTTGCTGGAGAGAAGACAATGGGTCAGAGGGCCTGGGTCAGAGGGCCTGTGTACCTATGGTGCTGGCAAGTGCAGCAAGTGAGGGTGTGCATGTCAGTGTGTGATCACTAGGGAGTATCACAAGCTAGATTAGGCATCAAGTTGGTGAAGCGGCCTGGGAACCGGGGTGTGTGTGTGTGTGTGAGTGGAGGAGGAGGAGGCACCCCGAGGAGTTGACTATCAGAGCATCCCTTTTGTATGTGTGTGTGCCTCTGAGCAAAAGGCAACAGGGGAGACGGAGGATCCAGGACCAGCTGCTGGTTGGACTGTGAGAGAGGCTGGTCTAGCGAGAAGGTGTGTAAAGACAGGGTAGGCACCCATGCACACAGTCAAAAATGGAATGGGCAAGAATAATGTTGACCTGTTCTCAGAATACAGGAACAAGAAGACATCCATTGAATATGAAATGAAACCTTTTGCTGTTAAATACAACCCACTTCCTTGGGGAGCTGAGAGTCGCAGTGTATTATTGAGGATAAGCAGTTACCAAAGAGCCAAAAATAAAAAGAACAAGGTAGTAAGACTACAGAGTTTCAGTCTTCAGGGTTAAAAGCAAACCTTTAACTACATAAGGTCAGAAAAAATATTTTCTCTCTCAGCATGGTACACTATAATTTTCTATTATGGACTTGACTCTCTCAAGGACTGCTTGGTACTTCTTATGGTGAGAAGCAAGGTCTACTCTCCCTGTGAGTAGCAGGGTATCTCTTAGATGCCAATAAAGGTTGGCACCATCATTCAGACATTTGTACAGAGACTGGGATAGAGAGTGTCTTCTCTGCCATAGTCTTCTAGTGTGACCTTAGGTCTGTTGTTTCATTTCTTCACACTGTGTTTTTCCCATTTGTAAAGGGGAGATGCTGCAACCCTTCCTGAACTCACAGTCATTTTTTGAGCTTAAAAAATGGCAGGGAGAGGTGTTAAAAGCTATGCCACTAAGAATGACTCAAGTGGGTAGGTAAAATGAGAGTCTACACAGAAAGCAAATTCTTTACTAGTGAACATTGCAGAGGGAGGTGCTTGGACAGATAGAAAACTAGCTCCTTCATTGTTGATTGTTATTTCATAGATTTTCTTACCACTTTTTCCATTTAAGGGTTCTATTTATCTCCATGTTTCCTGCCTTCTCTTTCCCATTTGTTCTGGCATTGAAGCCACCATTAGACAGGCAGTTGAGCCAGAGAATCCCAGATCTAAACTTTTTCAAAGACTGGAAGATGGAGGATGAAAACAGAGTTTTGGCTCCCAAAATTTAAGTTCAGCTGGGGATTCAAATTCCACCTAGTTTGGGGTTGTGTGATTGTGAGATTCCAGTTCAAGCCCATCTCTCCAGTAATAAGGTGGAATTCATGACATTAAAATTCTTTCCAAAACACGAAAGGGATGTCATCATAAACACTGCATTATGACTTCCCTACAGGTTGCTGCTGCAGAAGAAACTAACCCAGGAACAGCAGAGACCTTTTAAAAACATCATGACCTTTCAGTAACAGAAAACATGGGAAAATCTAAGTCTTAAAGAAACTAATTGGATTCTGGCTCGGCATTCTGTGCAAATCCCTGCGAAAAGAGAAGTTTAGGACAGGGATTTCTATGTTGCCTCCTTAACTGCAGGCACAGTTTTGCACATAGATATTCTAAGCCTGAGACCTTGATGTATCCTAAACCAGGCACTGATGCTTCTAAAGTCTAGAGATTAATTACGAGAGTGTCACTGTGAGAAAGGCAACCACAGTAACATCTAAGCTCTGAATCTGGACATGGAAAAAATAACAAAGTAGAAACAAAAACAAAGAAAAGAAACAGAGTCTGTTTTGGAGTCTTTCTAAAAATCATATGCAAGAATCCAGATGGAGAGAGTTCTGGATGCTGTTCATGCCTAACATGATCAGTAGATAGATGAGTGGCTTGGAGACAGGAGAAGTGAGCTAGGGAAAGTGCCAGACTGCTAGTTGGGGTTTCAAGGAGTGTTTGTGGTAAGCCACACTTCAGATCTTTTTTTTTGCTGTGGCCTGAGTGCTGTCTTAGAGACCATGAATGGAAACTTAAAGACCAAATATTTTGGGGCTGGTCATGATTTCATGATAGCGATCCCATTTTCCAACCTGTAAGCCATTTCCCTCTTAAGACTTGTGAGCACCATTGGATCAAAAAACCAAGTCAGTCTCACTTCACCAAAAGGTCCATAGCATGCAGACCACAGTATTAATAAAGGAAAGGTCCATACAGGTATTCTCCTCTCCCCAAGCTTTAAACTTGCCTTGCAATTATCTCTCAATTCTCCTCAGCCTTAACCACTCCAGTTTTTGGGCTGGGGAAACTCTCTTTCTCTTTGTATCTGCCGCCCTTTCCCCCCTCCCTACTGCTACTGACAACACCCTCAGCCTCCCATCTTCTTCTCCAAGTGAACATTTGATGTTTCAATGGTTACTTTCAGTCTGTGAGATTCAGCCCAGGCTTGTCCAAGTGGTTTAGACTCCTTCCTTTTCCCTTTCACCACTGCTGTTATGTAAGGAGGCAGCGTCTGCTGCTTCCCTGAAAGCCAAACCCTGTAAAATTCCTGCTGTGAGCATGTGTCGTCAGGCTTTCGTGGACAAAAGTGGTGGTTTCCTACTCTCAGAGTTGTTGGAGTGAAGAGTGAAAAGGACAAAAGCCCAAAACGACATGTAGCGTTTATGCTAGGCAAACCATGTCAACCCTTTTGTTGCTGTCAGGTGCATTGACTCAGCTACAGACCTTTTTTTCTTGTTTGCTCAAAGAGATAAGCAGTAATTACCCTTTGAAAGATAATAATGATATCTCCCTTTCTTTCTCTATTCTCTGGAATATCCAATACTGCTCCCTTTGACCATAAAAGACCTAACTTACCCATCCCTTGCTACACAGTCTGTCCCAGTTTCTCAGCATGAGAGTAATTCTGAAAAGAATAATTCTGGAAATAATTATTTGATGTTCTGATTTGCAGCAGAACCTGAACTAACCCAGCAAGTAAGGATCCAATTGGCCTGCAGCTTATGCTTTTTAATCTGTTAAAAAACACAGATCCAATGGGAAACACCAGGAAAGGGAAGGTTCCCAGATGTTGGAATGGTGTTCCTGAGCCCTAGGGAAAAAGGGTCATTAAGGCCTGAGTAGATACTGCAGATGTCAGGGGTTTTTATAGGCTTGATTCAAAGCCCATTAAAGTCAAAGAGAATCTTTATATTATCTTTGATGGGTTTTGGATGAGGCCTATGGATATGGAGGGGTCTTAAGTGACAGTTAGCCTGAGCAGGACCAATAGAAAGTCATTGGAAAGTGACTATCATGTAAAAGGATTTTCAAGCAGAATACCAATGGAGTATTTCTGTCTCTATACTCAAACTGCAGGTTAATATGTAAGCTACTCTAGAATAGTGCCCAGCACTCTGTGCCTCTTACTGCTCCAGCACAAGCTACAAGCTGGACAGGGAGAAAAGCCTTTTCCAGTTGGATTTCCCCTTTAGCACAACTTTATGTGCATGTATAATATGAAACAGCCTTTTCTATTTCTGTTCAAGCTCTGGAGGCTTGGATTTCCCCCAGAATTTTTGATTAACAACTGAGCCTAAATCAGAGCTGCCTGGGGTCTCCTTTGCCTTACTGACACATCGTAATATCCTTTCATCTGCTATTCCAAGACAGTTCCTTGTGCTGTCAAGCACCTCACTTCCTCCGAGAGAGAGCATGTTGATCCCTCTCCCTTTCTAAGACCTTACTGAGCTGTTTCAAAGCAGGACATCCACCACAGCAGGGCAAACCTCTTTCTTTGACTGACTCAGAACCAGACTGCAAAGGACACTGGATATGGTCTGCAGGCCAGAAGATGGATTTTGTTAAAGGTGGTCAGCTTCTGTACACTCAGGCCCACTTCAGGCTTCACCTGGGTGGTCAGGGGCCAAACCAGTAAAGCTACGCTTTTCACAGCATCTCATATAAATTAAAGTGCTCTGACAGCACCGGTTAGGATCTGCACATTACTCCTTGCCATCAGTCATACAGAGAAAAGCCCTCCACGTGGCTTGACTGATGAATAGATTCAGTTCCTGGGGGTGGAGGAGATTAGACTAAAACCAATAAAATTAATTTACACTTTTAAATGGGCTGCCATTTAACCATCCCTGAATTAACTGAATCACAACAGGCTTTTTTCTTCTATTTCTGGAGACTCAGTGTGACTTGATAGCACTGGTAATGTAAACAGCAGAAACTGTAAGTGGTAAATGGCAAAATGGTAAGATTACACATGCCATGTCTGCATAAGCTGCATGAATAGGAATGCAGTCAGGCCAAAGCCAAAGCTCAGCTGGAGTTGAAACTAGCAAGGAAGGTAAAAGTAGGTAGTTTCTATATGTACATTGGCAGAAGAAAGGCCAAAGACCATGTGGATCCATTGCTCAGTGGGTTAAGGGACCTAGTGACAAGCTATAGGGATGCATTTTGTAGCTCATATTTCACATGTAAGGCTTGTCCTTAGGCCTTCCAAGTTTCTGAGCATCCTAATACAGTCTGTGGGTATGAAGCAGTACCCACAGGAAAAAGAGCTGGGGATCACTTCACCCAACTGGCCATGCACAAGTCTATCAGACCAGATAGGGAGCATCCGAGGGTGCTAAAGGAGCTGGATGATGTCACTGAGGGGGTAATTTGTATCATCTTTGAAAGGTTATGGCAATTGGGGAAGATTCCTAATGCCTGGAAAAAGGCAGATGTTGTACCAGCCCCAAAAAAGGGTAAGAAGGATCCCGGGAACTTGTAGCTGGCCATCATAACCTCAGTCCTTTGGGAAGGCTGTGGAGCAACTGCTCTTAGAAGCCACTTCTAAACACATGAAGGACGAGAAGGTGACAACAGGGAACCAGCATGGATTTACCAAAGGAAGATGATGCCTGACCAACTTCATTGCTTTCTATGACGAGGAGCCTGACATTGTGGACAAGGGGAGGGAGAGAAATATTGAATGCCTTGATTTTCATAAGGTCTTTGACACAGTCTCCTGTAGTGTCCTAATCATCATCATTGTTGAGAAATCCAGATAGGCTGGATCTGTGGGGTGAAAAATTAACTGGATTGTCAGGCTCAGAGAGTTGTGATCAGTGATGCAAAGTCTAGCTGGTGGTCAGTAACTAGGGCCATCCCTCAGGGATCAGTACTGGGACCATACTGTTTAGTGTCTTCATTAATGACCTGGATGATGGGATGGAGTGTACTCTCAGCAAGTTTGCAGATAACACCAAATTGGGAAGAGTCATCCATATCTTGGAGGGCAGGACCGCTATTCAAAGGGACTGGAATACAGGAACAGGCTGAAGAAATGGGCTGACAAGAAGCTGATGAGGTTCAACAAGAACAAGCACAAGTTATTGCATCTTGGATGGAATAGCTTTATGCAGTGATGCAGACTGGTGGCTGACTGGTATGAAACAGCTCTGCAGAAAAGCATCTGGGGGTCATAGCAGACAGTAGGTTGAACACGAAGGAGCACTGTGCCCTTGAGGCAAAGAAAGCCAGTAGTGTCCTGGGCTTTATTAAGAGGAATGTAGCCAGCAGGTCCAGATAAATCCTTTCCCTCTATTTGACACTTGCAAGATCATATCTGGACTATTGTGTCCAATTTTGGGATCCCCAGTACAAGAAGGCTATTGACATATGAGCTGCAGTTCAGTGGGGGGCCACAAAGCTGGCAACAGGGCTGGAGCACATGGTGTACAAGGAGAGGCTGAGAGAGCTGGGCCTGTCCAGCATGGAGAAGAAAAAGTGAAGGGGAGACCTTATTGCTGTTTGCAACTATCTGATCACAGGGTTTGGAGATGATAGAGGCAGACTTTTCTTGGAAGTGCACAGTGACAGGATGAGGGCACTGGGCACAATTTGGAATGGGGGAAATTCCAAACAGACATTAGAAAACAATATTTTTACCATAAGAGTGGTCAAATAGTTGCATGCAATTTTCCAGTTTCTTTCAGGCAAAATGGAAAGCAGGCTTTGAAATCTAACTGCCACAGTTTACCTCACATTAATTTTTGAATAAGTGTGTGTAATGCTATAACTGGATGTTTGTACTCTGCTGATGTTTTTAGGAGATTCTCAATCCTTTCAGGAATAGCACTGTTTAATCAGACCAAGCAACGACCCAAGTCCTCTGTAAAAAAGAGAAAAATTTGCAAGCTTCATACTCCCTTCACTGTTCCTATGGGTAAATTTATGATTCTTCCTCAACATTCATCCCCTCTTTCAAAAAAATCCTACCAGAATACTTCTCCATAGCAATTGCTGAGTAATAGCTACTGGATTTTAGAAGTTCTACTCTCAGACAGCCTCCAAGAGTGAAAAATTTTCGAACAAAACCTAGGAACAGAGATGCAATGGAGCAGGGAGTGCCTTTAGAAACTGTTTCATAACCTTATATTTGTGTTCACCACTGGAAATTTCAGCTGGAAGCTGAAGCTGAAAACACGTTCTTACAAAGGAGGCAGATGTTTTCGTAAGCAGTTTTTGGGCATGGTTTCATAGTATAATTCATAGCTTGTCATATCTGTGCTTTCTGTCTTTGGCCAATTGTATTTATTTTTAACTTCCGTAAAAATCTATTCACTGCAGCAGAAGTCCTTCGTATCAAACTTATTAAAGTATTCCCTATAAGTGGGAGTATATTTTGTCTAATTCAAAATTCTCCTAATTTCTTCTAATGCTAAGATCAGAGGTTAAAGACTGTTCCCTAGAAGTGAATGGGAGTTGCACCATTGCCTTCAGTTTTTTTCTACCTCACTATCTTGCGTGCTAAGTGTTTTCTCTCTGCTTCCAACAGGGGGTTTCTCCCTTGCCCATGCAACTCCCTCAACCATTTTATCTCTTTCTGAGATTTTTGGACAACTGTCAGCCCTTCATTTGTTTCCTTATTTTCTACAGCATAAGGGCAAGGAGGTTTCATGCACTTTCCATGGTGCTTTGAACTAACACTTGCCCACAGTTTGGGAACCATTAGTCAGAGATCTGAATTCATCTCTGGGCATGAGATCATTCTTTAGATTCCCATCTTAAAAACCGGTGATAGCAATACAAATATCAAAATGAATTATGGAGATATCAGTGAGACATAACTGAATAAGAAAAATAAGTAAACTTTTACTATTGCTTTTTACCCTTGCTGATTTCAAACTCAAGCATATCAGACCCTGAACCATTCCCTAAATGACACAGCAGAACAGACCTTTTTCACTGTTCCCTTCTCTGGGACAAGAGGGACAGCAGTTGCTCTAAGGAAAGCTAAGACCTTCCCAAATACAATGCCATTAATAAAGTACCTATTGAACCTGCCGCCTCGGTGGAGTCATGTGGAGACAGCAGTGGATGAGACTAGAAACAGAAGAGTATTAAAGCACATTGCCCTCTCACTATCCTTAGTGAAGACATCAGTGCAAAAGAGCATTTGGGCCAGAATAATTTAACAAAGCATTTATTTAAGCTGCTGTAAATATCACCCAAACTCATTCCTACCTCCAAGTAAGCACCACTTTAAGTTGGAGGGACATATTGATGAAGGAGAGCCACCATCTTCCCACTCTAACATCTGAAGCTCAGCCTTGAGTATAGCTCGGCCAGCCCCCAAGTTGTTATCTCCATTGCATATTCTTTCAGAATGTCAGAATTATGCTTTAAATGATGCTGCCCACGTTTTCTGACATTTTTTCCTAAGTATACAGAAGATGGTAAGTAATCCTGCAGCATGCGTAGGATACGTCTTTCCATCCTGCCTGCTAACGATTCTTGGAGGCTTCAGATTTTTCATTAATGAATCTATAATTTACAATTACACCACCGCTTTTACACAAAAAGGACAATGAGGTAATTGACTTCAACCATCAGCTAGCTCAGATTAACTGGAATGTAAACAACAGAGACATGGGACAAAACTATGGAAAGGAAAAGAGGAGTAGGGCATTACTGTAGTGTTAAATTTTGTCTGGGTATGTAAACATAAATAGGGGTTTTTAAGAAAAAAAATTGGACTTCTCACTTCCTACTTAACAATTCCATTACATAATGTAAATATGTCAAAACATCTCCGGATTCCTTCATGCTGAAAATCAGGTTATACTTAAACAAAGTTTGTGTGTGTCCTTCTCTGGCAGCTACCAATTAAATGTCACTGTTTTAAACACCATTTTTAGAAATGGCTTTTATACATTGCCAGATGAGGTCACAACTGCTTCCTGTCAATTGCTACACATTTTACTAAAATGCAGAATTGACAGCACACATGTCCTCTGTTGTTTCCTTGATTGTTTGATTTAAAAAGAGGTAAGTAGGGGTGGGGAGAGGGGGAGCCAGGGGGATGTTGATCAAGAGACTGGAAAATGTTCATCCTCTAAGCAGTCCCTCCAACGCAAGACAATTTCAGCCACTCCATCCTCCCAAGCAGACAACCGTTTCACTTCAGGTGTGGATTTTTCAGGATGTCAGGGTGCTTTACCAGCGATAAGAGCCCTTGCAATAGCGCAAGCTTCACACAAGTCCTTTGACCAGTTTCAGACTCCTCTATAATTCCCAACTTTATGCCCGGAGGTGAAGTACCAGAGAAAGGTTGTAGTCCTGTGCTGCAAGTACGGCCTCATGGTGTGACCCTGGGATACTGCCAAGGGACTCATATCTCCCATTCCCAGCAAGGCTGCAGCACCCCATTACTCTCAGAGCAGACAGCAGGAGAGATCCCAGTGTTTTCCCACTGATACTTTCCAGGATCTTTTCACATGAGGACCTTCTGTTTATTCTCCAGAGTCCTTGTGTAAACCAACACTAACTCATGATCTCCTATAATACAGGCAGCTCATAATTCTCACAGGCCTTGGAGCGAACAGCATGAGAGTATTTGCCAGCTGAACCGGCTGATATCCCCTGTCAAGGCCATGCTGTAACTCTGACAGACTAGGTTAAGTGTGGTATTGGCATCCACTACACCTGCAAAGGTCGACACAGTGCTTTAAATTATCTGAGCCATCAAGATTAGATCCTAGTCAATAGCATAAAGAAATAGCATTTTTAAAAGACACAAGAAAAATAAATGCCTTAGAGCAATTTACATTGTTTTCACTGGGAAAGGGACTATTTCTTTCCTCAATACTTTACTATCTGAAAAGGACAGTTAATCAAACATATCTTCTGGTATAAAGCACAAATCAAAGCTTCTCTGAAAGCAACAACTATCAGATCAATTCTATACACAAAATAACCTGAAATAACCTCTTAGTGAAAACTGCCAGCAAGTGAATTGGAACAGCAGAAATTAATTTAGTGACCATCCGATCCAAATCAATCCAACTAGATGAGATTTTGTGGGATGCTATTCTGGAGACAGAGGGTTTCCTATCTGGTGTCTTTGCACGTATAGTATATAATCTTGAAAAAAATCTTTGCAGTATCATTGCTCAGCATCTGCCTTTGGGCAGGAAAGCTTAGATCACATTCTCCTTCATTCCTTCTATAATGGTGGTCTTTGCAAGAATGAAGCTGAGGAGCTTTCTAAGAAATGAGAATAATCAGGTGCTATTTATACCATGAGGGACAGCAATGCAGTACATGCCTCAGGGTCCCCTGCATACCTTCAGAGACAATTAATCTTGTTCCCAAAACAGCTACCAGACCCAATTCCATACGTTGAAGAGACGATCATGAATCCAACCTCACTCTGAAGGCAGAAACAACAGAGGCCTGGTAGGACTACAACTGCCTGCTCTTCAGGCCTAAAGCTTGTCCAGCAGGAAGTGAGGTGTGTATTTTAGTCTTTATAGGAGTATGAGTCTCAGAAGCTGCCAGCTAACTCAGGATACTACCTACGTCTGTGTATGCCAAAGAACATCCCAGGTCTTGATGCTGGAGCTCTTCTCTTCCTCAGTTCAAACAGGCACTGTGCACCAGCACAAGCCCCAGTTCACCATCACTTACCTAAAGGATTTGTCAGCGCAGGCCAAACCAGTTTTAGGTCAAACATGTTCCTTCCATCTCCCCTTCGATTTCAGATTGCATGGAGTTTGTGGCAGGAGTACATCGGCTGTTTAAGGACCACAGTGGATGGCTGTGTAAAGATCTGGCAAGTGACAAAACACAGAGTCTTCTTTGCCCCAGATGCATACCAGGCTTTTCCAAAACTCCACTGAAACATGTTTACACCTTGTGAATCTGGGATTTTGGGAATATCAGAGATTGTTATTTCAAGTCTTTTTACCCACTGATCTCCATGAGAACATCTCCTGCAATAGACCTGGACCTCTCACTGACCCCTTCCTGTGACCAGTCAGCAGAAGCATTGATCCTTTCATTTTTTTTTCAGGGCTTTTGGTTGCACTGGAAATAATACTTTTTTATTCTGAATATACTTGACTCTGTCTTTCTGTTCACTTTGGTCGCTTTTAAATCTGGCCCTGAATTCACCTTGGAAGCATATGCAGTGACAGGGTGACTGAAGGAAACACCCCTGCTTGTCTGAACATCTGTGAGATGTGAGCAAAAAAACAGAGCAAGTTCAAATTACCCCTCCTAAAAAAGTGACAGATATGAGTAAGAGGTACCACTCATGAGACACCTCTGTGGAGTAAACATTTTGGAATAATATTCCAGGCAACAACTACAGAGGCTCTAACAACAGATTGAGCAGCCATCTATTACACTTCAAACAAAGTGACTCAAAGGAAAATGTTCCAAACAGGCACCGCTGGGCATTTGACTCAGCCCAAGCAATGTTTTAACTATTGCTTTGCCACAAAGCATACACATGACTTCTGTAACCCATGCCCTGGTAGCTACTTTTGTATAAACGCATAGCACATCTGACTGTTTTTTCCACCAACTTTCTAAAACAAGTAGCCATCACAGCATGTTGTTATTTCTTCCCAGTGTGTGATGCCAGGTTCAAATTAATTATTTAGCTATTTTAAACTTTTTTTTTTTTTTTTTCTTCTCCCTCCTTAAATAACATTAGTGTTCTGGGTTAGCTGAAGGCCTAAAAGCTGGTTTTCATTTAAATATAAATAATACCCGGAATGACTCTGTGATTATACTAAAAATAGATTGTTTTCTGTTCTAAATGTTTCACTGATCTTAAAATTGGGGGCAGGGGGGAATGGGACAGGATATCCAGGTCTTTTTTAGTCTGAGGGTGCCTCAATTCTGTGCAATTCTGTCTGTAGAGAAGTGAGCCATTTCTGAGATACCATTAGTTTATCTGGAAATGTATTTACCACACTTTACCAGCACATCTATTCAGTATGTTGTTCAGAAATCACGAGGAGAAATCACACACTGTTAAGACTAAACATTCTTGAGTGAGCCTCAGTTATGGCAAGTTCAGTGGCAGAAAAAGAAGCTGTGGTGAGTGCAGTTACTGAAATTTTCCAAATAAATAAAGCAAACAAGTTGCTCCAGGAAGAAACTCATACCTATATGATTTATAATAGTGGGAGTTAGTCCATGAAGGCAAGATGAACCCAGCAAACCAGCAGTCACAGGCCACCCATGGGCTGCAGTGTTGCCTGCAGTGCCTTTGCTCCTTGTAACCAGTCTGTGACAACTGCTATGGACCTCATCTGTTCTGAGGGGTGTGTGGCTTCTAGCAATGCTCAGCAACTTCTGTTGGCTTAAAGGCTGCTGATGAGCTCCAGTGTGGGTTAGTATCAACAGGGAAAAATATAGGGATCCTATTTACAGCCTGCTGGCAGCAGGCAGGTAAAAAAAATAAAAAAACCCTTCTCCAAAATCAATGTTTGCTTTACTGAGGGCCTCCTTAGGTGTACATTGGAAACAATTCTGTCTGTCTTCCACCACAGTTAAGTCACCCTACAGTTTCATGTGCCAGTCAGTAGTAGTTAGCAGTCCAGAATCAACAGGTTTCTGCTGTTGAGAAGTACCAGACCATATAGGCCAAAAGCAGATGGAAAATACTAAATGTGACATGCCACCTGATGAATGGTGATAAGAACAAAAAATAAAGGAGGGACTGGTGGGCATCTTGGCTCCTTTTAATCCTACTTGTGACATGACATAATGGCCAGCACCACTGACGTGAGGAGTTTTTAGCAGCAGGACTCCTCCCATCCAGCATGAGCCAGCCCCTCCTCTTGCTCCTTCTCATCACCCACTCTCAGCTCAAAGGAGGTCATGTCCCAGGCTTGATTCTTTAGTCTAGTCACTGGCACCCTGTACAATCATTTCATCCTGTGCAAAGTCACTAGAACAAAATCAGTGAGAACTCTCAATTCATTTCATTTGATAGGAGGAACATTATCCCTGCTGTTCAAAACTATGGCTGGCCATCCAATGCACAAAGCAATGAGAAAGAAGTGCAGCCTCTAAAGGCAGGCTGAAAGCAAGAACCATGTACTTTAGCTGCTTTCTGATTATCCTGTCTACATGTAGTTGTCTATGCCTTCATCTCTGCACAGGAATTTTTCACTATGAGGGGCTTCTAGATCCAGAAACCAGGTGTTACTAACTCTTGGCATCCTGATTTAAGACTAAAATAATTTCTTTTCTCTTTACCACTTTATAAGTGATGGGATTCAAGACTTACATATTCCATGTCCCTTTTGACCTCATTCTTACGGATTTTAGGTGCTAATGGAAAGGTATTATTAAAGTCCTTGCTATGGGGTATCTGTTTTTTCTCATCAAGTCAGTGGAGTGACACTTTCAGAATCATGAACTCTGTTGTGTTAGATTCACTGCCTGGGTTTCCAAGCCACAGATAGATAATGTTCCTCGGACATTGCATTCTGTAACAAAGCGTTTCAGGCAGGCATAGCAATCTCAGTGGCTAACACAACACTAAACCAGCAAAGCACCTGACAACTAAGCAGCTCTGACACTGCTGGAGATGCTGTGTCCTCCCTTCTGCTGCACAGTTTGGTGAGGCTACCTGTTATTACTAGCTAGATATATACAAGGGACAAAACAGATGATGGATTTCTGTAGCAGATCATGAAGCCAAGCAGCACTGGCCAGTGAAGGCAAGTATGGATTTTGACTGACGTGATTTCATTAAAAGCAGAAGAACATTTACTTGCTACTTGAAAGCTATTTGCCAACATTAGCTCCCCTGCCCTACTGCCTTCTCTGGGGCTGCTGGATATATGTGCCATCTTAGAGACTGAGTGAAGTCAAAGGGATTCTACTTCAGCACAAATCTGTCCTCAGGCAGAGCCTATTGCAAGATTAGGCCAAAAGTGTGGTAGGGTGCTCATGCCAGTGGACTTTCAGTGCAGGAGGTTGGAACTTAAGTCCCTCAAGTAAGGAACAACCCATGCAATGCAAGGTGTCTATTAGGAGCAGATTCCTCCTCTGCACTGGGAAAAACTCCTCCCTTACAATGTACCACCAAAGAAGCAAAACCACTCCTGTGGACAGAGATGCTGTATTGCTTAAATAGTTATTTCATCTTCAGTGAACTGGTGGCACTGCACCCACCATTCCCTTGGTGTTCTGCTAGAGCTTCTGCTAACAAACAACATGCGCTTCAGGGCTTGACCTTCTGCAGGCTTGCCAGTTCTGCCAGGGTTTCGTTTACACACTTGGCACATACTTCAATGAGCCATATTGGAACAGACAGCTAAAGTAGGCTTTTTTGCTCCTCAAAAACAGAAGAGAGGGTTTGTTGCAAATCATTCCAGTACGGTCAGAACCCCTTCTTTCACCCACCCCCAAATCGTGTTAAAAAGAATGTGCATAGTTGTTATAGCAATTCCATGTTGTCATAATTATATCCTGAAAAGAGTGTGAAATGTGCTTTTCCACATAATTTACTGTTTTCCTGTGATTCATGAAACCTCTTTTCACATGAATAATTGGTCACTTCTTGTTTATGCATCACCATGGTACACAGCTCCTAGCAGGCCCAAAAAAAAAAGACATAAAGCTAACATTTAATCATGACATCCATATACAACTTACTCCCCCCCCGGCCCCCAAATCCTTGGTTTTATCTCCCCCCCATAAAAAGAACGCACAGATTTTTTGATGAAGGAAATGTTTCCTAAAAAAGATCCTGACAGTTTTACCCTTCTCAGCACTCAAATTTTTTGCTTCATGCTTGTTTTGTGCTTCACATTTTCCAGTGTAAAGAAAACAACCAAAAAGTCCCTTACAAACAAACTGAGATGATGGAGAAGGAGGAATGTTCTGAGTGCACGGCTGCTGGGAATGGCAGCTTTCCAAACACCAATTCATTTATTTCTCAGGGGAGATACAGTCAAAATGATGCTTATCAATAGTCAACTGAATTAGAAAGCACCCCAGTATGTTCTCAGAATTGTGTTTCAACTTGTAAACACTTTAGTGACATTTTATTTTTACCATGCAGTAAACTGAGGCACAAATTAATTTGTTTACAATGACTACTCGGTGAGTCACTGCTAAAGCGACTCTGCAGTCAAGCTTTGATTTGCAAAACTCCTCCTCTGCCTTCAAGTACAGCTTCCTAAATGGACTGCATGATTAGCTCAATGTGACATCTGTGACAGATGAATGTGTATCTATCTATCTCTTCTGTGTGTGTGTGTGTATATTTGTGCTTCCTGCCTTTAAAGCTGAGGGCCACCTTGTGAAGTATTTTGACAGTAGATGAAAAAAATCAGACAATTATATTTCTGCTTGACAGCATCGTACCATGGCAATCCAAAAACACGTCAGAAAACAGAAGTCAGCAGGAACATTTAAGAACATAGGAAAAAACACATTGGCTTAAGACCAGCTATCAGTCTAGCCCAGTAGGTTGTGTGATTCTACGGAATCGATGCAAAACGTGAATGCAAAAGAAAAGAAAATGTTTGTTATTGGGAATACATGAGGACATTAATCTCCCTTTTACCACAAACCCGAAGCAACATCAGGTCTTAAGACTAAGAAAAAAAAAAAAGCTGAGTGGTTTTTACCTCATATAGACATGACTCAAAACCAAAGCCTCAAAATCTGATCTTATTAAAAAAAGGAGGGTGAGCTGTGAGGTTTTTGTTTTCCTTTTTTTTGGCAGCAAGGTGGAGACAGGAGGGAGTGAAATTTTGGCGAGTGGTGGGGGTTAGGACATGGGAGGAGAGAAGAGGACAAAGGAGGGAGAAAAACAACTGCTTGGAGTCTAATCTTCTGATGCAAATACACCTTAGCAGCACTGGCTGGAAAGCAGACTCAGAAGTGGAAAGAATTTCTGGATCCAGATCAAGACAGCAGAAATATCTTAATCTTTGCTGGGCCATAATCTCCTGAGAAGGCTTGTGAGAATTTGATCCTGTCATTCTCAAACTAGAATCTTAAAACTGATTTGGACCAGAACTATAGTCAGTTTGAAAATGTTATTACTTCTTCCTGTGGAAAAAAAAAAAAAAAGAAACAAAAATGGAAAAAAATTCAGCCAAACCCAAAGTGCATGGACTCATTACAAGCTCAGGAAATCAACTCTATTTAAATCTCTTTCAGCACCACTCTCCAACTTTAATAGCGCGTGTGTGAAAGCAAATATTACACAGAAGTTCATCCTCCCCTCCCGGTCCCCCGCCTCCCTCCCCCTGCCCCAACCCTAGCTCTACATCTGAATGGTCACTATTTGTTTTTTCTTTCTGATTAGTCTTGTCAAGACTTTCTCTCACTAACCACATTTTCATCTTTTCAGCATTGCTTGCTCTGATATCTGTTTGTGATCTTCATTATCGCACCCTCGCACCCTTGTGTTTAGTTCAGTCCCTGCTTTACTGACTTCCCTGGTGCCAGCTCCCTGTGCTACTCATTCCTCTCTTACCAGCTGCTTTGCTAGTCCCTCATTTTATCTTCTCTCATCCAGTCTTCTAACCTTCAGGATGGAGTATCTCAATGCTAGTTGAGTTCACCCAACTTTCTGTTTGCCATTCTCTCGCACTGCTGGGACTCTCATAAGAAAATGCATGCTTAGGAAGGAAGGACTTCCTCCATCCTGAGAGCAGTCCCTCCTTGCCACCGGCACTGCACACAAACCTCTTCCTCTATACTATGCTTTTTCTCCCTCTTTCCCCTGTTCTAATGCTTCTAGCTCTTGCTGACAATGTAACAACATTGTGAGATGAAGAAAGACCTATGGGAGACTCACACTGGTTTTCTGGCCCTGTTGACATGCTTGAAGCCAGTATCTACTTAAACAAGTTGTCACTGAGGCTCCAATGTCAGTGCATGTCTGGTGGGTTGACCTTGGCTGGATGCCAGATGCCCACCCAGCCACTTGCTCACTCTCCTTCCTTAACAGGACAAGGGGAGAAAAATAAGATGAAAAAGCTCATGGGTCAAGGTAAATACAGGGAGATCATCTTACGATCAACAGGTAAAACAGACTTGACTTGGGGAAAATAGATTTAATTTATTGTCAATTAAAATCAAGTTGGATGGTGAGAAACAAAGACAAAAATTAAAACAACTTCTTCCCCCCGTCCCCGGCTTTTTTTCCCCAGTCTCAACTTGACCCCTTCATTCCCAACTCCTCTACTCCTTCCCTACCAAGCAGTGCAGGAGGATGGGGAACAGCAGGTTATGGGGTCGGGCCATAACAGCTCCTCTCTGCTGCTCCTTCCCCCTCACATTGTTCCCCTGGTCCAGTGTGGGTCCTCTCCATGGGCTGCAGTCCTTCAGGAAAAATCTGCTCCAGTGTGGGCTCTCCACAGGCCTCAGTTCCTTCAGGAAATATCTATTTGCTCCAGCATGGAGTCCTCCAAGGGCTGCAGTGTGGGTATCTGCTCCTGCGTGGACCTCTCCATGGGCTGCAGGGGAATTTCTGGTGCCTGGAGGTCCTCCTCCCCCTTTTTCTGCTGACCTTGATGCCTGCAGGGCTATTTCTCACACTTTTCCTTACTCCTCACTGCCTGCACAGCGTTTTTGTCCTTTCTTAAATATATTTCCCCTGAGGTGCCACCATCTTGGCTGAGGGGCTCAGCTATGGCCTGCAGTGGGTCCATTGGAGCCAGCTGGATCTGGCTGTGTATAGCATGGGGCAGCCCCTGCACAGCCCCCTCCTCTCAGAGGCTGCCCCTGCAGCCCTCCCTCACCAAAACCTTGACACCAACACCCAATACAGTATGCATTTACTATTATTCTATTATTACAAAGCCCTAAGTTCCAGCATCTGGAAGTTCATCTTTTTTCTGAATCACCAGCTCTATCTTCTGGAGATGGATTCACTGATCTATTTCTTTGCATATTGCCAAAAGAATTGAGGAGAATTTGCAGAATTGCAAAATATTGAGGGCTTTTTTTTTGGAAGCCTAGCAGCATGTTTCTTATCTTGTCTAAAATTGTCTAACCTTGCTATTTTTATTTCACATTTATTGCAAACAAATTTTGGCCTGTGCCATTTGTTCAGTCTTGGATTGTCTTTATGTCTAGGCAGATTTTTTTCTTGGATGCTCTTCATTTCTCTTTAGTGCTTGATATTACGTTCTTGTGGGAAATAAATACAATTTTCACTAGCCCTGAAAGTGCACCCTGTATGTTGATAACTCAGGACCACTCTTTGCAATCATTGCCTTTTGCCTTGCTTACCAGGTAACCCTCAGGCACTGAATTCACTTTGAAATGAGCAGACCTCACACATGTGCAAAATTGACATGGCTCAGACTTACCAAACCAGTCCATAGTCTGACCTGGAAGTGGTGAAGAGAGCCTTTCCCAGGGGACACTGAGAGCCTTGATTGTTCTGAGCAAGTTTATCTAGTGGGTTTTTTTTTAATGTGCCTGTAATATGGTGAATGATGATGGTCCGTTTGCTCCACCCTCCTTCTGCTCTCTGCAATGCTGCTTCCCTTGGGAAACGCATAGCAGTAGAGCTTTTTGACATGACAATAAAAATGACTCTCCAGCATGGCAATACCTTACCTGTCAAACATCGTAGGGTTGGAAAAAAGACTCTCTGTACTTAATATTATTAACTCAGTCTTATTCTAGTATTGAATCATTATTTATTTACAGTACTAAATGAGAATTTCTTACAATGCTGATGGATCATCATTCTTCCACAGATTTTCCCCTTTTTGCATGCACAAGCTGCCTTTTGGTCTTGATTTGTCAATGAGAACCAGTCATTTTCTACTAGCTTTCCAGTCAATTCGTATTCAGCATGCTCTGATGGGTCAGAGTCCATTGCATTGTCTTTGCTTTAATGAACTTCTATGAGGACCCAATATGGTTGAACCTCCACTAAGAACCTGTGATAGCCACTTTTATTTATAGTTATTTTTAACCTTAGTTTAGATATATCCACAGGGTAATCAATAGGGAAAAGAATTACTGTCTTTCCTCAGCAGTTCCAAGCTCTCCTCTACTTGTTGGCAATCATATTTAAAATACAATTGCTGCAAATACATGTTTTGATCATATCAGCTCTTCACATTTTATCATGTTTTATTCTGTATCAGAATGAGGTAAGACTTGGACTTTCTAATGTGAAAAAATTTTCCTGTAAACAGGATCATTGACAGAATTGGTATGTAATAAGCCAAATAATGTGGAAGTGATTAATTCATGGTCTGCATGATTTTATTCACATTTGTGTCAGGCTGTCAACAAGAACTAGTGAGGAGTGCATACTACATTGAAACGCAGAGGCTACTGCTCCGGTAACTGCAGCAGAAGCAGTCTACCAACTCATTGGTAGCATTGGGATTTACAGTTTTGACACAAAGTTAAGTCCCTCAGTTTTCTAGTGTATCCTACAACTGTGAGATTTGTTCAGGGAAAAAGAGTGATCCCTTTTCTCCTGAATAATCTAAATAAAAAATGTTTGTCGAGTTCTGAGGTTAGACAATGTAGGACACCCTGACAGAATAGCACGATGCTTGTGTTTTTTCATTGGTAACAGAAGACTGTAAGATCACAAAATGAAGGCAGCATTAGTGTAAAGCCAACCTGAGAACTAACCCCAAACCTTCACCCTGGTTGGCAAGTGAAGTTATGACCATATAACTGAGGTTAACAGCAGTACAGGAGAAGCAGGGCAGAAGTGTAACACCCTCCTTCAGCTGAACCACTGACCCATTCCACACATGGCTGGTCCCCTGGTGATTTTATTATAGGTTTTACAATATTTGACATTTTCCTTAAGCCCTTACCTCCTGGGATCCTGTAAATGTTAGATCTCATAAAGGGGAAGAAAGGCTTTCTAGAACTTACATTTCTAGGTGAAAGCTTGAATGTTAAGGATTTCAAAACTGCAAGGCACACTAAAAAGCCATAATTATTTATTATTAAAATGACTAAAAAACACCCTATGACTTTCAAAAATATCTGAAGATCTTGGAATATTTGATGATAATGTTTAACTATTTAGGATTTTATAGCACTGTCAAGCACGTACATACTGGGGCACCAGTTTACTGGCCATTTAATGAGAGGCAAACACAAGGGTCGACAGTAGTCAATTCTTCGAACATCTCCAAAGAACTGCATGCATTGCCTCTCTACCAAAGCTGAACCTAAAGCTGAATGATACGTGATGTCATTTCTGCAAGATATGCTGATACATGCTAGAAAAAAGTGACCAAAGCTTGGTAGTGATAACAACAACTAAAATTTAGCTCATTTGCAGGTATACACAATTACCTTGTTGGCATTCTCTCGCTCTTTGTAGGAGTCTGGGACTATATGGCATGGGAAAGCATGAAGGGAGGAGAACTGGGTTACATAGGGATTGCATTATATCTGCCTATGCAAAGGTGAGCAAAGGCCCTTGTTTTGCTTACTCTTATGGGCCAGGCTAAAACTGGTCCTCAGGACTTCCATAAAGAAAGGAATGAGACTACTTCACTCTCTATCATCTCTGTCTGAACCTGGAAGTGGTTGTGTTATTTGTTCTTTTTAACAGGTACTCGTTTCACATGCTTTAGAGGTAATCAAACTTGCCTTTGAAATGAAACAAAATGCCTAAATTGAGGAGGAGGATGAAAACCAGTCTTCTGAGTAATTCCATCTCATCAGCCAATTTTAAGTGCTAAGGGCACTAGACTCTTGATTGAAGACCACAGTAAGATACATACAATACCCTTCATTGAAAGAATGCTGATAGTCTTCCTGTACTAGCAGTCTCCTCCTCTATGCAAAGACGTATCAGCAGTTTTCACTAGTGAAACAGAAAATAAAATTCAAGATCTTTTCATGCCATCAGTTTTCTTTCCGTATAGTATGTGAAGTGTCTTTAATACAATGCACAACAGGCAGCTATGTAAAATTCAACATTAAAAGGCCAATACAGTAGCACAGCATGTCAGGAACCACTGCTGAGTACAAGATATATTGTCACTGTGAAAGTGTGATAAAACATTTCCCTTCAAGACTCAGAACACATTATAATCTATGTAAGTGGGGGAGTTCTCCCTGCAAATTTTGAATAGGCTGATAGATTTGCTGACAGAAACTGGCACCATGTTCCCAGCTGGACTCCAGGCTGGAATGCTTTTTAGTGTTTCTCTCTTTCCTTGTCAGAGAGTCCTTTCTGAGGGTGGTATAGCTGATTTTGCCTCAAAGCTCCATTGTCAAGAAGGTAAGGCATTAGCTAGAAACAATGAGCAAAATCTTAGCCTCGTTTATTAACAGCAGGAGTAGAATCCAATTGACTTGCAAGTCAGCAAATAGTACATCTGTTCTGGTTGATTTCTGGACTCTTTCATAATAGTATGTATTTTTCAGAGCACTATAAATAACATTACTGACCAACAGGCTTTCTTAATTAATAAAACCAAGCAAATTTGGCACCCCAGTTTTGTCTTCTTTAGAGGAAAACAGTATCCATTTCACTGAGCTTAACAACCAAAAGTCTAGAAATTGTGACTCAACTCTCACTATAAAATAGAAAACATTTTTTAAAGTTGTTAATTGACATTTCTGAGCTTTGTCTTGGAGGCAACCATAATTAAATTATTCAGGACACCAACAGTATACAAGGCACATAAAATACTTTAATCTACTTACTGGCTTGATTTATTGCAGCTTAACCAACAGGAAAAATATGAGTAAAATGTCTAATTGGTACAGACAATTGTGTTATATGATTGCTTTGTGAAAACCAGCAAGCACTTCTGGATGCTTATGCGTCAGAATAGGTATTAATATTTGGCCCCAACATACAATAAACTGATCAACCATCCATTTGGATCCTTCTTAAATACAGAGGAGGATGACCTTGTTATTCTCTCCTTCAACTCATTTGTTCTTTGAAGAATTTGTTGAAGAAAAATTGTCTTGAAAATTGTGCATACACATTATGATGATATTTATATTATATATTGATATAACCAAGTGCAATTTGATGCTGATCCTGCTTGTAGTTATTTGTATTCTTCTGAGTACTCTTGTCATTCATGAACTGTGTAACTATCAGTCTTTTGTAGAGCTTCTCCACTGCTGTCTTGAGCTTATAGGAATTTTTATTCTGATCTCTGTAAATGAAAAATTATTGTGTCCGAGACCTAAGCACAGTTCTTATTCCCAAGAAGATGAACAGATGATATATTATCTTTGAACACAACATCTGGACCCCTTTCCATTTTATTTGGCAGACATTTAAAGACTTCTCCATTGTGTATATAACTTTTTTTTTAATATTAGTGTAACAATCAACCAAGAATATGTTCATCATCCTGTACAGTAGTACCCCCAGCGAGCAGTATTCCTCCAGAAAAGCTCCAAAATATTCTGTCCAGGATGCCCAGGAATCTTTATTGACATTTGTCAGACTAATGTATTCGGGTCTCAACATGTCAGCCTTGCAATGCTTTTAAGCTTTACAAAGCATAAACTTTTATTTTATTTTAATTTGAGGTTTTGGATGTCATTTTGAAGTACAGATTCTCATGTAGTACTATTTTCTGAGAGATGAGACCTTCTGGTTAAATTATCTAGGTCCTGACAGAAACCACTGTTAAGCTTGAGAAGTTCTGAGTCCTGAAACCAATTACTCTTTAAACTGTACAGGAAATACGTGAATCTTCACCTTTCTTTTTTTCTTGACTCATTTTGCTGTTTACTTCTGAGAAGTTTGTAGGTTCAGATGAGTACTTTCTAAAGAAGTCAGAACCTGCTGCCTGCACTTCTCATTTGAACCTGCCATCCCTCTCTATTCTGTGAAATCACATCTCTTTTTTCTCTTAATATACCACGAATTTCACATTATAAAAGAATACCTCTTTGTCTCTTCTTCCTCTCCAAGTCCCTCTCAATTCATAAACTACAATACTATTATTTTGGTTTTTCTGCATCTAAAGAACTTCTATTCTTTCAAACATACTTGCCCTCACTACTGAAAGAGTATGGAGAAAATAAATTCCACCTAGCTTGCAACTCCTCCTTTTGTTTCACCATCATGCTCATAAACATTTATAAAAATGCTGTTCCTTTTGCCCTACGGCAAGGAACATGTGAAAAACATGTAAAAAAAACCTTAAAGACATGAGTTGGTAAATTGTATATAGACAGTTTTCTGAAATAATCATGCTTTCCAATGTCAATGTTATTGTTTCAAACAGACCAAATGCAGTTCTGGTGTATTCAGGAAACCACTGAAATCCTTGGCTGCTGACACTCCGGGACAGATTTTGACTCATTCTAACAATAATCCATAAAAAAAGCAAGATGCTCTCATTTGTATGACTCTTTGACCATGACAAATTTATTAAGATTCATCCAGCTTTTTATCAGACTACTATCCAGCTGTAAACTTCATCAGTCAGTTGAATTTGCAGGAGATGATAGATAGAGCATTTCATAATGACGCCATTTTCTTTGTCAAGTAAAACTAGTAGGCAAAGGGATATATAACAAATAGCAGCACCTTACATTTACCTTCATATTTCCACTGCTGTCGAGCCTGATACTAAAATGGACTGATTAATATCTTTGTGATAGTGATTTTGTTGATATAATGGAATGTGTTTTTTCTAGGCATTTCAGTAGGGAATACTACAGAGTCACTATTTGTTCTGAGAATATGAAAATAGATTCTTCTTAGCAGTAGTATAGTAATAATGAGACACACATAACCCATCACCAAGGTCTCAGCCAACAGCTTATCCCCCTTCCCCACTATACCGTGAACAGAACAAATGCTGAGATTTTCTTCAAAGAACCAATCATGAAATGTGGTCTTGAAGTAACTTCTCGGTACATTTCCAGACCCATATAAAGACAGTTGTGTGCATTATATTCATTGTAGTCACAATTGCAAAAAATGTGAGGAAGGATGAAATTTTGAGCTGGAAATAACCAACAGGATTCCTGCTGACTTCCTGGGAGCCAGAACTTCGCAATCACTTTCTAAACATGTAACCTATCGTCACAATAAAAGAGCGGGATGTTTAAGTAACGGAATTTTTAAAATTGCTGCCACAAAAATAGAGACTGGCCATGTATCAGCATGACCAGCTATCTTTCAGAAAATTTATGTAGTGAGATTGATGTGAAGTCTTAACTGATGCCTTAATTTGACAGTAGTACAAAAACTGAAACATCCTTCTAAATTCACTCAGCAAAAACAATTCTGTTTCTCCCTTGGCTAAAGGGCCTCCTACCATTATACTGTAGAGCGGATCAGTTAAGACAAGCTTCTTTTTAAACTCAAAAAGAGGTGCAAATCCCTTTGGCTTTTGTGAAAGGACAAAATATTTTAACTTGAAGAAAGAGAATGAATGTCAATGACTTGCCGTCTGATGGTAATCTGTATCTATTGATACAGATTTATTACCAAATCTGAAAAAAAAAGGATATAAATTAGTAGCATTTGGTTGATAGTTGAATTTTTAGGATACGTGTATTAATAAATATCTCATTGTTTTAATAGTGTTCACTGTCAAACTGTTTAAAAATGCCATCTGAAAAAAGTAGAATAGTCTGAGTGTTTATTCAATAATACTTTCTTTGTGTGTCATATTATCCATGCCGGACAATGGAAAGCATCTAAAAAATGCTGGTTCTGTAAGTCTGAAATGTGAGGAATTACAGGCAATATAAACACATGTGAATTTCTGACGCGTATTAAAATTGTTATAATTAGACAGCATGTAAGATGTGAATAAAATACTGATACCACATCTATCACAGGAAGTTATTGTTATTATCACAGATTAATAATAATAATTATTATTATGACAGGAATGTTGTAACACTGAAAGGTGATACAACAAATTTAAAATACACACTATACAATAAACAAGATCAATCAAAAATATTAATCATCTTTATTTTGTGTTGCTAAGTACTGTGCTGTCACCAGCACCTACAGTTGATTCTCATCACTTTCAGGACATTACTGTACGTCTATAATGTAATGCTAGCAATGCTTCCCACAGAAATGTAAACACCATAACCTACCATGTGGCATGCGGCAAATATGCATCTGTGGCAAATGGCATAAAGCAAGACTCACCTTTTGCTCCATGTATGAGGGAGCTTGATGAGGGCATTTTTAGCTACTACATCACCATGGCAAGTGAACTGCTTAGGTAATGTCTACAATGAAAAGTCTACACACCTCAGTGCTTTCCTTCAGCTAACGAAGCATACGCTGTCAAAGACAAATACAAAACTTGAGCCAAAGAGAGTGCAACTCAGATGATTTCCCCATGATGTTCAACTGTTCAAATGTGACCCTAATTGAGCCACAGTATTATTAGTTTTATGTAGGCTTAAAAATTATTAAAGAAATTTATGCTTAAGCTGTACTAGCAGGTAAGTCATTGATTCTTGAAGCCTTAGAAGAACAATATTCTTGGACAGATCACAGAAAAGAAAACATTTTTTTCGTCAGTGCCTGCAAGAACATTGAATTGAATTGAATTGAATTGAATTGAATTGAATTGAATTGAATTCAATTGAAGGCCCAAATTATACCCATGTAAAAATGTTTTCCAGACCAATGTTTCTTTGGCACATTTATAATCCATAGCTGAAAAAGGAATGTCACATATGTTATGAAATCTTTCTAGACAGTCCACAGAATGGCCATGTAAAAATTCTTAAAACAATCTTGTCCACAGATTAGTCACTCCTGCAACAGAGTTTACAGTACCTAAACTAGTTGAAGCAAACTATGTATTTCAGGTAGCTCCGTGTAGGCTACAATGCAGCTGGGGAAGCAGGAAGATGTAAAGGGCTAGTTAGACCATGCTGTGCTGTATGCTTTAACACCTACCCATCTGGCATCAGGAAAGCTAACTAGCTCTAAACTAGATTGGGTATGCCCAATTTTACATTTGCTAGCTCATTTTACATTCGCACTAAGTCTATTTGATACCTCCAATGACACTATACATGATCTGAAAGTGAGCATAAATTATACCTGTCCCCTTGATGAACAATTTTTATCAGTCTAGGAAACAAGATGAAATCTTATCATGTATTCCCTCCATCCAAGGGGTTGGAAAAATCTGTAAGCTCAAATATGTGGACATAAAAAATACACAGTGGAAGAGAAGGGTCTAGAATGCTATAAGGGAGCTTCAGTGTGAACAGGAATTAGGCTCTTTAAGGACAGGTCTACACAGATAATTTCAGACAGTCAGGAATTAACATTGCCATTTACTGAGCTGGCAGGACATGAAGCAACTTTTGATCAGACGCCTATGTAAAGATGTACAAAAACCTCAAAACACTAATGCTATCTCAGCCTCTGGAATGACTACTGCTTTTTCTTTGTTCTGCCTTCTTATGACGGAGTGAAGGAATTCAATGCTTCACGGAATTCAAGTGTCATTTGTCAATGAGATTCTTAGAGCAAAGCAAAAATTCAAATAATCCCATATCTTAACTACAGACAGCGTACAAAAAGTGTGTGGCAAATAATTTCTTCTTTGTTAACAACTTGTACACACATAGTCTCACAGCTAATCTAGAATTCTGTAATGAAAGCAGATATGCATTCAACAGAAACACACAGAAATACAACACAAATGTGTAGGACTGTATGATATCACAATATTCAGTATTAACTTAGTAAACTATTAGTTACAAATCCCACTGTTCTGATCTTTGTTCTAGACCATCAACTAGAAGTGTTAAAATAGAATGGGCCTGACTGACACCAATGAAAGACACCATTATATACGCTGGATCTACTGTTAACCCTTTTAGGTTACTTTTAATACACACAGCCAATTGTTTAAAACACATCTTTACATAACAAGATTTATGGGTTTTTTTCTAATATAAAGTATACAATCATATATATATATAAAACATGTATATTATATGAGTTTCAGTGATGTTCTAGACTGCAAACTCACTAACTTGAATGTTTTGGTTCCTGCATTTTGATTCTAAGGATTAGTTCTAGGGCTTCTTGTTCCTCCCATTATGTATCAGTCCTGCCAAAAGTGTTACACTAGCAGCCATGCCTCAGAGGCAGACGAAGATCTACCCTGTAGGCCTTGAACATGCTATTTTCTCTTACATGTCATTCTTCAGTCTGTATGTAGGAATAATAAAAAAAAAAATCGTGATATCACCTTCTAGGAGCTAGACTGGGTTTTGCAAACTTCTCCCTGCCTTCCCTCCCAAATTTCCACAAACTGTATTCTCCTATGGTTAGGCAAAAATAATGAAAAATAAAATTAAGCTCTAAAATTTTGGATGCAATGTGGAGAAGATGGAGGTTATTGCATACTCCAAAGCTTGCATACTGGATAGGTCTTCTTCTGCTGGATAACTAAATTTCTTCTCTGAGACTTGGAGTTTTGAATGTAATCCAAGCTCCCAATCTGATCTTGTATGTCTGTGGTCTAATTCTGCAGTTTTGCTTGTAGGGTAGAGAAAAAGATTAAAGGATTAAAACTCTCAAAGGTAAGAAAAAATGCTTACATTTTTCTGTGACAATCACAATATTCAAGAGCTGGGGATTAAATAACACATGATGTTCTAAAGGGAAAGATACACCATAGTTGCCAGTGAAATCTTAATGAGTCCAATCATGAGCTTCTCCAAGAAGTGTTTTACATATTGTTGCAAGTCAGAATACAAAACTCTTTAGTAGGAGAATGCTGACATACTGCTAAGGCTCTAGCTTTGATGGGGAACACCTTGAGGTCTTTAGTAAAAAGGAATACTACTCCATGTACAGGCCTAGAAGTAAAAACAAGAATGTTGAACTTCATCTAGGAATCTGCTCATACCACATTTCCACAATTAAACATAGATTGTGAGACAGCACTAGACAATCAATTTCAGTTTACACTGCCTCTACTTTCCAAAAAAACCCACGTAGACATCTGTGTCATCTTTGGTGCAGCTGACAAAGTTCACTGGCTTAGGAACCATAAATAAGTAGGTGATTCATTAACACTAAAGTAATTTTTTGTCTGCCAGAAGAAATGGAAACTGCTCAGTCAATCAAGAGATATCAAAAAGACAACTGGATTTTCATCCATTTGTAGGGTGAGGTCATCATCTAGTAAAACCAGCTGTTGTGGTTTAGCCCCAGTCGGCAACCAAGCACCACACAGCTGCTCGCTCACCCTTCGCCTGGTGGGATGGAGGAGAGAATCTGAAGAGCAAAAGTAAGAAAACACGTGGGTTGAAATAAGAACAGTTTAATAATTGAAATAATAGTAATAGTAATGTAGTGGTAGTGGTCGTGGTAGTAGTAGTAGTAGTAGTAGTAGTAGTAATAATAATAGTAATAATAATAATAATAATAAAAATGGTAATGAAAAGGAAAACAACAAGAGAGAGAGAGAGAGAAACAAAACCCAGGAAAAACAAGCGATGCAACTGCTCAGCACCTGCCGACTGACACCCAGCCTATCCCCGAGCAGCAATCGCTGCCCCCTGGCCAACTCCCCCGTTTATATACTGGGCATGACGTCATATGGTATGGAATAGCCCTTTGGCCAGTCTGGGTCAGCTGTCCTGGCTGTGCCCCCTCCCAGCTTCTTGTGCACCTGGCAGAGCATGGGAAGCTGAAAGTCCTTGATTTAGTGTAAGGACTACTCAGCAACAACTAAAACATCAGTGTGTTCTCAACATTATTCTCATCCTAAATCCAAAACACAGCACTATACCAGCTACTAAGAAGAAAATTAACTCTATCCCAGCCAAAACCAGGACACCAGCATACAGAAGACAATATCTTTGGTTTTGAGTACAAAAATGAAGCACAGAAAAAGATTTTAAACCTAAACTCTCTGCAATACATATTTCATACTGCCAAATACATATGCAACCATTTGGTGATTCCTTATTGCTATAAAAAAGTAATTTATGAAAAGTGACTGCTGATGCAAAAAACCAGCCAAGCAAACAAACAAAAACCCATCACCGAGTAACAAGAACCACACAAAAAATGTCCGTAAGTCCCCCATTGAATCACAAGCTCACCATAAGATATCATTCTCAGTTTATTTACATTGCTAAGCGTGAACATGTATTTTTCCTTATTTCATTCAGAAGTCTTTTATAACTAAAGCCCCAAATCTACAATCAATGGAGTGTAGGTACAGAAATTCCCCTCCATGCTGCCATTAGCAAGACTAGAAAGATCTACGACTTGATCCAAAGTCCAATAATGTCAGTGAGGAGTTTTCCTACTTCCTTTAATGGGTTTAGAAAGGGCATCTGAGGTCAGCAAGCTGCACTCCTTATTCTGTCAGAAATTCCACTGAGGCAGTGCAGTACCAGTCTCCACATAATTACATACATCTTCTTCCTGAAACTGAGGTCAGTCATATTAATCGTACTTTCATGAGAAAACGACTTTTGGCATCAAACTAGCTTTGTAAAACAGAAATAAAATACATACTATACGTCGGTTATGGCAATGTTTTGCACTACTCTAAAAAGATGCACCGTTTAGTTTTGAAACTTTTCTATTGCTAGAGCTGGAGTTGTTTATAAATGACTGAAGAAATGCCTGTCGACACTCTTATGTTTCAGTACTGATTCTTCTGTTATACATCAAAAGTAGTAAGAAATAATAAGCTCCTCATGCTCACCTGAGGCAGTACACTTTGGCGTATACTTTGGAAACAGAGATGGATTTGTATCTATATTCAATTAAATGTTTTCTCCATTTTTTAAAATACCAAAAATACTGATAAATTACATCGACACATGAAGCCAAATTTAAAACAGACATAACAGGTAAATGTTTTCATCATTGCTGCAGTTATCTAGAACTTCAATCACAGACTACTAGAAAATATAATGACATAAAAATCATAAATAAAACCAATTTTTCCCAGGGATTTTTTCCCTCCCATATTTGCAATCTGATGATTGTAGTAAAATAAATAAACAAAAGAACATAATCCACAAATACTTCTATCAAGCATAGTTTCAGATCAATCTTGAATCAATGATACAATCCCAAATTATTAGAATATATTTGTCATTTACTGGATTGAGATTTGCAGCTTCACAAATCACACTGTATCAGAGGTACTGAGAATGTCAGTCTCTTTGTTTTCCTCTGTAGTGGTTGGCTCTTCCTTTAATAAAATGCTTAACTGTTTCTGTGCACATGAGAGGAAAAGTTCCAAACTATACAGATTTCTCTGACGGACAACTTGATCAAGCTGTTGAAATAAAAAAAAAAAAAAGAAAGATAGATCAACTTTAAGAAAACCTGGAAATAAATGCCAGGGTTTGTCAGCAAAAATTCAACCATATTCAACAACAAAAATTCAACAACCAAATGTGACAACAACAAAGGACCTAAGTAACTTCTATGCATGCAATGTAGTAACAACTTTTTAATGAAGCATTTGAGTTTCTTCAAAATAAAATGTACATAAGGCTAAAAGTAACTTTCCAACAGCTGTTAAAGTCTACACAAGAAATCTGAAAAAGCTAAACAGCCTAGCTGCCACACTAGATAAATCCCCATAGCATTTTTTAAAATTGCAGCTGTTGCTTTTATAGAAGACACTGCTTCTGCTTTAAAATGAACACTACATACAACTGCATATTCAAAACTTCAAAGTCTACTGTTAATTTAAATGGCAGCATGTTTAAACAGTTCCCAGAGGCAAAGTGGTAATATTTTCTGCCTACTTTGTTTATTCCAGCATTTTATTGGAGTCCCCTACTGTCAAACAACGTGAACTATGTACTTACTTGCAGTAAAGACAATGGCCCTTTCTTGGCCACCAAAAAAGATGAGAACACAATAACAAGACTTGGTAAGTTATGTGATATAAATGACATATAAAAATACAGTTCACCGAAAGGTATTTGCATTTTTTAATATTGTAACATTAATAAATAAAATGCACTGCAGGATTCCTTTCATTTGAATTTTGAAGTTCAAATGTCAAACAAATAATATCACAATTGAGAGATGTTTTCAACTTGAATATCTTTTAATCAGCCAGAAATTCAACTAAATACATATATAACAATGACATAGTGTGAGACTGAAAGGCAGTGGTACAAGGCTAATAGGACATAAAAGTTATACCACTCAAGAGAAAGGAAGTAACTGAATTTGGAAGAAGTCCAGCTCCACACTTCCGTCAAACTATTGTGCACAAGTCCATAAGCAATGTCTTGACCTCTGTAACACCAGCAAAATGTTAATGTGAGGCCACATGGCTCCAGCAGACTAGAGCAACTA
This sequence comes from Nipponia nippon, assembly GCF_047370975.1. Lineage (NCBI taxonomy): Eukaryota > Metazoa > Chordata > Aves > Pelecaniformes > Threskiornithidae > Nipponia > Nipponia nippon. The sequence goes on along the minus strand of NW_028262347.1, from coordinate 81,532,141 downwards.
GTCTCACAGACTGGTGGCAATCATCTGCAAATGCCGTATTTTTTCAAAAAATATATCATGCCTCATGTAACTAGCACTCACAGCTTTAATTACAGCTTTCAACAAAAACTCTGATTCTATGGCATCTCTCTGCACATATATGCTCATCGTTCAGCAGTCCAGTTAGTTGCTCTAACAATCACTTTAATGGACATTTTGTTTTATAACAGATATACTTTAAAAAAATATTAATATAGAATGCAAGGAAAAGTTAGTGATACCTTCCCACTTTACTTTGAAAACACACTCAGGGTATAGCTGCAGCACTGTGATTGAATATACAAAAAGGGAAACATTTTTATGACCCTGTGCTTTGCTGCTCTTTAAGTTTCTCTAACATGCAGAGATGAACGTGTCAAATCTAGTCACAAGCAGAATACACACATATTTTCTAGAAGCCACACAATCTTAAAACTCTCCTTCAGTAATATGTCTGCTTGCACTTCTCTCTCTCCTGCAGATTTCCAGCTCTTGTGCAAATTTTTGCATCTCTTAGTAAAAGTAGACATCAGTGCTCCATACATAGCCTGATGTGAACCTAGCCCACTGATTTACAACAGATTTTAAAGCAGATCTAGTTCAAATAAATTTCAGAAAAGTCTGCTCTTGATATATTTAAGTAACAGCTGCTACTGACAAGAAAATGAAAGACTTGGAAACAGCAAACTAAGCTCTAAAGAAGCTGTATCTAGAAAAGACAGTCTGGAACAAATGAACAACATAAACACACTGTTGTGATGGTGCATTTCTTCTGATCTGAAAGGTATCTTGCCTCCTTCCTCTTCTCTGGTCCAAAATATAAAGAACATTTTGCATGGGGAAGCTTGCAGATGTTTTTGTGCTTGTGACCCATATTTCTCTGGGGAATCGGCAGATATAGTGCAATTCACATAAAATCATCTGTTACGTCTTAAGAACGAACATGAGAAACCTCTTTCTCTAAACATATTATGTCATCAAATTCTGTTGCTTCTGGTAGATAAATCAGTTGGAGAAGCTTAGCATGAAACTGATTTTCAGTGGTTTCCTTTTATTGCATATTATATCATCTATACTCCTAGATAGTTCTTTATTGAGCTTTGACCCAGAGCTTTGGCTAAACTCTCCATTTTCTTTTCTTGCAGCCTTCCCTTGCAGATTCTGCTTTAGAGATCAAAGCAGCTCACCAGATGTATGTTCTGATACGCTGCTGTTAACTTTCTCTACCAAGGCAGCAATCTGAAATTGTATATGGTTAAATTTATTTCACCAAGTACTAATGTAAATGTTTAATGTGTGTAATGATTGGCTGCAATCTGAACAAAACAAAATTTCTTGAGGCTTGAGAAAGATTTTAAAAGTCTCAAATGAATTAAGTACACATTTGAGGAGTCTTTGTTGAACTCAGGTGGTTAGTTGGTAGTCTCCCTTTGTGCGTAAGAGAAGTTTATTGCTTGTTAAAAGTTTATGTAAGTTCAATAACATAAAAATTCAGAATTCAGTTGCCCCCTGTGTGCTCAGTTTATGTATAAGCTTTGCCTTGAGCAGTACATTTTAAAAATCTTCCATGCTACAGTAAATGATAAAACACTCTGAAAAGACTTGGGATCTTCACGTAACACAAAATGAGAAGCAGCAAAATGATGCTGGCTTTGAAAATGGTACATTTGAATGTATTCAGAAGGAACACATTCCCGTTAATGGAGAAATTGACTGGGAAGTAAAACCAAATCCAATGAAGCTTTGTTATATAATATATTGTTTAATGAAGTGTTAGCAACGGACACATTTTTTTGAACAGTGCCTTAACGTTGCTGTGCTTCTGCTTGCACAATATACCATGAGATGTGAAAATATGTAAGTAAGGCATTTGAAATCTTGTTTTTCTAAACAGTCTTCCCTCTATATTTTTAGGTCCTGTTCACTTCATGGAATGATCTCATTATTTAAACAAACATAAATGGACATCTGGCAAATTCAAACTGAATGTGACTCATATGCAAATGTAATCAGTATGAATAACGTATTAGGAATGGAGCATTCGCACAACCAAACCAACCCAACTGTTCTAATTCTATAGATACTGAAAAATGCACCGTGTTGGTCCAGATCTACCACATGAGAAGGTAATTTTCTACATCACACCATCACTGTTGTTATTGCTAATCAATGTTTCTCTTCTACCATGTGAAAACTATCCAGTTCAAAGTTCCAATTCTGTACATTGCGTCCTATTGGCACAGCTTTAATTATCTCAAAGTTTTAATGTTCCTGAACTTCATTATTTTAAGTTACTCAACAGTATCTTTTTAACTCTGTACAGTTGTGGGTTTTTGTTTGGTTGGTTGGTTTTTTTGTTTTGTTTTTTTTTTTTAAGAACCAGAGGTTGCCTCTCTATGTACTCATATGGAACCTACTGAGGAACTGGCTATGTAAGATTTGGAAAAGCAGTTCCTGAACTCCATAGGGTCTATACCATTCCTGAAATTCCCACAATCATTGAGAGACATTCATTTTCCAAAAATGAGCTGATTCTTGCAGGACATTCTAACACATTCACTGCTGGTTTTTTCCCTTCTGTTTAAACCTTCAGTCCACTTTTGAGGTCTAAGTGTGATTCCACCATCCTTCTGGCCAAAGATGACTGGATGAGACTCCCTGTGGGGTCCCGCCTCAGTCATATCCCTAGACCACCCAGAATGATGTGCTTTTGAGCCACGCAAGGCATGCCCTGAAGGGAGGTACAGGCCTCAGCAAAACTCCTGTCACTGGATGCAAGAATTTGACTTGGGAAATAAAAAGAAAGGCTCACACATAACTGTGCAGAATACTGCCACCAGGTGACTGCTTTCATCCCAGACTGCTCTATTGTACTTTAAGTCAATTCATCTTCCCCTGTTTCACTTCATAAAGCCATAGCTTAAACCAAAGTTAATAATTATTTTTAGCTCTACATTTTCTTAGCTTTTAACATACAGCTCAAATTTTCTGTAAAATGGAATGAAAGTCTACATGGACAATGCCTAAAGTAGAAAATACACAAATAACTGAGCATGTACATCCTCCATATTTTCCCCTTGTAATATCTACCTGCAAATACGTATATTTTCATGGCATATGTGCTTAGCTTCCTCTATTGAATATTCTCCAACCCATTAAACATTTCAAATTTCTAGAAAAGAAACCCACTCAGAACTCTATAAATAACTACTATATGTCAGAATTATATTATCCATTACTAGTAACTAATAAAACATCTTATGGAAAATATAATTTTAGGTTTAGCACTGCAGATTTAAGGATGAAATTCTGATCTCACCATAGTAAAGATATGTTTTGTTATTAATCTCACTGTGGCCTGAAGTTCATCCAGAAAAGTGAAGAGAGCAAAATTAATGTTACATATGGCTCTTCAATTTTGCCTTTTGTATAAACATTAAGATTTTTAAAAGTGTATTTTTCAGAACTGTTTCTCAGACAATACCGTTTTTCAATACCAAACATATTTGTAGCTGTAGAAAATGGTAGCTAAACTTATACAAATATGTACTGAACGATTTACCTGTACTTCAAATGATAATTGGATGATTAATGTATTGAAATGCAGTTCAGCTTGCTATTCTGGCTCTGTAATACTAACAGGAGTAAAAGTTGCAATCTTCTTTTTGTCATGAGATTCAACAAATACAATGACCAGAGATTAAAAAAAGAGCAAAGATGTTCAGTGAAAAGTTTTTAATTTTACTTTTATTGCTGGTATTTTTTTGTAGTTGATCACACATATGTACACTGTAAAATAAATAAAAAATAAATGTGCCATTATAATTTAATGAAGCAGAACAGTTTCCGTTAAAGGTCGTAAAATCAGAAATCAGCTTTTGAGTCCTGCTGATTTCTTATGAAACTCATGCAAAGAAGTATATCAAGAAAATATTCTAGCACAGTGATATATATGTTTATATTTGTCCTTTAAGGGGTGGGGTGGTGGGGGAAGACTTCAAATCCTGAAAAGTATCCTTGTCACTCAAAGAAAATCATGTTCAAGCAAAGGCAGGAAATTTCAAATGCAAAATGAATGTTTTGGGGAACTGAAAACACAGAGACTATGTGTAAGAGAATGTGTTCTGAAGATCAAGTTTGGCAGGTCTAGATTAGTGAGGCTGATATAAAGGCTTTCCATTTATTTAGTGTTTACAAGCAGCTGCTTGTTAGCTGTTGAATAGGATTCATTGCCAAGGTAATTTTTTGAAGTTGAATATCGATTAGCCACAAGTAATTATTTATAGACATCATCATGGCATCATTACATTTTTTTCAAAGTACTAGTAGTATGAGCAATCCTACATATTTCCTGTCCCCTTTCTAAGTAATGTTCAGTAGAAAGGGGACATTTTAACACTGTAAGTAAAAGCAATTGAGATTTCGTTGTAATATTTGTCAAAGTTTATCTTTTTTTATTTAGTCTTCATTTCTCTACGTATTTTCATTATTGATAAATATACTAAAGCTTTATCTATTCACTGTTTGCAAACTAACTATAATTTCTATTTCTTATTTTTCTATATGGTTTTATATTATATGAATTCACTAACTAAAGAACTTTTTTTAAAAAAAATAAATATAAATTAAAGAATGATGATAAACGTACTTCAGATTATGATTTTTGGTAATTTCATTAAATGTCCTTCATCTTTGCAGAAAATTAACAATAAAGTGAACTTACATTCTTCGTTGAAAAGACTCTGGAATAATTTTTCATTTTATTCTATAGTTCTAACTTACCATTGTTTGATCAACACTTAGATGGACGTGTCCATGGAGAACAGAGTACTAGTCAAAAGTGTTGATAATTAAAGACTGCTTTTCTAAATATTTATGCACTTAATAATTAAGGCCTAGAGGAAAAAAATCAAGTCCCTTTGAAATCACTCAAATCAGGAATATACTTTAGTTAAGTATAAGGAAGAACTTATTATGACTCTTGATTTGTTCATGCATGTAAATAATTTACTAAAAAATTCTGTCAGTGGCACTCTTTCCTCTGTGCAGGGACTCATTCCACATAGCCAAAATGATGTTAAAAATATACTGAGTTGCTCATGGGGAAGTTAATCCAGATGTAACGCAACTGCTTGCTTAGAGTCATCCATTGATGTTGGAATTGAATTCACATTTAGGTACTTCTGTTTGGCCTAATTATATGTACATCTGTAATACTATATAGCATTTTCTTTAAATCATTTTAGCATCAGTCTACATTATATAATACAGTTATGGTCTTTCTGAACAATCATCAGCTTCAGTGCTAAGTGGATAAATAAATGCATTTTAAATCTTTAGCCACTTTCTAAACATTTTTAGAGAAAAATTATTTCTGAAAAAATGTGGGTTTTCTTGTATGATTAAAACCTTAGCTTTTGCAGACTCCTCCTGCCCCCATTCATGATGCACAATAATCCATTGAAATGGACTATTGCAACTTAGTGTTAGGATTCTTCACATATACTGTACTGGATATTGGCTAAGAAACCCAGTGTTCAGCAGAACATTACAGTGTAATTACAGACTCATAAATGTCTTCTCATACTTTGATTGGTAGATGTCCCTCTTTGAGGAAACATCAAAGATGAGGGGCTTGTTTGGGACAATTTTTATGATGTATAGGTTTTGTTGGGATTTTTTTTCCCACAACTAACCCACACTAGTGAATGAGCCTGACATGATTCTGAAAAATTCCGTAGTTGCAGAAGTTCAGCTACGTGATTATATTTTCTAGTAAAACTATGGGCTCAGAAAGCTTTCCCAGTGCACTAACATGAACTTCTCCCCACAGATTCAACAGAAGGCTTAAAAAACTTCCCTAGCACATTAAATAGACCATATAAAAAAATTATTACCTTGAGGAACCTGCAAATCTGAGAGTTGGATGAGGAAACAATGAACTACTTCCTCTCATTTCTATAATGGATGAGAAGGAAAACAGATCCATATGGTACATATGTGTAGCAGAGCTTATTTTAGAGTTAATCCCAGAACAGGACATTTTTGTCTGTCCACCTGTGAATTTCTACTATTGATAACACTTACTAAGTATATAAAAACAAGGTTCTTCATGGCTGTAATTTATACAGTATCTGCTACACATTAGAAAGCCATCAGTGTTCAAGACTGAACCTCTAGGAAAGAGTGATGTTTCATAAATTATATTGCCATGTGAAAATGTGTCTTTCTCCTTAAATAAATAATGCTGCAACTTCTAAACCTTAAGGATTTTATGCTCTGAACTTGATCAGTGAAACCATTAAAATAATACCATATGTTGAACACATCTTTAAAACAGATTTGCCTAGTCTGCTTAAGCTGGTGGGAAAACACCCTGTCAACCCTCTCAGAATCTCCACTGTCTCCCAGCTGGACACAGGAATGTAAGAAAACACTAACTTTCCTTCATATAAATAAGAGAAGGAAATTTGCTTTCAATTAAGGAAACTAGATTGAGTGCATAAAGGAACTAAAAATGGTTGCAGCACCTGCTCAGACTACTGTAGAAGGTGAAAAATGGGCATTATCTAAATGCACAAAAATAATAAGGGAAATATTTATATGTAGAAACACATGAGCAACTTCTGGGGTGACCTACCTACTTAACAGATTAGGAACATAGGATTCTCGACCAAGTTATTTATAGACTATTGCCATACACTAAATATATAGAGTTACCATAATTGCTACTATAATTGCTGATTGGTCTAGCAATCAGATTCAACATACTTAAGACAAAGGTACAGAAATATATGCAAACAGTACTTAAGCATCTGAATATCTTATACAATGAACTGCACTTGTGTAATCTTACAAATTGAGGCCCTGAAGCTGCAAACTTTTGAATGCAGGCAAAACTTTCACGAGAGTAGGGCCTCCCCCACTACTAAAGTCACCCATATATATTATGTGGACAGAAATCTCATTGATTTTTGAAAGCTACAGGAAATTGTGAAGTTGTTAAAATTCACTTCTATTTGCAGGCATTGAAACAAAGTGCACTCTGCCATTTCTGGTTCCCTCTTATGAGGGAACCTCTATTAAAACACACACTATCTTTAGTGTCAATAAGTCCTGCTTCTCTTTCTAAATAAAAAAAACCAAACAAACAACCCCTATATCACCACCTTGTGCCCTTCTCTTGTTTAATGATTGAAGAGTATTAAATAGACTACTTAAAAATTAGGAAAGCAAAGATCAGTTCCACTACTAAAATAAATAACAAAACAATTAAATTTGGTACCTGTACATTAAAAGTAAAATGCATATATTTGAACTAATAAAAGAGTAGAACAGGGAATTATTTCACAGACTGCTTCTAATGTTTTATAGACTATAGGCTGAGTAACACTGGCTTAGACTGGGCTAGTTTCAAATAAACCTAACTTCCCGCGTGTTATGCCACACAAGACCAATTCATATTTTCCTCTGGGCATGGTATTTTGTGAGAACAAAAAAAAAATAAAGGTAAGAAATTATTTGAGATGGACACAAATCACAGAGATTCTGATCATTCTCTGTTTATTCAAAATACTTTTATGTTATCCCTGTTGATATTCAGCATCTTAACTCTCATTATACTTCTGTGAATGCTGTTACGATTATTTTACAAATGGAGCCATGAAAGTGAATCTATGCTGTATGTCTTCCTGAGTAAGATCTGATTCTACCCAGCATGGAGCGCAGCAGTGTCTGCAAAATCTCTGAATGATAAATGGTTAGCATATGGTTCTGGCAAGTGTCTGTATAGCTTCTGATATACACTAGATTACAGTCCCTACAAAGCAGGCACAAAGCAGAAGACTAATCACAATGTAACTAAGGGTCAAATTCATCAGATCACCTCCTCTGATATGGAGGAAGGAACTAGAGATATATAACAGCACCTAAATAAAGGATTTGTAAGTGACTCAGACTGCTTTCTATCCAGGCTTGTCAGATCCTGAGTCCTAATAGAGGGTAGAAGTCCTTAATAGTTTTTTTTTTTTATCTTGAACTGTTTTAAGTACCCAAGTCAGTCTTAGGTGCCATCACATGCTATTTTAATACAGCTACAAATGACTTGGCAGAGATTACACAGGTTTTCTGTGGAGCTTCATAACCACAAACTATCATATCTCCAGAATAGTGCCTGAAAACTATCAGACTATGCTTCCTGAAAAGCCCCGAGTGCAGGGTTGGGTGCTAGATCTGGTACCAAAGATCTGCTTCATTTATGAGTATGCATACGTGTTCCAAATTAATCCAGGGTAAGCATGTTTGGTTAAAAGCAATGGCAAATTTCCTACGTATATAAATTGCTATTGTTATCAAACCAAATAAAAAAATGCTATCTGATGGGCTCATGGTGAGTCATGCTCACAGAATTGCCTTGCAGTATTAAGATGATATCTACAGAACTGGATTAATTAAGCCTAACTGAAAAGCAAACTGCAAATAAAGGCATTAATAAGAACAATAGTTTTTATTACTGTGAGAATGTATTTTACACTATTTACATACTTATTAGTATATAAAATAGAAATAATCATTGCATCATAAATGTTTGCAGTGGATACAAACTGAAAAAACTGCCCTAATAATGTTCATGATGGGGCAACCACAGGGTAAATCTTTCCACAGTTGTATAACTGCTATTCCATTGCCATGAGTGCTTTCTAACTAACTATATCTAATGTGATTCTTCATTAATAGGAGATTCACCATGAGCAGAATTTCCTTGCCTCTAAAAAGAAATACATCAGGTGGTTAATAATGCACATCACAGAGAATCACTGTTTCAAACTGGGAGGTGAAAAACAATGTTATATACAAAGCTGAAACAACAGATAACATAAGGAGTCAGACTGTAGTTATTCTACTTAGATATCAAGGAGATTGGAATTATATCATGATTATCTGAAGGTTCCTGTGAAATTGTAATACAATATGCCACTAGCTATCTGTAAAGCAAAGTGTCCCCTAACAACACACTGGAGTCTGGTACATCCTGAAGTAGCATGAGAAAAATCCTACCTCCTAGTTTTGAGGAACACTTGATTTAACAGTCAGGTTTTCAGTTTTCATTCTAATGAAACTTTAATTATAAGATGCGACAGGATGAAACAGTATATACTTGTAGGCACAGACAAAAATGATACCACATGAAATACAGATATCTGTCTAAAATTACCATTGCAGATTAAAGTTGATGGATTCACATTAAGAATTCAACAAGCAAAATCAGCTTACAGTGAATCTGTGATAAATTTAGTGTTAAGTCACTGGTAAGCATATATATGCATTAAAATAAGTAATTAAGCATTAAGGTTCAGGGAACAGAAAATTAATTTTCTACTATTCAGACAGGCATTTTTTGAGACCACACTTACTATTGGACTTCTTCAGTATTGAGAAGATTGCAGCTTTTGCTAATGCTTTTTACTGACAGACACATTTTACTGGAAACCTCAGTTTGGAATTTGAGGCCAAATTACTGCAGCAAAATTCAGGACAGCTGCTGCAGAAGCACTTCATAAAGCTGCAGCTGCAACAATGTCATCAAAGACAAGACCTCCTTCTTTCAAAACATACATCGCTTGAGTACCCATGGCACTCACCAGGTCATCATTTACAACACCACAAGCAGAAGATTCTAAAGGAGGAAGAAAAAATCAGGCAGGCTTTATGCTCTACACAACTCCAAATTACTTCTGCAACTGCCAGCCAGCAGAGACTTCAACAACACGAGTATAGTATATTCCCCAAAGCAGCTTCCTTTGGTTAATACACTAGCTATTCTGCTTCTTTTCAAGATTTGTATTAAGGCTTTGGAGTGTAATAACAACATCAAGGACATACAACTGCAAATAGAATGGTAGCTTTTTTATTTTACATTATTATAAAAAAAAAAAAAGACAAGAAACTGTTGCTAAGCAGGGTGGGGAGGGGGAGGACAAGGGAAGGAAAAATACCCTTGACCAAATAATATGAGTCAGTAGTCTGCAGCCAAAGCAGAAAAATAACATATATATATATTAACTATATATATCTCTATCTATCTATAGATAGATAGATAGATAGATATAAAAGTCACTAAAGCATCTTGCTAAATTTCTAACACATGGGTAAAGATTGCTTAGCCTTCTTATTATTCACACTGACATGAATACAAAAAGCAAACAGGAAACCACATCATATTGCTTCATCTATCTAATCTTACTATTGCTGTAGGTAAGAAAATTTACTTCTTTACATGTTTCTCTAGCTTCATAGACAACTTGATTAAGTCTCAAATTTTGATCACACTGGCTTTGCTGCAGGACTCTAACTGCAGGAAATAATCATAGGAAAGATTCATCAAAACACATATGGTAAGGCCAACTTTCCCGTTTACTTTTTTAAATCAAAGTTCAGCAGAAGGGTACAAACAGTAAAAGAAAAATACATACCTGAAAAATAGAGCAAAGAAGCTGCAAGATTTGGGATAAAAATAGCTTGCAGATTTCTGCATATAACCAGTTCTGATATATTTCCAATAATTCCCCAGCTAAAAACCCAATAAAAAAAGTAAGCAGATAAAACTACTGAGGTTAAATTATGTCCAGATAAAAGGACTTGGGTTTAAATGAGCAGCAGTACAAAAACCCAAACAAACACTGAACTCTGAATATTCCTCAGCTGTAGCAAAACGCATTTAGGAACAGAATAAACCACCCTTATGCACAAAGTTATCTACTCATTTTATTTGTGCAATAAACAAAAGAAAAAAATAATTCCCTCTCAAAACTGTTCAGCCAAGAGAATCTGTTAAGTAGTGGGACTTTGTGGTGGCCCTGCAATTACTCTGGTCTTATCCTGTCCTGGCAGATGGACAGAAAAATTCTAAAGACCACAACTTTTTTTTTTTTTTTTTTTTTTTTTTTTTTTAAATTAAGATGCATGTGAGTTCTGGATCATCACAACACAAATCTGGAGACCCCAACAGTGTCCTTGCATGTCATGGACACACAATGGAAAAAAGGGCCTTCTGTATTCTGTCCTTGTCTCTTTGGGGCTCAACTCTAATGTAATTAAAATGGTATCACAGAAATCTAGGGACGGAAGAGACCTTGACCCAGCTTCTGATCTTTGCACTGAGAACCCACAGTAACGTCTATCAGAGTGGAAAAATTGCCTCTTCTCTCTTGCAATCTGACAACGTTGCAGGTGAATGCCAAAATGCCTTTGCTAAGCATGTCCATCATTAACTTTCTAAGACTCTTCGGGATCCCCTTGGTGCCAAGAGAATGGTACAACAGGGACTTATAAAAAGCCAAGAAGTTGGCCTATGACTGAGAGAATAAAGTTACAGATTATTTGCTTAGCTTTAATTAATCTAAGTTGATCGTATTGAACTGATTAAACTTTGCATCAAGTACAAAGTAATGTGGATTACACTAACTTAAAAAGGAAAATTTATAACTGCTGCTGTGTTACCAAAATACCTAATTATATATACTAAAAAATTCTGAATTAAGAAATGTCAGTGAAATACAAACCATTGGAATACAAATTTGGTTACAAGCATATAGATAAATTTGAAAGAAAATACAGCAAATGTATAAAAGTTTTATTTTAATAATTAATAATAAATAATTAATTATAATTAATATTTTAATATTAATAATTATCAATAATTTAATAATTTAATTAGAATAAATTCTAATTTTAATAAGATGAAATCTTCACCAAGTCCTCTGCCTCAAAGCATTCACTTATGCAGTCTAATAGAATATTAAATGTCTAACTTCCAAAATACAGCTGACCTGTCTAACTTTCTCACTAGGATGGTAAAATAAGGGTATTCATGTTCATTCATATACAAGGATCCATAGTTTTTTCTGTTTTTTTATTAGCTTCTTTTAGTCGATTTAAAGCTCTCATAAAAATGCCTATGGACAAGAGTCACAAATTGCATTAAAAATGAGTAATTCCACACATCTAATTAAGAACTTTGAATTTTTTCTCTACTTAATCTCAAAACAGATTTTGAGAAAGTTGTACAGAATGCAAAATAACCAATCTCAAAACAAATGATCTGGTTATAATTCTCAGATTTTCAGAAGTACAATATAAAATACTGTTCAGTTATAACACTGAAGGGTGAATCAGGCATAATACAGGAGACCCTCAGTTACAGAGGACAGGAGGTGTGTAAGGATGCATCACTTCCTCCTGTCACACACAGCCTTCCTAATGGACAACAGAAAGAAATACCGAAGTCTCTTCTGTTTCCTCATCAAATACTTGCAGAATAGAGGGACGCTGGATGACAGATGTTGCATTTCCCTGGATCTCAAGTGTTGCTTAATCACCTAACGAGGTGAAAAACACCATCACGATCCCCTGACGGATATATCTGGGTGACATTAGTACAGTGTACACTGCAAATTTTTATTAATGTGAACAGTCTATATCCACAGAGTAAGTTGAATGATTATGTGATTGCAGACCAAATCCAAAGTTGATATTCCTCTTACAGTAATTATAATGATGCACATTGGATTAAAAACACAATACATCTAAATCACAAGAGTAGTTTTGAAATAATAGTAACCAGTCATCTCACTGTTGAACGTTATAATTCATCCTGTTATTTTTTCCCCTTTTGGCTTTGATAGCACAATATTTTCTCAGCAATAACACCATTTCAGTTTTAACTGGAATCTCGCCTGACTAAAGAGTACAGGCATAATCTTGGTCTTTGTAAATTTATACAGTGAGGCACAAAAGGATACATGAAACAGTTTTAACTTAAGTAAAGAATTTCAAGTTCTGGCAATTTTACTCTAAAGTAATTGCAAAAAACATACAATAGGATATGTATATAGTTTCAACTAAATTGCTTTCATCAGCATAAATGATTACTCAAGGAGTTTGAAAATTATAATTTTGGTTATTTAACAATTTCCTTTGGATTTTAATGAACCTAAGTAAGTGGCAGAGAATTGTATTTTTTCCCCTTTCCATTTTTAAAGACAGGGTACTATAATTTCCAGGAAATTAAAAGTTCTCTTAAATGCATGATGTTTCAGCATTGAAAAGTGGCAGAAAAATGCCATAAGACCCTCTGAAGAAAAATGTCTAATAGGATCTATAGAATGACATACTATATTCCTCCATCAGAAACTACCATTTCATTTTAATATCTAGAAACAATAATTTCAAAGCTTATAGAGATTTAAAAGTTCAGGACAAAATGCCAAGCTCGCTTCTGTATCACATGCAGTACACTGCTTCAGTATGCCTTATTCACAGAGGAGAAAAAGGAGAGCCAGGTGCATCAACTCATCTTACACTACAACTTTACATAAATCCTTTATTTAATCCTTTGGATTTATACTGCTCTTTGAGTTGGGTAAAGGAGCAGTGTGAAAATGCTCCTAAAGCCTCAATGTAAATGTTTCTTTAATCCTATTAAAGCCACAAAACAGGCCCAGCTGAAGGAGCAGGAAACTGAGCTAAGGAACTCTCAGTGACCCCATCACTACTGTCTCTCTTGGCACTGACCTGTTGGTCACAAGTTCATCCTAGACATGGCACCGATGTTCTGACATCAGGCTGATTCAGGACATCAATGTGTGGACCCCTATAACACATATGTACATACCAGATGGTGGTGTGTTTTGTAGTAACATGAAGTTTTGCATTAGTAGCTCAAAGTTGAATTATTAAAATAGTTGATACAGAAACAGTAAATAGGATTAAATGTTTTTAAATGAGACTTTGTTGCATTACACAGAACTTTGCATTCCCCGAACATGACATTGAATTCAGCCAAAAATGATACAGCTTTATTGCTTTTCTTTTAAAATCAGAAGAAGGAGAAAAAAATTAAAAGAAAAATACTCAAGGTGACACCACACTTTAAAAACTGGGAAACTGGTCTGTTAAAATGTGTTGGTGGTAACATTTAGGGTTTGGACTCTCATTAATGTGGCCCTAGGGAAAATATAAACACTCTTTCTGAAATTAAATCTTGAGTTTGCCCACCGCAGTCTTGTTTTCAGCTTCGGCTGCTGGCACTTCAGCCTGCAATTGAGGCCTTGCATCAAATGCCAAGCCAAACATTCAGGAACAAGAATGGTAATGACACCCTATTTTGTTCTAAGTCATATTAAAATATAGCAAGTATTAAAAAAAAAATCATTCATTTGAGATTAATAACTTAAAAGAAACTGATTTTCATAACCTCTCCCACTTGCACTTGCCTTCAAATAATAAACCTTCAGAAGAAAGCTGTGTTTGATGCTTGAAATCAAGCACACTTGCAAAACAATAACACATATCAAAGTTCTGATAATAACTGGCTAACACTGAAGGGGATAAGTTTTACCTACAGGAGTTCAAAAATAAATTCTCTGTTTTTGATGCATGATTTTGCACATGACTTAACACAAATGGATCAGTAAATGAAAGTCACTGATCTGTAACACAAGTTTTTCAAGAAGGGTCCTTCCTATTCACAGTGATAAGAGATACTAATATCACAACTCTGCTACTGAAACATTTCATACCAACATCTGTTTAAGTTCTCTCTCTTTTTCCCACCTTTTCCTAAACACACTGCAGTCAAGGTGAAGGTGTTCTGGTCCAGCTATTAGTTTTTTCCTCTCTCTCTCTTCTGACAATCTAGCAGTAGCCTTCTGTAATCTCACAATATAGATGGATCGAGAGTACCAGATAAAATGTACGATATATCCTCTGTCCCAGGTAAGGAATTGGGATCTCTTGCCCAAGAAGGGCATGGTCAGCCCTGCCTATCCTACCCTCAGCTTCTGTAATGCCACATAACGCATATGTACTACCTCCTATATGGGAAAAATTGCAGTTTGGATCTACGTGGGATGTATGGAGCATCTTATATAACCACTGCTCTAATACACTTCTCCCAGATGGGAATCTGGGTTGCAAATTAATCTGACTCAAAGAGTAGACTGTAAATGTGACTCAAAGCAGTGATTATAGATAGCTTACCTGCCACTGGAGAAATGGAAAATTTGAAGAATGTGAACTTACTGATTTACCAAGGTGCCCCAGGACGTCTAACAGGATGCATTAGGAAATGTTCCACTGCTAATGCACAGTGATCACTTGAAGAATACAAGATTATGATATATTCTAGACTTCTACTCAATATACTGAGTGAATTCCAAGCTTTTTTTTTTTGTCTTTATTTTGAAAAGTAATCATTAAAATCAGCTCTGCAATATGAATGACAAAGTGTGACCAAGTAGGTGCCAATTCATGGCCTAGCCTACATCACTGTGTAGAAACCCCACACTTTTATTTGTATCCTTAATACTGTTCTAAGCTACAGCTGAAAAGGGTTGGCAGCAAGCACTTTTTAACCATGCAAGCACATCAGCACTCTTCTGAGAACCATAAAGTCAACTATATATTTTAAAAACCTGCAGATTATACATGTACAGTTTAGTTACTGAAGTAATTGTAGTAGTTTATGGTAACAGTTATTTTCTGTTCAATCCAAGACATTAGTAGGTATTTTAGAAGCCTTTCAAAGCACATCATTTCACATTCACATGCAGTACATTTCTGAAAGGCAAGTAAAGGCTTTCTTCTTTTACTTCCACTCATCATCATGCCAGTCAGTTGTATAAATATATGCTTTATTAGAAATAGTGAATAATTTTGCAAGTTTACTTAAGAGGAAAAAAAGAAAAGAAAAAAAAAAAGACTAGATGAGTAGATGAGCACAGTTGAGAAGTTTAGGCAATATAAATAAAGCAAAAGAATTAACTTCTAATCAAAACATGATTATCACCCCAAGAAACTGAGCTCTTATAGTGTAATTACTATGGATTTAAAGTTACATTAGGATTCACGTTTCAAGAGGAGATTTTGCTGAGTTGCAATGGTTACTGCCAATACATGTATCACAAAAGTAGATACATCATGCATGTATAGAAGCACAGAGAGGAAAGCAAAAGCGCAGTCAATGAGATAAGGTCAAGGAATTCTCAGCTAAATAAAGCTGAGAGATGTTACCTCTATAATAAATGTCTAGAAGGCAACTTATGTAATATTTCCAGGAAAGACAAAATATAGATAAGCAATAGCTGAACTCTATGTCAACTCTTAGTTGGACAGAAAGCCTAAATGCTACAAAAATTGCTTTAATTGCAATGTGCCACAATTACGATAATCATAGAATCATAGAATCATAGAATCATTAGGGCTGGAAAAGACCCTTAAGATCATCGAGTCCAACCATCAACCTATCACTGCCGAGTCCATCACTATACCATGTCCTTGAGCACCGTATCTATCTGTTCTTTAAATACCTCCAGGGATGGGGACTCAACCACTTCCCTGGGCAGCCTGTTCCAGTGCTTGACCACCCTTTCGGTGAAGAAGTTTTTCCTAATATCCAACCTAAATCTCCCCTAGTGCAGCTTGAGGCCATTTCCTCTCGTCCTATCACTCATTACTAGGGAGAAGAGACCAACACCCACCTCGCTACAGCCTCCTTTCAGGTAGTTGTAGGGAGCAATAAGGTCTCCCCTCAGCCTCCTCTTCTCCAGGCTAAACAACCCCAGCTCCCTTCGTTGCCCTTCTCTGGACACGCTCCAGCACCTCGATGTCCTTCTTGTAGTGAGGGGCCCAAAACTGAACACAGTACTCGAGGTGCGGCCTCACCAGTGCCGAGTACAGGGGCACGATCACCTCCCTGGTCCTGCTGGCCACACTATTCCTGATACAAGCCAGGATGCCATTGGCCTTCTTGGCCACCTGAGCACACTGCTGGCTCATGTTCAGCCAGCTGTCAACCAGCACCCTCAGGTCCTTTTCCGCCAGACAGCTCTCCAGCCACTCCTCCCCCAGCCTGTAATGTTGCCTGGGGTTGTTGTGACCCAAGTGCAGGACTCGGCACATAGCCTTGTTGAATCTCATGCAGTTGGCCCCAGCCCATCGGTCCAGCCTGTCCAGGTCCCTCTGTAGTGCCTTCCTACCCTCCAGCAGATCGACACTCCCGGCCAACTTAGTGCCATCTGCAAACTTACTGAGGGTGCACTCGATCCCCTCATCCAGATCATCAATGAAGATGTTGAACAGGACCGGCCCCAGTACTGAGGCAGTAATAAGCTTGAACACTGATGTATAGGTAAGATGAAAATGGTTCCAGCCTTGTGACATTTCCTCAGTGGCAGAAACAACAATTACACATATAGATTTTTCTAAAGAGTTAATGTCACATTCGAAAGTAGAAAATTGAAAATCATTAACAGAAGTAGCGAGAAAAAAACATGGACTTTTATCTGTCTGATAAGAGGGGCCAATAAGCCATTGTTATTTTCTATTGAAGTGATGTTTGGAGGTATTTTCTGGTAATAATATTGTTTTCAAATGACTTTTTACAATCACAGCCAGTTTCAGTTAGCAGACAGACATCTTATTTCTCTTCTACTGTGATGATTTTCCCCATTAATTTGATCTAATTGTTAAGATAAAAAGGGTTATAAAGTCCTTATGAAGACTCTATGACCTATATGCTAACTAAGGCATTTTTGCCAATGTTGTAAAAACTAAAATATTATTTCAACTGCAGCACTAAAATGTGTAAAGGGAGAACTTTTAGTCTGATTTGTTTAAGAAAAACTTCATTGACCATTTTCTGTGATAATTTTGATGGATGAATAACAGAGCAACTATGTAGAAGTACACATATCTTCTCATATGGCCAGCTTTTAGCAGTGAATTACAGGCAGTTCCTCAGACAATTTGAATAACCTAAAGGAATTTGCTGCCTCTCCTCAACAGGGTGGATAAATCTAATTAACGTGAATGTTTCCCCTGAACTTCAAGCATTCTCTTATAGTCTTTACCTTGAATAATTGAATGCAAGATATTAGTTTTCATCACAAAATCTTTTCTTAAAATATTAAAGAATGATGAACCTTGTAGACAGAGGCATCTTTCTCCATATCTTCCAAAACTATCTCTCTGAAAAAGTTTGAGATGTCTTGTCAAAAAATGTTGCCATTATCACTATCTCAAATTAATTTTTTTTTAACTGATGGATGTTATTTCAAAACACAGCTTAGCCCTTAGAAGATTCCCTAACAAACTCTGGCCTGCGCCAGTATTAGTAAAATGTGGTGATAAGGAACACCCAACTCTTCCTCAGGAAGTATAAGCTAAGATAGGAGGTAAGCAAATCTGAAAATCTAATTTACAAATGAAGAATGAGTGGGCATTTATACTTAATGTCTCTAAAGATTATTTTGAGAATGATTTTTATGTAAGGTATCATTTTTTTAGTATCAGGAGAAAAAGCAGTACTTCTTTTCAGTTTTAAGTCTTTTCATTACCTTTTTCCGTTTCTATTATTTTACTTTACTAATAAAAGTGAATTAACATTGGTTAATTCTGAGGTCCTGAATCTAAAAGCTAAAAATGCTAAATCAGAATTGAAAATACTTGTAATAACTTGTTTCACAATAAAAAACAACCCCAAAGATATGCAAATTTTATATAATAAAAGTACAAAAAACATTCACTGCCTTCGTTCTTGGACAAGTTCACAATTTTTAATTAAAAGCCAGATACAGTAACCCCAGCCCACAGAGTAAGTTACTTTTTGCAACAGAAGTCAAAGGCATAAACCTAAAAAAAGATCATGTTTGACATAACCATGACAATGCCCAGCCCTTCATATGTGACTTTAGAGACTTTATATGTTCTCTAGCACATCACTACCCTTAATAGACCATGCTTTTCTGAACTGACTGATGATTCAGTATACCAACCAACATCATGCTTAAAAAAAGGCCTGATTTTGTTTTGTTAACTGAACATTTAACAAAGTTAAATGTTTCCGCTTCTGAAGCCAGAAACTGAAATATCAACTGGAAATCTTGGTCTGTAACACTAAATACATAACTTTTCTGCATGGAATGCTTGTCCTCGTCCATTTCTATGATTTTTATTGGTCTTAGTTAGCCTATTTCCTTTATTGCTTTTGTAAAGAAATCCTCTTCCTTCTTGTTCACTCTCCTTTCTGCAGTTAGACAATTTTATTTATTGGGGAAATTCTGTGTGTTAAGCAGTAAAAATAAGACTTGTAGTTCCAGACACAGTATTAATAGAATCACCTGTCTATAATAACCTTGCTCAGATTTTAGAATAGTTACATGATGTTGACAGTACACATGGAGAATCATTAATAAAAACATGTAATTGAACCTTGGGTTTAGATTTTTTGTTTTAATATAATACTTTTGTTCTGAAAATATTAGATACTTCTCAATACTAGACTCCTCTAGAACTCCAGGTCTTTTTATTTTTTTCTGATCTACAAGCAACAAAACCAATTATCTGTGGTGCCAGCAAACAACAGGTATTGAACATGAACTACTTCTACCCTCTCTTTTATAAGCATATGACTCAAATAATAGCCAGGTGATGGGAGTTGAGAATGCAGATAGCTCTGCAGAATATCCAGCCACCCATGTATTTCTGATTTGAAAGAATATGATAAAGATATTCTCTGTGAATGCTGCAAAGAAAATACTTCACATATTAGGAAAAAAATCGACACAGATAACAAAGGTTATAGCAATTGTAACATAGATCATCTTCCACAATCTATATTGGTAAAGCTACTTTCAAGATAGATTTTATAGGTTTTGTAGCTGATCTACAAAATTAAGGGTAAAAAAACCCCCAAAACTTCTACAAGTTCATTCATGATAAATCAAATCCGTATGAGTACATGTAATTATGAAATGTAACACATGGAACTTCAAAAAAAGTGAAATGGGATTTTGTACCATAACCAAACCCAAATAACAGTGTACCAGATAGAACACTATTCAAAAGGCCAAAACAAAGGTCTAGTTGTTTTCTTCAGACAAAATAAACATACAAAATACACTCCACAAATCTAGTGCATTATTAAAAATGACCTTGATACACAAGAATGGCCATGGAGGAAATTAGGGGTGTTAATCTGACTTACTCATAGATATTTCCTGCCGTCTTGGGTATAACTTGATCACTATTTTTCTTCCCTTAAAAAGCATTGTGACTACAGTTCAACTGTGCACAGAATGAAATGCACAATTCCCTCTCCAAATGGTAAATACTTGTTTCTTTCCAGAATAATCCCACTGAAACTTGGCAAATGTATGACTTGCACTTTAAGGTACAGCCCAAGATGAGCTGACCCTCTATAAATGTGTGTTATTAGGGTAAACTCCAGTATTTTCCAAATATTCCAAGTCTTTTTCAGAAAAGAGCAAAAATATTTCCAGTTCTTCTAGTTACATGGTAAATAGCTAAGCTGACTCTCCTAGCACATACCAAGCCCCCATAGAAGTAACCTCCCACGCATCCCGCTGGCTGGACAAATCCGTACAGAAAGCACCTGGTCAGGGAAGCAGGAAATGGGCCTGGAATTCTAGTTTCCAAAAGTAATTGTATTATTACCAAACTAAAGGAATAATTTGTCTATACAAAGCCAGAAGAGAAACTTGCCAGCTTTTTCTTCACTTTACAGTAAGACAGATGTGGCTTATACCGGCCTGCCAGTGATTCCTAAATACAAATAAAATACTGTTGTTGAAATAGGTCCTTAGTTTCCATAATATCGGAAAAAATGATCTATGAAATACTAAACCCCAAAAAATATCTCATTTGGATATTCGCAATTCTGAAGTGTGCACTTTATTTTGGTAAATATTAGTCAGAGAAACACAATGTTTAGTTATGCTTTCTTTAAAGGTTACAAGGCACAGCTGCACAAATCATATGGGAACACACAGTAGTACAGTGAATTTCATTACAATGGTTATATCTTTGCTCCCAGCTTCTGTCCCTTAAATCAGCATTTGTGACAAGTGTCTGTGTCTTTCAGAGAAACATGGGCTGCATAAAAACAAGTCTGTCATTCAAATGATTACTCAAGTCCTAACATGTAAGCTTTCCCCTGTAGACCAAAATATGCCCTTTAAAGTCAATGAGAGCTGTGTACAATGTAGCAGACAAAATGTGACTGCTTAATATAATTAGTTTTGTTGTCAGAAAACAAGTAGTACATTTTCCTGAAGGAAGACGAACGCCAATGTAAATGGGAAAAATTAGCATTTCCTTGCTGGCTGGCTGTGTGGGTAGTAGTTCAGGAACTACAAATATGAGAAATGCTTACTCTACTTATCTCATGAGTAAAACTTTGTCATTTTGAAAATTTCTTTAAATAACCTATTCAGCACAAGATTTATTTGGTAGAAAACTTTCTCTGTTGTGGCTTACTTTTTCCTATGTATGCCAACTACAAGAATTCTTTTTTTTCTCTGCACAGCTAATGGTCACAAAAATGAAAAAGTACATAAATAATAGGCACAATATTTGAGCACTGCATTTTTGTCTGCTATAAACATGCAAATTATAACATATTGAATGAATATTTTTTGAAGCACTCAATAGCAATGGACAGGCCATAAATTACTCAACTATGAGATTTATAAACAACTTTCAATCTGTAGCAGTCACAATAGCAATACTGGAATTGGACAACAGAATACTTTTGTAGACCTCCATTCCACAAAACTTCCTAACATTTGTGTGATTTTAAGAGTTAACAATGCCTAGTCTTTAACAAAAGGCAAATGACATTTGCAGATTATGTAGAAGTCTGAACACCGTCCAAGTTTGAAAAAAATATGAAACAGAGCAAAGAATTTCCTGACCTTTCTAACAACAAATAATTGGAAACAGATTTTAGTTTGAAGTACAGTAGTGACCCATTAACTGCTTTGATCATTAGAATTTTTATAAGACACCTGGAAATATTTTGTTTTTTACTTTTATTGACTTCAGCCTGACTCAGTTTCTGGACAGTTTACAAGGACAACGTCAACATGAAAAAAATCACATTTCTGTCTGAAAGTTTCATATCTACTTGTAAGCAACCCTAAGGTGACTAGAATGAAGTGCATTTGTAAAAACAACTCAAAACACTATGCTATTTCTCTCAGTTTGCCTACTTCTCACTTACTGAACATGAGTGAAGAAACAACAGGAGACTGGAAGGCGAATTGTCTTACTTTCCTCAGTTCAGCATGAGTCAAGAGTGGCTAACTGCTGCACAATGTATCAGTTAAACTCTTCCTTTCCCAGCTCTACATCTTCACTGATGAGGCAGGTATTTTGGAAGTTGTGAGACTTTACTTTGAGGTAGCCACTGGTAGAGAGGCAGGCATACACAAAATGAGTAGGAAGCAAGTATGATGGTGATATTCTTGAACTTTCTCATGCAACAGGGAGTGGTAGATATCAGGAGGAACTAAAACTCAGCCTGAACTCTCTGGGTGGCACTCCAGTCTGTATAGATGTCTTCTCTGACAAACAGACATATACTGGCTTAAGTCAGTGTTACACAGCAACCTGAAATTGGTAACACTTAAATGATCTGATGTCCTGAGTTAGGAGCCCAGAAGAGCAGATTCTTTGAGTGACTTCTCTCCAGGGGGAAGATACTGTTTGGGAGCATAAATATTCCTTGAGACCATCTCCTGCTGTCATATAAAAGAATTTTACTGCTTTTTTTTTTTTTTTTCCTTGTTCTTTCTAAGGAAAGCTCAATGCAGCACTGTATATTTTCCTGAGTAAGGCTGCCTTCCATGCAACCTTCACATCTCAGAAAGGAACTGTACTTTTTCAGTTGTGGCACTAAGCTTATAATGAAAGTAATTTTGAAAATGATTCCTGGGAGGTATTTTTTACTCTAAAAAAATCCTCATTATCTTCCACAAAAAAAAAAAAAAAAGGTGTCACATATGACAGCTATATAGCTTGTGGGATCCACAGGATGGGTAGAATGAACAGGGAACCTAAGAGGGACAACTAGAGCAAGCTCTACTTGCTACTGCAGCTGCTGACCAAAAAAAGAAGACAGCAGTAAGGCTGACAACTTGGAATAATACCAAGTGCATTTATTCATCTAATCTTGCTATGGCTCTGTATCTTCCATTGAAAATACATAGAGTAAACAGAGAGTAAAATAATTGAATTCATAGGAAAACTTACGTTAATCCTCTCAAACACAGGTTCATAGAGTTGGTCAGATATGTTATCTTCTATTTCAAAGTAAATCTCATTTACATTGCCTAACAAGATGTATGTTTCATGAAAAAATGTACTCCAGGAAAATACAATATCCAAAACAGGCTGTCAAACTGATAAGCTTTTGACATGGTTATTTGTTTTCATTCCTAAAAATGTTTACAGAAATGCTTTAAAGTAACATTTGACTCTCCTGGCCGGGATGATGTGCTGAAGGCATGCATATCACAAGTAGTTTTTACTTTTAAGTACCAGGTTTTAATTTAATAATTTCATTTAAAAAATAGTCTTACTGAAGTCCATGTATGTATTACTTCATGACATGAAAGCATAATGGATTTATTAAGAGCTCGGTTCTCAGCTTCCTGAGACAATTAAAAGCAGAAATATTTGGAATTAGACCTTGAGTCATAATTTAATTTTTAGCATCCTACTACTTTCCACAAATCTTTCTTTTTTTTTCTTTTCTGGTAGACACAGAAGAGTTGATTGCACATATACCAAAATAAGAAGTCAGATGAGAAATGTCCATATTTAGTATTGAGGCAACAGATACATGAGCCACAGATAAGTCCTACAAATACAGTAGCTGCTGCTACTACACTGCTCCCTTGAAGAAATGAAAAACAACCAAGTGCCTCCTTTTGTACTTCACCATGATGTAGCACAGAGTCAGTGGATTTGGCATTTCTTACAGACATCACCTTGTTTTTTTAATTAAAAAAAAAAAAAAAAAGATGAGTTGTGTAAATTATCTTTACTCTCTATTCACTTGTTTTCATAACAAGAACATAAGAATAGGCTGTATGCAACATGTCAGTACACGTCAGACCAATGTGATCTAGCGCAGCATCTATCTTTACCAAAGGCAAACAGCAAGTATGTCAAAAAGAGTATAACAGGAGAAGCATGCACCGACTCGGTTACTACCTTAGCCAGAGCAAAATATGTTTGCATTTAACAGCTATTGACAGAAATTTCTTCCAATAAATTTGTCTAGTCTTTTTTTTTTCTTTTTTTTTTTTTTTTTAAAAGAATCATTCAGGCTTTTAGCATCTACAACATCTGGTGGCAAGGAGTTCCATATTATGGGAAGAAGTATATCTTCTTGCTTGTTTTGCAGGTGACATCTTCTAACTGTATTTACTAGACCACTTTATAATCCTTAATGTCGTATTTTAAGTATTGTTAATTGCAGGATTTAATGAATTAATTGTATGATGTAGTGTTTGAATGCAAACACACATTTGCATGCGAACAAAATTAACTGTGTGATCAGTAGACTCTTTTGTATTGACCAAGATAGAAGACAGCAGTTTTGAGGCTTCTAGTAAAATAAGATCATCGGAACCTCTTGCAACAGACATAATACAGCACCTAGCTTAAGAGACAAACACTTCTGAATGTTTGTATTTTTCCTTGTTTTTTGTAAAGAATACTTTTACAATATGATAGAACAACGACCATCAACATGACAAAGGATAATGCAACCATGTCCACAAAGCAAGTAAAAAAATGTATAACTTTTACTTAAATGTTTCAACTGCACAAAAGATTAGATCAAATACAAAGTAAGGGGTAAACCCAAGACATGCTCTTGTGTACTGCTTCTTCATGAAATATGCAGAAAACAAAACCATATGATGATACTTTTTTTTTAAACAAGAAATTCCAATAAAATTAAAACTAATGGAAAATATTAACTTGCATCTTTGCAAGTGCCAAACATCTGTTTCAGAGAAAACCCAGTTCAATTATTTATTTGACACTACTGTAAATAATTATTTTAAAACACAAAATGAACAGTACTGTAGACATTAAAAAAATCAGCCACAGGAATAGGAAAAAAAATTAAGCACAAAGAGAAAACAGTGCATAAATGTCTTGTACAAAATCTAGTATGAATAAGTAACCATAAAGAGAAAAAGAATCCAAGTAATTAGATTATTTAAAATGTCAAATGACCCCACAGTAAAAACCCCCAAACGGATAACTCCAAGAGTAAGAATTCCTGTAAAATAACTAGGAAAATTCAATTAAAGTTCTACATTCCAGGATAAAGCTGACATTTTTGAGGCACTTGTATTCACACTAAAATCAAATGGGTCTTTTACTGTTTATTTAAAGGGGTACTGTATATAGCTCCTTATGCAAAAAGGGTTGTAAAGCACTTCATTGATGATTACAGAAAGAATTTTCAAACAATTCCATATGGAAAAATAATGAACAATTACACTAAGGCCACATTACAGAAGAGAACAAAACTTAGAAGGGCAAAATCCTCTCAATTTTGTGACCACATTTTAATTGCTCTAGATGGATACAGGATAAACTAACACAAAACTATTACTACTGTTTTATTTTGCCTCCTAATATTTTTGCAGATATATACAATGGACAGAAATACCAACTATTAGGAAAGTAATAACTGCACTGCTAGGACTCAATGACCTTCTACTGAAGAAAGCAGTAAAGAAGCAGAAGTGAGAAGTGGTTGACCTTGTGACCAGAGGACTAGCCTAGAAAACACATTAGGCAAAAAAAAGGCCCATGCTGCCAAGGATCATACTGGCCCCTACAGTATCTCCATCTGAATGGCCAATTTATGAACTGACTGATTCCTCATACAGCTTATGCCATAAATTGGAAAAAGATTACTCTACGTGCTTCAAAATGACACTTCTATGACCACTTAGGAAAGGAATTATATGTAACAGCAAAAGTCTTATAATGTTGCTATTCCAGAAAACCTAGTTATAAATAAAAGTGTTTTCAGAAGCCAATGTGCAAAATCAGAGAATCTGACATAG
This sequence comes from Nipponia nippon, assembly GCF_047370975.1. Classification (NCBI taxonomy): domain Eukaryota; kingdom Metazoa; phylum Chordata; class Aves; order Pelecaniformes; family Threskiornithidae; genus Nipponia; species Nipponia nippon. Next base: position 81,506,165 of record NW_028262347.1, on the reverse strand, counting down.
AATGAACAGAACCCCCACAACCATCACTGTATGATATTTTTTAAACAAACCCTGGAGTTGTAAAATATCATATTTTAGTCAATAATTACTAAATTGCTGGGGCAATTTTTGTGGTGTATGGCTAAGCTATGCATTCTTGCTTCAGTTCTCACTGATGAAAGACTAATGAGAGACTGTGACAGAAACTTTAAGTTCTCTTTTGAATCCCATGAGATGCAGTAGGTCAGACTGTACTTTATACCTGTCAGAATAAAGACGATTTGAATTTGACCTTCAAATCAAATTTCATGTTTCCTACTGTTCCTCCACTCCCCTACAAGATTTTAAGTTTACTAATCTTCATCAGGAATGTGTAGTAAAAAATAATAATAAAAAAAAAAAAATAGTAGACTTATACTGGCAATAGTTTTATCACAGATTTTTTTTTTACTGGACTTATTTGGTACTTTCTGATTTTGAGAAACAACTGAATTGGTCTTATTTTGCTTGTTTTTTTAAATACACAATACTGCCAGAAAAATTAAGCCTGCTTGCATTTCAGTTGTCAGTCTTAAAATGTGATACACCCTCCTTAGAATTAATACATTTAACAATAATTGTAACTTACCTGCAAACAAAACCATAACTGGTCGTTTCCTTGAACTCAACAAGTTTACATTTGTAGTTTAAGACTTGAACTGACAGTAGCAATTGAAACATTAAGTATATAGCAGTGAATTGAGTGTGAGACCACTTCTAGATTTTCTTTGCCTGATACTGAAATAATTTTACAGTTCATGACATCTGAAGTGAACTGGATCAATTACAGTGCATAAAATAAAGTACGCAAACATATTTTTGCAGGATCAGGTCTACAAGGATATTTTCCACTGGATAGTCCATTTGGACAACTAGACCAAAAGGTAACAGGTAATTTCCTTTTCTTTCATATTTATTGCAGGGGAATACAGCATGAGTTTTTTGCCTAGCTACTGTACAGTAGACCTTTGGCTCATGAAAAGTTTAATGATACTAGTATATGCAACCAACAGGAAAGAAAAACAAAAAATACACAGAGGCTAATTAAGTATAAATATTAATAATATACTGAATGCCCATCTTTTTCTTTATTCTACATGCAGTTATGGTATATAAAGCCTCACAGAAATTAGTAAAGGAATGTAGAGGCAGTTGGACTAGATGATCATTGTAGGTCCCTTCCAACTGAAATATTCTACTCTACTCCATTCCATTCCATTCCATTCCATTCCATTCCATTCCATTCCATTCCATTCTTCATACGGAAATATTTACTTCCCAGTATGCTTTACTGTTGGAATGCAGTTGGATCCACGCACCATTTCACTTGCTAGAAACACAAAATGTTGTATGACTGCCTAGCTAAAATATATAAAAAAAAAAAAAATCCCCACTTATTAGTTGTTGGCATTGAAGATCTCAACTATTTAATTTGAAAATACTGAATAGACCAAAATTCACTGAATTCAATCTTTTCAGACTTTTGGAATTATTTAAAAATTGTTTTTATTAAGTTGCTTTTCTTGCTTTCTAACTGTAAATTAGTTAAAAAAAAAATCGCAGCCAGTCATATAAAATGTAACTATCTTTCGGGAATTGTCTTCATAGAACAGCAGGCACTAAACTCAACTGTGTAAAAAGAAAAATCTGTAGTTCCACATTGTGAATACAAAGAAAAGGCCAAAACATGGCCTTTAGGAATGCCTTCATTACTACAAAATTAGATTAAGAAGCAGGGGAGATTAACATACTCCAATACTGATTTTATTTTATTCAGATACTACTTTCCTGCTATTTTACAATTTATTTTCAAGCTTATTTCCTGTTCAGAAATTAATCATTACTCCTGTAAATCAGCTGGCTTGGCTTCTCTCAGAGCAATGTATTCTGAAAATTCACCTTTACTATCTTATAACAATTCCTATCTTCCACTCTTCATGGACTGGTGCATCTTGTGCAGGCTGTACCTCGTTTTCTTCACATCTTGGATGTGAAAGGAGACAGAGCATAAGCAAATGACTAGGGCAAAGGTGTTGTCCAAACATTACACAGGAAGTTAACATACTTCTCTTGTTCTTCCACTCACATATTTGGAATACTTTTAACATACCTCCAAAATTTCAGTCAATCTTGTAACTACATTGCACACAGGAGCAAACAACAAACATGAAAGTTCTTGCACTTTGGGACAAAGCGATGTTTATATTCACATAATTCAGCACTAGCAAACTGAAGCAAAGAGTGTTCAGTGAATGGGCCAAAGCCCCACATGAAGTCCATACAAACTGGAGCAGGGATGGGCCTAGCCTGTATTTATATTCCTAACAGAGTATCATGTACCCATTAATCAAGTCTTCAACCAAAAATATTACAAAACCAATACAGTTCTACAAGTCAGTGGTGGGGCACTGCTATTCCTCTGTCTCATAGTCCAGGGATCATAGTTTGGGAAGTGCACTACTAGGCCATAGTTTACATGCCATTAGACTCTACCTCTTGCCCTGATGTCCACGTAATAAATACAAATATGAATGTATACACACACATACACCTAAGAGCCTACATACGCAAATGTATGCTACCACATCAACGTGATGTTTTAGCAAAACCATATTGTTAACCCTTAAAAAAACCCCAGAGCTCTTCCACCTAATAATGGGGAACCCCTTCACATACATTCAGCATAAAAACAAACACTAGAATTTTTAAAGAATTAATGCAAAAAGCTGGTAAATGCTTCCCCGTTCAATCAGTAACATAGGCATAGTAAGCCTCAATGGCTGGCCTATGTGATTTATTGTATCTTGGGGCACTTAATGTGCTGGGGCCTGTCACAGTATTGGCTGTTTTCAGAGCAGTCAGATGACCAAAGACCACAATGCAGGGCCAGAGGTTATAGGATTATGAACATCAGGCAACAAAAGACAATACTGACAAATGAGCTAGTGAATCTTGAGCTTACATCAAAATGGATAGACTTTGGATACTCATGGACAACTGCTTCCTTACTCTTTACTCAACTCACTCTAACCAAACTGAAAGATTTTGCTTCCCTCTACATCCATGTCTCATGGATATAGGTGGCACACAATACTGCACTGTATCCATGCACTGGATACAAATCAAGAATAACATTTATTTTTATGACAAAAGTGAAAGTAGTGCTTTGCCATTTAATTGTACTTCAGTGCCTATCTCCTTTTTACCTGTGTGCTACACTTCACCTCTCTCCCCTCATTTCCCACATCACTAGCAGGAAGGTAAAACATTGTTTTGCCTTCCTGATACTTATATGCAAACAAGGACATATCAATATTACAAGGTCAAATACACCTTCAGGCAATTAATAAAGACAATTTTCTGGACATAATGTGGATGTACCTTTGCTGGAGAAAGCAAGTCTGGCTAATAATTGTAGCAAGTGTATTCAAATTTGACTCAGAAGAGTTCTTCAAAGTGTTATGAATGTTTATATAAACCTCTACAAGTTTGATAGCTATGGAAGACGTCTTTGAACAGATATGACAGTCTTATTCTATTTCAGTTTTGAAGCACGCTTCAGAATGGTGGTGGTTATGAAATAATCATGAAATAACAGAGAGTCAAGTTCCTGATTGAAATTTCCTTCACATCTTAGATATCCAGACTCTTACATCTTAAGATGTTACCTGTGGCAACATAAAAAACATTTCTCTAGTATAAAATTCTTCATTTAATATAGAACAGAGAAAATAAACCTAAGATTGCAGTACATAAGTTGAACTGTTGCCAATATAGTGCTATATATCTTTAAAAACTTGGGATTATATTTGAAGTATGAAAAAGGCATAACCACAATGCATGGCCCATCTTTCATTTATTGCATGAAAATATATGTTGTCATCACAGTTTTATTTTTTCTGTTTTAGCTTGCAGTGTCCTTTAATCAAAGGTGAAGAATTGCCAACAAATTCTCCACTAGCTTTAGAGACTTTGTTTGGCTTGAATACAGAGCAAGTTAGGTTTGTTCTTGTCTTACGTTGGGCATTTTAGCATGATGGTATTGTTGCATTATTTTCCATTTCTTCTTCTCAATGTTAATCTTACCAACCTCTCATTTTTAGTATTTAAAAAAAGTGCATTGAAATTTGCTTGTTTGTGCATGAGAAAATATGAACAAAGAGACTATAAATCATCTTTTGTTTCACTGATACGGAATGTGACTCATTTGTGGGTAACAATGTCAAACGTGTAAAACTGCTTAGTTTGAGTTATTTATCTGTGAAAGTCTTTGAGATATGGTGGATCTATAAACACCCTAGGTATGGAAAAGTTTTATGCATATGACATTAAATTATTTAGATAAGAATTTTATCAAAGGCAGGCCATTCCGTTTTCTCAGCTGTAAAGAATTCCCATTGAAAGATTACTGATCAGGAAAGAAAAGGGTTGAAAAGTGCTGTGTAAGGACAAAGAAACATCGATTACTTGCTTTTTGCTAAGTAACTTTTTACTAATTCAAATAATCTCATGCATATGTCCCATATAAAAAGTGACTGTTAAACTGTACATAGGTTGCTGATCCGCTGGATTCGTGGTTGGTAAGTCTCTGAACACTTAAATTGTATAGTGTCTTGCCTCTCAAAAGTAACCACTATTTTAGCACTAGCATAGCTAGTATATAACTGAAGTCAGTTTTGGAACTGCAACAGGAGATTTCTACTGTTTACTTTCATTGTATATGTTATGTTGACACAAATGATTTCTAAAAATAAGTATCAGATCAATCTATTTTTAAAAAGACTCATTCACAATCAATTCTTTCTAACTCAACATAAATATTTACTATTATATATAGTACAGTATAATGCTGGCCTACATTTATAATGTATTGCAAAACTTGTGGGATTGCGAGATCCAACTGTTATAAACTGTTACATAAATTCTTCTAAGAATCCAAGTACAAATACAACTGTAAATGCTCATTAATATTTTAAAATATTTGTAGCAAATACATAACTGGCCAAATACGCAACTGATTTTCTTAAATTGATATCACAACTATTATACTTTTACTAAAAGAAAGCTTTAATGGAATAAATGACTAAACAAGTTACAAGCTACTTTGAAAACTGGTATATACTGCATTTACCATGAGTGATGAAATGTACTTTGCACTATTACAAAATAAGCTGGATAAGAATCTGTTTATGAGTCTTTTCCTGAAGCACTTAACCACTGCTAACCAAGTACAAATGCTGTTGTGCCCATGTCCCAGGGTTGAAGGATTCTACAAACCTATTTTCAAAACAATGATGACATATATACGGTGTACACTACCTTTGCAAGTGCATAACTGGGACTTCCCCTGACACTCAAAAGAAAAAAAAAAAAAAACAAACCATCACTGAATCTCAGCCAGGAAAGCAAGGCATTTTCCCTGAGTTCCTTTTAGGAATTCTTTCCATAAGCTGCTACTTCTTAGTATAGTCCATAAAGTATATTTATTACTCTGACAGGTGCATGGGCTTTGACCAAGGTCCATTTACTCTGCCTCTTATGTAATCATAAAGAAGCTATCAGGCCAAATGATTTGGAGTTAAAAACATCTTCCACTCTCAACTTAAATACAGACAGACTTTATAAATCCTATGCCAGAAAAAGCTAGCTGTCCTTACATAAGATTTTTTTTTTTTTTTAAAATGAATGGAAATATGTGTCAATTGATCAATAAGAGAAAAAAGTTGACTGAAATACTTTGACATTCAAGAGCTCTATGGAATGAATAGAAATGATGTTCCTACTAGATAAACCAAAGAGGATTTTGTTTTTTTGAGGATGATATTTTCATTGTTTCACTGATTAGTGAAAACTTCACAATGACAAGACAGACTAACAGTAGTCAGACAATGGAATAATGGCAATGAGCTCCAACTGTGTGTACATGGAAGGAAAATGCAAGAAAGTCTCCATTCCTGATGCAAATGGAAATTTAAGAGATTAAGGACAGATGAGTTGCTATTGAAGTGCCTGCAGGAAATTACTGTCAATCAAAATGGTGTGATCTAGCTGTCAAGTGAGGAGTCTGCATTAGATGGACTAGATGACCTGCACTAGTGGTCCTATTGACCAATTCATTTATGATACAAGTTATTTTAATAGTAGACCTATTTTCACTTTCCCCACACCTTATCCTTTGTAAATGACCAACTTCAGATATAAACAAGTGCAAACATTCTTATGGATTGTATTTTCCCTGGATGTCTGTTTAAATGTCTTTGCCAATAAGACCCATACTGCCAAATGTAAACTCCTCCAGGCACAACATAATGGAAGAGAGCTCATCCAATACTAATCTTAACTAGTAGTAGAGTGAAACTTCTGAATTTAAATCCTATTTCCCATAATATATTCAGCCCATAAAAGCAAGGAATAGAAGAGGCCAAACACATTCTTTCTACTTCTTTCTCAGGACAACATTACCAGTTAGATTCAAGCTTAGTGATTTTGTTTATTGAAAATACTGAAACAACTGAATTTGATGTCAGGCTGCTACCACCATATGAAAGAGGCTTTTTTAAATTATTTTTTTGTTTTTACTTTTATAAAGAGTCTCAAAGGGGAGAAGTGTGTTAATTTTTTCTGCTCCTACTGAAAGTGAATGAAACTGTCTTTTAAGTTACATTTTACTGTTTATACACAAGCATTAAACTGCAAGCATATAGCATTAACAGAATACCTGAAGCTAAGTTTCAGAACATTAAAACATTTCATCATAACAAGACCAGTGCACTGGCTAATCATGCTCAATAGAATACCAATATATTTTCACGCTGTCATATAATATGGGTTGAGAGGAAAAGTTAATACCTTTGTGTGCATGCAAACTGCACAATAAAGTTCATTTGTGAACATAAAATAGGATCTGTTATTGATACTGAAATGCTTTCAAGGAACTGAACTCTGATCACAATTTGAATTTGACAGGCAGCATTTATGATCCATCTTTAAGTTAATGTAATAAGAAATAATGTAAATTCCAACCAACGTATTCATTTCTGATTTTCTGCTTTTTGGCTTGTGATGAACTTAAAATTCTATAAATACACATGAAGAAATATATCATAGTAACAAATTGTTTGAAAAAATGAGTGAGAAATATGAAGACATAACTCCTGATTCTGTTTTCTTGTGCATTTTAAGACAGGTTTCAGGATTAATAAACTTCACCAATTTCTCACTGCATGAAGTGAAACCCATTAGCCACTGGTAACTCACCCTTTTCTGCTCTTTAATATATTCCATCAGTTCCGCTCTTGTCCTTTTCACTGCTTCTTCGATTGCCTTTTCACTTCGTTTTTGCTCCTCCATTAATGCTTCCTTGACAATTTCCTTTTTAAAAGGAAAACATGTAAGTGTAAATATTAAAACTATTTCACAAATGTAATACAGGTCATCCCTTTCCTTCCTACTAAAATTTTATCATGACCACACTCCTTTCCTTCCTACTAAAATTTTATCATGACCACACTCCTTTGTCAATGATAGTTATCCTAAATGTATGCAGTATCTTTAAAAAAAATTATAAATTCTGTACTTTGATCACTAAAGGGCCTAAAGAAGAAAGAAATAATCACTTTAAAGCTTTCTGAATAGATACATAATGTTCCCTGAGAGCAGAAGAAAAGGAAGCAATACAGAAGCAGAGATGTACTAGTTGCTATTAATAAAATAAAACAGAATAGAATAGTTCCAGTTGGAAGGAACCTACAATGATCATCTAGTCCAACTGCCTGAGCACTTCAGGGTTGACCAAAAGTTAAAGCAAATTCTTACGGGCATTGTCGAAATGCCTCTTAAACACTGATAGGCTTGGGGCTTCGACCACCTCTCTAGGAAGCCTGTTCCAGTGTCTGACCACCCTCTCAGTAAAGAAATGTTTCCTAATGTCAAGTCTGAACCTCCTCTGATGCAGCTTTGAGCCATTCCCATGCGTCCTGGCACTGGATCCCAGGGAGAAGAGATCAGCACCTCCCTCTCCACTTCCCCTCCTCAGGAAGCTGTAGAGAGCAATGAGGTCACCCCTCAGCCTCCTTTTCTCTATATTGCATGGCTCTTCAAAACTTACATAAGGGCTGTTCTAACCACGATAACCAGAGTCCTAATGACAATAAATTTGTTTCCAAACCTTGGGAAATGCCAGGGTCATTCTGTACACAGCAGTAAAAAGCAACAATGGACACCCACTCACCCCCCAAATTAGCACTACCCTACACCAAATCTGGTTCAGTACTAGAAATGCATCACAGCAGAGAAATCCAGGAACCACTTCTTAAAACACCTCTATCACCTCCAGGACAACTTATGTGTTTAAGTTGTCAGCTCAGGAAACAACTTCTGGACCAAAGCCACTGTCCTAAAACTTAAGTCCCAGCGTCCCAAAGCCACTCATGAAATAAGTAATAACATTATTTAGCCAAGTGTTTTGTTTCCAAAATTCAGGAAAATGAAGCGATAAACATAAGATTCCTGAAAATGAACAAAAAAATGTAACATTTTCAGAAAACTACAAAACATCCAGTAAAAATAACCACACAATGTTAAAGGATTTGGAGGGGAGACTGAGAGGGATACCAAGAGTGTCTCAGAAATCAGGTAGTGGCCTTCGCAACTCCTATGCTTTTGTGCTAGATATTCAAAAGTGGAAGTATCAGAAACACTAGTGGTGTGCCTGCAGAATGAAGCAGGGATTTGTGACACACACTTCTATTAACAGTATCACCAGGCTTTCTTAGTGCATTCACATTTAGCATAAACAGAAAGCTGCAATCAGAATTTCATAGGATGAAATTTATTATTCTTTTCAAAGAATAAAAATACAGCATATTTGTGTTCTTTATAGCTATTTAGAAACATTATTTCTTCAGAAAAAAAGCCAGTTTGGTTTTTGGTTTGTTTTTTTTTTTTGGCAAGAAGCTCCACAGACCTTCAAAAATACATGCGTGAAAATTGGAGAAAAAAACCTGATAACTGTTGCAATACTCAGAGGAATTGTAAATGATGTTGTTACATTATTTTTTTCTATGGGCCAAACTTCACCTCCCCTGTTACTGTACCACAGCCATGCACCACAGAGAGAGCTGAACTGAGGATCCAGTGCATAAAAAAATAAATAGGTGAGCAAAACAGATAGCCATTGAGGCCATGTTGCAGTTGCTCTGAGGGAGGGTTTGGAGGGCAGCACATGGAGAAAAAGAATCTCAGTTTCCCCTCTAAGAGCAGACTTTCACAGAACTCAAAGAAATGCAGCCATGGAAAAAATGGAAATTAAAAAAAATAGAAATAATGGAAAAAACAATGGTTCACAAAAGGAACACACAGGACTTCTAGTGTATTTGAGCTGTGGCCTGACCAGTGCCGAGTAGAGGGGGATGATCACTTCCCTAGTCCTGCTGGCCACACTATTTCTGATACAAGCCAGAATCCTATTGGCCTTCTTGGCCACCTGGGCACACTGCTGTTATTAACTAAATATTAAAGTATTATTGCCATTATTGATGTTATTAACTAAATATTAAATCAGAATAATGCCTACTAAGCAACACAGTTTGTACACAGAAAGTAAAACTAAAAACCGTTTTTCACCACTTCAGTAAGAAAAAAGATAAAAATCAAGGATAGCTTAATGTATTTTTTTTTTTATTTAATTATTCACAAGCTTTCAGGCTCTGGTCAAAATCACTGAGTCTACCTTGTACATACACTGTGAGGCTTAGAAGAAATCAATTACTTTGCTGCAGTACTTAAAGCATTTGATTTAAAGTATTCAGTTAAAGCACCACACTTATCTATATGGGAATAATGACTAACATAAGGAGAAATACATAACTTTACAAATGTTTGTGAGATAGAATGACAACCATTTTATTGCTTTGTTTACTGGTTTAAGAAACATTTGTCAGTCTACAGTGACAACTGCTTTAAATACAGAATCTCAGAATGCTAACATGCATTCTTGGTGCTTTACAATTCTGTCTTCTTTGCAGAAAGTATTGTTGCAGGAACTCAATGGTTTTGAATGGATTCACTCTGGAAAACAGGTGGAATTCTATGCTTTTGGAAGCAGAAGATATTTATGAAGTTACATAATTCATCTGTATGTATAAGAGTGGCCTTTTACCATATGCTATTAGTGTACGAAATGAAGAATACCACTACTGTATTGAACCAAATCCCATTTTTTTCAAGACTCTTCAGTGGAAGTGTTTCAACTGAAAAATACAGTGTTACTTCTTAACTTTAGCTATTTACTCCTTTTCAGTCAAAACTGAATAGTTTCTGCAAAACTATACTTTTGCTATCTTTATAACAGAAGAAGTCTAAAATCCAAAATTTGAAATGCACAACTAGGTAGTCTCCACTGTTCTGGAATATAGCAAATATGAAAACCATAGCCGTGAAAAGTGATTATAATTTTTTTCTATTTTAATTCAGTTTACCAAAGAAAAATCCTGAGACAAAGGTCTCTCTCACTACAGAACTCTGGCAAGACTAACAGAAAAAGTACCAGAAATTTACATATTATAGAAATATGCTGCTCTTGTACATATATTCTCATGCCAGCTTAATTTGTCAAAAGGTCCCAAAATACTATCTTGTATTAGAATGGAAAAAAATCCCATCATTTATCCCATTAAACTCTTAAAATCAAAGTACAAAACTGACAAGGTGCTATATCTTACTATGTAGAAAATTTTACATCAATAAAATACTTACAATCAATTAAAGGACATTAACTTTCCTTGATGTCATGCTACTTGAAACACTATCTGAACAAAGGTCCAAATAAAAATACAACTACATTCTACAAGTCTATTAAAAAATGCAAGAAAACAGAAACCACTAGCAATACTTTTATGGAAGTATATTTTATTACACCAAGATTAAACCAGAAAAAATAAAAGTGGAAAGAATTCTTTTCCATTTACAATGGCAAGTTCCCAAAATTAAGACCAGTATTAATTCTCTGAAGAATATACAGTTACGGGTAACAGTGAAAGCAAAGTTGTATAACATCCTGTTGAGGCAATAAGCAAAACACACCATAACTATGCTAGTTTTCACTCTCTGTTATCAATACTTATTTCAAGAGCAACAAGTTGATAAAAAAGTGTTATTTTCTAGCATAGTAGACCCTTATTTGTTTTATCATAAGGAACAAAAGATTACTGATTACTTCTATACCATTAAATAAAGAAGTTGCCTTAACTTTTTACTTTCTTTTTTTTCCCTTTGTCGCATTCATAATACTTATAAAGAGTTTTATAGTAAGGAGACCCAAGGGTGCTCTTAGCTTCCACAGAAATTCAAAAAAAAAGGAAGATTTAAGAATTCAGCCAAGTCCCTCATTGTTTTTCAGTGCCTCACTCTACACCATAAATGTTAGTTTTTCTATATATTCCCAGCATCCAGCAGTTCAGAAAAATTTGAATAATCCTGAACCAATGGATATTCCAAAATCCCAGTATTTGAAAAAGCAAATACCTCTTCCAAAAGGTACCGGGAATATCTAGTATGTTGAACAGCTATTCCCAGTTCTTTAACCCCTGTGTTTAATTTTGCCTTACATAGATTTTCTAATTACACAGTGGATGACTAAAAATTTGAGTGAGAACAATTGCCATACCACATACTAAGTTTAATTTTAAGAGAAAATAGTAAATAGAGCTTTACTTTAGTAAAGCCTTTGACAATGTTACCCACAGCATTCTCCTGCAGAAACTGGCTGCTTATGGCTTGGATGGGCGTACTCTTTGCTGGGTAAAAAAATTGGCTGGATGGTTGGGCCCAAAGAGCTGTGGTGAATGGAGTTAAATCCAGTTGGCGGCTGGTCACAAGTGGTGTTCTCCAGGGCTCAGTATTGGGGCTGGTCCTGTTTAATATCTTTATCAGTGATCTGGATGAGGGGATTGAGTGCACCCTCAGTAAGTTTGCAGATGACACTAAGTTGGCCGGGAGTCTTGATCTGCTGGAGGGCAGAAAAGCCCTACACAGGGACCTGGACAGGCTGGATCAATGGGGTGAGGCCAGCTGTATGAGGTTCAACAAGGCTCAGTGCCAGGTCCTGCACTTGGGTCACAACAACCCCAGGCAATGCTACAGGCTTGGGGAAGAGTGGCTGGAGAGCTGCCTGGTGGAAAAGGACCTAGGGGTGTTGGTCGACAGTCGGCTGAATATGAGCCAGCAGTGTGCTCAGGTGGCCAAGAAGGCCAATGGCATCCTGGCTTGTATCAGAAATAGTGTGGCCAGCAGAACCAGGGAGGTGATCGTGCCCCTGTACTCGGCACTGGTGAGGCCACACCTCGAGTACTGTGTTCAGTTTTGGGCCCCTTACTACTAGAGGTGCTGTAGCGTGTCCAAAGAAGGGCAACAAAGCCCGAGAAGGGTCTTGAGCATAAGTCCTATGAGGAGCGGCTGAAGGAACTGGGGTTGTTTAGCCTGGAGAAGAGGAGGCTGAGGGGAGACCTTATTGCTCTCTACAACTACCTGGAAGGAGGCTGTAGTGAGGTGGGGGTCAGTCTCTTCTCCCTAGTAACAAGTGATAGGACAAGAGGAAATGGCCTCAAGCTGCACCAAGGGAAGTTTACGTTGGATATTATGAAAAATTTCTTCACCAAAAGGGTTGTCAAGCACTGGAACAGGCTGTCCAGGGAAGTGGTTGAGTCCCCATCCTTGGAGGTATTTAAAAGACGTGTAGACATGGTGCTTAGGGACATGGTTTAGTGGTGGCCTTGGCAGTGCTAGGTTAATGGTTGGACTCGATCTTAAGGGTCTTTTCTAACCTAAATGATTCTATGATTCATCTACCACACTCTAGTTAACCAAAAGTACTAATGCATCTTCCAAATATATAACCATTTATTACTTCATAATACAAAATTAATATAGGGTACATAATGAAACTGAAATCTCACTATTTCAGATACATATTAATGACACTTATCATCTGAAAATTATCTCAACAGTCACAGTCTGCCATGACAATGGTAATTCAACAGACAGATAATGTAGGCATCAGACTGGACAATCTCATATGATTGTAGACAAATACTTTAGTGGGCTTCATCCCAACATTTGTATTTACCAGACTGCTGGTAATACTCCAGAACACTTCTTATTTTTGGTGATTAAACTTCACCAACCATACTATAGGATGAATCATATGGTTCCATTTCTCTGTGATTTGAATGTCTGTTTCTCAACTGAGTTGAAACATTATCCTGCTCCCTAAATTCAGGAGAAATGAAACAGTACAAGAAAACACACAGCTTTCTTCCCAGGCTTATGTCTTAAAAAACAGACATTACAACCACTAACAACACTACTGAACTGGCTGATTTAGTTTGCACTGTCCCTTACTTGCAGCTTACAATGAGCAAACACAGACCTGTGTGTAACAATGACAGACCACTCAAGACTATCAAAAGATGGCTTTGCTGTGGTATCAATGAACTGGGAAGAAAACTTTTATCCTTTCCACCCAGTTTTCAGAAGACTTCAAAGAGCAAACATCATACAACAGCCAGTCCCCTAGCCAACTCAGTCACGTATTTTTGCCCTGTCCTTTGAATTAATCACTGATATTATTTTTTCCTTCTGTGAAAAGAATCTTCACTCCTTCTTCTATATGACTTTTCACAAAGTGCTCTCTTCTAAGTTCTCAGAGTCCCCTTCTGTCTTTGCTGTATTTCTGTCAGTCATTACACTAAATTATCAACTGACATGAAGATAATTGAAATTGTGATATTACCTATTACTACTGTTTAACAGTCTTAGCTGCACATACATCCTGCCAGTGTATGTGCTTACTTCTCCTTCATCTCTTTCATTGCTCTTTCCTGTTATGCTATATCTACCTTTAGATTTTATCCTAATTTAGATTTTGGTTGCAAAGGTAAAAATCGGCCCTTATTTCATATTTAGCTACAAAGGGTACAGCATTATTTGAGGCTCTTAGTGTTATTTTCATAGATTCAAGAAAATGTGAAAGCCCAGTTTCCCATAAGAAGCTGAGGAAGAGCACTCCACAAATGGTACTTGAGGTGCAACTCTTGTTTTGTTGGAGTACTACATTATAGTCACAAAGTTAGCTTCTTTACATGACTTTATATACATGTGCTTGACACCAGTTAGAAGATCGTAATACCTAACAAAAAATAAAGTTATTCCAGTACTCAATTTTCAAATCATATTCAACCATCTTTTAGGAATCACAGTCACGTAATCACAATATATATATCTGCAGGAAGACAGAAAGAAAAAACAGTGTACTGTATATACCAAGGAACTCCAGTCAGTATTTAAAAAAAAAAAAAAAAGGGCCATATGATGGTCTGCAATTTTATAGGAAAATTCTTTTGTTTCCACACAGGGATCAGGTGGCAGTACTAAATTTTATCTAGGAAATGCAACCACAGACTGCAATGTTAGTGGTTTTTCAGAAAATAGTAACCCTCAAATTATAATGTCTGTGGTTATAAACTGCTACAAACTACTTCTGAAGTCAGACATGGTTAAGTCTGCATGCAGTGTCCTACTCCTTTTCCAGACTTTGCAAGCATATTAAAAATAAACTGACCTAATGACAGGGATCTCTTTCCACTCAGTGCTACTAAGTTGTGTGCTTCCTCACACACTCAAGATTATGCAACATTTTTTTTTAAATGAAAAATGTTTTTCTGTGTTCTTATGGAATCACCATGGTCCTCACAAACACTAGACACATTAATGTTTTTGCAAGAAGGTGGAAAACCAAGAAAATGAAACTGAAAATATTGGTTGGATATTCTCTGGAGAGAAATGTAAGCAAACTCTCTCACTGAAAGCTGAACAACATAGTAAAGGCAACAGAAAGTGGAGAAGATGTCCTTTGAAGAGCAAGCTCTTTTCCAGCACATTAGGCGATACTATATTATCAATAGTGTACTTGGGCTGAAATAATGATATTGAGAAAAAAAAACCCAACAGCTTCTTGTATGAATCCACAAGATATTGAACATGAACAGGAATGTTATGATAGTCCAAGCCTGTTGCTGAAAAAACCCTTTTTTTTCTTCCAAAGATCTTCCAACACTCTCCCACCCAATCAAAAACCTACAAGTCTAACAAAGTTATTCCTGGAATTGCAATACCAAATATGCCATTTTGCTGGGTACTTCAGAAACACAGAATAAATGGAGTATTTAAAAGTCTGCCTCCCCCATAGGATGCTGTAACCTATGTGTTAAGATGAAACAAATAACAAATGGACAAAGAAAGACTGATAAACTGATACTATTTTGTATTCTTTTAACTGGCAATGCACTCAATGCTTTGTATATCATAGATGAGAAGAGTTTTGAGGATGTATTTAAGGATGTCACGTGGAAATCCTCCCAAGTACAAAAGCATCATAAAAGAAGGGAAAGCGATGCCTATATCATGAACGTTTTCTAGGTAAAAGTTGATGTCCTAGTAAGAAATACTATAAATAGAGTTAATAATGATGAGAAAGAGACAAAAGCAAACTCTGAAGCAGAGACAAAAAACAGTTTATAGCCTATTTAACAAAGAAAGAGTGACGGAAAGCCCAAAGTAAAGGGCTGGAAACTGATCATTATGACAATATTCTGAAAGGACAAACTATAATTGTTAGGACAGAAAAAAAAAAAAGATGCATTAATAAAAATACAGGAAAAGTGCAAGCTTGCATGAAGATTGTGTCTATGTTCTTAGATATGATATGTCATCTCTTACAGATATGATGCCTAAATGACCAGCAACATGTAAACAATTATATTTACAATTAGATGTGAAACAAAACCATGATACGGTCCAGATCAACAAGCAACACAGTTGGTGTTGAAGGTGCCAGAAAGTATTTGGAGAGTGGGAAAGAAGAAAGGAAAGACTAAGAGATCTATTGAACTTCAAGTGATAGTGATGCATTCATAATGTGATATCAAAGAGATTTATCAGTGTTTTTAGTGTAGACAAAAATAGCGCCCAAAGTGAGCACGGAGGACAAAATGAGTTAGGCTTCCAAATTTGGTATAAGCCAAGAGGCAATCATGCACGGAAAGCATAAAGCAACTATCTAAACCTAGGGAGGCAATAGTTCCTGATCCTGCTAAAGAAGCATAATAACATGGGGTACCACAGAAAACTACTACCAAGCAGCTACCCAGTGGTATCTTGCCTCTCTACAACATAGTGGTTCCCAAACTAGCATATCTCCTGCCTTGCCAAAATTACCAGCTTGCCTGTTGCATCACACAGAAACAAGATTCGAGTTCTGCAAGTTACAGGAGGCACAGATCATTGGAAAACAGGTCTATCTTAAAAATGGTATGATGGTTTCATAATAAAGTTGTAGGGAATATCATAATACCATGTAGCACATCACTTAAAGTGGTAGAAGAAAGGGGTTTTTTTGCACCATCATCAAGGGAATAGCAGTTGAATGCATGTTCACACATAAGCCGTTCAGGAAAAAGTGTATGTATGAAAGACATGAACAGACAGGATAGAAAGAGATTACAGGAGATCAAACAAGAAAAGTTCTGCAAGGACAACCCTGAAAACTACTGGGTACAACAAACAAAGAAAATAAAGGCAGATAAGTGGATTCACAATATGAAATTCATTCACAGATTTCAAAATCAGGAAAGGGGCATGCACTAGCCATCAATGTTCTCTATTTTTTTAGGGTAAGGAAACTGTGGTGCCAACAAACAAAATCCCATAGTATTGACACCCAAAAAAAGATACGTCAGGTTGCCAAAGTAGCCTTACTGGACAATAAAAAGGTAAGACAAATATATAATTCCCATATATTTTCTTTTTTTCCTCATATTATTTGCCAAAATACCCATTATACACCCACTGATTTGATGCATGAGATAAAAAGAAGTGTTTTTTACAGATTATAGGGCTAAGAAAAGGCCATGCTACAGCTAATAAATCTGACTGAAAGCTAGAGTGGGAAATAACTTTTTAGACAAACTTTTTGGTTTATTAGTTCTCCCAACCTTCTCAAATACAGGGCAGTGAGGAAAAATATTTAGACAAATAATAATTTTCAACAAAAATTTAACAGTTAAGTTAAGCAATAGTAGAAAAGAAACAAAAGCCAGTTCTTTAAGTATACAGCCAATGCCTCCATGTTTTCACTTACATATCTTTTTTTCACTTATATATGACTAGGTGTGGAAATCCTTAAGATATTCAATACCAAATTGATTCAGGCTTGGAAAACTATCAACAGAAGCACTCCCTCAAGCAGATGAGCATGAATACAAAAAAAGCTTTAATAAAGTAGCAGGTAAGTAGCCATTAATTTTTTGGGATTAAGCGCCGTGTATTGTAGACATTTTGCCTTTAGCTTCTAAGCAATGGCATGTACTGCTATTCATAAACTCATGGAAAATTATTAAATATACTTTAAAGCCCATACAGTACAGAAGAATCAAATTTTTTTCAACTATTTAGATGTTTGCCAGTAAAATTATATTAATACGTTCCAAGACAATAAATTACAAATTTATTGTTCTGCAAAGAACACCACCACATGAATCCTCAGGAGTCTGAACATATTCAATTGTCTTGAATGCTTAGAGATTTACCCAGCAAAGACTATTGGGAACTTCACATTTTTTTTCCATAAGCCTTTTAGTTAATTTTTCTTGCAAAAATACTTGTTCTTTGTATATCTCAGTATATCTCAGTTGTGGCTTGGCTGAATGAAACACTGCAGCCTCAGTTTTCCTGAAATACTTTCCCATTGGTAAGATCATTTTGCCTTAGTGCTTTTGCTCATGTCCAAGAGGAAGCAGAGTTTATGTTAGCTCTTTTCATAAATTAAAGGCTTTTTTTTTTTTCTAATTATTTGCAGCCTTTTGAGTCTCTAACATATCTGCTGCGTGGATTATGGCAATGATGAACTCATGCTCTATTTCCCTTGAGAATTAGGGTAAACTACAGTAGATTATACACAGTATTTTAAATTTAAGCCTTCAGGAAATGACAAAGGTGATTCTTTGCTTCGAGTGTTTTAGGAGAGTTATTAATTTCAAGCTATGACATGGACCTAAATTTCCAGGGCTCACCCTGAGCTGCCAGCTTTCATTTTACTTTTAATGAATTTTCTTTAAAACAAAAATTGTCATGTATAAATTCTCTTTAGCTTCTTTTGCTACTTCTCTCCACCCCTCCGATTTCACCTCATTTATGTAACTGTTTAGCTTTGTAAAATGATAACAAATACCATGCAGAGAGCTCTATGCATGACAGTGTTACAGCTACAGTAGCTACTGTTATAGCTACTCTGCATTTCCCGCCCACTAATTATAAATAAAATATACCATCCTTCTATTTTATCCATAACTGTATGGAACTCATCAGCCTATATCCCCAACGAATTTTTGGATTTTAGTTCTTTCAAAGAGTAAAAATAAGCAGAAAGAACATGACAATAGAGAGCACTGTCCATTGTTTTTTCACTGAAGTTTATAGTTGTACCCCAGGAGCTTCACTGCAATTTTGAATTCTGGGGAAAAAGCTTCTGCTTCAGCCAAATTGCCTGTTATAGTTTCTCCTTATCTAGAGGGCAACCACTTCGTTATTCAAATAAGTGTTCTAGAACAAAACATTCTAGTGGAAGAATTTCACCAAGCATTCCCCTCAACACTGACAGCTACCAGACATATTAAACTCTCCTTGCAGCAAAGTTGCCACTGTAAAAAACACGATACAATGTATCAAAAGCAGAAAAAAAAATACTGGAGACATGCCAGGCTACATCTAGCCCGCTGAATATATGAGTTCCTCATCTATAATGACTTTTCAATGTGTTGTAAAAGGTTGATGAGGTTACTGTGCAAATGAGCATTATCTTTAATCAAAAGACTACTCACTTCTTTCAAGAAGAAGAGCTTATTCTCCCTGATTTAAAATGCAAGCCTTCCCAAAACTAAGAATCCTCTTCTGAATTAAAAAAAAAAAAAAAAAACAAAAAAACCCAAACTTTTATAAAAGCACTAACCACCTGGATAACACATGTATAAAACCTGAAGATTCTGCCAGTCTCAACCAAAAGGAAAGTCTTTTGGACTTCTAATACCTTAGAGCCTCTTGAGACAGTGCTCGAGAAAAACTTTTACCATTTCCTTGGTGATGTAATACACCTCATTTATCCCTTCAGAGTTATAAGGCTTCAAAGAGTACTATCTTCGATTTAATTCAAAATCCCATGTCTCTAAGTAAAGACCCCAAGTCACTGGAACAGTCAAAGCTTTCATGAAAACAAATGCAACATTCATGTTACTTTAATCCTTTAATTTCTTTAAAAAAATGAGAAGGGGGTATGTCACGATTGCTCCATCAAGCCAAAACATTAACTCAGTAAGTCTTAGTTCCTACTTTCACTGTAAGTTTATCTTTACTCTGCTGTTTTATATTTGGTAACAAAATATTTTATATTAATCATGAATGATTTACTAAACTGTCCCCAAGTCCCCAGATTTTTCTTTGGCAATGTTAAAGTAATAAAACAAATCTTATATGGAAGTGGTATCTCCTTATCTGCAGACTCAACATCCACCTGACTGAGGACAAACAATTTTTTAGCACAAAGTTTTGTCAAGCTTGAATATCTAACAAGTAGAAGCAATATGCATAAAGCTTCCAGATTTGCATCCACTATGGCTCTGCTTCCTGGCCACTCCACAAGAACAGCAAAAGGTCTAAAAAAATACCCGTATCATCCCTGCACAGTAAACATTAACCTTTTCTTCTTTTAAACAAATTATTTAGAAGATAAAAGGAAGTCTCACCACCTGATTCAGCAGAACTGTAATCTTCAAAGCTTTATTGTTCTTATGCTAAAATTGCCTGACTGAAGAAATATTAACTAGCATACTTTAAGGTTTTTTCCAATTGCTTTCTCATATATAACCAAGTTCTACAATGTTCTTCTAGTGCATGTGTTTAAAAACCGGTGAAAAAAACCCACCTTTTATTTTATAAGGAAAATTAGTGGATAGTAAATTCCTCCTTTAAAACAAAGAATCAAACATATTTTCTGGTCTAAAAGGCAAAGGAGAAGCCAACAAATTCATACCATTACAACACAGAAATTTATTTTCATTTATATGTCATCATTTAAATGGTTTACAGATACACAATGGTGCTGCAGTTTTTAAAATGTGTCTTTCCCATCTAGTTTATCAACTCTTGCCCCATGCATATGACAGTGTCCTTTTCCCTAATTGTTCATCTAGTTTTACTTTTCAGTATTTTACATTGACGTGCGTCTTCTCTGTTCTTAATTTACAGCCATTTGGCAGAAATTCTTTTTCTTAAAACCAGGGTTGTAGATTCTTGGTTATGATTCTCAGTGGCTGCTGACACTGTACCCCAGCTTCTACTACCAAATTCACGATTCTCTTGAGGTCTTGCTTGGCTGTCAAATTTGAGGTCTCAATTTCTTCTGTTTTGTTCTTATTCAACTCTGACACAGAGCAAAATATATTTAAACCACATAAATTATAAAGTGGGTTTCTATCTCGAAGAAAATGATAAGATTTTGAATGTCTTCAAATTTTTCCATTAATTATTCCTAGAGTTACTTATGGGTGCCATGACTGGAAGTCATTCTGCTTCACCTGTTTGCAGAAGACTACACTGACCCTTTCTGATCTTTCTCTTTGAATTTTGCAGACTAACAGTATTAGTGAAGGAAATTTCCTTCTCTTTAATACTATACTTAATTTCTTTGGTTTAGTTCAAAGCAGTAAAGCAAATCTCTTCAAATTAACTTACAGCAGAAGAAAATTAACTTTTAATTTACATTTCTATGACAATTACTAGTGTGATACAAGACAAAAAAAAAAAAGACACAGAAGTAAATATAAAAATATCTTTTCTTTCTCACACACAGATTATTTCCTCTGGTGATAAATTGAAGAAGATAAACTAAGAGAAGAGAGATTTCATTAAAAACAAGTCAGGCTTCTCTTTCCTAGTATTATGTTCCAAAACCATGCGTTAGTCAGAAAGAAAGTTGTCTTTCTTGAAATAACAGTACTGCTCTTAAAGCTCTTTTTATATGTCTGATACCAAAAGATTAATTTGCATGTTCACTTACATTCAACTACACTCAGTTGTTTCATTACTTGGCAGTAAACATAACAACAGTATCAGGTGACAATTTCGAAGTAGGAAGCATAAAGAATTATACAACATAGCATAAAGAATTAAGTAAGGCAATTGTTACATGGCCACAGTTTTACATTTCATTTTCTAAAATGTTAGACTGTATGTTTTACTTTTGGCCGTTACAGAGCTGACTTGACAGATTATGTTGTCTAAACAATAATTGCAAGAAAGTCAATAGTGCAGTTATAGCTCTTGAAAGAGAAATCTTATAGTAAAAAAATATAAATAAGAAACAATTCTGAGTGGAAGGCTCTACCTAGAAAAATTAATGTCTGCACACAAACTGCCTATAGTCTCAAGTGTTTTTCATTGCTAAACCAAAGTCACATCTGACACTGTATATAAGCTCTCAGTTGGCACATTAGCTCTGCAGGACTTCTTTTGTTGTCAGAGGATTTTAGCAGTTGTCATATGTTTATAATAGCAATGGCCTAAAGGAGGCAGGCAAATTCTTGGCAGAGGTAACAAGTGAAAATTTCTGCAAGAAACAAATTTCTACATAAAAGTCCATCCTCCCCAAAGAATTTGTACTCTTTAATCAGAGAATAAAGAGTGTAACTTCAAGTATGCTATACATTTATGTGAGAGAATTTTGGAAATCTCAAGAAAAATCTGCATTTTCCTTAATTGAACATAGATTAGGTATTTGAAAAATGAACCTAACTCAAAGGAGAAATCATCATATATTATAAATGAATAAGATAAATTATTCCTGTTACTATCAAAATTGTCAGAGCTATTCAGTATTAAAAAAGATGGAATTAACTAACGACTACACACATGACTACATCAAGAGCAAGATATTTACAGGACAATTAATCACACCACTCTCCAGTACCTCAGTGCTACTCACTGTCACAAGTACACCACTAGATACTCCAACAGTATCAACTGTTTGATAAACTAGCAGCTTGAGCTGAAAAACCCGTCCTTTTGAAAGGCCTGAATTTCTTCCTCAGAAAAGCACTGACATCTCAGTATATTTAAGACTTTGTCTGAAAGAATACATCCATCAGTATTAAACTACTTATATCATCCTGTCCTGTGACAACTTCAAAGGCAATTTCAACAAGAAGAAACTCTGGCAGAACACTCCACAGGGAAGGCAAACCTACCCTGAGTCACTATGTCAACTTAATCCATCACTTTCCCACCCCGAGACATATTTCATGCTCCCCAGATCCATAAATATAGAACACTGGCCAACCTCATGCATCCAGCTACCGGAGTCCTTCACCAAAAATCTTCAGGATTCATCAAAACTCTCCTCAAACTCCATTACCATAGTCATCCTCCTATCAATCTCTTTATGGTCTACAAGCTATAAAATTGCCGTCTTTTTCTTCACTGTAGTAAACAACTACTTTATTGCTCTCCCCTCTATTAACAGATGCTCTACACCACTGGTACCAATTTTCTTTCTGGATAGTCTAATGATTTATATCTAACTAAACTCTCTTGTTCTCAGCTTGAATTTAGCTTTGAAGTCAGCTGCTTATATTTTTGTTGTAAACAAGAGTTTCAGTGCCTGAAGGCTTATCAGTATAGTAAAATCACAGTCATGAAAACTGACATCTTACCACTTGATACCTTTACAGTCAAAAGAAGTAAACAAGCTATGTACAAAGTAAAATCCCTGTTTACACTAGAAATGTAAGCAACACAGACTATAATAATGGCTAACATCAAAAAAACAACTTTTTGTGTAGCTGATTAGGTATGAGGCTAATAATTGTGTTTAACACTGGAAAGGGAAATGGGGTCTCTTTCCAAAGAGTTGATTTTTAAACTTCCATGATATACTATTTTACTTCTATTTTACTTCAAATTCTAAAGGTCTTTTTTTGTTGTTGTTATTCAGGACATAAAAAAATATAGTAATATCAAATTCCAACACCCAAATGAAACATATCTTGTTTAAAATTCTTCAGACTATAACATTCAAGTATGCCACCAAGAAATCAGTGAATTTACAGACTGTTCCCCCAAATATTTCCAGCATTAGAAACTACAAAATTCAACTTTTGGAAGAGTAATTTAACTGCTATTATAATATATTTAATTTGTAATTCCTACAATTGTTAAAAGTGATGTTGGGAATGTCTCTCAATTTGTGTTAAGTGATGTAGAATTATCCTTACAGAAGCACCTCTCTAAAAAGTAACTCTAGAAACACTTCCGGTTCATTACCAGTTTAGGTTTCCAATTTTCATAACCCTCTCTTTATTTTGTACCTATTCTATTTTTTGTCTTAGAAAAATATCTTTTTACTAAGAGAAACAACGGAACTCCAGCATAATAAGGAATAAATGTAACATCTCTTCTCTTCCAAAGGTATAAAGAAAGAAACAGTCACCTAAACTGTCTACAACATAAAAGCCAGTATGTGAGCTAGTCACCTTGGGCTCCTTTTGAAGTCAGTGGACAAAACCAGGCACTTTCAAGGCATGATTAATCTCATTTCAATATACGTACCTGAAAAGGTTGCAGGAATTTTGCTCTGAATGTGCCAACTTCTCTCCATACACATAGTCTAGATGAAAGATAAACTAACAAGATCGCTGTGCACTGCAAATATCAACTGGGTGCAGTGATGAATGATAGATGTCACAAGAAAATCTACCACAACATTAGGAAGGCATTCAAAAGAAAAAAATAAAATACACAAAGAAGGTCCATAGAAGGGTAAAATATACTAACTGCATTATGCTTTCTTTGCTCTTGCATGGCTTCCCGAACAGCCTGGGCAATCTTATGTCTGTCATGTTCTGCTTTCCACATTTTTCTTTCTTCTGCATGAATCTTCTCCATATTTCTCCTCTCTTCCTCTACTGCTTTCAGAACAGCCTCCCACACTACTTCTTTTTCAGCCTTTGAAACAAATCAAGCACACATAAATGACCAAAATACCCAACATGGGTGCCTAATACATATTATTTCTTCTAATGAGATTTATGAGCTGACAAGATATGGGACCTGAATATTTTCACTTCTGAACTATGAGCTTAAATTTATCTTAAGGTGCTACCAAGCAGGTATTACCACTGGACAATGACTTTGTAGTTACAGAAATAAAAAGAAAGTTACAAGCAAGGATCTTAAATTCCCACCTACTGAAAACACAATATATCATAACTAGCTTGCTTACAGCCAACACAAAAAACATGCAGCAGAAACCATGTGAGAGTAGGTACATCATGGACCTCTCTACATTGCTTGATATTCCCATATATGAGATATTCCTGCTCTTATCTACAAGTATCTAAAGTCCAAAACCAGTCTGAATGCTTTCTGTGGCAAAGTAGCCAATACTTACTTAATACAAGTGTCTTCCCTCACAAAGCTCCTTAGCTATACATTCTACAAGAAGTACTGTTTAATCTTTTTTTTCATATTCATATAACCATATTTCAATGGTTTATATTCAACCATTACATGATATCATCAGATGACTCACACTGAATTTGAAGTTACAAGGACAGCCCTGCACATGCTGAGCCACACAAATATATTTATCAGCAAAACAATCATTGCATTACATCTATGAATAAATAATAGCAGGCCGAAGCTCAAAATAAACAAATGTGGGCTGACAAACCACACCCACACAACCCTCAATTTTAATAAGCTTACAGGTCATTCCAATGCCCTTTGGTGGTGATTATGGAACTAGTCAAGGGAAGTTATAAGTTTCAAAAAATACTGGGTTCCTCAAATATCTACACTTATAAATAAAGCTGTTTCTTGCAATTCATTGGGATTTGACTTTTTATTTAGGCATTTATAAAATGCAATAGAAGTATAAGTTAAAAAAATGCCCTATTAAATTAAGATATTTTATTATACATGCATTTTCCCCTAGATACCAACCATGTAACAGATGTTTCTTGTGTTATTGAATGCTATTCAGAGAGGTGCTCAGCTAGTGTGCATATACTACATATGAAGATAAACAGGAAATGATAATATTGCCTAACCAACTTGCTACGTAACATACATCACTAGTTTTCCCAGCTATTTACATGCAACTGAAATTCTGTACTGGATTCTACATCAGTATTAGAAATGAAAGATAGCTTAACATTTACAAAATTACTGTCCTAACTCAAATGCACTTAATAATGAAATAGACTGAAGAAATCATATTTTAAAAACTGAATACTCACTTTTAGTCAAACATCAACTGAAATAAAATAATTGAAAACCTGTTAAAACGTCCAAATTTTTATGTGATTTATAAAACAGTTCTGTCCTCATTGAAAAGGACCACATTTAACAAAAGTTAAATAAGACACAACGCTAATTGTCTTAAGATCATCAGTAGACCCTGCTACTTAGCTCTTCACATCAAGTTGTATTGATGCTGTTAACTGAAAGACCACGAGACCACCAATAACTGAACTGCAATATTGCGACTTCTTGTTATAAACTAATTCAGAGGCTATCTTAGACAGAAGTAAGTTACATAGACTATCTGTATTAAGGCATAGGATATAGCAGATATGTTCATGATTTATAGAACTAGCTTCTTTTAAACACAGATAAGAACATAGAGTTTGACAAATTTAGTTATGAAACAAGAATGAGTTGCTGAACTTGGCATTTGTAATGACACACATGGAATCCACATTGCATGTCTACTACTTAACAGGAGATACCTTTAGGGCAGCTGCCACAGCCTCCTTACTTCTTTGTCTTTCTTCATCCAAACATTGGTCAAGCACTTCCTGTAAATGTTATGAAAAATTAAACTGCAATACACAATAGAGGAGTGGCTAAAAATCATTTCAAACAAAGTGCTTGAGAGAGCTTCCTCTTCCTGTCAGTGATTGTGACAGGATCATTCCCAATGAACTCCATGGTACAGATCAGAGTCAGGTTTTTTGATAAATAAAAGCAATACCTTGTGTTTTTGCGACTGCTGCATCAAAGCTTCTTCTATCTTTCCTGATAACACTTCCTTCTCTGCTTCCAAAATGTCGAGAAGTCGCTGATGCTATTGGGAGAAAACATCCACATTGTTGTAACCACAGTTTGATAGTAAAACAGACAAGAAGAACTCATCCAAGACACTTAAGTTTGTCAGCTGCATACAAACAACTTAAAATGTATATTCAGTTCAATGACATATACAGCACTCCTTTAATTGATTTTATGACATGAAAAAAATTACAAGAGTAAGAAATGTTTAGCTTCCTGATTATCTAATATTTCCTCTCAGTCTGAAGACTACTAGGAAAGAAGTTGGAAAAAAAAATCACTATATAAAGGGAACACTTACAAAATTTATAAAGATGATCTAAGCAACACAACACTTTAAACATTTCATTTAAACAGCTGCAGATTTTAAATGGTGCTTGCACTACCTCCCAGTTATATGTAGAGAGGGCAGAAGGAAAATGTATTTTTTTCAACCATTTGTAATACCATGAACTTTGAAAGCCAGGAAATGAGAGCTAAAGAGAATGCTGCTTTTTTCTAATTTTCTTGTAATCCGAAACATTTTTTCAGGAAGACATGAACACTGAAATAAAGTGACCAAGTAGTCTATATGTAGGTGTATAATCTGTCACTGTTCTTAATCACAAGCCATTTATCTGTTTTTCACTAAACCAAGTAAAGCATTTGAAAGATGTGCGTTTTCTCTGTAAGAGCTAAGCTGTTTTCCAAAACTAAAAATTATTACTGGAAATTATTGATGTTGGGTATTTGTCATGAGATAATTGCTAGCAAATCAGTACACTTTTTCACGTTATTTAGGAGATGATATATTATAAACTTAAAGTATAGTATCAATACATAATAATATTTTATGAGATCACCAAAAGGAAAGTGTAACAGTAGAGTTCTATATTAATAAAAGTGTATATAACAAACAAAAATTTTTACACAAACACTTATGCAGGCAAATACCCCTTTCACCAGCATTTCTAAGAAACAGTCATTTCTGTTTCATGAATTTTATTATGTTTTAATTATAAGTGCCTCTAATGGCAGCTAGAAATACATTACCAAACTGCAATACTATGTTCTGAAAAATATTTTTTCATTTGAAGAATAGAATAGAAAACTTCTAGACTGCTTTATAAAATAAAACACCTATCTGCCCTTCCAGGATAAACATGTAAAGAGGCATTTCCTTGTGAATTTACTTAAAATAGGTCTGAATGGAGCAGACATATTCTAATGGAAAACACCTGTGGAAGGAGTGGTGAAATTCACATCATGGTTATACTTAATGATGTGTAACTAACTTTTCTTGTGGACTCAGTATTTTCAGACATTAGCTTTAACTATCAGGGCACTTATAGAAATTATTTTTTCCCAGTAACTCAAAGGTGAAACAATAAATGGATTTTATTAATTAAGTGATCTCCATGACTCTTCACTTAACTGACTGCACAGACTATAAATCTGTTATTACATTTTTATTTGAAAGAATGACACAATAGAAGACAAACATATGCAAATATTTTATCAGACATATGCCACAAATCAAAGTTTACTAATGTTAATTAAAAGACTGAAACTTTATTTGCTTCAGTCAAGAATCAGCAAGAGACTTTCTAAGGAGAGCTAATTAAAAAAAATCATCTCTATCTTTAAAACACAACAGAATGCCAGTCAACTTGTTCAGCAAGGTTAGAATTTCTAGTGCAAAACTTGCAGGCATTTAATTCCAGTTTGACTCTGACCATCAGATTTCTAGGTTAGATATGAAGACTGTGTATGCGTATTTCAAGTTGCCATAATGGGCCAGCTATCAGATGTATTTTACAAGATTCCCCATGCAACTACAATTTTCAGACTTTAAACTTCAGGGCAGTTTTAGAAACTTTATTTTACATGTATGTATGAGAAAACATTCAAGCCCATCCTGGAAGTCCTGAAATAATGCAGACATTTGCATTAATACAATATAGAACATTATACATGGCCAACAGAGACAACTAATGTCTATTCTCCCTGCAGAGGAAATACTTTCATGACTACAGCCTTCCGCATAACCTCACTCCACAGCAGTTTACTTTTCATAAACCTGTGGTAGACCTACAATCCTGAAAAATACAGGTATTGGAACAAAAACTTTTATATCATACAGAAACCTGAAAAGTTCTGATCTTTAATACATCTCTGAATTGAAAACGTATCTCCTTCATTGCAAAGAAGAGTGCACAACTAAATCCAGAGATCAACTGTTTGTACAAAACAAGAAAATGTTACTCCAGCTGGTTGTTACAGTAATAAGGAGTTTAACAACACCTGGACATATCTGTCAAATTCAATCAGTTCCACGGAGAAAGAGCATACCAAACAAATGGAAATACAGACAGCAGTATAAAATAAATCAGTTTGCTTCTTGTGCTAGCATGAAGGGAAATATTTAAAATACAATATACTGCTTTTGCTTGCCACTTTAACTACAAAAGGTTGCCTAATGAGTAAACAACTACCATTAAAATGAAGGGTGCTATGACTGCCATTTGCAGTGTCATCACTTTAATTGAGCTCAGGATCTCCTGTGTCCTTGGCAGATTAGAAAACCTATATGGTATTATATTTCGAGTTTTATGGAATTCACAGAAATTCAGGAAGAACTGTATTAAGAATTGTATCTGTGTATAAGAACACACTAGTTACTATTTTTCAAGATACTAGCGGTAACTATTTGTGAGCACATTTAGAATGCTTTCAAAATAAAAGCTAATGACTTCTAGCATATTTCAATGCAACTTCTTTTACATTACATAGCATCACCATTTCTCATGGAAACATAAAATTTATAATTTCAAGACTGTAAGCCTCTTGTGACTAGCTTGGCATGTCCTTTCCTATTATAATGTAAATGTTTATTCATGTGGAATAATCATTCCATAAATGATTACCTGCATATCTGAACTTCCAAAAGTCCATATATCATCAGAAATGTTGCAACAGCTGTCCATAGAATCCAATAAAGCACATTTTCTTGTACTAGTCCTAGAGAAATACCTTAAAGAACTGTTTATTTGGCTTCAGAATTTATATTTGGCCAAATAGTTTTCTTTTTCAGAAACGTACCTTCAGCTATTAAATTACATAAACTATATGAAAAGAAATAAGTAACTGGAAATAGACAAAGCAGAATAAAATAATGTGAACTGCTTCTTCCTGAAACAGGTCTTGAGTTGAGAAAGCCCATACTGCATAGTTATCATAGATACAACAAAAAGCATGAAAGCTTCCATTCTGCATGTAATTAATATGCAATTTAATTACTTATCAAGAACTTTTATTTTTTCATAGTACTGTGCCCCACAGTAGTATTAGCCCTCATAAAGACCCATGGAATATCCTTGAAAGCTGTGCTTATTAAAATGATGTAAAGCAAACTCAGTGGCATTATTAATCCATTTTATAGAAAAGAATGCATCACCTTGTCACCTGAATTCCCTTTACAGAAGCGAAGATCTTTCAAAGGCATACTCAAGTTTCTAGATTACGCATAACACTTGAGCAAAAAATGTGGGAAGTTATGGATAGTAAAGGTTTCTGTGCATTCCCTCCTCTGACAGCGATCAAGGAAATTTTAGCTATTTCTGTATAATGACAGCATCCTGACAGACTTTGAAAAAAAGCAGTAATGCAAAGGAAATGATTAATGAATGTATGAATAAAATGCCAGGCTGTTAGTTTAAATGTCTCTGCACAGCAAGCTATTGTAACCTCTTTGGAACTAGTCTTTGGAACGAGGGCAACTCGCTTTGTACTTCAGATTTTAAAATAATCCATATACTTTCTAAGTAGAAGTTATTATATAGAAGCATTAGGCACATTAATTTTCTAGACGTATGAAGAATAACTTTGAACTCTAGTACTAAATGACCATGATGAAATCTATATACAGTCAGTGCTTCCTCAGGTGGTCTTTCAGATGAAGTTATTAAAGGGAGTTGAAGGTTAAAAACATATAAAAGGTGACAGTTTCACTTCAGCACATATACATTTGAGAGCTTTCAAGTTCTCTTGTATTTTTAGCTAACAGGCAATAACAGGATGTTTTAGGTTCGTTTACTTGGCTTGTAGATTTTTGTTCAACTATAGTAAAGATCTCTTAATAGAGACGATTGCTGAATGAAAGATCATATATGTGGAGATAAATGCCTGCAGCTAAGCAAACTTATCTCATAACTCCTTCCCCTTCTTAACAGGAATAAAAGCTATAAACAGATCCAAGTTGAATGAATCTCATTCAGCATTTCCATTTTCCACAGGTAAGAATTATGAACATGTTCCTCTCTCTGTTAGACAGTATTAAAGGAATAAAGGAAGAGCATTGAGACTTAAGCCACCACTCTCAGCTACCTATACACTGAATTTTGACTCCAAGCGTTGTAGAGGCCACTTTCTCTTAGGCTTATCTGGATGTCAAAGTTGGAGATCTCCTGGTAATTGTACCTGTCAAGAGGATATTGCCCATGCTTCAACAAGTAAACATAATAAAAGCCTTCAAGAAAGAGTGACCAGCCTCAAGTAAGTAGGCTAATGAGTTCATCAGACCTAACAGTGCTATGAAAAATAATCAAGTCTATTCCAGTTTTCCTGTGAAAGTTATGATGGAGACCTACTTATGGAGCCTTACATTTGGAGAAAAGCACCTAACCTGTGTACACTATAAGACAGTATCCACAAAGTTTCTAAATGTAAGTTGAAGTGAGGTTTTTCCTTTATTAATCAACAATCCAAGAACCAGAAAACAGGTAAGAAAATTCTAAACATGGTGGGGCTTTGAATCCAATTATCCAGCTGTTATTAAACAATATACCTTACTGACTCTCTGGACTAAAGTGCAAAAATGGAAATTGATGAAAAGTTGTGGCTACACATAGTCTTAAAAAAAAAAAAAAAAAAAAAGTCCTGAACTGGACATATGGTGGATAAATCACTGTGAGGCCAAAATAAAATTCAGTGAAAACTCCACCCTAGTACAACAAGAAACTTTTCATAGAATCATAGAATCATTTAGGTTGGAAAAGACCCTTAAGATCATCGAGTCCAACCATTAACCTAGCACTGCCAAGTCCACCACTAAACCGTGTCCTCAAGCACCACATCCACCTGTCTTTTAGATACCTCCAGGGATGGAGACTCAGCCACTTCCCTGGGCAGCCTGTTCCAATGCCTGACTAAGAAGTTTTTCCTAATATCCAACCTAAACCTCCCCTGGTGCAGCTTGAGGTCATTTCCTCTCGTCCTATCGCTTGTTACTTGGCAGAAGAGACTGACCCCCACCTCGCTACAACCTCCTTTGAGGTAGCTGTAGAGAGCAATAAGGTCTCCCCTCAGCCTCCTCTTCTCCAGGCTAAACAACCCCAGCTCCCTCAGCCGCTTCTCCTAAGTCATGTGCTCTAGACCCTTCACCAACTTCATTGCCCTCCTCTGGACACGCTCCAGCACCTCGATGTCCTTCTTGTAGTGAGGGGCCCAAAACTGAACACAGTACTCGAGGTGCGTCCTCACCAATGCCGAGTACAGGGGCACGATCACCTCCCTGGTTCTGCTGGCCACACGATTCTTGATACAGGCCAGGATGCCATTGGCCCTCTTGGCCACCTGGGCACACTGCTGGCTCATGTTCAGCCAGCTGTCGACCAACACCCCTAGGTCCTTTTCTGCCAGACAGCTCTCCAGCCACTCCTCCCCAGGCCTGGAGCGTTGCCTGGGGTTGTTGTGACCCAAGTGCAGGACCCAGCACGTAGCCTTGTTGAACCTCATACAATTGGCCCCAGCCCAATGATCCAGCCTGTCCAGGTCCCTCTGTAGGGCCTTCCTATCCTCCAGCAGATCGACACTTCCACCCAACTTGGTGTCATCTGCAAACTTACTGAGGGTGCACTCAATCCCCTCATCCAGATCATCAATGAAGATGTTGAATGGGACCAGCCCCAGCACTGAGCCCTGGGGAACACCACTCATGACTGGCCGCCAACTGGATTTGACTCCATTTACCACCACTCTCTGGGCTCGGCTGTCCAGCCAGTTTTCAACCCAGCGCAGAGTGCACTTATCCAAGCCGTGAGCAGCCAGCTTCTCCAGGAGAATGCTGTGGGAGACAGTGTCAAAGGCCTTACTAAAGTCCAAGTAGACAACATCCACAGCCTTCCCCTCATCCACTAAGCGGGTCACCTTGTCATAGAAGGAGACCAGATTAGTTATGCATGACCTCCCTTTCATAAACCCATGCTGGCTGAGCCTGATCCCCTGGTTGTCCCACACGTGTCACGTAATGGCACTCAAATGATTTGTTCCATGACCTTCCCCGGCACCGAGGTCAGGCTGACAGGCCTGTAGTTCCCCAGATCATCCTTCCGACCCTTCTTGTAGAGGGACGTCACATTTGCTAACCTCCAGTCATCTGGGACCTCCCCAGTTGACCAGGACTGCTGAAAAATGATGAAGAGTGGCTTGGCAAGCTCCTCTGCCAGCTCCCTCAGTATCCTCGGGTGGATCCCATCTGGCCCCATGGACTTGTGAGCATCCAGGTGGAGGAGCAGGTCGGTGACTGCCACCTCTTCAACAACTGGGGCTTCACTCTGCATCCTATCTCCATCTCTCAGCTCAGGGGCCTGAAAAACCTGAGGATGACCAGTTTGACTATTAAAGACTGAGGCAAAGAAGGCATTAAGTACCTCAGCGTTCTCCTCATCCTTCGTGGCAATGTTTCCCTCTGCATCCAACAAAGGAGAGAGATTCTCCCTGGCCCTCCTTTTGTTGCTGATATATTTGTAAAAACATTTTTTGTTATCTTTAACGGCGGTGGCCAGTTTAAGTTCTAGCTGGGCCTTTGCCTTTCTGATCTTCTCCCTGCATATCCTCACAACATCCCTGTAGTCCTCCTGAGTTGCCTGCCCCTTCTTCCAAAGGTGGTAAGCTCTCCTTTTTTTCCTGAGTTCCAGCCAAAGCTCTCTGTTCAGCCAGGCCGGTCTTCTCCCCTGCCTGCTCGACTTACAGCACATGGGGACTACCTGCGCCTTTGAGACTTCCTCTTTGAATAACATCCAGCCTTCCTGGACTCCTTTGCCCTTCAGAACTGCCTCCCAAGGGACTCTGTTAACCAGACTCCTAAACAATCCAAAGTCTGCCCTTCTAAAGTTCAGGGTAGCGGTTTTGCTGACCCCCTTCCTTACTTCTCCAAGAATTGAAAACTCTATCATGTCATGGTCACTGAGCCCAAGACAGCCTCTGACCACCACATTGCCCACCAAGCCCTCTCTGTTCGTAAACAGCAGGTCCAGCAGGGCACCTCCCCTGGTTGGGTCACTTACCAGCTGCGTCAGGAAGTTATCTTCCACACACTCCAGGAACCTCCGAGACTGCTTTCTCTCTGCTGTGTTGTATTTCCAGCAGATATCTGATAAGTTGAAGTCTTCCACGAGAACAAGGGCTAGGGATTGTGAGACTTTAGCCAACCGCTTGTAGAATACTTTGTCTGTTTCCTCATCCTGGTTGGGTGGTCTATAACAGACTCCCACCAGATATCTGCCTTATTAGCCTTCCCCCTGACCTTTACCCATAAGCACTCAACCTTATCATTACCGTCGTTGTGTTCTAGACAGTCAAAACACTCTCTAACATATAAGGCTACCCCAACACCTCTCCTTCCTTGCCTGTCCTTTCTAAAGAGCTTGTAGCCATCCATTGCAGCACTCCACTTGTGTGAGTCATCCCGCCATGTTTCCGTGACGGCTACCACATCATAGTTTTCCTGCTGCACAATGGCTTCCAGCTCCTCCTGCTTATTGCCCATGCTGCGTGCATTGGTGTAAATGCACTTCAGTTGGGCTATAGATCTCTTCTCCAACACAGGCATGCTACCCCTAGGCTCATCCCTAGCAAGCCTGGTTTTATCCCCTTGCCCCTTCACATCTAGTTTAAAGCTCTCTCAATGAGGTCTGCTAGCTCCTGAGCCAGAATCCTTTACCCCCTTTGCGTATTTCAGCCAGCGTAAGTTTGCTAGGCTGCACATTCACATTGTGCATGTTAGCTATAAGGCACAGTAGACAGTAGAACACTATGCAGAGATACTCAGCCAGATCTAAAAACCTATAGCTTAGGTACAACAAATATTATAGCGCTTTAATGCATCACTTTGCCTAAACTAATTTCCATAGCCCAGCACCCTTACCTAGCCCTCTTTCTGACAAAGCTGTAATTTGCTTCCTTTTATTCCTTAGACAGGGAGTTAGGGGTTAGGAGTGCAAAATTCTGGTGCGTAAAAATTCTCAAGAGCAAATTGTAGTGGGACGTGATGGTTCAATGAGACACAAGAAAGCATTTTCCAATAAAAGAAAAAAACTTTTTAGAGAAGTGGTATTCCAAAATGGAGAGAAATACTACTATTTCTACCCTACTCTCTGGAAAATAGGAAGAGAGGGTCAAGAAGAGTATTCTGAAAATCAACTTAAAACAAAAGCCATTCAAAAATAGGTTATAATGTTTTTCTCCCTGCAAGAAGTTCTCTAGGCAATGGTTCCAAATGAAAATCGTTTGATGTAGATTCAAATATAAATACAGAGGTCCTGTGGTTTTTCTTGATTCCTACAAAAAAGAAATAAAAAAAAAATCTTTCTTTTTTTCCTGGAATGTGAGTCACAGAAGACATTGTAAACAGACTTAATCACAATAGCAACTAGTCAGTCTTTTTTGTATTTTTTATACAATAAATTTATTTCTGAGGAATCATGACATTTTTCTTTCAGGTAAGCATCTTTTGAAGGATTATATAGTATGTATTATAATAATTCATGGAGTGAATGAAATAATGCAGGATATGAGATATTTTACAGCTAAAACACTGTATTAAAGCTATTAATAACTAATTCTAATTTAGTGCAGTTATAATTCCTTGCATATTCCTATAAATCCTAAACTGCGAATTTAAAGAAAAATGGAAAATAGGGTGTCTTGCATGAACCGAAATGCTTTTTAAAAATACAGGTAGTTTCTTCCTGGGCCCTGTACTGTTTCATTTAAAAGGAAACGAGACAGGATTTCATCCACAAATGAGGATGCAATTCTTTTGCTATAACTAACAGGCATTCAATTTATGTTTCTGCAGATTGGTTCCTTCACAATATTGAGTAAATCATCATGCACAGATCACCAAATACAGTATGGATAAATTGATGATGTTAGCTGCTATTCACAGCTTATGTAAAAGTAGTCAGTTAGATAATGATTCAAAAACAACACAGCAAACAACATCACAGAATAACCAAAGTTAATATGAATATCCTAATACTAAACAGAAAAAACATCTTGCATTATTTGTAGTATCACTGCAACAAAGTAATGATTTTCACACTTTCACAGATCTTTCATCTGAGGAAACAGTTCTCACACACTAATGAAATGACACTTGGAACTTTCTTTTTTCTTTTTCATTCTGAAAAACAGTCTAGTAAGACATATGTTGTCTACTTGGACTTTAGTAAGGCCTTTGACACTGTCTCCCACAGCATTCTCCTGGAGAAGCTGGCTGCTCACGGCTTGGATAAGTGCACTCTGCGCTGGGTTGAAAACTGGCTGGACGGCCGAGCCCAGAGAGTGGTGGTAAATGGAGTCAAATCCAGTTGGCGGCCAGTCATGAGTGGTGTTCCCCAGGGCTCAGTGCTGGGGCTGGTCCCATTCAACATCTTCATTGATGATCTGGATGAGGGGATTGAGTGCACCCTCAGTAAGTTTGCAGATGACACCAAGTTGGGTGGAAGTGTCGATCTGCTGGAGGATAGGAAGGCCCTACAGAGGGACCTGGACAGGCTGGATCATTGGGCTGGGGCCAACTGTATGAGATTCAACAAGGCTATGTGCCGGGTCCTGCACTTCGGTCACAACAACAACATGCAACGCCACAGGCCTGGGGAGGAGTGGCTGGAGAGCTGTCTGGCAGAAAAGGACCTGGGGGTGTTGGTCGACAGCTGGCTGAACATGAGCCAGCAGTGTGCCCAGGTGGCCAAGAGGGCCAATGGCATCCTGGCCTGTATCAAGAATCGTGTGGCCAGCAGGACCAGGGAGGTGATCGTGCCCCTGTACTCGGCATTGGTGAGGACGCACCTCGAGTACTGTGTTCAGTTTTGGGCCCCTCACTACAAGAAGGACATCGAGGTGCTGGAGCGTGTCCAGAGGAGGGCAATGAAGTTGGTGAAGGGTCTAGAGCACATGACTTATGAGGAGCGGCTGAGGGAGCTGGGGTTGTTTAGCCTGGAGAAGAGGAGGCTGAGGGGAGACCTTATTGCTCTCTACAGCTACCTCAAAGGAGGTTGTAGCGAGGTGGGGGTCGGCCTCTTCTCCCTAGTATCGAGTGATAGGACGAGAGGAAATGGCCTCTAAGCTGCACCAGGGGAGGTTTAGGTTGGATATTAGGAAAAACTTCTTCACCGAGAGGGTGGTCAAGCATTGGAACAGGCTGCCCAGGGAAGTGGCTGAGTCTCCATCCCTGGAGGTATTTAAAGAACGGATAGATACGGTGCTTGAAGACATGGTATAGATGAACTTGGCAGTGATAGGTTGACGGTTGGACTCGATGATCTTAAGGGTCTTTTCCAACCTTGATGATTCTATGATTCCATGATTCTAATTCACCCTGAGTGAATGACCAATATTTCCTGTAACAAAAATCTACTGAATTTTTTAATCCAACGAAACTGCATTGTAGTTAGTAGTTTAACAGAAAAACACAGGCATAATAAGACTTTATCTCTCATCTCCAATATATTTTTTTTTTCTACCTTCATTACATATGGACATAGAACAATCCCTGTCCCTTGAGATTTGGCAAAAATTATCTTCAGGAACATTTAGCAAACGTTTCAGTACTTCACTCATCAGCAGGAATAATAAACCACTGGAATGGGTTTTTTAAGAATTCACCAATTCAAAGTTGTTCACCTATTTTAATAAGAAACCTTAACCCACAAAGTTCTACTTTTATTTCTGTCTCTCATGAAGGAATCTAACAGTAGGAAGAAGTAATAAAGCTCATGGGAAACTTTATCTCTATGTGAGAGGGAGATGACATACACAGTTATAGCATCACGATTTTGTAATGCTATCAAAATGTGTCCATTTCTACATCCTATTCAAAATATTATCCTGAGGAAAAAGGCAGTCTTATTAAAACACTAATAATAGATTTCTGCTCCTGTAGAAAGGCTATCTATATTTAACAGCATATTCTTTTACACTGCACCTTTTCTTCACCATTGCTAAACTATGCCCAAGTCAAATGACAAGATCTGGTAATCATAACTGGTTTCCAACATTGTCCTCACTATCTGTGGCATCTGAGTGTTTGGCAGTGCAAGGTGGAAAATCTGTCTGAAGAATTCCAACATCTGTTACATATTTCCACTTCCTCAAATTATAACTTATTACTGCATGGTTGAACCGTATCTTTTTGCCAGTTCGAGGTCCAAGTGGCTAACAAAGCAGCAAAACTTTTCTAAGAGAATGCTCAGGAATCAGCAAAACATTATTAAACCAGAAAAGTTAAAATAATGAAAATATAAAGACAAATCATAATAGCAGTAATAAAATAACTAAGCCTATACTTGTACTCAGGGTTCCACTCAGCAGTATACGGACAGTATGTAAATTGTATTATTTGAGATACATCAGAGGATGAAATTAAGCTCAAAAAATTTTGCTGCATATGTACTTTATTGTTTTTATAAATAAAGTAAGAAGCTATACAAAGTCACCTAATAACGAAAATATTTTTCTCTGAAAGTGTACATAGTAATAGAGACTATTAAAAAACCCACAACCTTTGAGGTCCTAATGATACAGGAATAAGGAACTTCAGTAAAAATATGAAGAAAAAAAAAAGTATTAATTAGCCCTTCTGTTTTTGTGATCTAATTCATTTCACAGCCTGTATGAGTTCTCAGAATTGCTCCATCTATCAGGAAAAATAAAAGGAAATGAACTCCTAAAATATGAGCAATATAAACAGCAAAATGTTCAGTAACAGAAGACAGCAAAACAGAGGGGAAAAAAATTTTTTTTCAACAATAGCTGACAGAAAAATAATTGAGGAGAAAAATCATACTATATTACTTAGTTCAGTATTGACAAGAATTGATGATATAAATTCATAACAAGTCATGAATATTTTAAGGAAACTTGTTATATAAGCAAAAGACAGAAAGCAAAAATCACATTAAAGAGCTACTTTCAAGTGGAACTTGACAAATCCAAGGAAGCAAATGCAATTTCCAAATAGGATTTTTGGTTAACATTCTGAAAGTATCCTGGCTGAATTAACAGTGCAAAGGGACAGCAAAATCATCCTTTAACTAGCTTGCAATAGTGGGCAGATTCAAATGAAATTAAAAGACTCTGGTAAGGTTTTACATTTTTTCAAAAAGTAGATATGCCTTTGGATCTTAGCAATATAACTTTTAATTTGGAAGGTAAATACTAAGCAATACTGGATACAAAGTCAACACAACCAAAACCTAGAGCAAGGATAAATCAAACTTTTTAGGATTTAAGGAAAAAAGACCAACTCAACCAAACAAAAAAAAGTCTTCCCAGCACAGGAATAGCTGATTCTTGATCTTTTCACTCTAATTCTCTCTATATACGCAGAAATCAACGAGGTATTATGAATTTAGGAACAAATGACTCAAACTGACAACAGGATTCTAATAAAGACTTTTTTTCCGCTTACATAATCAAGAACTACCAGAGAATAAAGAAGTTCTGAGAAAGTCTAACTACGCTTTTGGCAGAAAAGAGGCAGACCTGAAAAGACACATCTAGATGAACTATGTTTAAGGATGTTAGGTGCAAAGTGAATTGGATGAAAATATAACAGCAATGACTGATAGGAAGTATTTTGTTTTGGAGGGAATGAATAAACAATTATTCCCACAGCAGCAAACTGCAAGATTTCTGAGAACTGAGAGTAAATGCCCAAAGAAGGGGACATGATACATACTCTTAAGAATTTCCAAACCTATCACAGTTGGAATTAATGAACCAGAAAGGTTAAGTCCACTGCATTCTTCATTTTTACAGTCTGCAAGTCTTCAGGATTATTCAAGTACCTACTACTCTCACTGCAAATTGGCTAATGTCTCTACAAATACAAATATTCAAAATTCTCTAAGAATCTAGTTTGCATATGCTCCGTTCAAGATCAGGCATTAAACAGATTTCACAATTACTACCATTATACGGGAAAAACATAGAACCTCTTTTGTTTACAAGAGGGGAAAAAAAAATAATCAAAGTTCATAGAATAAGCATTATTATATAAACATGCTGCACATTATGAGTATATATAAAAAAAAGATTTGGAATAATAGAAAGTTATACTTCCTGACTGTGGAACTAAGTTGCTGAATGAAATAAACATTTTATCTGGCAAACAAACTATCACTTGCTATACAAGAAAAGTACTCTTTACATTTGAGATTTTATGAATTGTTGGGGGACTTACTGGTACTCTTCACAGAAGGCTATGCAAAACACATCAAATGCATCATCCAAATACTGGAGAAGGTAAGGTATCTATCACATTCCAGCAGCTTATTACTATTGTCACACCAGTCTTCTGCTTGTCCACAAGCTGTTCTTGGAAGCATCATACACTTAAAAACACTGGGTTCTAGCAAATGGAACTTCTATTCTGCCTGACTTTTCAGCAAATTGTTTTCAAACTGAAACTAAACCAGTACTTTTCTGAGTGTCTCAAAAAAAAGGGCACAAGATTTCATGCACCATCCAACAGATTTCAAACTACTATTTGTCATACAAATGACGGCCAACATCATGATAAAGTAGAGTAGAAAAGAATTAAGGACATGGGGCTAACTCTGCTTATCATCTTAAATGTTGTTGCATCTACAAATGCAAGATTTGTTTCATAGCTTCACATAAAATCATCACGACAAACATCAACATGTAAAAGTGCAGAGGAAACATTTAACAGTTCTTTCCCTTTTGCGTGACACTTTCAGTACTGTTCTGTCTCAGCAATTACACTAGCAGCTCCTTTGTTTTCTTAAACTATGGGAAAAATTTCAGCACAATATACTCTACACAAAGGAAGACTGCAGGCAACACATCCTTAAGGCACATCCTTAAGGGTTTACTGAGTAGAAGAAAAGAAGTCCAGCCCAGGAAAGGAACATGCATGCAACTGAACTACAGAATTAAGGACTTCTATTCCTTGTCTGTCTTTTTTCTTCTTTTATTTGAATCAAAATGGAAAATATGCAGACTAACAAAATTAAGGACCACAGTAAAATATATCTCCCTTAACTACATCCAAGCATGAAAACATTACACAGAATGTCCAGTGGTATCTCTTTGATTGATACTGTTCCCCCAGGAAGACCCAAAAAGGAATATTGGCAAGTCATAATTTAGAGATGGAAATGTGTGATCTGAGCCTCACTTCACATATACTTTAATCCCTCCCCATCCATGAATGCCTGTTTCACACTGTTTAGAAGACAGGAAGGAAGGAAACCATCAAGGTACAGAAAGAAAAGTGCAAGCTAAATAAATAGAGGGAAAGTGATTTCTCATAAATGGGAAGTGATTTGCTGCAGGTATTTAAGGTTGTATTTTACCTTGATACACAGGTAATTGACTGTTTTAAAAAGAATATAAAAATCAATCTCAAGTAGTCTACATTTTTAACACCATCTACTTTGAACAGTGAGAGAACCTTCTGATACATCATCATTTCTAGGGCTTCCAGTGAAAACAGGTCATTCCTTTTACATTATCGTACTCATGGTCGAGCAACCTGAATGAGAAAATACCTTAGAATATCCTAGTCCTACATAGTAAATACTTTTAAATAATAGATGCTTACTTATTCCATTTTTTTATGGTGCCTTTTATGGTCTGTGCTTTTTAAAGTTACTCAGTCTCTATGGCTTCTCCATGTTCAGAAGAAAAACCTATTTTGATGTTTGAACAGACTACTTCTATTCAAACACTGGAAAACAGGGAAAGCTGAAAGACACTCTTTTCCACATATTGAAGTATGGAACAGCAGAATATTGCAAGTGATACCTGCCTCTGCTAGCTGCATCCAGTATCCAGCCCAGGCAACTACTTAATTACAAAGTCTCAGTGATGAAACCATATTTCTCCATAAGATATATTTAATGAATTGAAATTACATATATATAAAAAATTGCTGCTCTTTCCTGCTAAAAATCGAAGTATGTATAGCCTGTAGACCTTTTCCATGCCTCATTTGTCATAAAAGATTGCTAGCACTTACTAAAGAAGGCAGAACTATGATTTAAATTCGTCAGTAATCTCACAGAGAGATAAATTTTACTGTCAGATGTCTGGTTTGGTTTTGGGTTTTGTTTTTTTT
This sequence comes from Nipponia nippon, assembly GCF_047370975.1. Classification (NCBI taxonomy): domain Eukaryota; kingdom Metazoa; phylum Chordata; class Aves; order Pelecaniformes; family Threskiornithidae; genus Nipponia; species Nipponia nippon. The sequence goes on along the minus strand of NW_028262347.1, from coordinate 81,464,524 downwards.
TTGTTGTTTTTCTTTTTGTTTTTAATAGTCATACTTTACAAGATACATATTGTTCTACCCCATGTGGCATCTCACGTCTAGCACTGACCACAATACCTGACTATTGCGAAGCACTTTCATTAAGTTGCTGTTATGTGTGCCTTCATTTTCTGAGTATTAAAAATTTCTATTCAAAAGTTTGTTGATCATGTTTTTCACATGTATTTTCATAAAGCACATGAGCTAAACCACAAGATCAAAGTTGGTGTTTGTTTTCAGGAGGCAACAAATATGTTTTTGAGAAAAAGAAAAGGATTAAACTCATGATTTTCCAATTTGTAATAAACTGACATGTTTCCTAATCACATTTTCTCTGATATCCTCAAATGGCAGAAATGCACAATTGACATGCATTGCTTTCCTAAATATTCACTATATGATGTGACTGATTCCTGGCATAAAGGAGAAGACTTCTCATTGTCCTGTTCATTGATGAAGGGCACCCATGACCCTGGTGCCCCTGAATATGCCACAAGAATGTCTGGTTTGCTTTTTGAAATGTTGATATGAGAGTGTATTTCCTTGAAGAAAACAGCAGCCCTAGAGATTGTTCCCCAGGAAGCACCCATTACAGTGATCAACAATTTCTGTGAAGGAATTGGTCCTGTCAACACATTCCAGGAAAGGGGGAAGGGAACCCATAAGCTCCAGACCTTGGGGACATTTGAGATCAGATATTCAAGACAAGTGACACTAATGGACTAAGAAAAGGGTAGATGTAGAAATACATGGCATCTGTGGGCAGTAACTGAGTAGTAACTGATACTGCCAGCTCATCTGTCAAGTGCTTGTTTCAAAAGCAAGGAATACTGATAACGATTAATACAGAGGGACACTTCACTGAGAGGCTGTTCAGTATAGTATGTCAGAGAGTATACTGAACTTCAAGCACATGAAACTAATCTCAAAAATAGACCAGAACTTTCTTTAGGATTGGTAGGGAAGGTACCTGTCAGAAGGGCCAGAATAGAAAATGGCTCAGAATTTTACTTTGGAGAAGTTTCTGCAATTTTAGCAACATCCTAAACCGCAGACCTATGGAGTTAGATCTAGTAGAAGAGTACAGTGAAAAGATAGCTGACAGACCTGAAACAAGATACAGAATTGAAGAAAGGTTGTGTTGATGGGCTGATGGTTCCCTTCTGCAGATGATGATGATGTTACCTATAGCTAGCCAGTATGCTGCAAAACCTCACACGTAATGATCAAAGATGAACTGCAGAAATTTGTCCAGCAGGAAACTGAGATAAAACCATAGAACTAGGCCTTTCACATCTTCCCCTATTCTGGAAGATACAGCCTTGTACACTGACAGTATCAGCAGTATGGTACCTCTCTAGACAGACTTTCAATATGCATCTCCATCACAACACCCTGAAAAAATACAGCTTCAAAATCAGAAACTTAAATAAACTCTAACGATAGGTTAAAGACAAGCAGAGAAAAACAGCCTTTACTCCTTCTCAGAGAGATATTTTTGGGAGGGAGGGGTATAGGAATTTAGGGGGAAAATGGGATTAGGAGAAAGCATGAGGAAGAAGGTATTACATGAGATAATCTTTATTTTGCGGAACTGGAAATGAAACAGCAGAAAACTTAGAAGGAATGGCAAATGAGGACAAAAAATTATGTGGGTTGACAAAGTTTTACACAGGCTTAGAAGTCTGAAGGCAAAATACTGCTTGTAAAGCAAGAATAGTAGAAGGGAACAAAAAAAAAAGATGCCATATTTGTGTACAGAACACACTTGCACTGTGTGATTAGTGCTGCACTAAAAAAAATTCTTTACAGTGATATAGATACTCATAACTCTCCATGTAAAGGTGGATATGCATGTACAATCCCATAACATAGAATATTAATCAGCTTGGTGTATAATCATTAGTAATCATTTCAGCAATCGTAACTGTTAGCACAGAACAAAATCATTTGAACAGAAACAAATGTTAAAACAAACACCAAAGCATGCATTTAAGAACAGATGTATTCAAAAATATTCAAAAAGAATAAAAATGTACTACACATTTCTCGGATCACTTTCAACAAAGATTTATGAGTGAACAAAATTTGCTAGTATAAATCCTATTTTATTAAACTTGGTAGTCCTACCATAAGCACTCACACTTATCTACTTGATCAGGCTTCAAAATCCCAGTTTTACTTTGCAATTAAAGGTAGTAAACCTTGACTAAGTTGAATGAGAAATGGTTTGGAAGTTTGTGAACAAAATGTACACCTTTTCTGGGACCCAAAGGGGGTGTTAAATTGCATTAAATGTAGACATGATATGAACTGGGCCCTGTGTTGCATCATAAATACTCTCCTGCTCTACGACCAAGAATAGGTCCCTTACATTGTTGGGTTCCCCCTGGGTAAATCTGAACATGTTTTCACATTTCTGTCCCCACCTTTTAGTTTGTGATGCAAATGTAACAGATCACGGGAGCAATATTTTTCATCAATCTGTAAGTACGCCCTCAAAAAAATCTTCCTATAATTCTTCCAGATTTCATGAGATTCACTCCTTTTTAACATTCAGAAAATGATATCAAGTCAGTAAACAATACGTTCAGTTCAGAAACACAAAACACTTTCTTAAAATTCATTTTTACTTGCCTTTTAGGCAGAGCTTTATGGTAAGCATTAAATAACTAGCTCTGTGCAATAAACTCCTCAGTCATAATGGAACAGATTTCTCCAAACTATTACATCTTTCCTTCATACTGTTTATACAGATGCTTATATATTTAATACGTTTGCACTGTTAATTGATATAGTCAGAACTGTGAAATGGTCATAAAACACTGTTGGAAATGGTGGAATACTTCAAATTGACTTTTGATGTATTTAGGTCTAATATACCCCAAGAATATTAAACAAACAAGCTATTCTCTTTTGTATTTTTAGCAGAATTATTGCTACGAGTGCTTAAAAGGTAACTGTTAATTGCAATGTAAACAACTTCAGCATGCTATTAGCAAATTATTTTTTTAAACTTATATACTAATGTTCATTATTATTTTGATTCAAGAGCTGTACTTAAGTCAAACCAAGCTATTTTCAATAACAAACGAGGTTTACGCTGGTCAGATACTCATCAGTAATTGCTGTGATTCCAAATACTTGCTATGCAGTGTGCTTTTACTCAAGTCATGTTAAATGAGCCAATATAGACCTATTCATGTATGTGTATTTCTGAATTTTATGTACTTGCTCATAGCTAGGATTTGGGGTTTTTTTTATGTAAGGTTTCTATGAAATAAAAATAGGTCTGGACAACAGATGTTTGTGTCTACCATCTAAGAAGCATCAAAAATTTGGACAAAAAATTTGTGCAAATCACAATGAAATCTTGCATTTAACTACATAAATTAAAAATAATTACATGTTTTCTCCAAGACTACAGAAAATGGCAGCTGTTAAAGGAGTAAGTATGAAGTTGCTCTGAAACCTTTTCTCAGTGCTACACCCTTCTTGAATCTGTTCTAGGCAGGTTGAAATGTTATAAAACACCTTTGATCCCAACAGATGAAGAGTCATTATTTATTTTGCATTTTTAAATACTTGTGTTTATTGTTATGCTGAGGACACAAGGTGAAAGACTGATTATTTTCTTTGGTGATCATGTATGTTAATATTTTTTCAAACAGAAAAGAGCTGAAACTAAAAGGAAATCATGAAGATTTTTGTACGTGCACATCCATACCTGAGCATTAAGAAGTTCTTCACATTTATGAGAATGCTTTTCAATTGCTAGTATATACTGTTTTTCAATAGCTGCTTCTTGCTGTTGAACTGTAGATTGTAGCAGGGCCTGCAAAAAGAAAGCACAGAGTATTCAACAAAGATATAACTGGAACGTTTATTGGTAACTGCAGATCTACTAATACTTGTGTACAACCAGAATGTAGAATGCTGTTACAAATTTGGAATGTGCAACTATGTAGCATTACCTTGTTTTCAGTCAGGACTAAAATTTTTTGGATCTCAGATTTCTTATACACAGTCTGCTTAGAAGAGAGCAGCACACAGAAGATAGAGAGGGAGAGTATTTCTGTTAAATATACTCAGTTTAGTGGGACCACACAAGAAGAGAAGCATATGAAAGCTGCTGAAGAAAAAAAAAAAAAAAAAAAAAAAAAAGGCAGCAGCCAGACATATTTCCCTGGCTGACAAAACTCCACATCCTCTCGGCGCAGTGTAAGATCCCATGGGCCAAGCATGATCTTCACAACCACAAGTCAAGTAAAAGCAGATGGAAATTCTGAGTAACTTAAAACATAAAAGAATGCCCCCCCAGGAAGTTCACACTCAAATGTGAAGCAGTGGAAGTCCAAGTGTGGAAAGCCAAAGCCAAGACAGTAACAAGATAATAAAATTAGGAACTCTCTGTGTGCACGCGCATGTGCGTGCACACGTGTGTATTCACATGCACTTGACTGAACCTTGCAGAATTTCCAGCATCTGAACACAAAAAGAGAAATACAAAAATTTTAAGAATAGGTGAAAAAACAAATTATCATTTGAGGAATTACACTCAGGCTTCCTTAAACAATGATGGTATTTTAATGCAGGATTTACTTAACTCATGCTATGCAAGTCTTTTTCCCTAATATTATAAAATATTTACATCACTTTCCAAATATTCATTGGGCTATTTATACACAATGTGGCAAACTATTTTTAACTAGTAATCAATATAGTGAAGTAGTTGAAATTACTGTATAAGTTAAAACAGACATAAGTTTTATAGAAAACAGACCTTTGGCCCAAATGCAGAAAAGAAAAGAAGTCCTATCTTTCAAACAATCTTTATTGTAGAGAGATATGTACTTCATGGAACACAACACACACATTAAATACAATTTTGAATACTTTTAAACTAACCCCTCTGTCTGGAACTACCTTTCCAAATTTTCCACTAATTAGCCTCATACCAAAATGAGTGTTCTTCAGTAACGCTGTAGTATGGTAGTGGTTTTCAGCACAGGTTCAGAAAGATTTAAAAGGTAAAAAATGGTGCTTAACATATACTTTAATCAGAGTGTAAGAATATATTTACTGGTGTTTGCAGGGGATTTAGCTAGCCATAAGTTTACTTTGATAAAAACTAATTTCTTTCCAACTAAATTTAGTTCTTTTATTGATACACATTCAGGCAATCACAAAAACTTAACTCTCAAAGAAGTATAACTTCTGTATGTGAAACTTTATATGCTAAATCCTACTGTGTATAGACTAGAATTGCCACATATCACTAGCAAAAAATAAGTCTGTACTTTGGGGTATGGGGCTTTCTTGCCTAAACTATTGGGACAAGAATTGTTTCATATAACTGGCACAAAAGAAAAAAAAATCAAATTCTGATCTTAGGGAAAACAGTAATAGAATTGTCATTAAGTTGCAATGCCATTTCTGATAGCTTCTTGCTCACACCAAGGGTTGAGTCACTTGCCTTCCATTTCTATCATACACACTACTAATATAGTTTAAATAGTACCACAGAATTGATCCTGTATTTTACTATTCCACTAGTTGGTGGAGTAAGGAGACAGAGGGAAAAATCCCCCTGTGTGGCACAGTACTTCAGAGATAGCTTCCATGTTGTGCCATAAAAAAAAAAATCTCCATACACATCTTTATTTTCTATTGAGAGATGCAGCAGATCAGCCAGTCAAACAGGCCTTTAAAATACAAAATAAACTGCTTATGCCAAGGTCCAAATCTTTTCAAGTCACTTAAAAGAAGATGAGGTGTGTCACATAATACCCTGAAATAGCAATAACTCCTTGTTATAAAAATAAGGTTTCCCCTTTTCTGAGAATCTGAAGATTCTCAGAACCTTATGGTTTTAAGATATGCTGACAATCAAAACAGAATGCTGAGCTCTAATTTCTTTTAAAGTGTAGAATGATTTTATTCTCCCAAGAAAATTTTTATGCTCAGGACTGACCATAATTGTCAGTACAGTCAGATAAGGCACTTGTATAATACAGAAAGTCTGCTCTTCTGAAGTATGAACAGAAAAGTGTCATAGAGAATTGGCATGACTAGACAAATGTATCTCGCCCTTTAAATTAAGACTTCCATTATTCTTCATTTATCATTGAAATCCTGTCCCATATTTATCACAAATAAGATGATTTTTAAAATAAAATAAAAGCCAAACTTGACAATTTCCTTTAATTCTAATCTAACATGTAGTTGTTGCCTAGGACACTACTACATTCACTGCATATACACTACATTTGCCTGGCTCCTGCTGACTATAAAAAGTAAATATGAACATAAAGATGTCATAAAACAATGACTTTCCACAACTGTAAAAAAAGACACAAAAAAAAAAAAAAGAAAACACTTCAAAAAAGAAGTAATTTTCTTCTTTGTCTGATCACAACCATCCTTTAAGGTTTCTTGATAGGGTAAATACAACAGAGATGCATGACATCCATCCAAAGAATTTGCAAGTGTCAAGATAATCAACTACTTAAATTACTAATTAAAACCCTAATTTACTAATTAACTAATTTACTAAACTAAAACATATATTTAGCTATTTGATAACAGGCATCTATAACTCTTACAGTTACATACTTCCTTCAGTACAATGACACTAAAAGTCTTTTGACTAATTGCTATTCTGGGCAACTACTTATCACTGCTGAAACACCACTTTTCTTCCTTAATTAATTACATAATTATCCTGGTGTGCTAATGGTCCATAAATCTGTGGCCACTGACCTAATATCAAGCTGGCATTCTTGAAGCACTCTCCTTTTAATAGCTCATTGAATCATTTCAAGTAAGGTTACAGCAGAACGTGGCCTATGGCATCTGTTGCATGAAGTCAAAGGGTAGGATTTCAATATGGGTGCTCTTGGTAATTAATTTCTCCTTCTATATATTTTGCAATGAACTTCTTGACACAGGGTGGCAAGGGTCATCCTGTACCAACAGCCAGTTTCAGGACTGTGATGGCAAGAGGTGGCAGTCTTGATGTGGATCTGTTTCTACACTCCTATCACATTTGTTGTCTCAGTTTACACTTGATATAGTCATAGAAGAAGTGGTGGGTTCAGATTTTCAGGATTTCTTTACATTTATCCACTTGTCCTTCCTGCTTCTTCGCGCTTTTCTTTTTCCCCCTTCCTCAGCACAACACACTTCACAAGCCCTAACTACCTCTGCCTTTAACCAAAAGTGAGGTCACCTTTTAGGTCTTACTAGAGCCAAATAAACAGTCATCTTTTTCAGGGAGTTACTAGATCTTCTTTTCCCATTTGTAATTTCCTCAGCTTTCAAAAATCTTCTGCTTCCCAACCCCTTATGTAACTTGTTGTAGCAAGGAACAGTTTAAAGGACTGTGGTACCTTAGTTAAGCAACTACTTGAAGTGGCTTGCCTAAAATTCAAATACAAAGCCATGCATGAATATAAGAACAAACTGCAGCCACTATAGTGGCTGCATAACCATAGTTATGATCATAAGTACATCATCATTTGAACTGATGCCTTTCCACTCATCAAACAAAGACAGAATTTACAATGCTTATGTACTAAACAAACAAATTATATTTGGCATAATAAAGTAAGAATAGTAACATCTTCCCTCTGACTCCGGAAAAGAAAATGAAAAATATCACCACAGCTCCAAGCAATCAGACAAACATACATACATTGCTTTTTAACATTTCTTTCTTCCCCATACCTCACATTATACTTTTACGATTACTAAACTGAACAAAAAAACATTAAGTGAGAAAACCAAGAATTAATGTCTATGCTGACATTGTTTTACTAGGTTTGGTTAAGTTATAATTCGTTTTCAACTTGGCATAATCTTATTAGCTAATCAAAGCTAAAACTTGGTCAAGTTTTAAGCCTCAGACTTTAATCTACAGCTGTTTTGCCTTGCAGATCAGAAAAAGAAAATGATAGTAGAAAGTAGCACTGAGAAAGTTATTAGGGGAAGAAAAGGGTGCCAAATTAACACATTTAGATTTAATTCCTCTAAAACCAGAATTACTTCTGAAAATCACACTGACTTATATTCAGTGGATTTTATTTGGTCAAAAAAAATGGGACAAGAATAAAATACCTCATATTTTAACAATTAATCTAGGTCAGTATCCTCAGTTTCAGTATAGCAACTTAAGATGACTCAAAGAAGTGACAAGAAACTATCAAAGTCAGATATGGAATAGTAAACCTTTAGGTCCCTTTCCAAAATCTATTTGCCCAGCCGTAGTGCATACTGTCTTAATTCTACTGGCAACAGAAACCACAGTTGCTTGCCCAGAACAGGATTTATTGTATGGCCAAAAGATGGAATTTATGAGAATTGTTCTTGAATTATATAGCCAAAATATAGGCTGTTACCCCCAAATTCATCCCAAATTCCCTAACAGTAATAAATTGCCAAATCTCTTTCTCTCAACTCCCTCTTTTTATAGGAGGAAAAAACTAGTCAGGAAAAAAAAAAAGGCAAGAGGAAAAATAGAGCAGAGTTTATTATACCCGCTCATCTCTTCTGAGAAACAGTATAAAAGCAATTCCAATCCGTGCAAAAAAGAGACTTCTCAGACATGTAGCATTGTTTGAAAATGTTAAACTAACTCACATGAAACATCAGTATGAAACATGCATCATGATGTGCAGGCTGCTGCATTATGTTCTATAATGTTACTCAAAAGCACTGCACCAAAACCCTTAGTCAATCCAAAAGAATATCCTCCCTGGTTTCTTTCCCCTGCTCAACCATCACTGACTTGCTTAAGTAACTAAATGCAAGCCAGTACATCAAATACCTTCTTTACTTCAAAATTGCTGAGTCAGGATGGCCAAAACAAGTAATCTTTAAAAAATAAAATTACCTAGTGAAACGTAAAGTTACCATACTACTTCACACATATGAACTATATTAAATACCAGTATTAATTTCAGCAATAGTACATAAGAATTTCTATGCTTCACAGCATTAGACAAAGATTCATCTAATTCAGCATCTTGTCTCCACCACTAATTAATTTCTACTACTTTATTTAAGGGCAAAATATAATTAACCAATTGTGGAATGATAAAACGGAGCAGAGGACACAATCAAAATTCTTTCCTGACCCTTGGAGAAGATATGTTAACTCAATAAAACATACTATTTGACTGGTTGTGTTACAACTCAGTTATTAGCTAGTACACATACTATATAAATAAAACTATTTAAAACATTTCAAAAATGTCTTTTTCAACAGAATCCAACTTATCCACTTCAGCCCAAGATACTACATATTTTCACGATCAGGCTATTTTCAGGTGAGCCTCCCTTTAAGTGAAAATGAAACATGTTCATATAGGCGCTATGGAATAAAGGACTTTTTTGTACAAGTGAATATTAACCGAAATGAAAGCAAATAAACTCCTGCTTAGGTCAGAGTCAACTTGCAATTTACAATGAAGTAGGTTCTAAATGAAATAAAACAAAATGTTGAGTTGAATTTGCTGAATTGTTTTCACTTGTAGTCGTAGCATGCCACCAAAGCTTTAAATAGAGCTCGTGCTGTGAAATTTTACATATCAAGTCAAAAAGTATTTCCTGTGGAAAACTATTCTCACAAGTTATTCTTTACGAAAGGTCAACAGATTTTGATGCACATCAGGGTATGAAGAAGCTTCATGGTTTCATTTAACGACTGTCCTGTTTGCAGTGTGAACTGAATTTTAGTCACAGAATCATGGAATGGTTGGGGTTGGAAGGGACCTCTGGAGATCATCTAGTCCAACGCCCCCGCTAAAGCAGGTTCACCTAGAGCAGGTTGCACAGAATCACGTCCAGGCGGGTTTTGAATATCTCCAGAGAAGCAGGCTCTACAACCTCTCTGGGCAGCCTGTTCCAGTGCTACCCAGAGTAAAGTAAAGAAGTTTTTCCTCATGTTCAGATGGAACGTCCTGTGTTTCAGTTTGTGCCCACTGCCCCTTATCCTGTTGCTGGGCACCACTGAAAAGAGTCTGGCCCCATCCTCCCGACACCTGCCCTTAAGGTATTCGTAAGTGTAGTCAGGTGTTTCAAAGACGTAACATAAAAAACACTTGAATCAAATATAAGAATAGGGCAACATGGTTTTTGTAAAGTGGTATAACAACTTCAGTTTCATTTTCAACTGCTTTTGGTATACCAGCAATTACCAATAACTTACAGTTTGAATACTATGCTCAGATTATGTAGATATCTCAGTTTTACTGGCATGTGAGTTTAAATTATTTGATTTCCACAAAAAACTGTGTTTTCCCAGACTCCTGCCAGAAACAAACTGCAAACTCACTCTTAATCAAACCTTTCAATTCTTATAATACTTAACACTGTATTTATCGTTCTACAGTCAGAACCACGTATAAAAAGTCATCCTTACTAAAAAGGGAAGGAGAGATATCTTGTAAGCTTTACAATTAGTTTTAAAATATCAAGATGCTTTAATCAATAATAATTTTTTTTTGATAGCCAGATCTTCAGAAGATTGAGACTTGATTGTACCTTGCTTTTATCAGAATTCTGTAGAAAGATTTTTATAGTAGCATCACTGTTGTACATGAGTACTCCTATACTGTAAAAATGACAAGGAATCTCTCCTTTTCTAGCCATCAGCTCTTCATGACAAAACCCAATATTGTATTATATTCAAGGCCCTCTTGAATTCTAGTGCAGCTTACACATGGACAAGCATAGAAGCTGGAAGTGAAATACAAGCCCTTGCAACAACTTTTCAATTTATCCTTTTATTCATGTGTCAGGCCTTTCTGAGCCAGTATGTCATCTTGGAAACTTAATAAGCTAAGCCGGTGTTTTAAAGAGCTGAGAACTGGCCACATTTCAAGAGTTTTCCCTCCTCACTAGGATAAACTATGTCTAAAAAAAGATTCTGATACTAGATTAACTCCTTTTGTAATGAAATCTTTTAAATCTTCCTTTGTTTATTAGAGGGTAACCTTTCAGTTCAGAGGTCTACTATTGACACAAACATTTTTGAAATACAATCTGACGGCCCCCAAATGTTCCATAATTTGCAAATCTGTCTATTCTCACATTCTGGAAAGCTGAAAAACCCCAACCACCTAACACTGAAAACTGACAGACAAAACTTTCACTGTAGGAAGAGATGGAAAGGACTTTGCATCTTGAAGTTAATTTCCATAAAGGGAAACACATCTGATTCATTCAAGCTGTCTTTTAAGACTAATAATTGCATAAAACAATCTAAGTAAATAAATACCATCAAATAAATACACCTGCCTGTAACCTCATATTCTTTAAAGCTTACATTAGAGGATATTTTATATGGTAAGAAATATAAACAAAACAGATTAAAAATCTTAACTCATCTATTTACAGAACTATGAAAATTTCAGAACAAAAGCTTGATTAAACAAGCAGAGGAAAAATCCTTATGTTGCTTGTGGTAAATATCTTAAAATGTGACACGATCCTACAAGCATCATTTCCAAGATCTACATTTACTTTTCTTTACCATAGTTAATTACCAGGGAGAAAAGTTTAAAAAAATAATGACATGAAAGACAGACATTAAACAAAATTAGGTAAACACGAGAAGGGGAAACTTGGCCTACACAGAACACTAAGTTCATTTTTAATTTGTTTTCCCATGTTTTTTAACACAAATTTTGTGACTGTGTTGTAGATGGTTTATTTGTCGAAAGGAAGATAAGAATGTGAGATGCTTAACAATGGCCAAGGTTTTTGAGGATTTGTGCTACAAAGTGTCTAATGTTTCTCTGTTAATGGCTTTCCCAGCACATTTGGCAAGCTAATATTCCAAAGACAACTGCAATAATTCTAAGGGCTTTGGTATATTCAGGTCCTTGGTGTTAGATCATTCAGTATTTGACTTCTTGTGTAAGCTCCATTTTCGACACTGTGGCCACATTAAAAAGGACCAGTCACAACAAGGGTAGGAATTGAGAGGGTTTGGTCTTAAACTTGAGTGCCTGGTCTGCCTAGGGATAATGTACTAATGAAAGATCAAGGTAGAGAAATATTGACCCTTTTACAACAAATAATTCCCCAAAATACAGGAGAGTGATTATCAGAAAGTGTAACCCATTTTCAAGCATAGAAAGATACAACAAGTCTGCTCCAGTAGGTCGGCAAAGAGTAATAATTAGCTCTAAATGTAAGAAAAATGTGAGCTTTTGGTTACTGACTTGGCAACCTTGTAGACAGAAGTAAAAAAATGGCAACTATCTGTTCCTTTGTATGTCAAAAGAAAGGCACTTTCACAAATCTCCCAGTAGGAAGACTTTTCTATGCTGGGAATATAGAAAAGACAAGGAGTCAACTCTTTTCTGTTGTTGTTCCACCCAGCATTTCAATATCTAATTTAGAGGATTTAGGGCTTCAGGGATTCTGGGGATTATTTTCTGGGGCTAATGATGAATTTTTCATATTTTTACACAGCTATCCTTAAACAACCAATGTTGGGCATTACATTCACTCATGCTACAACTCTGTTTGGAGTGGCATTACAAAATTATAATTGGACGCTATCAGAGAGGATGAGTCATAATTCCAACAGTCATGACTGCAACAGAACCTAATTTGGGCCACAAGCAAGCACTTGATTAGAATAATCTTCATCATTTTATTAAAACCCAAGGAATGCAAAATAGACTTTATTCATCGTAAGGAAGATTTTCCTTCCTATGTCTTTTAAACAATTCAGTAGACTTGCTTAGGTAAATTTCCACACTCACAGTAATTTGGGGATTAATTAGGTAGTACTTACAAAATCCACTGAAAATGGAAATCACTTCTGCATATAAATGATATGTATTAGTGTAACACAGTCTTAAATCCTAAAGACGACACATTTCAGCACAAAATTAAGCATGGCTAATCATAATTGCATTAAGACAGTCAATGAATTCCACAACTCCGTATTTCACTAAAAGGACTAATCAGATTTACTTCACATTCTTAAACAAATACTACATGTAGGACTCTTTATTTGGTTATCCAACTAACTGCCAATATGTCTGATAAACATAATAAATTCCTAAAGATATGAGTAGTTAAAAAGTGCCCAAAATGTAAAATATTACTTTTATAATTACAAAACCACATTTGACTCATTCACTTAAGAAAAAAAAAATCTTAACCTTCTTCCATATTGAAATATTAACCATGAATTAACATTTTAAAAGAATTCATAAGATTATTTTCTCAAACAAAGCTACAGAATAGTTTTTGCCTTCACTGAATTCTCTGATGATTCACTGTTATTCCTTTTTTAAGTACACAGTAAAGGATTACTAAAAAGGTATTTAAGCTATAAACAAGCAACCAAAAAAAGCTTAATTTTTTTTTTTAAACCTAACAAACTCTCTGATTTTTCTTGCTGCACTGAAGAATATCTGGCCAGATGTTTCCACACACGGTTGGTTGCAGTATTTTACTCGGAGGCTGGCATATCTGATGTTATTTCTCCTCAGAGTACTGTGATGTCATTGACCAAAATACGGCACATAACCACATGAGGTAACAGGAAGACTTGTATGAAGTATATTCATGACATGGTTCCCTGCTATTAAAGAATGTCTTTATATAACTTGAATATAAACAGTCTATAAAAAATAATATGTTAAATACAAATATTGCTTAGAATCACAGTATTCAAATAAATCCCTAATCTTTTGTGCCAAATCACAGAAACTGATAAACATAAGTCTTCTTTTCCAGGTGGCATATCATATCTTCCCAGCTGCTGTTAACTGGTAAAATAATTTTCAAAAATCAATATGGCACATGAGTATATTCCTTTACCCAACTATACATATAGAAATTATTCCTTAAAAGGGACAATATCATCCACGCAAAACTCTTCTTTAGCTCACACAAAGGCATAAAAATGGTGAAAAATTATATCTAGAAAACATACAGAACTTTCATTCAATATTATAAAATTGTTGCATTTCACAATTTCTTTACATTTCCAGAAATAAAAAGGAGGAAACATAGGTACAGCAATTACCAATAGCTCACTGAGTTTTTCAAAATATAAGTTCACACAGCAACAGACAGATATTTTATACACATCTAGCACAAAACAGAAATGAAAAATGCTGATACGCAACATGTTCAGTGGCCCACCCAAAGTGGGACAGTCTGAAGAAAATTCCCATTTGAGAACTTCTATTGCAAAGTGGTCTCCAAAGAAGTAAGGGAAAAGAAATGCAATAATTGTCCTCCAGAACTGAAATGAGGGAGGTATGGAGAAATGGGACATCACCAGTGGCCATGCTTAACTTTTTTCAGGAGTGGAAACTTTTGAAATTTTTTTCTGGATAGGTTCCCTTTAGATGAAATTAGTATAAGTTGTACTGATGGAGACAGACATATCTCTAACAGAAATTTCAATACTAGCTACAACACCACTAACATTTATTAGCAATTATTAAAAGGCTTTCTTATTATGAGTTGTTGCAAACATGTACGATGACTAGAAACACTTCATACTTTTCTGCAGCCTACGACATGGGCTGCCTTCAAGCAGAGGGTCCTAAAAGCATCATCAGGTCCCCTACAGAGCGATGCTCTCCCAGACTTGGAACTTGGTAGGCCTGTCTTACATGTGAGGACCAGAGTCTACAAGCCCCATAGAACCTAATTAGAAAAAAAAAAAAAAAAAAGTTTTGCATAACATTAAGATCCCAAATTTTGCAGCAGACTTGTAATCTGGCACAGATAGCTCTCCCGGAGCTGCAGATCCTGACAGCACCAGAAAGAAACACACATTGCAAGTAAGTTTTGGGTATTTGCTGAAAACAAACCAAACAACATGCCTACCCTTCCCAAGAAAGTATTGCAGGCTTCTTGACCAGCAGGTCCTAGACTCAAGCTTTCAGCTTATTACTTGAATCACAAGACCCAACCTCAATCCTGCCCTTTTTACCTTGCCAGTTCCATTTCAACCCTAACTAATGTTGCGGAATTTTTATCATACCCCTTGAGGCAAATTAAACATGTTTGTCCTTCAACATAAAAAGATTTAATGAACAATGGATTGGCCAGTCCTACCTTCATAAGCAGCTCTACAAGGAGTTTGCAAAGATGTAACATGAGACAATTCCTTATATACACCTGCACCAGCACTGATCATGTGAGCATCGGCATGGGGCACCTTAGCCCAGTGTTCAGTTCATCCCCCAAAGTCAGCTCTGTTTACCAAAACTGGCCCCTGAGCACTCACATTCCAGGATGGATTGCTAGAAGACAATGCTGTGACTTTTCTTATCTCATTACCAAGGGAAACCTCACTCCCTTACATGGAGTCCTTCTGTCTCTGGCATTCCTGCTTCCAGCAAGTTTAAATCAGTCTGCAGTTGGGCCTTCTTGCACTCCATACCAGATCATTCCTTGGTCATGAATTACTGTTGCTGAACAGTTACAATTTGAATTTCCCCTTCACTAACTACATTATCAGATTTGTGTTTCCAGCTCACAGTTGCCTACCAGGTCTCATGTCTCCCTTCTCATTCTCAAAAACAGCCTTCTTTTCCATTTCCCATTATCAGTTTTTTTTCCCTGTCAGATCTTTTTTACCTCTTTAAGTCTAATTAGAATTCTTAGCTTTATCTACTCCTTCTCCTAACTTGATTCAGTTTTTGTCCTCTGTGCATTTCTTACTATAAAGTTTCTATAACAGTACAAAAGACACAGATTTATCCTCCATGGTAACGGAGGATAAACATCCAATTCTTTCACCTTACCAGCTGAGAGGAACTAGGAACAACATGAGAGAAGAATTACAAATTCAGCCTTATTTCATCCTTAACTCCTTCTACTAGAATCATAGAATCGTCAAGGTTGGAAAAGACCCTTAAGATCATCGAGTCCAACCGTTAACCTAACACTGCCAAGTCCATCTATACCATGTCTTCAAGCACCGTATCTATCCGTTCTTTAAATACCTCCAGGGATGGAGACTCAATCACTTCCCTGGGCAGCCTGTTCCAGGGCCTGACTACCCTTTTGGTGAAGAAGTTTTTCATAATATCCAACCTAAACCTCCCCTGGTGCAGCTTGAGGCCGTTTCCTCTCGTCCTCTCTCTTGTTACTAGGGAGAAGAGACTGACCCCCACCTCACTACAGCCTCCTTCCAGGTAGTTGCAGAGAGCAATAAGGTCTCCCCTCAGCCACCCCTTCTCTAGACTAAACAACCCCAGTTCCCTCAGCCGCTCCTCTTACTGCTGCGTAGGTAAAAACCTGCTGAATTGCTCTGTGAGGCTGCTTTCCTGCAAGTGCAGTATGTTGAGACTGAGGAGGTCCAAATTGTGGATATGTGACAAATAATCAAACCCGAAGTTTACCACAATTGACTGAGCATTTTTGTTTTGTTCTCGTTTTGAATTTCATTACTGAAAATGGCTAACCTACTTTATCTGAAGTTTCCCGAAATACAGAGTGATAAAACATATCATGCAAAATTTCAGGCCAAACAGTCCGAATTAGAAGCAACAGAAAAGACATTCTTAAAGTGGAAGGGGTTGAGCAACCAGAACAAGCAGTACTAAAGACGACTGCCTGTAGTCCATACTTATTATATACTATTACAATCATATTATTTGGAAATTGTGTTATCTTGGCAACTCATTTACCTTGAATTCTTCAACAATAATACTCAAGGCTTCATGTCCAGCTTTTCTCATGTCTTCTAACTCCTGCTTATGCTTTTCCTGTACAAAAACATGGAAAGATTATATACAACATAGGCACCCGACATATAATTAAGAGAGTAAAGACTAATTATTTTCGTCATTATTGGTATCTTTCATGAAGAAATGCACACATCTTGGCTCTTTAGATATTATATGTATGCTCAATTCAAGTTGGTCCTAGTATTAAACTTATTTTTCTTTATATTTCTTAATTTTACTTTGTTAGTCCCCAGATAATTCTAAATGGCTCTCCAAATTTTTTAAAGATTTCCTTTGTTACTTTGATTTTTCTGGTTTCTTGGTATACCTGTGGATGACAGGACTCTCTTAGCAAGTGTTATTTACTGCCTATATTAACAAAAATGATGAAATGTACTAGTATCAGATTCAGCTGCCTCAGAAGAGCCCACCCTTCTCCTACTCATTACATAGCTCCTTTTTTACCTTTTTTTTTATTCTTAAGGTTCCCAGGAAAGTGTTCTTGCATAAGACATCCCGAATATGTTTTTCAAATAAAGCTCTATTGTTTACTTTTTATTTTATTCACGGTCCTATGTAAAAATAATGTGGACAAGAACATTCAGTTCAACAAAGGCAAGTGTAGGGTCCCGCACCTAGGGAGGAACAACCCCATGCACCAGTACAGGCTAGGGGTTGACCTGCTGGAAAGCAGCTCTGCGGAGAAGGACCTGGGAGTCCTGGTGAACAAGTTAACCATGAGCCAGCAATGTGCCCTTGCGGCCAAGAAGGCCAATGGTATCCTGGGGTGCATCAGGAAGAGCGTGGCCAGCAGTCTGAAGGAGGTTATCCTCCCCTTCTACTCTGCCCTGGTGAGGCCACATCTGGAGTATTTTGTCCAGTTCTGAGCTCCCGAGTTCAAGAAAGAAAAGGAACTGCTGGAGAGAGACTCCAACGCAGGGCTATGAAGATGATTAGGGGACTGAAGCATCTCTCTTATGAGTAAAGGCTGAGAGAGCTGGGTCTGTTTAGCCTGGAGGAGACTGAGAGGGGATCTTATAGACGCTTACAAATACCTTAAGGGCAGGTGTCGGGAGGATGGGGCCAGACTCTTTTCAGTGGTGCCCAGCAACAGGATAAGGGGCAGTGGGCACAAACTGAAACACAGGACGTTCCATCTGAACATGAGGAAAAACTTCTTTACTTTACTCTGGGTAGCACTGGAACAGGCTGCCCAGAGAGGTTGTAGAGCCTGCTTCTCTGGAGATATTCAAAACCCGCCTGGACGTGATTCTGTGCAACCTGCTCTAGGTGAACCTGCTTTAGCGGGGGCGTTGGACTAGATGATCTCCAGAGGTCCCTTCCAACCCCAACCATTCTGTGATTTTGTGATTTTAATATTTTTGCCTTTACATAAAAAGCTAGCCTGTGTTTTGCTATCTGAGTCTGCAATGTGAACACCTCATTAGCTTCTCATCAGCAATTCACACTTATCAATGAGCAGCACCACTTTTTCAAAGCACCAGTTAGTAAGGAGATGAAAACCATTCCCTTCTCCCTCATTCTTTGCTTCAGGGATCTGTTCTTAAATCAGCTAGTACAGCAGATCAGAGGTGCTTTAAATCACCTTGGAAAACTGGTGCAGAAAGCAGAAAAACATTCATCACAAACCTTACCTTGCAGTGATTACAGGGCAAAACCATACACAATTTAGATTACATATTTATTGCTTTTTGGATGGAATTCAAGTTGAAATTAATTAATACAATTCTATGTTTTCTAAGATCTGTATGTTTGAAATAAGCAAAACCTGGTGTCTAACAAAGCATGCTCAATTTTATTATGAGAGGCCATATAACACCGTTAAAAATAAATTAATTGGTCTGTACCTCTATATTTGATTAGTTTCTGCTCTGCCATTCCGTTCCTTTCTCCTGAAAGGGCCATCTTAGCAAAAAGTTTGAAATTATAGCTATAAAAACTTCCTTATTGTTGGCCCAAATATAATGAGATCTTCAGATTCTCTTTAATAGACCTGGGTTTTTTTTGTGAAGCCCTACCAGAACAACTGATATGAAGCAGAAAAATTGAATATAAAATATTTTGAAGTGTAAATAAACTACTACATTGGGTAACAATGCACATCACTGCTGATGGTACATCAGTTTAACTGATGGGTACATCAGTTTAATCACATTGTGATGCATTGTGATGACACCTGTTGTCAGGTGTCACTGACAACACAAACTAGCTAAACTCAGATGTTATATATGTAAAAAAAAAAGTCCTGAGCTAGAAATATTTTTACAGTACAAAACTACAGAATTGGTATAAGGGGGAAAATTGTGATCCAGTACTTAACTCCAAAACTTCACAAATCATTAACAAATAAGTTCCCCATGAAAAGTGAACATGGGGGAAAAAAATGAGAAAAATGTAATTACTATAGTAGCATATCCTGGATTCACAAATATGAAGAAAGAATTATATGGAAAGAGGAAGTTAATGGTCATTAATTATTCTAGCTGAAAAACAAACAAACAAACAAAACAAAACAAAACAACAAAACCAAAACTGAAGAGAAAGCATTCCGTGTTGAGGAAAGCCTTTAAATGAGAAGAGTAAAAACAGTAAGATTACCATCTAAGATCTGTCAGAACTACCTTGAATGCAACAATGAGACATAGCGAATCAAGTGTGTTGACTGAGGAAGTAACATATTTTATTCTGGTAAAAAGCACAGTGCCTCTCACTAGCATTATCAGGCAAATCAAGACACAAAGCAAAATATGCAATTTGTCTTCTTACAATAAATCTCTCAAGTTTTTTCAGAATTAGTGATTTGTTCAAAGTCATATACTAAATGCGAACTGATAACACAAGTTGAAGCATCAACACCAAGGTATAACTACCAATATGAAGATTCCATCCAACACATTTTAGAGTACTTGCTTTCTTAAAATATTTCCTAAAGTAAAGGAAAACAGTCATTAGGAAAGAACTAATAGCAAGGCATCAGTTTTGCTTGGGTCAGGACTAGCAATCAGTTTCCACAAAAGAGGTAGAAGAAAGAATGGAAGGGCATTATTACAAGCACACAGACAAAAAGTTTAAGGTCACATTGCAATGCTCCCTCCAAGTAAGGAGGTCCAGTCTGATGAACACTACATTGCCTTTTTTCTGTGTCTATTTGCAAGACTTTCCAGCTAAGACAGCAGGCCTGTAAGTTTATTTCTTTGAACTTGTAAGGGTGAATTTCAATTCTTTTGAGGATGGCTGGCCTTTTCTTCTGAAAGTCTGTAAAATACTGTTGCAAAATCTTATAGATACATCACTCAAGGCAATGTGTGCTTGGTCCCTGTAATATCCAATAAGGAGAAGACCCAAAGTCACTTTAAGTAACACATTTTGGAAGTGTATGCATTGATTTACTGTCTAACAATGAAGACACATCAAAGTTCCTGAGTTTCATGATTTGGCTATGAACACAACAGAAACATTCCAAGAACAGCAGCATGTTCTTTTGATGAACAATGGTCATGTCAGTTCTTCAGAAATCCTCAATAAAATGTGTACTTCCCATAGGAAAATGAGTTTAATGAATTGACATAACTACTCTTGGAATTATTACTCTGCTTGTAAGAAAGAAAAGGGAAGCTCTATGAAAAGTTCTGAATGGTGTAGACCTGAAATTAAAATGTAATGTCCAAATTTCCTATCAAAGAGAGAAGAGTTTTGTGTTTTCTGGATCTTGTAGAATTCTCCTGCATAGTTTGCATGTCTTCGGAGAGGTTTTTAAAGAACGTGGTTGTTTCCTTCCTTTATTTCATAAATACTTTTAAGAAAGGAATCAAACATGAGTTGAAAAGTTTGAAATTTAAGTAAATCACGTTCAAAGGACTTTCACTCCCTCCCCTTGTGCCTCGTGATGGACAGAATTTCACATCAGAATGCTGACAGTAATTAAACTTGGAAGACAGAGGGGTTTATTTTATTTTGCCATCAAAATCTTTATGATCATTCCAGAGAGCCTGAGGCATTCTGTGTGGACAAAGTATGAAAGTAACAGGCAATTCATTGCTTGGTGGTTATCAATGTTTCAATTTTTTCCATTTTGTGATTCCTATATGAAGAAACGTCATTACGAACAATTTGTGCATAAGAATACATGCTTTAATGCTACCAAATGTATGTGCCTTCAGAAATATATCAAATAAAACTTGAATGATAAGGATGAGAAAATGGGATTGAACTTTGAAAGTTCTCTTAGAATCTAAAATCCAAGTGACTTCAGACTCTCTTTTTCTTTTCTTAGGCCCTTGTGAATCAAACCACTGTGGAGGCAGATGGATCCAAATGCCTGGTGACCTTCCAAGAGATGCAGTTCCCAAGGACGCTGCTGGGCAGAGAAGCCTTCTGAAGCAGCTGTGACAGCAGGAAAGGTTACTGACCACCCACCATCCAGCTCATTGTCACTGCCTGCCAATTGAATTAGCACTTCTTTTAGATCTTTTAGCTGAATTGTTTCCTAAATCATTTCAGTCTAAGTGAAACATTGTTAGCATAAACAGTTTAAACAGGGTTCTTTATTAACATCCAACACTTCGACAGAAATGCAGGGCATGGGTTTGCACATACTGGGAAGTGTAAGTGTAACACCTTTCAACAGAGTATTATGCAAGATCCACAATAAGAGGATTTGTGAGATCTGATGGGAGAAGAAGAGAGAGTAAAGACCTCAAACTTATTTTATTTCATTATATTTACTTACCTTTAAGTTGATATATTTTTCTGCTAATATTTTAAGAGGCAGACTGTCTTGAATTATTGGGGAAAAGTGCATGCCACTCACAGACTCTGCACAGATTCCCTACTAACCTTCCACTCTGGCATGCCTGCATGACACACATATTGTAACAGCAAGAAATGAAAGCATACACAAGAAAGGAAGAAAAAAGTACTCGCTGTCTCACTTTCTTCTCATCTAATTCAAAGCAACTGCAATTCTTCTCATTATCAAAAGTGGATGCTTAGAAAAATTATTTTGTGTCAGTGCTCCTAACACATATGAAAAACAGCATCAGAAAAAGACTTGATACTGCAAATTAGGGCCACCAAACACAGCCACCTGAAAAGGAAGCAAATGGCTACATATCAAAGTACCTTTTGATAATAATCAGCCCACAACAGTAAACATCATAATAATTTCACAGTCTTACTTCTATAGCAGGCATAACTAACAGCAAAACTTCCAAAGTTTCTAAAATAACTGAAGAAATTAATTTATATCATGCCTACTGAATTTATGACATCTTCTCCACAGGTATTTTTTTGCCATTGATTTTTCTCTTGTGACCAGTGCAAAAGAAATTTAATTTAATTCTTCCTCTTTTTTATTAGGTTATCAAAAATCACAATTTATAACATTAAAAAAGATCAGAGCAGTAATACAGCAACAGCCAGTACTGCAAAGAAGCACTATGAGATCACATTTATATGTGGGAAAAAATGATAGAAGAAATAAAACCAATTCAGGAAAAGATCCCAAATTTTTGCCTGCTTTCACAAATAATCAAATATGACCCATAAAATAAAACCCTGTATTTTGGGGTCAACTGATATTATGTGTTTTCTACATTCTGCATTACTTATTCATAAACTCTGTTTAAAAATAAAGTCAGTAAAAGCATGCCAATAAAATGGTAAGTTAAAACAAAGCACCCATATTTTAACTGTAGAAATGTTTCTGTAATACCTGTTACGAGTTGTATATTACTATATATGACGTGCAAGTCAGTTATCTGAGTTGATGCTGACTGCCTATCCTCTGTAAGGCTGTGGTACCTTCAGAATTAGCTGCAAGTCCGAGCCAATATCTTAGAAAGTAATGTACTCTCTTCCCTCCTAATTTCTGTCCTAATGCAAAAAGGCAAACTGTAGTTCCCTGCAGGCAACTAAATTAGAAGGCAAATTTCAAATCCATCTTACACAGTTTTGCTGTATACAATTAAACCATTAAGACTCTTCATATTAGACTCAATTCCTCCATTATATCAAGATTTTCCTCTCCACAAAAATTATCAACTCTTTTTTTCTTTCAAAGCATCATTTTAAAAAATAATAAGCAACATTTAGTATCATAATGATTCTGTTAAGAAACTGGTAACTTCTCATTCGATGATACACATTTCCTCCAATTCACCCAAGCATACAGGAAAAAATAATACTACCGAATACAACAGAAAATAAATCACTGAAAAATTGAGTTAAACATGATAGGAATCAGTCCATAACGGCTAATTAATATATGCACTAGAGTGTGCTATTGTATATAAGATTGGTCAGTATTTCTCTTCGTGTGAAATAAGAATGTGAGCTCTCCAGAACTAAGACACAGGATTGCCTCTAGCAAGACACAGGATTGCCTCTATAGCAAAGCAAGTATTTTCACTTTGGTCATATCACGAAAATCTTAGTGAAAGATACAGCTGAGAACCTAAAGATAAGGACAAATATTTTTACAGCAAGCAAAGAAAGATTTCAGATTTCCCTATATAACCAAAAGAACACACAGTATGCACAACCTTAAGCTCACTACAGGAACCAGGGAGATACTATAATTTATTTTATACAAGTAAATATCATTGCTACCTGGACTATACAATAATAGAAGACTTTGAAGTGAATAATGAAGTGAGGTATCGAACAAACTTTCATGAGCAACTTCCTAATATAGTGGAGAGGACATTTCCTGCTGAGTTAGAACTGAGCTGAGCCGGAGCTCAGTGAGTGTGAATGGACCAGTCTGCTGGGAGACATTATGACTGATTAAATGTGAAAAACTATGTAAAGAAAATAGTATGGAAGAGCCTGTACATGCCCAAAACTGAAACATAATTATAGTTCCCATACCACATGTAACTAAACTCTTCAAGTATTTGCAGTGTATAACATGGATCTCTACCCTGTCACATTTAAGACATTGTGTTAAGAACAACTACAGTTTATATCTGCTCATTTATTCTACAGGATGTAAATACAGAGACTTTCCACTGAGAAGGACATAAAAGAAGAAAAACAAGAGCTAACTCATATATGGAACAATCTGTTAATTATCATACTGATTATCAACATAAGAACACTTATTATTATAGAATCATAGAATCCTTAAGGTTGGAAAAGACCCTTAAGATCATCGAGTCCAACCATTAACCTAACACTGCCAAGTCCACCACTAAACCATGTCCTTACGCACCACATCTACCCATCTTTTAAATACCTCCAGGGATGGAGACTCAACGACTTCCCTGGGCAGCCTATTCCAGTGCCTGACTGGAATTAAGATACAATGAATATACATTTTGCTAGCAAAACTGTATGATATGGTAAACAGCACAGTGCATTTGGCTCAGGAAGACTTCTCTGACTGCCTTCAGGTTTCTACAACATTATATAGATAGTTAGTTTTTTGGGATAGAGCTACAACTGTGCCAGGGCATCTTATGCCACTGATGCTCTCCTACTTCTCTATGTAATCTAAATGATGGGACATAATAGCAAGAGAAAGAAAAGAAAGAGCAAACAGGAGAACAATCCCAGTGAATGACAGAAGAGAATGCTTCCATGAAACAACACAGTATGCACAAAAGGAATTCTTATCTTCATTAGGACATTCTCATGTCTTTTATCTCAAAAGCATCAGTCTTTAGATTAAATGAAATTCCACCATCGCTCATAAAGAACAAAATATTAACTTTGAAAGGGTTGCCAGCTGTTATCAATAGCTACTGATACTGAAGGTATAATACTCAACACAATTTTATATGCTACATATATTTACAAATATACTAGTATTTAAGTATTAGTCTACTATAGTATACTATATTACTATATATAAATATATATGAAAAAATTACACAAGGAGAGTTTTCCTTCTTTCTCTAGGTAGGAAACTGACTTGCAGACTACAAAGGGACAAAAAAAGACTGCAGAAGATTACGTTAACCCAACGAGTAGGAAGTCAAGCAAAACTGCCAGGAGGCTCGCATGGATGAACAAGAAGCGCCTGGCAAAACTCAAAAACAAACAAGAAGCATACACATGTTGGAAGCAAGGACATGTAAGCTAAGGAGAATACAGAGACATTGTCCGAGAATGCAGGGATGAGGTTAGGAAAGCCAAAGCCCAGCTGGAATTGAATCTGACAAGGGATGTCAAAGACAACAAGAAGGGCTTCTGTAAGTAGAGATGACAAAAAGGCGGCTAGGGAAAATGTGAGCCCACCACTAAAGGAGATGGTAGACCTGATCACACGGGACATGGAAAAGGCTGAGGTACTGAATGCCTTTACTAGCAAGACCAGCCTTCAGGAATCCCAGAGATCAGGGGAAAGTCTGGAGCAAGGACGACTTACCCTTAAATCAGGTCAGGAAATACTTAAGCAAACTGGACATAATTAAGTCCATGAGGCCTGATGGGATGCACCCACAAGCACTGAGGGAGCTGGCTGATGTCATTGTGAGGCCCCTCTCAATACTCTTCGACCGATCATGGCAACTGGGAGAAGTGCCTGAGGACTGGAGGTAGGAAAATGTCACTCCTATCTTCAAAAAGGTCAGAAAGACAGACCCAAGGAACTACAGGCTGGTCAGCCTCTCCTCAATACCTGGGAAGGTGATGGAGCAGCTAATCCTGGAAACCATCTCCAGGCACAGGAAGGACAAGAAAGTCACCAGGAGTAGTCACCATGGCTTCACCAAGGGGAGGTCATGTTTGACCAACTTAATCACCTTCTGTGGTGAAATGACTGACTTGGTAGATGAGGGGTGAGCAGTGGACATTAACTCCAGTAAGGCCTTTGACACTGTCTCCTGTAAAATCCTCATAGAGAAGCTGTTGACGTGTGGGCTGGATAAGCAGAAAGTGAGGTGGACTGAAAACTGGCTGAACCACCAGGCCCAGAAGGTGGCAGTCAGTGGCATGAAGTCTATAGCTGGAGGCCAGAAACTAGCAGTGTACCCCAGGGGTAAATGCTGGATCTGATCCTGTTTAATGTCTTCACTAATGATCTGGATGATGGAGCAGAGCACACCCTCAGCAAGTTTGCAGATGACACAAAACTGGGAGGAGTGTCTGACATGCCAGAGGGTCAAGCTGCCATCCAGAAGGACTCGGCACGCTGGAGAAATGGCCTGGCAGGAACCTTGTGAAGTTCAACAAGGGGAAGGGCAAAGTCCTGCACCTGGGGAGAAACAACTCCATGCACCAGTATGTGCTAGGGGCCACCCATTTGGAAAGCAGCTTTGCAGAAAAGGACCTGAGGGGTCTCAGTGGACAAGAAGTTGAACATGAGCCAGCAATGTGCCTTCGCTGCAAAGAAGGCCAATGGTATCTTGGGCTGCATTAGGCAAAGTATTGCCCCCAAGTCAAGGGAGGTGACCCTTCCCCTCTACTCAGCACTGGTGAGGCCACACCTGGAGTACTGTGTCAAGCTCTGGGCTCCCCCGTACAAAAAACACATGGGCATACAGTCCAATGAAGGATCACAAGGATGATGACGGGTCTGCAGTATCTTTCACATGAAGAGAGACTGAGAGAGCTGGGACTGTTTAGCCTGGAGAAGAGAAGGCTCAGGGGGATCTTATCAATGTATATAAATACCTGAAAGGAGTGTGCAAAGAGGATGGAGCCAGGTTCTCTTCAGTGGTGCAAATGAGGCAATGGGCACAAACTGAAACACAGGAGGCTCCATCTAAATATCAGGAAACACTTTTTTACTGTGAGGGTGATCAAGCACTGGCACAGGTTGCCCAGAGAGGTGGTGGAGTTTCCCTTCTTGGAGATATTCAAAAGCTGTCTGGACACGGTCCTCAGCAACTGGCTGTAGGTAGCCCTTCTTGAGCAGGGGGGTTGAAGTAGATGACCTCCAGAGGTCCCTTCCAACCTCAACCATTCTGTGAACCACAATCATATTTACCAAGGCCTAATCATGAGGCTACTTGTTTTTCCTCACAACTTTTCCACAGAAAGTACTAAAAAGAACTTGCTATTGTACTACAAAGCAAACAACAGTGGAGTGCTGCATATTTATGGACCTGTCACAGGTGAACTCTTCCAAAGGACCCATTGCCTACAGTTCACTAGAGCATATATGTTGTTTTCCAATATTTATTCTGGATATAACCTTTTATTCCTAGTTTCAAACATATGAAACTTCAAACCTCACAGTAAGTAGTAATCAAAACCACCATTTATATTAACTATAGCTGAACTAAAGATACCTTCTGTGCCAGAAATTGGTAAGATTTCCATCTGTAGCTTTGTTAACCTTTGAGAAGTCATCAACCTATGTTTTAGAAATAGAACTAATTGAACTAACTGAAATAAACATACTGAATTTTCATAGAATTGTACTATTCATAACACATAATTGTGTTCGGTGTGTAACCGAACACTTGTCAGTTAGACCATGTTGCCAACCCATAATGCAAACTGCATCTGCAACTTACTCCAACACTTCCCTTGCATCCAGAGAACTGCTATCAAATTGTAAACTTTCAGGTTAAGTTGTTGGTTATTTTTTTACATACCTGACAAATTCATAAATAATCTAAGCATATAGGGGGAAAAAAAACCACCAAACAAAACAATGCAATGAGACACAAGTTACACCTTTACCAGAGACAATAAAAATGTAAATCAAGAAAGCAAGAGAACTAACTTACCCCTTATTTTAAGATACAATAGTACCACTACGGTTTCTGAAGGAAACCTCAGAAAAATTCCAACTAGAAGGAAGCATCTCTGCAATCCAGAAAAAGGTACCCAAATCACAGATACACAGATTTTATAAGAACACCTTTTCACTTCTTGTTGGGTATCTTCTATCTGGACTTCTGTAAGGCCTTTGACACAGTCCCCCACAATATCCTTCTCTCTAAATTGGAAGGATATGGATTTGATGGGTGGACTGTTCAGTGGATAAGGAATTGGCTGGATGATCGCATCCGGAGGGCAGTGGTCAATGGCTCCATGTCCCGATGGAGATCAGTGATGAGTGGTGTCCCTCAGGGGTCCATACTGGGGCCAGTACTGTTCAGTATCTTCATCAATGACACTGACAGCGGGATTGAGTGCACCCTCAGCAAGTTGGCAGATGACACCAAGCTGAGTAGTGCAGTCGACATGCCTGAGGGATGGGATACCAACCAGAGGGACCTGGACAAGCTGGAGAAATGGGCCTGTGCAAACCTCATGAGGTTCAACAAGGACAAGTACAAGGTCCTGCACTTGGGTCGGGGCAATCCCCACTATCAGTACAGGCTGGGGGATGAAGGGATTGCATGCAGCCCTGCCAAGAAGGACTTGGGGGTACTGATAGACAAAAAGCTGGACATGAGCCAGCAATGTGCTCTCGCAGCCCAGAAGGCCAGCTGCATCCTGGGCTGCATCAAAAGAAGTGTGGCCAGCAGGTCGAGGGAGGTGATTCTGCCCTCTAATCCACTCTGGTGAGACCCCACCTGGAGTACTGCGTCCAGCTCTGGGGTCCTCAGTACAAGAAGGACATGGACCTGTTGGAGAGGGTCCAGAGGAGGGCCACAAAAATGATCAGAGGGATGGAACACCTCTGCTATGAGGAAAGGCTGAAAGAGCTGGGGTTGTTCAGCCTGGAGAAGAGAAGGCTGCGGGGAGACCCTGTTGCAGCCTTTTAATACTTAAAGGGGGCTTATAAGAAAGATGGTGACAGACTTTTTAGCAGGGCCAGTAGTGATAAGACAAGGGGTAATGGTTTTAAACTAAAAGAGGGTAGATTCAGACTGGATATAAGGAAGAAATTTTTTACAGTGAGGGTGGTGAAACACTTCAATGGGTTGCCCAGGGAGGTGGTAGATGCTCCATCCTTGGAAACATTCAAGGTCAGGCTGGATGGGGCTCTGAGCAACCTGATCTAGTTGCAGATGTCCCTGCCAATTGCAGGAGGGATGGACTAGATGACCTTTAAAGGTCTGTTCCATCCCAAAGCATTCTGTGATTCTGTGACTCTATGATCTTAGGAAACTAGTCATTCAGTTCCACATCCTGAATGACTATATTTTGCTTACTATAAAACCTCACACAGAACATAGATATGCTGCATAGTATTAGCTCCTGTTCTAACAAGGCAGATGTATTTAAAAACACCAAAAATGTTATATTCCATACAACAGTGATTTAACTTTACAGT
Organism: Nipponia nippon; assembly: GCF_047370975.1. Classification (NCBI taxonomy): domain Eukaryota; kingdom Metazoa; phylum Chordata; class Aves; order Pelecaniformes; family Threskiornithidae; genus Nipponia; species Nipponia nippon. Next base: position 81,435,583 of record NW_028262347.1, on the reverse strand, counting down.
AACTGATAGTCTGATTAGTGTAACATTTCAAATACTGCATTAATCAGCTTTTTGGTTTAGGCATTCCTGGCCCTGCCCTTAATTGCTAATGTCTTTTTGCTGGCAATGAGGCAGGCCAGACTGGAGTAAAATATTCCAAATAATTCAGCCTGGGGAGTATCCCCTGGATTTGAGTTATGACCTTAGTGACTGGGAGTGGGCTATTTATTTTTCTCAGTTTATGACCGAAGTATTAAATCAAAAAAATCACACAATCAGATTGGAAGGGGCCTCTGGAGGTCATCTAGTTGAACCTCCTGCTGAAAGCAAGATCAACACTGAATTCAGACCAGATTGTTCAGATTCTTGTCCAGTCAGACCTTGAAAATCATCGAGGATAGAGATTTCACAGCCTCACTGGCTAAAACATCCCAACACTTCACCACAAAAACAGTTTTTCCTCATACCAAGTTGCAACTTCCCATGTTTCAGTTCATGACCGTTTCCACTTGTCCTCCTGCTATGCATCTCTGCAGAGCCTGCCTACCTCCATTTTTCTGACAACCTTGTAGGTATTGAACATCCACTAATAGGCCTTCTCTTCTCCAGGTTGAGGTCAAGATATACAAAGTCCGCTGCATTCCTCTCATCCACAGTCTAGGTGTTTCATCACAGAAGGCAATCAGGTTGGTCAGGTATGATTTATCTTTTGGGAAATCCATGTTGGCTGTTCTCAGTCACCTTCTTCACGTGCCCAGAAATGGCTGCCAAGAGCACTTGCACCATGATTTTCCCAAGGACCAAAAGGCTGGCAAGCCTGGATCCACACATCATCCTTCTTGTCTTCCTTCAGTAATCAGAGACTTTCCTCAGCCTCTGAGTTAATACAGAACTCTCTCATAGTGACAGCCAGCTCTCTCATCACCTAACTAAACCAGTCTGCTCTCCTGAACTCTGTGGTCTGTCCTCTCCTATGCTCCATGGTCTGAAACTGCTCATTTTTATAAATGCCTTTTTAATAAGCTGATATCCATTATCCATACCAGAGATCCAGCCACACAAAGTACCCCAACACATCGCAGTTATTTCAACAATGTCATAGTCCAGCCCCTACACATGGAGCTTTAGCTCCTCCTGCTTGTTTCCCAGATTGCATGTATTTGTATATACACGTTTGACATGGGTCCCTGAAAATCGATTCAATTTTTGTGTTGCTTGATGGGTAGGAGTCTGGTTTTGGTTATTTCTTTACCACTTCCCACCTCTGAGGCAACTAAACTCACACTTCTGGAAAAAAAAAAAAAAAAAAAAAAAGATTTTAAACTCATACGTGAGAGAAGAAAGATAGTCTTGCTTCCCTCCTTTGCAAGCAACACATAAGATAGACAAAAAGAGATGACAGTATTTAGTTCCTAAGTCTGTGTTTAAGAACTTTGGTTTGATTAGCAAATATGATCACAACCTCTAGTTGCCTATCATCAATGAAGTTCCAGTTGTACAGTATTTGTAACAGAAAAAAAAAAACAAAACACCAAAAAAACCCACCAAAAAACCCACCACAAAAACCTCCTCGTGCTTTGGAACTTACAGAACTAAACATCTAAAGAGCATTCCCATGTGAAAACTGTAACATGCATTTATTTATTTTTTAACTTATCAGCTAATGGAAGAAGATACAAGCCAAAGAAAAAAGGTATTTCTCTACTTAATGTGAAACACTGATGTCATTGAACTAAAAGCAAAACTACTTACTCCAGAGAAGAAAACTTACATTTCTGGGGGTGAGGTGGGTTGAAAATCTAATCAATCTATTAAAAGAATGATAGATTTAATCTATTCTATTTCTCTAAGCAAAGAAGCCTCTTAAATCACCAAAAATCAACAATTCTTTTTTTATTTAAGCCAGAACACATCAGATATAACATTCTGAAAAAAAGTCGGCAATGACTGATACTGCATTAAGTTACTTATAGGTAACTAAAAGCTGTTATAATGTTGGGTTTTAATTGGTGTTTTGTTCTTGTTTTTGTTTTAATTCAATTGTAAATTGAAAAACACATCGACCTGCTAGACTTTAAAAACTACAGATCATTAAGCTACATCACCTAATGTATTTTTTAAAAGTGTTACTATTGTAGAAATTGACCACAAAAGGCAAATGGATTCATACAGACAAATATGCAAAATTCTAAATCTATAGTGAAAACAACAAAAATAGACATATACCTGTGCTTTTCAAAAGATACTCTAAGAGGAATAAAACTCAAGATTCTTGACAGTGATGTGGCTGGTTTATTTATTTTACACACTCCATTTACTACTTCATCTTGATGATATCAAGATTTAAAAAAAGAAAGTGTGAGAAAGATTCTTTGAGAAACAATACCATTTCTTTCATAACAGGAATCAGTCTTTTTGAAAGCAAAAGAACAGAGGGTTAACTGTAGGATGAAACATGAAGTTGGGGACAATGTTAGGAAAAAACTATTTAAGTCAAATCTGGCCTTCAGCTGAAACTTTTATTTACTTCAGTTGAAGCTGCTCATGCATATGGAAAGAAGAACTTTCTCACTATAGAAAGTCTTCAACAAGGAAAGAACTAAAATTAAAATAAATAAAAAATAAAAAAAACAACCAAAAAACCCCACAACACCCTGCCTAGCAACCCCTCTCCTGCCCAAACAAGGAACAGAGATAAAATGAGATAAACAGAATTAACATGGATAAAATTTAATTTTTGTCTTCTTAGAGTCTTTCCTTTTCCCATTGTCTTAGTTTGAGAGCTGCACTCCTGTCCAAGACTTGCACATGCATACCTTTGAGGCAGTGACTGACTTTTCCATTGCTGTATCTAACACCCATTCACTCTCTAGATCTTTTTCACTTTGCCATTATATCGTTTCTAGAATACTCTCTTCCGCCCCCACTCTCTCCTTCCCTCCAATGATGAGAAAGATGAGAACCAAAGAATTTTTTTCTTTGGACAACAGTAACTCTCTCTACAACTCCTTTCTTTAATCTAGTCACTATGCTGCAGCTTAAAAAACAACAACAAAAAAAAACAAAAACCAAAAAACCCCAAAAAACCACACTGGGGTGGGGGGGGGGAGGAAGGCAAGAACATAGATCACACTTTTCCCCCCAAAAAACGAGTAGGACAAAATAACAACAGCAAGAACCCTCCTGTTGCTGAAAAAGGGAGAGGGAGAAGCAAAGGGATTCTACTTTGGACACAAATACCACTTCCTCTAACTCTACAAACTAAGACCATACCTACACTGCCCCGTTCAACAGTCCCTCGGTTCCTTTCTACAAGCCAGCTGGCAAGGATGCAGAAACAAGCTCAAGCTTTCTTTGTTGTATAAGACAAATTAAAATGTAAATGGATTTTAAAAGGGTGCAGCATTAGGACTGAATTTGATGGAAAGCTTTAGCTGTATTTTAACTTTGTTTGAAACTTCTTGGTATTTTACACTACGTCAGACCTCCCACAAATTGGCTAATCCAGATGAGGAAAATCATGATTAAGACACGTTCTTGTTCTGAGCAGCTCCCCTCTTCAGAGGGACACAAACATTGCTTACACTAAGGCTCTTGGCTAAAAGTCTTTTCAAAAAGTGAAAGCAAATCCTGCTGGAATATAGCCTTCCTCAGCTGGATGCATGCAAATTTATTAAGCATATGTAAAAGACTGGAGGCCACATTTAAAATCCTAAAGTAGTGCAGCAGAGATTAAAAATACAAAGATTGAATAAAATGAATAATTGAATAAAAAGTTGTTTCTTCCTTAAAAAAAATACTATTGGGTTTCTATTGTGCAATGGAAGATTCATCAGATATGGCAGTGATTGGTATCTGTTAAGATAATTTAATTGGTGGTGACAGAATAGGAATGTGTTGAAAGTTTATGGAATACTGTCATAGGAATTGCAACATGTCTCAAAGAGCTGCTATTTTTATTTAATAGATACTCAGTTCTCAAAAGAATGTGCAAGTAAAGACAGACAGCCTTGATGTAAGAATGGGGGCAAGTGCCACTAGACCCTCAACCATGTGAGAACTACCTCATGAAAATATTATGTGAAATATGAGATGTCTTCTGACTACCCCTGAACGTGAGATGTCCACTGTATTTTTGGCTGAATACAATAAAGCCCTGAATCATTTTCCTCAGTTAACACTGTCACCATATTTTTAATAAATAACAACAGTATAACATATCTAAGACCTGCTTAATCTAGCTTAAAACAATACCATTGACTGCAGTGAAGTGATACATGGCTAAAATTAATCTTTATAAGCAATGGGTCCAAGTCCCATTCACTAAAGCAACTCCTCACCACTCCAGCTGCATGCAGCTGCTTTCTGGCTGGTCATCAGGGGATTCTGTGCAGGTAATGGAATTCCCAGGTGGCAGAGATACGATGACACTCCATATGAAACCCAGGAATTGCTCTCCTCTAGTGACCAAAATTGCATTTGCCTGTATTTACAAGGGGGAAGTTCCTGAATCAAGCAGATCCAATGGAAGTGATAACAATATTGAAAAATACCTGATAAAACCCAGAAGACTCAAGAAGAAAGAAAGGAGAGCAAAATCACCCTAGAAGCAGCTAATTTCATCATAATCTAGTACAGATTTTCTTGTGTTCAAACTGACGTGTTTAGCACAACTCACTATTAAAACCATCAATGAAAACGGCAAATGCTACATAAAAATAAAAAGCATGAGATTAAATAGTCCTTAATGGAAACAAGCATCAAGTGTCTTCTTACTTACAAAAGTAAGTAATTACAAAAATTACAGTATCATAGAACTGCAATAATAAGAATATTTCTTAGCAGTTTTAAATAGTATTTATCAAATAGTACACAGAGTTGTTTCTGGGTTTGGGTTTTTTGGGGTGTGTTTTGTTTTGTTTTGTTTTAAACAAAGTATTTCACAAAACAGTGCCACAAAAGCAAGCAACAAACTGAAACACTGCCTGAAATTATGGTTTAGTTCATGAAGATGAAAATGGATATCTCCTTTTCTTCTTTATCACTAACAAGAAGGCTCTTCAATCTGTATTGGATTTGCATGGCAAGGTTTTGGTAGCAGGGGAGCTACAGGGGTGGCTTCTGTGAGAAGCTGCTAGAAGCTTCCCCTGTGTCCGACAGAGCCAATGCCAGCCGGCTCCAAGACGGACCCCGCTGCTGGCCAAGGCCAAGACCATCAGTGGCGGTGGTAGTGCCTTTGGGATAACATATTTAAGAAGGGGAAAAAAAACCTGCGCAACAGCAGCCAGAAGAGAGCAGTGAGAATATGTGAGAGGAACAGCCCTGCAGGCATGGGGGTCAGTGAAGGAGGAGGAAGAGAAGCTGTTCCAGGCACTGGAGTGGAGATTCCCTTGCAGACCCTGGTGAAGACCATGGTGGGGCACGCTGTCCCCCTGCAGCCCATGGAGGTTAATGCTGGAGCAGATCTCCACCTGCAGCCCATGGAGGACCCCACACCAGAGCAGGGGGATGCCCAAAGGCAGCTGTGACTCCACAGGAAGCCTGTGCTGGAGCAGGCTCCTGGCAGGATCTGTGGACCCATGCAGAGAGGAGCCCATGGTGGAGCAGGTTTGCTGGCAGAACTTGTGACCCCGTGGGGGACCCATGCTGGAGCAGTCTGTTCCTGAAGGACTGCACCCCATGGAAGAGACCCGCGCTGGAGCAGTTTCCGAAGAACTGCAGCCCACGGGAAGGACTCACGTTGGAGAACTTCGTGGAGGACTGTCTCCTGTGGGAGGGACGCCACACTGGAGCAGGGGAAGAGTGTGAAGAGTCCTCCCCCTGGGGAGGAAGGAGCAGCAGAGATAACGTGTGATGAACTGACCACAACCCCCATTCCCCGCCGCCCTGTGCCACAGGCAGGGAGGAGGTAGAGAAATTGGGAGTGAAATTGAGCCCAGGAAGAAGGGAGGGGTGGAGGGAAGGTGTTTTAAGATATAGTTTTTATTTTCTCATTATCTTACTCTGATTTGATTGGTAATAAATTAAACTAATTTCCCCAAGTTGAGTCTGTTTTGCCCATGACGTGATCTCTCCCTGCCCTTATCTCGACCCACGAGCCTTTTATATTTTCTCTCCCCTGTCCAGCTGAGGAGGGGAGTGATAGAGCAGCTTTGGTGGGCACCTGGTATCCCGCCAAGGTCAACCCACCACACAATCATAAAAATTACTTTTCCAGTTACACAGTTTGAATACAAGGGAGGTCCAGAATATTTTCATTACTTCTTGCTTATAAGCTCAAACTATGTTTTTCCTTCTTAGCTTCCCTGAAGTTACCTAGCCTTATTTCAAACTCTCTACCTAGCAGATGAATGGAAATTCACTTTTCAATGACACACTCACTTCTTTCTGTATACTTATCTCAAAACTCAGACAGGAACAGCAATCTAGTTATGATGGTCTATAATTAGAACTGATTTTTACCTTCCCTTAGCTCCTCCATCTCCCAAACATATTTTATCCTCAGCCCTTTGAAAACCTAGCACAGGAGCATGGATTGTTCTCCCTACATAAAAAGGAACTACATTAAACGTGGAATTACTAGCTGAAATTATTCTTAATGTATATAAAAATATTACAATACATGAAGAAATTCAAAACTGCTCTCAGTCCTTTATCACAGTATCTTGGACAATTTTTTAAGCATTAAACAGACTTGCATTTTCATATTTTAAGTTAAATTTCATTATGGTATTTGTTTCTGAAAATTAATATTGACCATCTTAAACAGTTATTTGCTTGAGGACGCTTAAATTTATAATGCATATCCAAAACCAAAATATTGCCTGTCTAGCAATACATTTAAGGGATATGTTTATTTTTAAGGAATTGCATAGGATTAGAAAAGTCTGTTTTGTCTCAACATCATTCGGGTTTAAGAACAGATGTTCTAGTTTTCATTAGTATCAGTTTTCCTTAAATGATAAAACTTTAGCCAAGAAAAGTAAAAAAGAGTTCTCAGCAGTTTAAGTACACCATTATTTGAAATGTCACATGCTGTTCTGGACCTTTTAAGCCTTTAATGAGGAAAAAAATTATACAAGTCTCAGCAGCAAACTTTTTTTTTTTTTTCTCTTTTTCAAGAACAGTAACAGTGAAGTAACTAAAAGTTATTAATGTCACTATAGTTATCTATAAGCAGCATCAAATATAATCAGTATAAGAATATACACTAGAAAACTGCTTTGACCTTATAAACATGTATTTTTATTTGAAGAAAAAAAAAAGATGGAACAGCAATCTAGTTATGTTGATATATAATTAGAACTGATTTTTACCTTCCCTTATCTCCTCCATCTCCCAAACATAAGTTATCTGTCAAAGTTTCTCATAATCAGATGGTAGTTTTAAAACCTTGATGATATAAAGTTGCTATATTTATATTCTATTGTGATCACTGCAATAACTAACACTTTACTACTGTTACTGCTTTCCCAATATCAGGAGCTATATAGAAATGACTGTTATACACCTGTGCAGTAGTTTACAACACTAGCTATTTGTTGAAATTAAGATGCTGTGCATTTTGCCTATGTATTCAAATTTTGGCAGTTTTCTGAAGTAAAATAGCCTAAATCTTAAAGGCATAATTAATAAGGAAGTTTCCAAGTTAAATTTATTCATGCATTTTGTGTTAACTTTGACATGTAAGTCACGAGTTTTTCTTAGTTATGCATTAACCTCCAGTATATGAATTAGTTAGATTAGAATACATTTATAGAAATAAAGTTGTTAAATACTTGACAATTGATACATCTTAACTGATCAAACTGTTCCAACATCAAGTGTGTACTATATATAAATAAAATTCAACACAGACTGAAGAAGTAAATTTAAAGGTGTTTAAGTAATAGGTTAACTAGGCAATAGTTCATATTTTATTAATGAACTATGAACCAAATAAGATGATTTAGCAGTTAAAGGGCAATGAGGGGACAATTCTTCAAAACTGTTCCCAAAATATCATCCTAATATTTGTTATGCATCTTATTTCTCCCAAGCCTATAAACATGAAATACAAAAATGTAGTTAAAAGTATTGACTCATTTTGAGTAATACTGGATAAGATTTAGTGTTTTTATAGTGAGCAATGGTCAACTACTAACAATAATTATACTGCCTTAGATGCTTTACATTAAATACAAACAGGACTCAAGTGGTTCCAGAGACATGGAGTTGCTTTGGTACTGTTCCCCACATTTTTTAAAAAAGTGCATGCCCAGTAACAGATAATCAACCTAGAAGCATTGCCTTAACAGTACAATAATCCAAGTTCTACTCTACATGGGTTTCTTAATTTTGAGTACATTTTGCACATTTCCATTATCCCCCCAATAATCCAACAAGATATTATTTCCACAAAAGCTAGATCCAGTGAAAATCTTGATGAGACAAGGTTGGTGGTAAAGAACTCCATTTTATCTGTTACATATATTTGGACATTTCACAACCATCTCAATTAGAATTTCCATATTAATTAGAAAAAAGAAAAAGATTAATCATCCTGAATACACTCACTGTGAATGCACAAATGGAGATGAGCAGTAGCTGTGATAGACTTGTGACACACTGAATGTAAATTAGTCAATGCATTCAAATAAATCTAGGATATGGTGCCATAAAACAGGTCGGGCCAGTTACAAGGCAGTCAGGACAGGAATCTTGTTTCCAAAAAAATATTTTTACTTACACAGTAGAAAAATGTAGAGTTGTCTAAGCACAATTTCTTGCGTATCTTTAAAATCAGAGAGCCAAAGGAGGTACATAACGGTAAAAGAATAAATGCTAGGCACACTATATGACTGTAACTGAATACTACAATATGAGGCAAGTTAGGCATTCAAAGCTGTTAAATAACAGCACAATAGCATAATAAAGGTATATTTGAACACAACATATTTTTAAAACAAAATTAGCATGATTAGTCTTACATCCACTCTTCTAATTAATCACTCTGAAACAAGACAATAAAATAATTCATAAGAAGAGAATTTAAGTTTAACAGGAAAACACAAAGGCAAGGGAGCAGAATCTTTTCCTAACAGAAATAAAAAGTTATTTTGCTTCATACTGTGGAAAAATAATTTAGAATAAAGACGACATCAAAACTGGGGAAAAAACAGGCCAAAAGATAAACAGCTCTGAAATTATTAATAAAATAGATACTTTGAATAAAAATGAATGTCTGAAAGAAGAGTACATAGAGTAACATTAAAAAAAAAATTAAAAGGTGAAGAAATAAACGTGAGGTATCTGGCACACACTTGAAAAAGAGGTGGGCAAGGGATTGTTGCCATATCCATAAATACCTTTAACAGTTCAGCAAAAAGATGCATTGCTATCTGTGAAAGTGCCTTTTCTGAAATCCCCCATTTTCAGTGTTCTATAATTTTAAAACCTGTTGCAACCTGTGAAATTTGCTGGAATTTTATTTATAAATTTAGTTGCATGTACAGTAGATAACTTTTTTCACACCTATTTTTCGTTATTAGCATTCTGTCTGCTCTATGTCTGCACCTAAAACCAACCTAAATATTTTCTTAGAAGATGGTATTTAACAGGATGTAAGTCATATATTAGTTTTGTAACAAAACATACATTTTCTAGTACTCCAGCCACAAAAAGCACCTACCTCCAAGACCTGTTTCCAATCTCCTGCAGAACACCTTTTCCAGAATCATAAATGCAATCTTCTGGAAGGAAAGACCAGGAAGGCGATGACAGCGTGTTGCCTTATATGAGAGAGGAGTTGGAATGCATGGAGCTCTGTTTTGGTGTAGATGATCAGTCAAGAACTTATGGGCCAGGATTAGCAGGCAGACCAGCATAGCGGACACTGCTGCATCTGCCTGCTGTAGACCAGACAGTCTACAGGAAGATGATGTAGATGAGGCCTTCTTCAGACAAAGGGAGGAAGCCTCACATTCACAGGCCCTGGTCCTCATGAGGGATGTTGTCCACCCCAGTATTTGCTGGAGAGACCACACAGCAGGGCACAAGCAATCCAGGAGATTCCTGGGGCACACTGCTAACAACTTCCTATCACAGGTGACTGAGGAGCAATCTCTGAGGCATTCTGTTGGACCCGATGCTTAAAAACATGGAAGGACTGTCTGGGGATGTGAAAATCAGTGGCAGCCTGCCTTGGTTGCAGAGACCATGAGATAGTGGAGCTCAGGGGAGAGGAAGGAGCAGGGCAAAAAGCAGGATCACAACACCAGACTTCAGGAGAGAAGACTTTGGACTCTTTGGGGGTCTGCTTGGAAGAATCCCATGGGATACAACCCTAGAAAGAGGGCTTCAAGAGAGCTGGTTGCTATTCAAGGATTATCTCCTCCAAGCTCAAGAATGGTCCATTGTGACAAGCAGGAAATCAAGCAAAGGCAGCAGGAGGCCTGCATGGATGAACAAGAAGCTCCTCACTAAACTCTGTCATAAAAAGGAAGCGTACAGGAGGTGTAAGCAGGAGCAGGTGACCCAGAAGGAACACAGAGCTGCTTTCCAGGCATGTAGGGATGGGGTTAGGAAAACCAAAGCCCACCTGGTTTTGAATCTGGCTAGGGACATGAAGGGCTAAAAGAAAGGACTCTACAAGTGTGTTAACAGCTGAAGGAAGGCTGAGGAAAATGTGAACCCGCTGCTCAGTGGGGCAGGGGCCCCGGTGACAAAGGACATGAAAAATGCCTTCTTTGCCTCAGTTTTTACTGGCAAGACTGGCCTTCAAGAATCCCAACCCCCTGAGACCCAAGGGAAAGTCTGGAGCAAGGAAGACTTAAACCCTCTGCGGAAGACAATCAGGTTAGGGAACACTAAAACAAAGCAGACTTAAACAAGTCCATGGTGCCTTAACAGGATGCAGCCACAAGCGCTGAGGGAGCTGGCTGATGTCATTGTGAGGCCACTCTCAATTATCTCTGAAAGACTGCAGCAATCAGGGGAGGTTCCCGAGGACTGGAAGAAAGTAAATGTCATGCCTGTCTTCAAGAAGGGCAGGAAAGAGGATCTGGGGAACTACAGGCCCATCAGCCTCACCATCCCAGAAAGCAGACAGAGCGACTGATCCTATAAACCATTTTCAGACACATGAAATAAAAGAAGATGTAGTCAGCATGGAAAAATCTTGCTTAACCAACCTGACAGCCTTCTATGCTGAGTGGTGGATGTTGTTTAGCAAGGCTTTTGATACTGTCTCCCATAACATCCTTATAAACAAGCTCACAAAATATGGGTTAGATAAGTGGACAGTGAGGTGGACTTCAAACTGGATGAATGCCTGCATCCAGAGGGTTATTATCAGTGGCAGAGAGTCCACCTGGTGACAAGTGGTGTACCCCATGGGTCGATACTGGGGCCAATACTGTCTATCCTCTTCTTTAATGACCTGGATGATGGGGCAGAATGCACCCTCAGCAAGTTCGTAGATGATACAAAACTGTGAGGAGTTGGTGATACTCCTGATCACCCTGCCATTCAGTGGGTCCTTGACAGGCTAGAGTTTAACAAAGGGAAATACTAAGTCATGCACCTGGGCAGGAATAACCCCATGCACCAGTATACACTGAGGGTGAAATGGCAGGAAAGCAGTTTTGCAGAGAAGAACCTGTGGGCAATGGTGGACAATTAGTCCACTAGTGCATTGACTACACCACTCAGCTCGGTGTCAACCGCAAACTTGCTGAGGGTGTACTCAATCCCACTATGTCATTAATGAAGATACTAAATAGTATTGGACCTAGTACAGATCCTTGAGGGGCAACCACTTGTTACTGGTTTCCATTTGGACATTGAGCTATTGACTGTAACTCTTTGAGTACAGCCATCCAGCCAATTCCTTATCCATCTAGTAGTCCATCCATCAAATCCATATCTCTCCAATTTAGAGGCAAGAATGTTGTGGGAAACCATATCTCAAGAGATCCCTTCCAACTGCAATGATTCTGTGAATGAAATAAATGTTTTAGGTGGAATTTTTCTACTTTATCACAATTATTTTTAGAACAGTATTTTTCAAACTAAGAACTGATATATAGAGGAAGCAAAGAGCTCACTATAAAGCATCATAGCAAAAACATAATATTGACGTAACTGTCAAATACCATCAGAGTCACTAACTGATATTTATTAAATAAACAAAGTAGCACCGAGTGTCATATGTGCTTTACTGCTAATGTTGCAATCAAAAGCAGCAGTCAGTCACAGCAATACAGCGGGTTTCATTTACTCCAGGCCAAGACTCTGGAACTGTAAGTCTCCAGTTTACATTAAGAAATACAAGACAAACAAGGCCATGATTGCTTATGTACATTAAAAGCACAACACAAGGGTCTTCCAGAACATGAAGCTTTCTCTCTGGGATCATCTGTGTTCATTCCAAACTTTGACACTGTCCTATTGTCAACATGAACAGGCCTATTATTCAAAGAAGACGTGCATTTCAGATTTCTCTCATGTGTCCTCAGGTTTCAGCCACTGAGACTCCTCACAATATGGACAGCTGACGGATCACATACTGTAGGTCTAGCGCTGGCTAGAAATGGACAGCATTCCTGTATTAACAACAAAACAGAGGCTGGGGAAGTTGGAGAGCCCAGTTTGTTCTTCTCTCAAATGCTGGGAAGTACCCATATTAGAGGCAAAATTATACTCCCCAGTTGTCAACACTGGATAAGAAAGGAAGAGGTGAAGGCAGATGGAAGGCACAGAAGGGCTGAGTTTATCCATTAGCTAAGCAAGGTCAGGAACAAGTGGGGAAATAGAAGAAGGAATAAAAACAGGGAAGGAGGAGGGAGCAAAAATCCAGTGACGCAGGGAACTGGGAAGGAAGAGGTGCCTTAGGAAAGGCGCAAACCAGAAGAGTTAACCCTAACTCAGTCATCTGTGCCCTATGCAGACCAGCTATTCTGTATCCAGATCAGCACCACGTGGCATCACCATTATAGGACAAGGTCCCTTAGAAGAAGTACTAGCCCTTGGACAAGATCACGTTGGGAGCAGTGAGGAGGGTGATATCTATGATTAACTTCCCACTCCTCAATCCGTATTAATACCTTCTATTCACTTTTAACTGCTGTCCTCCTCCCCTTCTTGGAACACCACTGAACTTTCAGCCCTCAAAACTACAGCTCTCCAAAGCTGCTTTACCCTTCTCAGCAACCAACATCCCTACTTACTTCTGGAACATCTTTTGTCATCATTGCAAAACTGAATTTTGCCATCATCAAGACAGAATTCATTATCTTGTTTCTTGTTCTTGGAATTGCAAAAATGTAATGTCAACTCTCCAAGAGAAATTCTTTTCATTATAGAAAGTTTAGCATGTAACCACTAGAGCTAGTATTTACTTAGTCATTTATTTCATTGAGATCACTATGACATTGTTTGAATATAAAATCAAAGATTTTAAGATACATTATGAAATATTATGAGGCTTAATTCAATTCTGAAAGCAAGAAACTCCATGCAGCGTGGTGATGGGGCAACATCATTTTAAATACTAAAAGAAAGAGGAAAAAAATCAAAAGGATCCATACACAAAATCAGGCATTAAGCCACATTACTTAACATTCCTTTTTCAACATCTTCTGAATACAAGCAAATTTTTACATGTATTAGGTGCAATTTTTGAGATTCATATTATGTTCAGTCCTAAATTATAAGTACATAAAAATCACTGTTTGTACAATTCTACTTTAAATTAAAGACAAAATTGTATGATGAATCTAGCATTAATGTAAAGTTTTAATTCGTATATACCTGACAAGGTATTTTAAATTTGTGAAGCATCATCTCCAAAAACAAGGAGACAGACGCAATGAAGTATGCATTCTATTTTATATGAATGTGTGTGGTATATGCATCCAATATATTAAAAAACCCAAAACTAACAAGCAATATTAACCAGGGTAAAAATAAACTCATCCCTCAGAATTAGGAGGGAAGAAACTAGACCGAAATCTCAAGTTTACCTTTTCCCATCTTTACTTAACTGCACGTAAAGTCTTTTCCTCATAATTTGAAGCTTTGTAATTTAATGCGACATTTGCACAGCTACTCAAATGAAAAAATTCCTGAAACATCAACAGTTACAGAAATAAATAAATGAAACAACACCTAATACCAGCAATGATTGTACTTAAGTTACCATGCCATTTAATCCCAGCTAGGTGTTACTGCAAGACCTAGTGAAGCTTCCTTGGATCATTGTGTACTGATCTGTCAATGTTTTCTTCTATAAGCTTCCTCTCTTACCTTTCTAAAACATCATTTAAACGGGGAGTCTATCTGACTTGCTTTTTTTACACACAAAAATATCATTCAAAATGAAATTATAGTATTAAGCTAATTCATTTTTAATCATGACTTTCTGCACCAACAGGAATATTGCTAAATAAAATAAGCACATTGAAGTCACTTTTTCAATAAAAATTTAAAAGGCATTCCCTAAAAAAAAGTGGAACAGAAACAAAGGATTCCAAAAGAAAACATTTTTGGTGCTTTCAAAACAACTATAGATTTGTTAAGTTAGAAGAACAGATGTCAATTGCCAAAACAAAAAAAGAATCTATTTCAAAAAGAAGGATCACACCACATCAACTATATGGTTCTCTAAAAAAAAAAAAAAAAAAAAAAAAAAAAAAAACAAACCAAACAAAAAACCAGCCTGCTTAACTTCCAGAAAGGGTTGATGACAGGAAAAAAATGGGTATAACTGCAACTAGAACTTTCCAGCAGTAATGCAGTATTACTTCAAACGCGACTGTGTGGTAAATCAAAGAAATAGCAGAGGAAAAGTATGATCCAGTTCTTAGTGAATCATCAAAACCAGTTGTCTGTAGATAGACCAAACATCAGAATTCTTATCAGCTAAACAATCTGTCCAAAGAATTAAGTTCCTACTCAGAGTGCTAGAACCCAGGCACTATTTTCCCTTCTCAAATTAAATGTTCCCTCTCCGATTTGCAAATAAGAGAACATCACCTACTAAAAAGGACTATTCATTTTGCTATTGATGGTTTTTCACTATATTACAAATTGGGGTTTGGTAGTTTTAAAATGCAGCATTTATTCATTTCTACAACATATTGCAATGGGGCTGCAGCAAAATTTTAGATTTATAGGATTAAAATGGCCGCTAATTCTGCATTATAGTCAAAAACATGTATTACCTACTAGCACTAAGTATCTTGAAAATATGCAGCACCTCACATTTCGAGAAGAGCTGAGGTGTTAAAAGTTGAGATGAATATATATATGACTATGTGATCAAAAAAAGGGAAAAAATAAGACTGACATACTGACAAAAAAAAAATCACACACACATTTGCACCTGTTTCCCTCCTGTCTAAATAAGCAAGGAATTATAAGGCTAAAATTGCATTCATGCAACTTTATTGTTGCAACACTGCACACAAGTCAAGAAAACTAAAATTACACTTCCCACAGCAATTTTAAGTCAGCTACATTTTCTATGCAAAGAACTTGGAATTACAGTATGTGATTCTGCCTCTTAAATACCACAAACACCAAAGCGGGAATGTGGGAATCATAACTCTAATTGTACCAACTTGTACGAATTCAAGATCTCAAAGAGGCCATTCCATTAAATATCCAAACAACTCTATAATACTAGTTAATAGCAATTTGTTTATTCTATTTATGAAGCCACTGCTGCCCCTTTACTGTCTTTGGTTGTTGTAGTAACATATGGAAACAACATTAAGAATGTGAGAATACTACACGTTCTGTTCAATCTTGATTTTTTTAAAATAATTTTATTTAGACGAAACAGAACTTTTTACTTTTCTCTTTTACACAAGCATAAAGTGGCAACACTCCATTGTCATGCATTGGTTAAATGCTAATATTATACCAAAGACTTGGAATTCTGCCCCCATCCCCCCCCAATTAGGAGCAATGATTATCACTCCCCTTCAATTCTTCCATTTTCAGTATTACCAAATTAAGTATAAGGCTTTTTTCACACTTACGATGAAGAAAATTTGTGACTAGACCAGAACACAATTCACTTCATCAGCACGCTAACCCAACTCAGAAAACATCTGTAATATGCTTTATGTTCCTACCTTGTCTTTCAAAATAATTTGTTTTATATCAAAAAACCTGAAAGCATATTTTATTGAAACAATTTTGTGGCATCAAAACTGGTAACATAACTGTCACCCTTGACTGAGGCAGAAATTAACAGGAAAAGATGAAAAAAAAAAAAAAAAGAATTACTGACTTAGTTGACAAAGATTAATGAAATCTTCTCTCAGAACTAAGCACAATAACTTCACAAAAAAAGAAGAGTCTAATCTAAATATTTAAAGATCTGACCTTGTTAAAGATCTGACTAACTGACTGGCTCTATTACCTCCAAACCACCTCTTGAGAATTTGCTGTCACAAGTGCCAGCAGTCAGTTAATTAGTAAATATAAAGGTGCATGAAATAATGCACGTTCATGTAAAAAGCAGTTAGAACTATCTCACGAGACATTTGTTTCACATATTATAGTCAAGTATTAACATAGAAATTTAATTTAATAGGAATTAAGTCAATGCGCACCTACAGCTTAGGATGCCAGAATCAGTTCAGTTGGAAGTCTTATCCTGAGAGTTCCCAAAGCTATACCAGTCACCACTATAGCCTGCTTTTAAGCTTTTCAAGTCAACAACACTAATAACCAGCTGTTTCTACTGGAAAAAGAAATGCTAGCAAGACAGACATCTGTACTGTGTAGCTGCCAGATTTACTCAGTGTGTGGCCACAGGTGTTGACCCTAGTGTTGTAGGAGCCAAAGGAGAAAGACAAAAGGAATTGGCATTAAAAGCTGTATTAACAGAAGGCATCCAATATTTGAGTTTCATGAAAATAATTTTAACCATCAGCTCTTAGAAGTATGTCTCACTTTTCTTCTCTGATTTGATTCTGGCTATATCCAGAAGACAACAAGAGAAAGTACATGAGTTTTTCTACAAAGTAAGTTAAAGGTTATGAACCTTTCATTGCCATTCTTGAAAACTATAATACCTGACTCAGAGGTATAATACAGACTGATACTTGCAAACCTCAGTAACATTTCCACTACTTAAATACTTCTGCTTGAAAAGCATCGTGAAAGTATTAAAAAATTAAATCCATTAATTCTATTGTCTAGAGTTTATGATGATCATTAACTTTAGCCAGGATGATACTCCATAAATCAGAAGGTTTTTAAGCAAAACTTATTTTTATAACGTAGCTAAGCAAACACCTCTTTCATTGAGTAGGATGTTACACACATAAACAAGAAAAAAAAAATTGGATGATTTCTGCAGCCAGAAATTCAATACAAATTATTACAGCAACGCAACAATTATGTACACGTGGGAAACAATGCAGTAGCTACTTAAAAACCATCCACAGCAGCAAAAAGTTAAGTGAAGCTGAATTACCAACAAGAAACTTTTGAAATTTTCTAACTCTATAATATTCAGTTTGTCCTGCTACAACACTGGAAGAAGACTGGAAACTTCAATGAAAAATTTGTCTTGTGTGTGAGACTTCCACATATATTTCACGAATAATGTTGATTTTTGCAGTGGAAACAATTTTAATTCCATTGTCTAGCATCTAATTGCACTTTACAGATTTTTATTATGCAACACAAACTATTCCATATTCAATCCAGCTAATACTTTAGAAATAATTGGCCATACCTACTCTAAAACATGCCAAGTCATACTGTTAAACACACATCTACTGTGCAAAGTGTTTTTCTTTTCATCTGTTCTATGAAATAGATCATAAGAAGGATGAGTGATCTGAGTTACAATAATGTGCTTACGCAGGTGGGCTATTTAACCTATATTCCCACTAATGTCAAAAGTCAGGCTCTGATATAAAGACCCTACAAATTCTTTAAATTCAAAGGGCTTTGGAGCAGGTCTGTAGATACTTAACAGAGTATTTGTTGGACATAAATACACTCAATACAAAACCCTCCTGCAAAAAAGTAAGTTACTACAAGAAATTACCTGGACAGTCTTGTAATGATCTTGATGTGAAATTACTTTTTCTTTTTTTTCCTTCAAGAAATCCATTTCTAGAACGCTATGTTTTTCCAGTAAATATTCTAGTTCCTATAAGGTTTACAAAATAAAATACGTGAAGTTACAAACATTTGTGAATTGTGAAAATGCAGATTCAGTTAATCATTCCAACTAATTTAATTTCTGAAGACTATGACATTTGCTATCATAATATACACAGAGATAAAGGGTTGTGCAAGAAAAGTTTGATTGCAGTCTTTAAATTGAGACAGTATTTTCAAGAAGTATAAGGTATTTAAAATCAAAGGCATGTCCTGGAAGGCATGTCCTGTGAGAAGCAGCTAAGGTCACTGAGTTTGTCTAATTTGGAGAAAAGGAGGCTCTCTACAGCTTCCTGAGGAGGGGAAGTGGAGAGGGAGGTGCTGATCCGTGGGATATACTGCCAGGACCCATGGGAATGGTTCAAAACTGCATCAGGGGAGGTTCAGACTTGACAATAGGAAACATTTCTTTACCAAGAGGGTGGTCAAACACTGGAACAGGCTTCCTAGAGAGGTGGTTGGTGCCCCAAGCCTGTCAGTGTTTAAGAGGCATTTGGACAATGCCCTTAATGATTTGCTTTAACTTTTTGTCAGCCCTGAAGTGCTCAGGCAGTTGGACCAGATAATTGTTGTAGATCTCTTCCAACTGTAACTATTCTATTCTAACTATTTCCATATTTTTAATAGCTTGTTCTGTCTTTCTGCATTTGAAAAGCAGCATACTAAATGTACTTTTAGCAAATGGTTTCATGAAAAAGGCAGAAATCCCATTACATACAGCCCTCTGAGATCTCTACCTATATCTCCAAAATGAATAAAATTTTAAAATCTTCTGTGATCTTGCAGAGAGCCAATCTAGAAGCCTGCCCAACATGAACCAATAGACAGGAAGGAGAATGACACTACTGACAACAAACATCAAAATTATTTGCTATCCAAAAAGCTAAATATTTTTATTTTTTCTTAATGCAGCTGTTGGTCCTACCAAGCTCATTCCTACTATACATAAGCTGTTGGCACCCTTTCAGTTCCTCAGGAACAACTATTTCTGTAGCCATGCAGGAAGCCAGCATAGAAACAAATGATCTGCCAGATCACTGTACAGCTATTCAAACAGAGGCACAACTGAGAGGGTCATAAGGAGGACACAAAGAGCAGGTCTGCTTAGTTCAGTCCTGCTTTTGAACGAAATAATAAAAACAGTTCTTGAGATTCAAAGTGTCTGATTCAACTGTAGAGAGAGAAGCTGATTGTGCAACACTTCTTCAATTCAGAGCCTAGCTGTCACCCTATCTCCTCTTATAGTCTCTATTCATGCTTCCCTTCCAGCCCTCCTCTATACACTTAACTCCTAGCAAAATCAATCCATCCCAGACCTCCTTATCTTTGGCTCTAGTTACTCATCCTCATTTTCATCTCCAACAAGCCATGTCCTCCTTCCCTAGCACACCCTGATACCTATCAAGAAATAGTATTAAGAATAGCAGAAATTAAACTTAGTCTCTCACACCTCAGTAACCTTTTGCTAACTCAGACACATAACTACAGGCATAGGCCTGCTTGGTAATCTATCATATTCAGGTCGGAGGGAATATGAAGAATTTAGTTACCAGAGCTCCCAGAAAAAAACAAAAAACAAACAAACAAAAAAAACCCAAAGAAAAAAGTGTTATGTGTCATGTTCATAAAGATAGCCAAAGGTACTTTCAACTTCAATGACCACACACTCACTCCCAAAACACTGGGGAACCACTATACCTTCTAACCACATGGCTCCATGCTAAGAAAACTTTTTTTGTTTTCTGCTTTTTTTTTTCCTCCAGGAAAAAAATATTCTTTTCCCTGAAACTTTAGAAAAATTCAGGCTAAAATAGATAGCAGACATTAAAAAAAAAAAAAAAGTATTTTGGCTAAATTTGGCCAATTTCTCTGGAATTTGGCTAATTTCTACAAAAAATGTATTGCATATCTCTGCCAGCTCCAACTATGTTTAAATCCTATATAAATGCTAGACATTTTCATTAAAAACTATTCATACCTTTTTAATTTTTAATTTTTCTTCTTCAGCAGTGCAAAGCTTGATTTCTAGGTTTGCAGCAGCTTGTTGAAGGTAGCTCTTTGGTTCGTTTGTTCTCTGTGTCTCAGCATCAACCAAAGCAACGGCTGATGTAACTGAAGTCTTGTCTTCACTTACATTCAAAGAGGCAACTGGAATATCTGCTTGAGTCTAATTCATACAAGAAACAAAACAGTACAGGAAAAGGTGAAGGGAATTTAACATTCCACTCAAGTCAAATTTCATTTCCAGATGACATTACAGAACTTAAGAACTGTAAATACTACAGTTACTTTTTTGAAACCACACTTCTCTGAAATTGGCCGTGCACACTCTCATATGTAGGATGTGCTGGCCAAAAAGAAAGCTCCAACAATGGAGCGGTAGCAATAATTCTAGATGGATTCACATCAATCCTTTCGATCTCCTTGACTGCTTTTCAAGAATACTTTAGGAGAAGGCTTTAAGAAGGAGGATGGCACAGATACCTCAGTTTCCAATGAGGTCAAAATACTCAAAAGACGTGAAAAGAGACAGAAGTGAAACTGAATGATCTGTCTCAAAGCATCAGGCTTATAGGGAAATAAACTCTCCTTGGGTTAGTCACTCCATGTTTTCACCCAATGCAAACTGCAAACAGTAGCCACAGAAAGGGAATACAAATTTTTTGTGCTAAAATAAATATCTCATCCTGAGGCTAGACCAACAGAATAAGAGTAATTGGGACATGTCTACAACATTTATTTAATGCTATTTCAGTGAACTGTAGAAGTACAAAAACTGAAACGGAGGCTTCTAGAATATACAACCCAAAACAGATGAAACACTGATAATAAGCCTATATTCTCAAAAAAGCACAAAAATAAATTAGGTGAGGTTTAAAATATTTTGTGGTATAATTAACAGAAGCCAAAGGTTTTTTTTCCCCTTCTTTAAAAAAAAAAAAAAGGCAAAAACTTGTTTATATACCAGCAAAGGAACTTCAAAGGAAAAAGCTGGTAAATTAATTTCAGATGCCATATTTTCAACAACAATTTGAAAGCCAAGAGCACTTGAGATGTGAGGTGGGGTGGAGAAAGGAACATCTTGATATGTTTATTAAGAGAGGTTTGACTGATCTGATTGAAGTCATTCCCTTAACACCTTTTATTCCAAACAGACACTCAAATAATAGATTGATTTTTGAATAAATAAGTATCTCTTGAAGGATTCAAAGAAAGAAACAAACAAAAATAGCTGAGATCTGGACTGTACGTGGATACATAAGATCCAGTAGATAAAACAGCCAGAAAGAAAACTGCAGTTTGTGCTCTGAATTCCCCTTCTGTAAGAAGCAAAGATAACCTAGATATGCTAATTCTACTTCTGAGTACTAGTCAAGATTAGAATCTGGCACTGCCAAAAAATTGTGATGCTGGAACCTGAAAAGTTGAAGTTTTTTTTTAACATTAAATGTCAAGAGGCTCTGGAAACACAATTACAGAAGAATACAGTTATCCTAGCATCCTCCTCTAACAGGTGTAAGAATATTTTATTATAGTTTTATGCCCACCATTTTCCTTTAGCTTTATCCAAAAGTGTGAAGTCTGATCTTCATTTCAAAACAATGTTAAAGGACCTCCTCTCAACATACCTTCTCCCTTTAGTAACACTTGCTAATGTTGTATTCTTTAATTTGTATTATTTCCTGCATTAAAAAGAGAGTTTATGGAACCATGGGTCTGTCAGTAGCTGACCAGAACAGGATAAGAAAGACCAAAACATGGCTCACAACTAGAATTTGCACACATAATTATTCAGAAGTAACAAAGTCTATTTCTTATTTTTAGTAAGATTACCTAACCAAATGACTTTTTCATTTTAAAAAATACACCTAAGCCTTAGTATTCTGGGATATCCAAAGTGCTCTCTCCAGAGAGCACACAAGCTAAAGTTTCTGGCCTAGCTCAAACAAGAAAGGATATAGGTTATTCACGTTTCACCATTAGCCAAAATCAAAAAGGGTAGGATCTGTTGTGGCTGAAGAAACGCATATTTTGATCATCCTGCCAGTAATACAAATTTACCTATCAAAACAATATCAGAGAGGGAGATGAAGAACTTTCAACACAGAAAATGACTCTGGCTGACATCAGTCAAAAAAGAAAGCAAACGTCTCAAGAAAAAAAACCCGTCTCAAGAAAAACCCCGTCTCAAGAGAAAAACCCACAACTTTTAGATTTCTAAGAAAATTTCTTAGGTATATTTGCATCTGGGCACACCTCTTCTTTACTTTTTATAGGCTTTCCCCAGAACACTAGGCTGGGAACAAATACAAAACAGTAACTAATTCATTACTAAGACTGAACTATCAGAGCTGTAGTAGCCACAGTCTTTCTGGAAGTGTGAACATACAGATGCTGTTCAAAGGAAAAACATTAAGAGTCAGTTTAATCAAAACAAGTATTTTGTACAAGTTGTTTAAATAGCTCTAGAGAAATGCTTTTAAATGGTTAGATTATGGAAATCTGACTTAATTGTGATATTCAACTTTCACCATGAGTAGCCCTGAGACTTGATGAGACTACCTGAAGAATAATAAACCAAGTAAGGGCTGGAAATGGGAGGGTCTCTAACTAGCCCAAAATATTGACTGGTTCAGAGAAAGACAACAGCATTTTCTAATTCAAGTATATACTACTATGCATCCTGAAACAAGGAACTTTATAATCAATAAACTTGTTCAAATAGGTGTCACTGCAATCAATGTCAATAAAAACACACTTGGGAGGGTAAATCTATTTAATTCTCGTCCACAGCAATCTTGCATTCTTGAGGTAACCCCCAGGCAGAAATTCTTTCCCTCCCTTGCTCACCTAATTTAGTTAAAAACTAAACACTTTAACCCCCAAAAAGAAGCTAAGATCAGTTCTCACCAGTATTGGAGCTACAAGGAGAGATCAAGATCACACAACTAGGACTGTGTCAGATCACAAAAAAAAAAAAACCAAAACTTTAAAAGTAATAGGGGAAAAAAGTAAAATATAATAAAATAAAAAAATGAAATTAATTTTATTATAATTAAGTAAAAATTAAACATTAATTCTCTAATCCTAAAACCACTTCAGAAAAACATATATATGACATATATGTACAGCCATAATCTTTACAGCTTTAACAGTAACACCTTTATTTTAAGAAAACCTTCCTGCTATTGTTTCCTACTTTCATGCCTAGCACTATCAGCATGCCTTTAACTTTTAATAACTCTTTAACACACATACCTCTCTTGCAGTCCATACCAAAGTAGTATGGTGTCCCCCAGTTATAGGATTTAAACATAATTTTAAAATTATTTTACTTCAAAGCCTGTATGACAGAAATTCAAGGACCACCTTTTGCTCTTAAAAGGCAATTCAATCTAAATTTGCATAGAAAAGATACAAAGCTAAGATATTTAATACATCAAGTTCCCATACTGAAACACAAAAATTGTGGTTTTACCTGTTCTTCAAGAACAGCTGGGTTTATAACATTGTTGGCTGTTTGAATAGCTGTTGCCACATTATCACTTGATAAAGTGAATGAGTCAGAAGGAACCAGGCAGGAAGAAGGCACGGAGTGCTCCAGAAGAACGTCAGGAGATATATGGACTTCAGATACTAATTCAAGAAATAAAAACAGAAAACACACATACAATATGAAGAAGCATTCAAAAATTAATTCTGTTTCTGAAATCTATACCTAGGTAAAACCCGTCACAGTAGCAACAAGTATAGTCATAATAATGTAAGGTTATGTACCTGTTACAATCTAATTGCACTGAAGAGTAATTCCGTACAAAGTTCCTGTATTTTTGAGTACTATCAACTTAAGGATATTCAAAATTGTAGTCACACTAAATTTAGACTTTTAACTTACACAGAGCTTTCACAAGACAACTGCCATCAAAAGCAGCAGTTTTAACTTTTGTCTCTTTCCACTCACATAATCTTACAGCTTCAGCATGATCTTGAATGAGTTTAAGTCAACTGTAAAATTGTACTGACAGTTTCCTAAGCTTTATAAATCTTAAAAGTAAAAAAAACCTCAACTGTCTTAGAAGACATATACAAACAGCTTACCAAGACACATGATAAAACCAGTTTCACATTTTATAAGAGATCAAAAGACAACAACATAAATAACTCTCTAGCTAATAAAACTTAAGTGTAATTAATATTGGAGTGAGAGCTCTTCCATAGCAATTTCCAGTTATGCCATAAAAATCCTGAACAGTGGATCACCATTATCAACCTGGCACAACAAAAACTTCAGCACTTTTACAAAAGATTCAGACACAAACTAAATAAAAAGAAAAGAGAAGAGAAAGCTTTGCATACATTTTTAACTTAACAGCAAAGTTTTGCAAAATTTTATATGGTCAGCTACACATATGCCTTTGCAGTAGACCAAAAAGTATATCCAATTGCTTTAGAGAAAGTATCATTACGTATCATTATCGTTACAAATCTGATAAAATGTAAAAGACACTACTATCCCAGAGCAAGGCTCAGCCTCTCAATATCACTGTTTAATACTGCACAAGTATGCTTACATAGCACAAACAAGTGTATACATTGGCCTAAAGGCATTCAAAAGGACACACTAATCCTTGAATCCAGGCACTCTGTGTCCCATCTCCTTTACCTCCCAGTTCTGGGATTCAGGTTAACATAGAGGAACATGCAAAGCTCATCTAAGAAAAAGAAAGAAAGAAAATAGACCATGAGACAGAAAAAACCCCCAGGGTGCTAACTGCACCAATAGTAGATTTGGCCACACGGGGAAAAAAAACAGCTGAACAGAAAAATGGAAACTTGGATGAAAAGCCTAGAGGACAGTACTTCAGCAAACAGAACAGGAACCAGTTTAGGTAACCAGGACAAAACAAAACAGGACTGGAACACAGTTGCATCTTTAACAGTTCTCCAGAATTGGTGTCCTGGTTTCAGCTGGGATAGAGTTGATTTTCTTCCTGGTAGCTGCTATAGTGCTGTGTTTTGGATTTAGGATTAGAACAATGTTGAGAACACACTGATGTTTTAGTTGTTGCTAAGTAGCGTTTATACTAGTCAAGGACTTTTCAGCTTCCCATGCTCTGCCAAGTGCACAAGAAGCTGGGAGGGGGCACAGCCAGGACAGCTGACCCAGACTGGCCAAAGGGCTGTTCCATACCATATGACATCATGCTTAGTATATAAAGCTGGGGGAAGAAGAAGGAAGGGGGGGACGTTCGGAGTGATGGCGTTTGTCTTCCCAAGTAACCATTATGCATGATGGAGCCCTGCTTTCCTGGGGATGGCTGAACACCTGCCTGCCCATGGGAAGTAGCGAATGAATTCCTTATTTTGCTTTGCTTGCATGCACGGCTTTTGCTTTACCTATTAAACTGTCTTTATCTCAACCCATGAGTTTTCTCACTTTTACTCTTCTGATTCTCTCCTCTATCACAGCAGGGGGGAGTGAGCAAGCGGCTGTGTGGTGCTTAATTGCTGGCTGAGGTTAAACCATGACAATTCGAAATGGGACTTTTTAGGCTTCCTTTATGTGCCACAAGATATCTGTGAAACCCATCGAAGTATTCTATTCATCTCTCCCATACCCTTCCAAACGTCTCCTTACAAAGGCAGCTTCCTATAACTATTACCTACTCTGTTAGTTCAAATGACAGTGAGATGACAGAGAAGATGACCTTTTTGCTTCTAGAAAAGCAGTGAAGTCTCAGTTTTATGCTGTCACTTAACATCCTGAATTTCAGTTTGAAATCAATTTCCAATGGATGGAAAGCCAACTAAAATAATGTACCAGGCAATTCTGACCGAGCAGACAAGCTGTTTCTCTGACTAAAATTGTGAACTCACAAGGAAAAACCTAGCATGACACTGATCTTTGTGGTGTTAGCATTCATCCTTTGGTGATGATCACCATGGTATAGGCATAGTTCCCACATAAATAATTGATCAGAAAAGTAAAAAAAATAACTCAGTCTGAATAGTGATGAGGAATGGAGACTCACAGAGATTAAAGCTTAAGGTATTCACATATTTTAGGGTATCCAATACTAGACATAAGACTTCGTTTTTCAGATAATACAGTTTTATGTGGGAACCTTCTACAATCAAATTGAGCTTTCAGTTATTTCAGTTATAGCAATGAATGCTTAACATTTTGATGGGCAAGAAAAAACAGAAACAAAAAACCCACTTCTTAAGTTGTCAAAATAAAGCCTAGGAAATGAGGAGCAACAACTGGTGACCACCTCTGAACACTGTGGTTTAAAATTATTCAACTTAATACACGACCTTGCAGAAGACAAGAAAAGGTGGCAACTCTCCAAGGTATCATTCAAACATCTTTTTTACAAAACCTTCTTTTCACTTTCAGCAATGTTAAAGATTCATAAATTAGACATTCCTAGAATTACATGTGCTATATCTATAATTCAAGCTCTCTTAATTCATTCTTCTTATGTATATACTGGTGAAATTGCATTAGCATTTTAGTTCAGCTCAAAATTCGCTTATGAAGACAACCCCTCAATCATTCCTGCTTACCATGCCTTAATTATCATAATGGAACAGTTTCAGAACCCCTGAAACAAAATTTGCCTCTGCTAAAATTACATAACTGGACTAGAAAAGCAGTATGTACTCAATTACAGGTACGTCAAAAGTCATATGCCCAAGAAGGCTGAAATAAGATATAAGTTATTGCCCGAACGGTACTTAAAAAAAACCAAACAAACAAACAAAAAAAACCACCAAACTGATAATTTCTGAACGCTTGACTTCCCAATATTAAGAATATTCTATCATAGGTTTGTATGTAAGAATTGACAAAACCATGCAGTTTATTAATAGAAGCAGAGATCAGTAACGGCCTGCAATCTTGCAAGAAAAATTCTGTATCTTTATGAAGCTCAAACAATTATTAAAATCACTAGGGGATCAGAAATTCTGAAAACAAAACCAAACGGATGAACATGAACTGTTAAATCAACATTTCATATGAGTCGTATACTTTTGAGCTTCAGAATGAAGACATTAGATATGACATATATCACTGAAAAAATAAACATAAGTAACATTTACTAATTGGATGTTATTTATATCCAGCAATTAAGAGATGACATGTCAGCAGGGATCTGAGCAAAAGACCGTGTAATAATTCTTTGACATACTTTCGTAAAACATTGCAAACTACTTGCAGCACAGCTGCCCTACATGTAGGTTTCAGCTGTTAAAAATAGAAAACCCAAGAAACAAAAACCAAATTTCCATCCTCAACTACCCACATCTTTGATGATGCAATTCAATGACCCTTTAAATTATACTGTATACACTGTAAACCGTATCACTGAACATTTTCAGTTAAAAGTAACATTCAGCTAGAAAGTTCAAGACCATTTTTGTGTGTCCAAATTTCAGTGATCTGCTTAAAACCCAGCCTCACATATGGTTGCTCAAGCAGAACTGTAAGAGACAGGAAACTATTCTACAAGGCAGGAATTTCTGTCAACTGTAATGTCAAAGCTAGAACACAGGGACCTACAGCCTACATAATGCTGAATAAGCAGCTTAGGGAAAAATAAACTGAAAATTACTGTATTCACAGACATCAACCAATTTACTTTTGCCAATACATAACAAACTAGCACACAACAGAATATGTCAAACACATTCCAAAATACATATGTAACAAACACCCAATAAAATTAACCTATCATTGTCAGTGGGAAACAACCTAATTTACGAAAGAACAAAAGGATCTGCTCAAAAAAAACCAAAAAACAATCTTATTTTCCCGTGAAACAAAAAGCAACAACTAATAAATTTAATTCAAAATAGACAAAGTATTTCCTGTACTTACACTGCTTTAAGCTCAATGTAAATGGAAAACTATTAGAAAGGGTTAAATTTCTTAAAGAATGAGCAGGATACATTAATAGGTATCAATTGACACCCAATATGCCCATAATAAGTGTTGTATGAGTCTCAGATGGCATGCAGAGCATTCTGCAAAGCTGTAGGAGTTTTAGTAGTTCCCTTAGCAATTTTCCCCTTCCAAAAACAACACTTAATCACTGTATTTACAGATCACCAATTCACCAGAATGAGGTGCATTTCCACATCTGTTGGGGAATACAGACTTCAAAAATAAGCAAAAACTATGTCAGTGTTAATTCCAAAAGTGTAACTAGAATTAGGATCAACAGGTAAAGTCTACATAGTGCTGAAGCTGACAGCAATTTCTCTGTTGACTTCAATGAGCATGAATGTCCTCCTACCAATAGGAAACACTTGGCTGCTTCTCTACACATACCAGTTTACAGCGGTACATGAACATGTAGAGAGGAAGAAAAACCACTCTAATGTGCTTTCAAGATGATTTCTCATAGTTCACAGCAGAAAGCTCTTCCCTGCATTGTATTCTTCCAAAGCCAAACTATTCTAAAAAATAAGTAATTACATATACTATTCCAACATCGTAAATCTAAGGCCATATGGAAATACTAATTTTATTTCCTAACTTCTCATTTAAGTAAAACTTATATACAGCTATCAAAAGTTTACAACACAGCAACCATTTAGTTGAACCTCAGAAACAAATCTTTCAGTATTCAATGACTACACAACATAAGAAAACTGAGAACTCATTCCCATCAGTTGTTTCTGGTTTTTTTGGTTTTTTGTTTTTTTTTTTTTTGTTTATTTGTTTGTTTTTAAAGAAATTGGTTTCCAGAAAACTGCCAAAATATTCAGTCAATATGACTGTCTTTTAAAGCAGTTTGGTAACTGAAAGAGAGAGAGGAGGTGGTATGTAATCTAATAAACATGCAACAAGACAATCTTTTAACCATATGTAAATTCTAGATAGTCAAATCTGAAAAGTTACATGACTCATTTTCAAAGCAGCATACCCCAGATAATGGAAATGCTAGCAAATGAAAAACAAGACCATTCTAGAGTTAAATGAGGCTGTATACCATTATCAACAAAGACCTCTGAACCCTGTCCAACCATGACAAGGAATGAAACCAGTTCCCTCCAATCTCCCTAGGGTTATATATAGTTTCTATATATTAGAAATATATGTATTTCTATAAATACAATTTCTGCTACTATTTCCCACCCCTCCACCACCCCTCCCCAGTCAAGATGTTAGTATTCTGCAGAAAACCAAAATTTATTATGAAAACAAACAACTGAAAACACTTATTTCAACACAACAGCTGAAAAAAGCACCTTCAAGACATGCAGATGTCTGCTTACGTCTGCACACCAGTACAGATCACCCCATCTCATATTGTATAGACTTCAAAACATCTGTTCTTTCAACATTGCAAACAGGACCATCAGAAATACTGAATTCTTAGTTGAAATATGAAAAATAGGCTTTGCCTACATACAGTCCATCTGCATTGTTAATGAAAGAATACTAGAACAAGGAGAAAAATCTTCTCCAGTAATTTTGAGGATGTTCTGTTATTCAAGCGGGCATTGAGAATTCTCACTATCAGACCAAACGTAAAACTTAGCCAAATTAATCCAAACGGTAAATCAATAGCTTCAAAATTATATATGCTACCTCCAGATCTCCTTACAGAAAGTAAACATATTGACATGACACAAAGCTTAGAAAAGATTCCCAAAAGAACTTAACAAATAAACAAATAAATAGAGCTCCTCTGACACACCTTTGCTCCAGGAAGTACAGAAATAATGCTTCAGTGAAAAATTAATAAGTAAAATAATCTTGGATCAATACAGACTGGAGGCCACATATAAAAACTAACAATTTTTCTAATGTATGTGGCCAAAGGAGAGAAGTGTTACCCTGTAAGCCGCCAAACCAATGAAACTTGGGAATGCGATACGGCTCCACATGAAGACATGTAAATTTACACAGCTACGTGAGCATTGCAGTCAGCAGAGACTTAGTCAATACAACTGATGGACACAAAGAAGCTACTCAAGCTCACCCTAAAAGCTGAATTCAGCATTTGGGCATCTGAACAGCTCTCCTGCTCATGGAACTGAATGGATTACATTTTCCTTAAACAAATGGAGGTCACCTAGGTCATGTAACAGAGTGAAATTAAGATGTTTATACGTTAGTGCTGGCTTCCATACAGTTGTGTTGTTGTCCCCTAGTTCTTTTAGTTCTGTTATCTCCCATGGTCCTAGATGGTAGCTATAGGCTATAGCTCTTCTAAATTTCCAAATGAGTTTCAACACCAGACAGCTTCTATAGAATCTACAGTGACTGGATCCAATCTTCCTTTTCTTTGGTGAAGCACCAGGTAAAGCTCTATCATTACTCAGTCCTGATTAAAAAAGGACAAGTGTAATTAACTGAGACTATAAACGATTTCACTAAAACTAAGAAACATATTCAAAATCTACAATGGGAGAACAGGGACTGAAAGCAATAGCATAAGCCTCATTTCCTCATGAAACGAAGCTAAAAAAAAAAATCTCCACCTCATCCACAGTTAACACTGCCATGAATCTGGTCTTACCTAACACTTGTAAACAAAATCATTCTGAATCTGCACAGCTTGAATCAGAAACGTCTGCTCAGACTGCACTTCCAACCCATTCCCAGGTAGGAATTCTGTCTTAATTTCACTGAAAAAGCATCTCTCACCCTGTTTTGTTTTGTCTTTTTTTTTTTTAAGCAACTTTTGTTTTACTTCGAATAATCCACAACAGATAGATTCACGAGGCTCCATCTCAGCCAAAACAGTCCTTTTTTGGTAAACATCTGTTGGTTTTTCCATCTGCTCCATTACACAAGATGCTTCTGATGTCCAGAGAATAATTTCTGCCAAAATGAAACACTGACACAACATGTAGAGCCCCAGATCCTGTTCCTGCCATTCACTATAAGCAACAGACATGTTATTCATAACCTTACAAAAGCAGAGATAACACCAGAATCTGTTGACACGCAGAGTGCTAAATTTCAAGATCCCCCTTACAGGCATAAAGGTACAGAACCTGGCACCTACAGAAGAGCAAGAAAATGGACAGTTTGTACATCTCTTCTTCAGGAAGAAAAAAAAAACCTACAATAAATAAATAAAAAAGTAGGCACTTCAATATTCCAGTACACACTTACTGAATTGCAAAGTCACATCGCTCTTAAAATCTTATTTTTATTAAGTTGCATAACAATGTGTTTCTACTACTAAGCAGCTAAAGCAGAAACAAAGCAAAACTGACTTACAAATAATTATTTCTTTCATTGAAGTATCTTCCTTATCAGGTGCAAGGACCATTCTAGAGTCTAAAATACTTGAGAGCTACTTTCTTAAATAAAAAAAGTGTATCAAGCTACTCCCACTAACATCTCTGAAGTCAATAACATCACATTCAGTTAGATTTGGCCACCGTATTAAAAAATAGCTCAGTTTAAATATTAATATTAATGTTCAATAAATGAAATTATTTGAGAACAGCATAACTGTTACATTTTTTTTCCTCAAAAATGTTAGTTTATGAATCCAAAGAGCAAAACCCCCTGAAAAGTGTCTTACAATAACAAACCAAGGAAATATCATGATTTTTCTGGCCAGCCATAATAATTAATACAGTCAGCCTCTTTGAATCTCTTCTGAGAACCAGATGGACTAGTGATAAGGCACTAGAATATTCCATAATTTATTTCAGAGTTCTTAAAAACTTAATTTTTTGTTTTCAGTTCTGAACTGTATTTAAGTCTAAGGCCTAAACATAAGACTTAGTACTCCATTACTGTTCTTAGAGAGATTTCATCTTTCCAAAGAAAAACTTTTTATTCCCAAAGTGTTTTGTTGTTGTTTTTAAATAATTTTCTTCTTTTTCAACTTTACAAATACATTTACTAATCCAAGCTAAGAAAACACTGATGATTGAGTAGTTCCCTCACATTTCTCCAAAGCCCAGACATTGAGCATACAGTAGTGACTCTTTTTAGTACATCCCCATATTAAGGCTGGAAAGAAAAAAGGAAATCTATCACATACATAATGACACTAAGTAAGAAGGAATACTTGCTTCTACCTCAGTTAAACAATCAGAAGGAATAGACCCAATACAACAGGCAGTTCTTCAGATTTTGCTAAGAGTAGTAGCAAAAACACCTAAGTAA
Organism: Nipponia nippon; assembly: GCF_047370975.1. Lineage (NCBI taxonomy): Eukaryota > Metazoa > Chordata > Aves > Pelecaniformes > Threskiornithidae > Nipponia > Nipponia nippon. Next base: position 81,403,281 of record NW_028262347.1, on the reverse strand, counting down.
CAGGACTGCACCAATGCATGTTAATGCATACTTTCTCACAGAGCTAAGGTCTTCAGACCAGCCTTACTTTCTATTTCCATGTTTATACAGCACACGGTATGATGGGTTCTAATTCAAATTTGCAACCATGAGAGATAAAAAAATAAATAAATGTATTCTCACTTTTACCATTTAGAATAAAACCAGTATTTTCCTATTAGGTGACACTGCTAGAGAAGCCTAACAGAAAGAGGTACATGCTCTCTGATAATTGTCCTGGTGGAAGGGGAAAAAAATGGTATAATATTTCTGCTGCACAAATTCTTATTTTTCTCCCTTTCTGAACCAGCAACTACAATTAATAAACATTTTCTGATTTGAAGTACTGCATAGAAAAGACTATCTGCTCATCCCAATAAACATTTTATCATACTATAAGTCTATTAAAAAAGTGAAATTAACATACAAAAAGATAGTAAGAAGCCCAAGACAAATTTCAAGGGCAAAATTACTCACTGTAATCAACACTGGGGCCTTAGAAATAATTTCTGATTTCTTCTTGCACAGTGAGAAATACTGCAACAGATTTCAGTGCTTTGTTTTATAAGTTTTTATATCTTGCAAACATCAGATATGCAGGAAATTGATGAGTAACGTACTCCTCCTCCATAAAGTTCACCGAATCTTGCATGTATATAATGGTACCACACTCCAAATTTATCAAAATCATCTCAATAGCACCATAATACATCTGAATTTCTGACATTTTTCAGCAAACCTTACTGACTGGCAAATTTCTAGGGTAAGACAAGAACAACTTTATATAATAACATTGGGCAGAAAATTCAGTTTCTCTTACTTACCAGTCAATGCCTAACAAGCATTTTTATTGATCCTATTAAAAACTCTTGCAATAAGTTAATTTATTCACAGCAACATTTGCATGAAAAAGTCACATAAAGATTTTACAGTAATACAATATTCTGAATACAAGGGGTTTTCTTTACTTTTTGTATATTTTCCCACCATCTGCAAGAGACCTTCCGTACTCAAAAGTAAGAATATCCTTTGAGTGAAGAAGCTCCATTTCTTCTTCCCATAAGATGGCAATCAGCCTTTGAACTGGATAAGCTGTACTTCTCTTTCATTCCTGAAAAAAGTTTAACTTTGAGAAGTGCAGCTTCCCAAAATAATTCCTCAGGAACATTCTTATGCTAGGTTTTCACTGCTGCCCATTCTTTTATTATGTATATACACCCTTCTGGGTACTAATATTTACAGTGAATACAGAAGGACAGCAATGCATTATCAAGAATTTTTATCGTGATTTTATCAATACCTGTAGGAAATGCTGCCCAAGCAATAGGAGGGGATGTAGTCTGCTTTTCACCATTTCCACACTCATAACTCTCTGCTGCCTAGAAACATGAAAAAAAATATCGTTACATATTTTACAAAATGTTAGAAATTCCTATAAAAATAGTTGAAAATAGTTAAATGTCAAAATTAAATCATCCAAATAACATACCTCAAATCCTCCAAAGTCATCGTCATCCATCTTTCAACTGGTACTAGAATACAGCAGAAATCTTGATTTAAAAAGAAAACCAAAAACAAAACCACTAATTTGTTATATCCCTTTTACTCATAAAATAGCAATAAATACTTTGTAAAACCAAAGGTGTGGTGTTACTTTTAAAAGACAGACTTGGGTAGAACAAGTCACTGTGGTCAAATCCTAAAAGCCCAGCAGTATGAACTTATACAATGCTCTACACTGCACGAAACTGGGTATATTTCATTGGCCAGCCTCATAAGAGAAATGTGCTGATTTTATGATCAACTGGGAGTCAAAAGACAAAATGACTCATGTATTTGTACTTCAGTTACATGACAGTTGAGTAGAGACCTTCACTTGGATACAACTGCTGCTTAGCTCATCTATGTGCTCTTCATAACCTCATCACCTTCTCATTTAGAAATGAATATTCAGTCCTTCACTCAAGTACTCATCTCCACAGGTTACCTGAAGTCTTTCTGATTTACAAGTTCTACAAAAGATCAAGGGACCTAAATAAGAACTTTTTCACATAGAGGATGCAAGGGCTAAAACTGTAAGATTTCTTTTAAGAAGCACTTTTTTACTGATGAAGAGAGATGAAAAAATTGGGTATTTTACAATGGAATTTGAATATCTTCAAGGGAAAAGATAAGCACTGACCATCAATATTCTCCAAGATCTTTTGAAGGCAAGAATGTAGAAAAAGCTTTTCAAAATATGAAAACAGAAAGATGGCATTTTAAAAGCTACATCTATTGCTTTCAAGTATAGCAGTCAAGTGCCCAGTACCTCATCAAATGGTACTGAAAACAACAGATAACCTAGTCTGGATATTAAAAAAAAAAAAAAAAAAAAAAGTCCAGGAAGTAGGATTTCTGATCATTAGATTCCAAAATGAAGAACTTTCTTCATTAGTAATGAAGACGATCCAAATTAATGCAACCACGATCTACCATGTACTTCGTAGTTTTGTGTTTATGATTTAAAATATAAAAATATTTTCCATTGTTAAGTTGCTTTTCCAAATCAGCACAGTGATTAAATCCAAAAAAATTTCCTGCTTTTCCCATCTCTTCTTAGCTGTCTGGCAACATCAGCACAAACTGCAACTTAGAAAAAGACTGTGGTGAATTTCTGGAAATTTTTCTGCTACCACAGAGGTCCTTCCCTAGGTTTCATGCAGGGGCTGATTTAGATTTTACAAACTGATCAGCATTTTTGAGTTGTAGCCCTGAATTCTGTGGCATTTTGATATATTTATAGTTAAATTGCAGTTCCTTTTACAAAAATGCAGGATAAGTTACTCAGTTAATGAAAGTAACTCCAGATATACATGGCTGTTCAAAGAAGGGTACTATATGTATTTTAAAAAAAATATATCATTCTGATATGTGAATGAAAGATGATCCAAAAACCCTTTAGGGTCTTTACAGAATGTCAAAATGTTAGTAAAGTTAATTGACTTCAGTTCAAATAGACTATAGGCTGGTGAAACTTCTATTACTGTGAAAACACATGCTCAGAAACAGAAGAATTCAAAGGGTTTGGAGGAAATCTCCAAATTAAAGTAGTACAATGTCAGAAGGGGACACTGTCAGTTTATATCCACTGCTGAAAATCATACCAAGAAAGACTTCAATTCAAACACACATCTTCCAAAGTTTAATAAATTTATTTCCAAGTTCTTATTGATGAACTTAGTTTAAATCACCACTATCACAGTGTAAGCAGACAGATTTGGTTAAATTAGAGCATTGTCCAATATTCACATGTGGTATAAGAACTAAATATCATTTTAAGGATTCAAGGGGGTTTGTTGGTTTTGTGATGTTTTATTTTTTAAGAGAGAAAGAAGGTAGTTGAGTATTTTTCCCATCAATGTTAACCTTAACCGGTCAAACATTCATGCATTCCATGACATTCAGAGCTTCAATATATAACTCAAAAAAATAACACATGCACGCACAAATGACACCAATGGAAGTCGCATAGATAAAACACCACTGCTGAAGCACACAGCAACGCGCAAACAACTGAGAATGTCTATGTATTCACGCTACCTACTATTAAACGCCATCCAAAACAGACTGGTGATTTATATAGGTACTGCTAAACGCAACATTCAAGTAGCAATCAGAGCAGTCAGTTGGAGAAAGAGAGGTTTTAGAAAGGCAAATAGGTATTTTTTCTATACACTATGTATCACATCAGCAGGTCCTACAGGCTTTACCCAAGGTTACTTAAAAGGACCACAGTAATTCCTTCAAAGGACCACAGCAGATTTTCTCCCTAAAGAGCAAGAGACATTATTCCCATCATCTCAGAACTGGTTATGTCTCAGTTGGAGAATGTACTTTCCATATTCAGAACTGTGTTTTAAAAAGACAAACTGCAACAAATTCAGAGGAGTGCAACAGGAATTAAACCAATTTTGGAAAGGCACGCTAAAATGGAGAGGCTTTTTTTCAAAAAAATCTAAAAAGGCAAACAAAAATATCCTTAAAATATAATGTTCTAAGAAGTGATTAACTACTTTCATTTATCATCAAATAAAGCACTGACATAAGGCAGTAAAGTACAGAAGCCTCTGTAGGCAAAACGTGTGTTAAATACTAGCGAAGATTTCCAGGAAGGCAACAAGAAAATTTCTAAGAACCTATGTATACATAAAACAGAAGAAACTTTTGATAGAGAAAAAGGATGTAGGGCAGAAGAAAAAATGGAGAACAACCTGTTATTGAATCCATCATCTTTGTTATTACATTTCATATACAGTTTTCATAAGTCTGGTAAAGATCACAAGACTATTTTGACCTAAGATTACCTTACTCCACAAATTTTAACACAGACATTTCATGACTGTAACAGCATGATTAATCTCTGAATTATTCTACACATCATTTAAATGGAATAAAAGAGAAACAGACCCCAAGCAAGTCTCAGTAGGATTAATGGTGCTTTCACACCTAACTGCTAATCCTCCAATTCCATTTCTTCAGAGATCCCACAGGAATTCTAGGCCAAGTGATTCTCAACCAGCTAGGAAGGACTGTTTGCTATTTGTGTATGTATAATACACATTCATACATGTACACACACCTCTGTTTTCAAAAATAAAGCTAAGTTTCTAGTCCACCAAAAAGAAATCCTGATTTGTTTACATGCTTTGTTTGCTGTAGGCAAAAAAAAAAAAAAAAAAAAATCAGAATGAAACTGGCAAACTTAGCATGTATCACAAGTAAGCAGGCAGCAAATTAAGATACAAAGCATGGCTTAAGTCCTGAGGGACGCTGACATAGGACATGTCAAAAACTCAAAGGCTGAGGTGTTCTCTTCAGCCAAAGAGTTTTAGTGCAAGAGCTCTTACTAGGAGATGTCTTTCCAAAAAGATGTTTCTTCTTGCACAAAAAAAAAAAAAAAAAAAAAAAGGTGCTTTCTGCAAGGAAAAGGGAACAGGGTCACACCAATGTGTTAAGAACTCTTTAGAAAAAAATTCAAGCCTATTTTAGCTAGCAGTCTTTCATAGCCCTCAAAAGTACATGCACATTTAGCTCTAAAAAATGTTTAAATAATTCATTATGAACTTAACTGATAACAATGCTGAAAATATGAACAAATACACAATTTCTCAATTCCACCCCTTATTCTGGTGATGGAAATGCATTTCTGGCACAAATACACAGCAGAACTAGCCTAACACCTCACATAGAACAACAATTTTGGGAGCAGCTTTTTTTAATCAACCATCTATTCCAAAATGGGTAATCAGACCTTTTTTTTCCTCACAGACTAGGAACATTATTTGTGGCACCGGAATAGGAAAGAATACATTAAGTGCTGACAATCTGCAGAAGGATTTAAAAAACAACACAAAAAGACAAAACAACCCACACAGTCTTACCATGACTAAATGTGGTCTCTTAAAATATGCCCAATACTGGAATTAAGTAACTGTAAAATTGGGCAACAAGAAGTCAACCTCAAAATTACAGATTGATAGAAATTATGGTTGGAAAAGACACAGTAGGTCATCCAGCCCAGGCCATTTCCAAAACATTACAGTTCTCAAGACAGTCATATCCTAAAAGGCTTGAGAAGCTCTCCAGTCGCACTCCTGTGAAAAGAAGGAAACTTTTCATGGATCACGAATACGTAAGCCACTGCATTTTCAGCGGATTTTATCAACAAGTTTGTATTCATCAAATCATACAATAATTTAGGCCAGAATTCAGACCTGCAGGTCATACAATCCAAGGTTCTGCTCAAAGCAAGGTCAACACTGCATTCAGATCAGGTTGCTCAAGACTTCCTTCTCTACGGCTGATAACAATGTATGACGAATACATTCAGACAGCCAGCTGCGTCTGAGATGCTTGCAAGCTCTCCTACATGAAATGCAGTCACCAAAGTCTGACCATCAGCTTAACATAAGTCATGAGAACTTTGTGAAATGCACTTACCTAAAATCATGGTTTTATATACAGGAAGATCAGGAGCCATTCACAAGGAACAAGACAGAAAAATGTAAGCTGGGAAAAAAGTCCCCCTTCCCCATTCCAACTCTTAGGAAGAGAAGGAATGTTGTAAACCCACCAGAAAGCCCAGAACTATTCATATCCAAAAGGTAAAAGTGACAGAGAGATCAAACAGTGAATTAAGCATTCTTCATTCACTTAAAAGTCTACCTCTGGTTAGTAAGAATTCAAATTAATCAAGTCCTGATCTATTACTTGATAAATCAAATATAAATTTGCCTCAGTAATAAAGACAACTAATTTTGCCAGGTACATTCAACTGGACAATATACTACCTGGCCTGTAATTTTGAGTAAGTAGCTAACTTACTTGCAGAATTTTGTACATTCAAAGGAACATCTTACAGAGCATATTGCTGTTAGTTTTGTCAGAACAGTATATGTGGAGCTGGCTGAGGGTAGGGCTCCTGCATTTGTATTTCTGGCAAACACTGTTGGTGGTTAACCCCTACCTATGACAAGGTATCGGTTTTACTTGCATGTTTATGCTTACTAAATGACTTATTCAATGTGTTCAATCTAGGACACGCCTATTAGCAGTTTCTTTACCCAACATAACATAGACTGAATTATTTGAAGAATAAATCTTTGGCCAAAACTGCAGGCTCCAAAAAGCCTATCCAAAATAAGCACGAGATTAGAAAAAAACAACAAAATAAAATTAAAAAAGCAGTCATTTAGATGTATACTGGCAATACCTTTGTGATAAAGAGCAGAACAGATGACAAATTTCTGTATCACAAAGTTCTAACCAGCTCACATGCACTTTTCCTCATGGCTCTTCTGCCAAAACTTCAAGCACCTCTTAGCAATTTTAAAACAGGAACAAACTTTCTTCTTTTTACCCAGCTTATACAGACTTTTCTGCTGATCTATACCAATTACAGCTGCAGGATAAGCGTGTGACATCTTAACAACTTATAATAGCTACTAAGCAATTAGTTAGAATTTTTTGATTACAGTATACACATATCCCAAAGGATACATAGCCCAAGAAAGACCAGAATATGAATGTACAGCATAATGGAAACTAAAATAAATTTAGAGCATCTGTAAAATTTTCTAAAAAAAAATAAAACCTACATTTCTCACCTCCTGCTTGAGATCTCAGCACTAAAAGTAACCTGTTTAATAACACTTAGACCATAAACAGAGGAGTAGTTTTTGTTTATTTTGGCCAGGAATTCAGTGGCATGAAAAACAATATAAACATTACCAAAGACCACTGTCAAAAGAAAAATTAAACAATAGCTACTGGCAGATTTTTTTTCTTAAGATTAAGGAATTCTAACTTCCCTTCCTAGCAGTAAGGCTAAATTCTTCTAGCATATCTGTCAGGTATCAATTTCTAAAAATGGTAGCTGTAATGAGGTACTGAAACGTAGGTGATTTTTCATTTCTTTCTTCAAAAAGAATGAATCAATATGATGCAGTAATTCTTAATCCCTCAAATCAATGGAGAGTTCAATCCTTTTAGTGTTTTATTTTTGTAACTTCCAATTCTGTAATTTGCCTCATAGCAATACCTTGTTTGCAATGAAAAGCTTCTGCAGCCATTTTTTTCCCCCCTTATTAAAGCAGCTGACTATACAGTAAAATGGAATGGAAAAATTTCTTACAAAGATAGCATGATCCATGTGGTTAACATTCACTTAGTGGTTTGTTATTTAATGAATAGAGTTCACAATCTTGTTACAGAAAAAGAGTATTCTATATTGGTTTTAATGGGAAAGATCTTAACAGTTCCTAAATTCTGCATTAAATTTTCAGTATTTATCACCTGTATCTAACAATGAAATTGAGCAGTGCTAACATCACAAGACCATGAGGACATGAGACCAGAGGGAAATTTAGGACTGTCTTTCAATTTGGAAAATTAGATTGCATTAGTAATTACAATAAACATGATTTAAAAAAAAATCTTGGAAGTAAAAAAATTAACACAAGACTTCCATAAGAACTTAAGAGTTTGTGACAAAAATATAATAATTTAGTTATATAAGAAGAAATTAGGCTAATTATTTCCTAAATATGCTACTTTGAGTGCTCATTAATGAATCCTGGATAAGCTATAATTTTTAATGAGATATGTATAGACTATAGACTTCATATCTAGACTTCTGGCTAGAACCGAAGGTAAACATTAGGAAGACCTTCTAAGACGAAATAGAAATACAAGCTTTTTATCATTTCAGAGAATGAAATGCCCAAATAAACTTGGAAATTCAATTAAGTTTGTTATTTTTAGAAAGGTGGGGGTTCTCAATTCTTGGTTTGTGTTGTTTTGGGTTTTTTTTAAGTCATTTTTAACCACAATAGAAGGCAAATACAGCTTCAAAATTTTAAGAAAAAGGAGAAAATTAACTACTTTGGAAAGTATCATTTAATATTATTCGAGCCAATGAACTGTTGCCAAATGCATATAGCATTCACAACTCTCTATATTAAGAGATGCAAACTTTAATTTCATGCTACATTAGAAAAAGAAAGCCTAATTTTTTTTTTCTTGAAGCACAGCATCTAAACCCCTGTAGGTATACAAACACGCTTGTCTGTACATGCCAGTTGTTAAAGACGGTGGTTAGATGAGAGGACTGAGAACCTGTAACATCCTAGATGCAAGGCTGAGACTGAAACACGAGTATTTCACTTCTTCATTCAAAACAACTGCCCTTTTATCTTTCAATCAAACAGACAATACCACCCCATACAAAGTTGTTCAAGGGCTGTATGCCCTATGTCTATCATGAGATAATGAAAATCAGGCATCACCAAAATGCCAATGCTCTCCATCGTGTTACAGCATGTATTTTGTCATATAATGGTACATGTAGGAAATCCCCACCACCATGAAGCAGTATATGTATCAGCTCCATAATGAAAGGCACAATAATATGACAGTTAGCACCTGTATTTGAACACACAACAGAAGCATGCCTTATTACATATTAAAGGAAGAGACTTCAAGGTTATGGGGAAAAAGAAAAAGATGACAACACAGACCACATCACAGCAATTTTCTCCTGGGAAGTGAGGCTGGTTCATTTCAATCCCAGTACTGACTTAACAAACACTTACTAAACAAAATACCTTTTTAATAAAAAAAAACAAACTAAAACAAAATAAACAAAAAAAAATCAAAGCAAGCAGATGCAGAACATCACCTATTTTACAGTACTAGTTGGTTATATTACAATTGATTCAACCGAAATCTATGGGACTCTCAAGAAAAATGCAAGTTTGGCCCTTCATAACTAATTCTTTTCCACAGCCCAAATAAACCAATACAACTGAATATATTCAAGGAATAACAGAATAAATTTAGTTTGGGAAGCATCTCAGGAGGACACCTGATACAATCCCACCTGAAAGCAAGGCCACCTCAGACACTACATCAGGCTGTTTAAGGCCACATACAGTCAAGTTTAGAATATCTGCAAGGACTCCAGTCTAACAGGGCGACAGCAGTCAAACACTAGAGCAGATACCCAGAGAATTTTCTTTTCCTATTCACCTTTGTCATCTATTTATTTATCCATCTATTCTGAAGAATTTCCGGAAAGTTTCAATGCTTAGAGATTACAACAGTACATTAAGGAATACGACAATAAAAGTCAAGGATTGATTTACACAAAATAGAACATGTAAAATAGAAGTCAATAGCTAAAACTTTTCTATCAATTCCTACAGTGAATTTAAGAATTAAAAAACAAACAAACAAAACCCACAGTCCCCCCACACCCCCCTAAAACAACCAATAACAAGCAATAAAGTGCAAATGCCAAGTCCATTTCACTTCGCTAGATCAGATACAGCTTCACAAAAAAGAAAGCAAAAGTTCCATTTTTACCCACACAAAGGAAACGGGCTCTGATAGCTCCCACAGAGAGGCAGGTGCTGGTTTTCAAATTCACCTAAGACATCAGCGAGAAAAAAAAAAACACCACAGCCTTGTGTGGAAAATGCATTCAAGAGCTGGCAATTCCTCAGACGTATCCTATAAGAAACTAACATCAGAAAACTACCAAAACCATGTTCTGTGAAATCTGATCCCTGAAAAGCTATTAAGAAATGTATTTGTAAAAGGTATGGTGCACTGAAGTAATTTAGAATGGTATTCCGTGAGTGACAAAGAACAAAAAGATATAGACTGAGCAAAAGAAATTACTAGTGGGGGGAAAAAAGTGTAATATTAGATAGAAACTGCATGACTTCCACTCGTTGTTCCTAAACTCTACATATATGTAAAATCACCAAATACATGGTGTGCATTTATGTATAGGAAGGAATGAAAATAAATTGGGAGAGAAATGCTTTCTCCTAGATCAATAAAAAGGTGTGAACCCTAGGCCAACGTCTAAAATACTACTCTGCTTGTGATTCAGAAATAATTGCCAAGGTTGAATTCACAGTATTTCCTGAGGTAGAGATCTACCACATGCATATACCATTTCTGTCTCTATACCAGACCACAACCCATGGACCACATGGGGATTCCATGTGTAACCATAAGTACTCAGAGGATAGCATCATTCAGAAGAAAAGACTTTGCAAGCACCATAGTGGTACTTTTAGCACATATTTTCAGTTAAAAGCTGAAGAGAGAAAAGGTCACTGACATCTACCTATGGCCAGGGAAAAAAAAAAAAAAACAACTCTACCCAGACAAATATGGATTTAATTCCAGAGGGTTACCTATTGGCAATTATAGTAACACATGTACTTCTTGACTGAGGATCTTTTTTACATTTTTGCCCATTCTTTGTCAGCTTCTCCCAACATTAGTTTATTAGAAAATACCAGCTTTTTAGTTCTAGATATTCAAAGATCAGTTCAAATAAAACCTTATCAGCTCCAGCAGAAGTATCATATTACCATATTACTATATTATTCAGCTTATTTCTTTGTCTGCAGAATATACAGACACTTTCGCAAGACTTAATTCTAACAACTTCAGTAACTCAAGATGTTATAGAAAACCCTTCCAAGGTCTTCAGTCTTCACCATAATTGGTTTCTTGTGACCGGAACACGGAAAGACTAGTTTTTGTTTTCATTATAAAAATGAAGAATCACACAGTTAACTAATTTTTAAATTTCTCTAATGTCCCTCTACAAACTTTCCCATCACAAATATCTTTTTACTTCAAAAGCCACACACTTTTACAAAATGTACATAAACTGCAATGAGAAGTCTGACAAAGCTGATACAATTCAAACATATTGTGCTTTCTGGAGGAAAAACCTCTCCCCTCACGAAGTCTTCTCTCCATCCACCCCCAAAAAACCCTCAAAAAGTAGCTTGAATTAAACTGGAATTAATATTTCTTTTATGCACAGCTAGGCAATACAATATATCTATAATTAATCAATATCAGGTCCAGATCAACAATCTCTGTAACCCTTATTCAGAATAACAATAACGAGAAGCCCTGGAAATTAGTTTGTATTCTAAAAAAAGGTAAGAAAAGTGTGACTCATCATCCACTAACTAGGTCATGAAGATCAGACACCAATGGCCCTGCAAACGCCTGAGCAAAAGTGACCACAGTAGGCTAAAAACTAACTCTCATATTAAAAGTATTCATGTGGTACTAGAAACCATAAAATTGGACACAGTCCTCTAAAAGACAGAGCCAGGCTGTTCTCAGAGTTGCACAAGGATTAAGACAAGACCATAGAATCACAGAATGCTTTGGGATGGAACAGACCTTTAAAGGTCATCTAGTCCATCCCTCCTGCAATTGGCAGGGACATCTACAACTAGATCAGGTTGCTCAGAGCCCCATTCAGCCTGACCTTGAATGTTTCCAAAGATGAGGCATCTACCACCTCTCTGGGCAACCCGTTCCAGTGTCTCACCACCCTCACTGTAAAAAATTTCTTCCTTATATCCAGTCTGAATCTACCCTCTTTTAGTTTAAAACCATTACCCCTTGTCTTATCACTACTGGCCCTGCTAAAAAGTCTGTCACCATCTTTCTTATAAGCCCCCTTTAAGTATTAAAAGGCTGCAACAGGGTCTCCCCGCAGCCTTCTCTTCTCCAGGCTGAACAACCCCAGCTCTTTCAGCCTTTCCTCATAGCAGAGGTGTTCCATCCCTCTGATCATTTTTGTGGCCCTCCTCTGGACCCTCTCCAACAGGTCCATGTCCTTCTTGTACTGAGGACCCCAGAGCTGGACGCAGTACTCCAGGTGGGGTCTCACCAGAGTGGATTAGAGGGCAGAATCACCTCCCTCGACCTGCTGGCCACACTTCTTTTGATGCAGCCCAGGATGCAGCTGGCCTTCTGGGCTGCGAGAGCACATTGCTGGCTCATGTCCAGCTTTTTGTCTATCAGTACCCCCAAGTCCTTCTTGGCAGGGCTGCATGCAATCCCTTCATCCCCCAGCCTGTACTGATAGTGGGGATTGCCCCGACCCAAGTGCAGGACCTTGTACTTGTCCTTGTTGAACCTCATAAAGGTTCACACAGGCCCATTTCTTCACCTTGTCCAGGTCCCTCTGGATGGCATCCCATCCCTCAGGCATGTTGACTGCACCACTCAGCTTGGTGTCATCTGCAAACTTGCTGAGGGTGCACTTGATCCTGCCGTCTATGTCGCTGATGAAGATATTGAACAGCACTGGCCCCAGAACCCTGAGGGAGACCACTTGTCACTGTCCATGGGACAGATCCATAGGACAAAAGTCAGAATAGTGAAATCCTGACCAGATATTGGAACAGGCTGCCCACAGACATTGTGGAATCTTCATCCCTGAAGATATTCAGAACACAACTAGACAGGGCTCTCCGCCATCTGCTCTAACCAGACCTGCTTTAAGCAGAGGTTTGGACTAGAAAATCTCCAGATGTCCTTTCCATGCATGGTCTATGATTCAATGCTTTCAGTTTTATCCAGAATAGTATAGTATAAAAAAAAAAAAATCCAGAATCATAGAAGTAGTGGCTGTAAAAAAGTGAATCCATCTTTGAGAGTGTTCTTCAGTTGAACTGTACTAATAACTACCAACATCTACCCAGGATCATTTTAGGATTGGGTTTGCTAATGACAAATGAACCAACTTCAAGAGAGAAGCACGAAAGAGAAAGAGTACCTCTAGAAGTCTTCACTGGTGTAGGAGGGACAAAAGTAGCAAAAACCTAATGAAAAATTTTCATCATGAGTTCAAACAAAAAATGTTTTGCATAAATCTCTGTTCTCAACAGAGATGTTTCTTGAAGAGGTTGAGGTAAACTTAGCATAAAGAAAAAAACCTTGACAAGAAAGAAAAATTGCATGGAGATATTTCTTATCTGGAAGTAACAGAAAAGTTAGTTAATTCACTAAATTTGTTCAAAACCCTCCCCAAAAATCTTTAAATTGCATGATTTTACTGTGAGTATGGTAAGATATCTACAAATAGCAATTCTTTTTTCAAAAACAAAAGTTTAACATTTCATAATAAATGAATGGCTTTTTGGGCCAGTTTTAGTAGTCTCAGTCTATTTCTTCCTCTTGGCCTTGATAGACAAAGTCCTTTGCTATTTAGTGCTTCTCTCTCAAGAGAAGAGCTGGATATCACTTGCAGACAGTTCATGCAACTGGGCACTCCAACTATATGCTTAATTTCTGTAAAGTGCTTATTCATGTAACAATCTTTTTACTTGGAAGCAAAGAAAATAATGGTACAAAAACATCCACTGTTAAGGGTTTGGGAATGCTAGGACAAACAGTGGTCTTTCTTCTATAGTCCATGTTTGATACACTTAAGAAATGGAGGGTTTAAAAGTAAAATAGAAGGGTCATAGGTATTTCAAATGCATTTCAACTTAAAATATTAGTAAGCTTCAAGAACTTAGACTAACAATTGAAATACTTCTGCTTCTCTATTCTTTTCTGTTAATATCCAATGTTCCCTAATGCAATTGATCCTTTTTACTTGCAAATCACACTAATATGTTTTACTAGAACTTAGAAAGAGATGTCTGTATAATGACGGGAGAAGCTTTCCAAGAGTAAAAACCATCAAGTTCTGCCTCAAGGGAACTTTGTCACAGAATTAGATATCTGAAAATAGAAGGTTTGACACAATCTTAGTAACAGTCAGAGCATTATAGCAGCAATTTAATATGACAAGATGTCAAACAAAAACGTAAGTCTTTGAACACATGCTCATATGGATGTGCGGTAACTTCTACAAATAAATGTCATTAATGCTAATAAAAGAGTGCTCAATTCCTTTCATATTAAGAAAGAATATGCCCTTTACAGAAGAAAAAAAAAAAAAGTTGGTTTTTTTGGTGTTTGTTTGCTTAAAAAAAACAAGAAACAGGATAATGCTAGATTTTTGGTATGATGTACTGCCTAGGAAAATTTAGTGCTGAGTGAATCACTGATTCTAAAAACCAACACTACTTCCACCAGAAAAAGAATCTTTCATGTAAAAAACAAAGCTTAAAAATTCAGTAGATCACCTTGTTATGTAATTAAAATGCAGCTTTTTCTCTAAATTAAAAATAAAATAGTAAAGGTCAAAATCTAAAGGATGCTCAGTAAACCTGATAGTTAAACATTATGAAAGGGATATTGTTTTCCTTTAACTTGTGCATAGACAGTTTGCAAAAACCACAAAATGTCAGAGTTTACAGAATATTATTCTATCTTTATGTTAGAAAAGCTGACAGGTGACCATGGATACATGAAAAAAAAAAAAAAAAAATCACTAGCACATGCTAACTCTATTATGCAAAACAGGATGTGATACCAACTATACTAAATAAAAGTAAATACCATTCCTTTATTATTACTGTATGTCTCCTAATAGACAGGAAGACTCACTTTTCCAATTAATAAAACTCCTTCCCTCAGCTGCCTCCAAATCCTGGAAATACAGTACTTCTCAAAGGGACATGGTACTAATTCGAGGCAAGAAAAAGATATTAACCTATTTCTCTGACATGAGATGATATTATCAAAAAGAATAAAAACTATGCCTCAGATTTTCAAGTCTTAGTGATTTTACATGCCTCAGTTGCTAGTCTTAAAACAGAACACCTTAAATAATCATCATAATATTCTTCCCCTTCCACCCCGCTGCCCCGCCCCAACCTACTGGAAATTCAGATTCCATGAAAGTTTAATCCAAACACTGGAATAAAACATGACTGGTCATTTCAAAAACTTCATTTTGCAAGCTCTGGATATACTGTTAGAAGCAGAAAAGACCAGGCATCACTCCCTCCCACATGGAAAGGAGAATGCATCACCATTGCACCTTTTTCTCCCTTTACTAGTACTTGAAAAGAAGACTTGATGACTTTTTGTTCACACACCAAGCAGATGAATTTGATTTTTCATACTCTCCTAAAAAGAAGGTTCAATTCATGGAGAAGCAACTCAAGATGTGATTTTAAATTCATTTTCATATGACTCTTATGAAGCAAACTGGAAAGGTTTCACATTGTCCAACTCCCAATAATTGAACAAGTAAAACAAAAATGCTAATTTGCTTTCCAACAGAAAACACTGCTGCCAGAATGTCTGTACAAATTATCTTTCCTTTTTTCCTCTTCAGTTTTTATCTACTCCTAAGCATGTAACACAACACTTTCATCACATGACCTTTGACCAAATGGATATTATCATAATTGTATGTTCTCTGTTGCAATCAAGAAAATTATATTTACTTCTCAAGGAAAAGGTTGATTGTCACTGATGCCTTTGTAATATGCTGAGGAAGCTGGGAGCAGAGATCACAGATCAGGCTAGAATGAAAATGGGATTAGGGCTCAACAACTAAGTCCTTGTCTTTTCAATCAGAACACAATGCTTTAAAATAATTTCTTTCTCCAAGTTAATTCTTTATACCTACTACGCATTTCTAGAATACTCTTCTCTAGTCCCAAAGCTTTTGACAAAGATGGGTAGGCACTACCGTGCCCATTTCAGGAAAAGGAAGACGTTTTCTAAGATGTCCCATATCCAGCAAGTTACCAGGACATTTAAGTAATTTAAGTGCCAAGTATGTGATGACGGCATTGATACCAAGAATATTATTCATCAGTTAACAATTAAGCAAAAATTATGTCTCACTCGAGAGGAGTTAAACTCCCTCCACCCCCAAACAAACAAACAGACAACAAGATACCAGCCAGATTCTCCACCCATCCTATAATCCATTCAATTTTGTCTCCTTCCCTAGCTAGCCTACAAAGCTAGGCAGGAAGCATGCCAGGCATGCCCTATAAGCCCAAACACAATGATTTTCTTTTCCAAGATCTGCACAACTTTTCCTCATTTCTATTAGCAGTTAAAATATCATCATATAACAAGGCTTGGTAAACAGATCCTTCCAGAAATAGAAAAAAAAAAAAAAATATTCTGCTATGTCACTAAGCAGACATTGATCACCTTCAAAATGCCTCTGCCTTCTACAGTACTTCTGTTTGCAGCAATAATGGCATTAATGGCAACACAGTATTAGAGAAGTAAGGCTATCCATCCCCATATTACACTAGCATGCACACACACAAAAACCAGATAATTCATAAAACATACATTGCCTCACCGCTAAGATACAGAATAAATTGGATGCACAAAGTTTATGAAGTATAGGCAATATATGCAGACAAGCCTCCATTCATCACAGTGTGCCTTATTCAAAATGTTCCACATCTTCCCAGTCTAACGGAAAATAATTGTTCTTTCTCCCATGTAATTTATTTTAAATCACAATTTTGTATATCCTCCAAAATCTTTGTTAAACTGGAAATAAATACATGCCTAACAGATATTCATCCTAAAGTATAAAACTACCATGCATGTAGAATACATATACAAGAACAAAATAATAACAAACTTGTATATAATACACTTGAGAATTTATGGAATTATTTAAGTTAACAAGGACCTTATATATTCACAGAGCTTAACAGCTTTTGAAATGGCACTGTTTAAAGAGAACTACTGAAATTTATCCAAAAGTTGCTATGCAGAAGTGATCCCTTCTGGCAACACTGAGAAAACAAACTGAACATTCAGGTTCCAAAGAGTAAATGACAAGTAGAGTGATATCTTTTAACTACATTAATTACTGGGAAATTACATAGTCTTTAGTCAGCAAAATTCCAAATGAAGACAAGTTTTGCTTGACTAAAGGCAGCAAGAAAAAGCTTGAATATTTGAACAATAACCATTAATACCCTATACTTATACTCAATAATAATAATAAAAACAATGCATTTAACAATTAAAAGTTTCAGGTAATTACTGTAATTTTCTTTAGAGACTTTAAGAAAAAAATTATGTGAATGGACAACTTCAGCCAAAACAGTCATTTTCTAAAATATCAGATTGTTAAAAAAATATTAACAGAAAAATCACAACTATTTTCCTTCACTTATAATGAGTAGTACATTAGGCTTCTTCTATAATCAAACCACTATTTTCCCAGGACAAATATTGCTGAGTGCACAACTTATATGGAAAATTATTAGCATAAACATTTCACTAAATAAGAAAAAAGAAAAATCCTTTTTTTAATCCAAAACGCAAAAATAATATTAAGAAATTCAAGTCTAGTGCATTTAATGAGAGCAGCTCAGAACACAGCCTGGCTCTCTGTCACTAGGATACTAAATTGGAGGTATAGTCTGCCAGAAGACTATAACTGAATTCAACTCTGCAAATTGTTAGTCTGCCTTCACCTTTCCCTCACTTTTTTATTTAGCGTGTGGCTCTCTAATTCAAACCTAATGGAGGAACCAGGATTGGATTAACAAGCAAAAACTACACAGTAGCCTCTGCTGTAACAAAGATACTGCCAGTGTTCTATCCTTCATCAGTTTTACTAACTCCAGATGTTCCATTATCATTTATAGTTTAACCAGGTTAAATACAGATGTGTGCATTCTTCCATTGGATCCAATGTTGACATATGATTAAATACATTTTCACTTTTTTAAAATAAAAACTCTTATTTATTATCTAGACTCCTAAACTAGACACTATAATCAGATCACTGTGTATTTTACGCTATGAGGAAATTTGAACAATTTAAGCACAGCTGCTACCTGAAGACGACCATTTAAAATAAAAATGTGTTATGTTTTTTGCAAAAACTTGGTTAACTTTTTTTCTTTTTTTAAAAAAAAATTATTCAGGTATGTTAGAAATAAAGTATGTTTTACATACGCCATGCAGATCAGCAATAATAAAAAATTACTTGAATTCTTTTTCTATTTTTTTTAGAATTCTCACTACTCAGTATTCTTTACTCAACTTTGATATGCATCCATTTTACTAAAACATGCCTTTAATACAGTTCACACCACAATAACTGGATAAATTAACTTCCTAAATCGTTATTAAACAGAGTCTGGAATACATTAAGGTAATCCAGCAGGTCAGCATCTTTATCCTGTAAAAACATTTTGAAACCTTTTACTGATAAGTTCACTTTCTAACAGTATTGCCTTGGACCCTTTCAAACGCGTGGCAAAGGTGGTTTACTTCTAAAAGTGTGCACTGAAAGTATTAAGGATTTATATTACATATTTTCTGCTTGCTCAAACTCATAACTTGCTCAACTGTGCATGTACCACTGGGGCAACATGTGTGTGTATGTTTACCTTTACCTTTATATATATATATGTATATGTGTATATATATAAAGAGAGAGAGAGCACGCCTATTTTCAGATAGTAAAACAAAAAGTATCTATGTATACCAAAGTCTTCAGGGTACACAGTTAATTTAAATTTAATAGTTTCCAAAAATAAATATAATTTGCCCCTATTTTTTAAATTTTCAAGCACATTAATCCCTGTCTCTTCTCCTTTTAAAGAAAATGTGGTTCTTGAACCAATATTGCTCTTTCAACCCTAACAAAGCACAAGTCAGGCCTCTTTATAAACATTAAAGGCAATTCATGCATGTATTTACAAGGATAACTCCGCCAAATCTCAGGTACCTTCAATACTGATAAACTTAGATAGCTGAATCGCACACTTTTTAAGCATTCATCAACTAGAAAAAAACTACTCACAAAAATCCTAAAACAGAAACTATTTTTTATCTTCTAATAATAAAATTAATCTGATCCTGGAGCATCAATATCTCATTTTGCCATTCATCATACAGTAATTCATATTAAATTTCTGTAAGAATTATGATTAAGTGGACTGTAACTTTTAAACAAAAGTGGTTTTAAATTCAGTTTCTGAGACCCTTTCCACAGGCATTTTATAATGTTACTATACATTAGTGCTAATCAAGTGTGCAAGAACTTGTCCAGAAAAAAAAAAAAGTAAACCAAACTTTTTAACATTTCCCATGTAACAGACAGAAATATGAGAAAAACTTCAGAACCCACCAGCAGAACATATCATAGGTCACAAGACTTGACTGAAAACCAGCATTTCAAACTAAGTACAACTTTTCTTCAATCTATAGTTGATCAGGCCAAGATACTGATTTTTGCTCCAGCAGCTTATAAACTAAAAGCAAGTCAACTGTGGCATGTATATCACATGGAAACCTCTTTAGAAGCTCTGCATTATTTCAGAAGTTGCACCCCATGGAAAGTCCTTTTAAAAGCTTGACTGGCAAGCGTATGCTAAAATATTTTGTTTTCCATCTAAAACTACACTAAATTCCAATCCTCAGAGACAGGATTTCCAGTTTATTTCTCTCTATACACACACCGTAAACTCAAGAACTGTAACATAGGGAAGTGTTGTTAAAGTTTTGAAAAAAGAGTAAGCCTAGTGCAAATAACTTGACTGTAGGTCTCTTTTCCTCAGAAATTAAAAAAAAAAAAAATCACTGGCCTGTGTTCTGCAATAAATAAGATATTTAAGTGAAAACATAGGTATTTAATATTAAAGGATACTAAAACAAATTCAAAGTAATGCAATTCCAATCTTTCCCTCAAGCGCCACCTCAAGATAAATGAAATCAATTCCAGCAGTCTGTCCTGGCAAAGTATTTAATAAGGAAAAATTCAACTGCAAAGAACTACAAGACTGAGTTTTGGCAACGGTACACAGAATATTGGATAGCTTTTCCCTACATTCACCTTATTCAAAAACCTTACAGAGACATGGAATGAACTTATAATTATTTAATACATTATTCAGTATATTTAGCAGTTATTTAGTATATTTATTTATTCACAAGCTAATAGAACTTCAGAATTTAGAGCATGTGCAGACAGCACTGTAAGCAGCAAAATCTTTTCATGGTACTAGAGGACAGGTTTCAAACAGATCAAACTCTATAATCAATACTTTCCTAATTACTTTTTATATGTACTTATTGGTGTCCTCCATTCTGTGAAGACTTCAACTGTAGTTAAAATAACAAAAGACGGTTCTTTCTTATTCTTCTCCTTGCAGTTTATTGTGTTCAAAACTAATTTACAGCCAAATAGTTCTTCGGATTAAAAGTAGGCTCTTGAATTGGCAGCATGGTTCAACACCACCTTCTTATTTACCGAACAATCAATTCTGTGCAAGAAATTATACTGTAGCAAAAACTAAAGCAAATACAAACAAGAACAAGCACAGCATGAAAGTGGTCTGCTGACTTTTTTGGCTCCGAAACATTTGAAAATAAACCATTCCATAGGACCTCTAATAGAAAGCAGAAGAGGAGCGGCTTAAGAGTGAATTTAGCATTTGTCTTTACTTGTCAAGGGCACCTATACATATTTACATAGACACC